>NC_040904.2:70734912-71346662 GCF_004126475.2 Phyllostomus discolor | reverse complement strand
TGTACAGCACCTGGCTTGTATAGTATCTAGCAAATGAATCTACACACATGTGAGTGCTTAATAGTTATTTTTTTCACTAGATTTTAAAATTATTTTATAATAAAATATTTAGTATTTGGGAATGCATTTTAAGTTTGCCACTAAAAATCACTGAATTTATATCCATTACCTTCCATATAACTGAAGAAGCCAGAATGTTTTATCATTACTATTAAGCTGGAAAACCCTAAGAAATAAAAACTTAAGATTTCCTTCTGTAAACTTGATTCATTGACACTCTGAGTCTGAGTCTCAGTGACTTAATTTCTTCATAGACAGATGAGTAGGTATTTAAAATGATTTTCTAGTTTCAGCTTTGCTAGCTGAGGGGGGAAGTTGCCAGATAAGCATGTAAGCATATTGGTCAATCTAGCTTGATTTCTTTCCTCCAGCAATGGGCAATTTTAACTTCCTATCACATTTATAGTCATTATATTTGAGAAAGGGCAAAATAGGTTAATGAACTCATTACCATTTTATTCAAATGACATATATTTTTAAAGTTCAACTAAAGAAACAGATACCAAGCACCACATTTTATTGTCTTATGGAGACCATTGCTCTATAGCACCTGTGGAAGACACACAAAAACACATTTCCAAATGCTGAGATGAATATAACGTCATTATTATCAGTAAGCACATTTATAAAGTAAACTTTTTGTGAAAAAATAGATGATTTTTATTGAAAATTAGTTTGTCCCTTTAACTATTTCATCATATTTTATCAAATTCTGCCCCTTAAAGGATGCATATCAAAGTGGTTTCTAAAGCATACCCAGATCTTAGATTGAACTGAAATGTAAACTTCATTACTTAAAAGTTATTTGATTTTAAGCAAGGTAGTAAACCTCTTTAATCAGCAGTTTAGTTATCAGTCTCTTCATCTGTAGGATGAACATATTGATATGATTAGACCCTCTGTGATGGGAATGAGAAAATAAATATAAAATCACAGTGACTGACATATAAGATGTTAATAAATTGTATCTATTATCATTGTTGTTGTCATCATTATTATTATTTCAAAGCCTTTAAAACTATGGAACTTTAGGAGATGAATTACAGAGTCCCTTCCTCTAAACTTTTTGGCAAACAAGTGAGAAAGCAGAGATAATGTTAATATCGTAACATTGCACCAAGATCCGACCTAAACACCTTATCTACCTTAGCTCATTCATATTATCAATGACTATTAGGTAAGATTTGTGAGTATGCATTCTCATTTTACAGATGAAAAAAGAAGTACACCATATGATAAGATATTCCTCAAAGTTAGATGATTAGAATTCAGCTGGAATATGAAGCCACCAGTCTGGACTTGAGCCATCATTTTTTGTTTGTTTTCTCTACAGTATCATAATGATACATACTTCTTACAAACCCTTGAATCTTTGGAAAAGAAAAAAACCTAGAAAAATCTGAAATACGTCAGAGTGTTTCTATCAGTACTCCTTTCCTGGCTACAAAATCTCAGGTAACAAACACAATTCTTTCTCATGGAAGAAGGACAAATGGCTGTTCTTAACTGCATTCAATGCTTTTCCCAGGTTTATAAGTCAGCCACCAGGACACCTGTCTCTGTGCACAAAGTATCCCAAATTTCCAGTGTGGTGAGGAGTTGTTTCATAGAGTGCAATTATTATAGCATCCTTTGCCCAGTACAAGCAAAATTCTCAACCTTTCCCCCAAACGCTCTGGATACTTTTGGCACAAATGTTACATAGTCTTCACCTAAGTTATTTACAGCACATCTGCCCTGGGCCAGCACCAGACAATTTAATGAGAGAAATTCATTGCAACTATCCCCACTTCCTGGAAGCTTACAACATTGTTAAACCAATATTCAGCAAAAATGTACAATGTTATGTAATCTTGGATGAGGAATAATATCTGTCTCCAAATCAAACTTACATATATACATATATAAAATTATGGCACGTGGTTATAAATATAGTGAAGCACTCTGCCTGTTTTAGAATTATTTTTTGCCCTCCTGTCAATGACAAGAATTCAACCATTAATTTGTTTATATGGGATGGGGATATAATTCCTGTTTCATGCTTAAAGAGACAATGCATGTTCTGGGAATCCCAGGTTTATGGGGGTATATGTTGACTCTAAAAGAAAATGGTATCTCTTCTAAACACTTCTGATAATTTCCATACAAAGTGATTCTCTAATTTTATGCAGACACCAACTAAATGTCCTACAATTAAACTCAATTCTGACACTACAATCCAGAGTTAGTGCAGATCCCACAGGTTAAGGGCCCATGACTGGTCATGTCCAAAGTCAGTCACAAGTAGTGGATCCCTGGGTTATTCACACTTCTGTCTGATTTAGCTGCAGATTAAGGTTCTCATGAAACTCTCCTCAGGTTTGAAAATTTGCTGTAATGGCTCACAGAACTCAGGGAAACACTTTATTGACTATTACTAGTTATTATAAACAAACACTCCGGTGAACCGGTCCACAAACAGTCCCCAGAGCAGGAGCTTCTATCCTCACGGAATTCAGGTTCACTACCCTGCCAGCATGCGGATGCGTTCAACAATCTGGAAGCTATTTGAACCCCATATTCCAGAATTTTTATGAAGACTTTATCAAATAGGCATTATCAGTTGCTCAGTTGCTCATTGAGTCTTCAGCCTCTCCCCTCTTCCTTGAGGATTGGGGGGGGGGCGGTGGAGCTGATGGTTCAAAGTTTCTAATTGTGGCCTGAGCTTTCTGATGACCATCTCCATCCTAAAACTCTACAGGATCCCACAAAGAGCTGCCTAGGGGAAACGAAATATGAGCCTATTGCTCAGGAAATTCCAAGGGATTTAGAAGCTTCTTGAAAGACACCCCTCTCATTCTGTTACTGAGAAAATTACAAGAGTTTTGGGGGGTCTGCGCCAGGAACCAGGAACAGTGAGCAAATACATATTTCCTATTATGTCACACCCTCTCCACCTTGTTCAGGTGTGGTAACCATGAAGTTGTGCTGGTCCAGGAGAACTTGCTGCAAGGATTGTATTTGGCCTCCAGCTGCTCCAACTTTAGACACCACGTTTATGAGAGACTGTGCTCTCCATTGGCTTCTCTCACCCAGTGATAGAGCACAGGGAAACAGGAGAGTCACCTCCACTGATGCAGAGCCCTTCTAACAGGAAATCTCATTGGAGATCCTCAGAAAACTGGCCAAAACTTTTTCAAGAGCTGTACTTCATGCTGGGGCTCTTCCTGTCTAATCCTCATCCTTCTCCTATCACAGACATCGGGCTTGCAAGTTGTCTTAAAGATCACCCTGCCTATTCCTACTCTCCTCTTTTTACCTCTCTGTTGGTTATGTTCCATCTCTATGTTTCTAGGATCCAAACTGACAGCAAGCCTTAAACATTATCTTTTGTCCTATAAGAAGCATGAGGTGTAGAAACCAAAGAAAAAGTTCTCTCAAGTGTGCAAAAGATAACTTTAAGGATCACTTACCTTGTGGTTTCTTATTTTCACTAAGTTTTTAACTTAGTTAAATATTGTGCATGCATCTGTGATATCATGAATGCATTTAATAAATAATTACATTAAAAAATGCTAACCATTATGTTCAGTTTTTTTTTGGTTTCTGTTAGTATTTTTTTTATGAGCAGAAAGATTGATATGGGACTTAGTCTACCTTCATCCTGGATAACTTACAACCACAAGCCACCTCTGACAATTGAGTGGAATTCAAAGTAACACTGTAATGATTAAAAGCAAACAAAAAAATACAACTATTTTAAAATGGTTCAAGACTTTCAGAGGTGCTAGGGTTTTGATAAAAGCAAAAGAAAATCCTGTCTGAAAGGATCTTTTTCCAATGATGAAAGAATTTCCAAGGAGGAAAATGGACCAATTCACAAATCACAAAATCCACAAAGAAACAAGGCACAGAAGAGTGACAGCTCAATAATCAACAGAGGAAGATTCCCCAAAGATGCCAAAAACACAGGATGCTCAAATTAAAGTTTAGGCAGAAGAAAAATAATCTCAATTATGTAGTCTAATATGCCAGAAGAAATAAAGAGCTAAGGAATTACTAAGTGTTAAAATCAAAATGAAAACTATGGTTAGAAAAAAATAATGAATTGTGGTGTTAAAAGAAAGATTGAACTAAATAGATGATGATAGCATATAAATTAGGAGAAAGAGATTAGGATTTAAGTACTCTTAAATCCTGCTAATGATCAGGAGTAGGGTACAAATAACATTTAATATTGATTTTGATAAGTACACATACTCAAATTTCTAGGGTGACTAGTAAAAAAATCAAAATGGCAACTAACATAAATGACAGAGAAAAAATTAAATTAAAAATAAACAAATTAATCTATAAAGGGCTAGAGAGGGTAAAAAGCCAGAAAGAAAAAAATAGCATCCTCATGCCAAAAGTTAGGTCTGAAGTAAAATATGCCCATTAAATCTACTAGGCAGGAGACATCTGGAACTTTGCCTTGCTTTGTTCTGAGGCAAAGTTGCACTGAAATAACTGAAATCATTATTAAATTACTCAATCAACCATGTATGCAAATGAAAAAAATGTACAAGGAATTCCCCTCACATTGGTCTATAAGCTAAAATCAATTTGAGGTAAAGATAAATATAAAAGATAAAATTACAAAGCTTTTGTGTCATTTTAGGGAAGTATACAAAGTTGGGCAAAAGCAGGTATATAGTTGTGAGTTAATAAAGCAGTTATAATAGTCATAACTTGCTTGTCGTTTTTCCACACAAACAACTGTAAACTTATTTTTGCCCACCCCTGTATTTGTAAGTTGGGGATACCAAAACAAGTGACACAAAAGCAGAAAACAAATAAAACTACATGACTATGTATCATGACTATATAAATTACTGTTTATTGAAAATCATAAAAAAATAAACATAAGAATCTCTGATTGAGAAAAATCATGTTCAATACATAAATTACAGATGAAAAGTATTCAAATTATATAATACAAACTCCAAAAACAAATAAGACACAAAATAAAACAAAGAATAAAGACTCAAAGTGCATTTAACAGAGTGAGAGATCTGAATCACCATTAAAATAAAAATATGCTCAAATGTATTAGCAATATAAAATCACAAACTAAAATCATAGTGTGGTACTGTTTGACATGCAACCACATTGTTATAAAAATTCATAGCCTTCAAATTTCAAATATTAGTGATGGCATGAAATGACAGAACTTTCATATGTTGCTGGCAGGAGGTAATGTAAATTAGCACAAACACTGGAAAATTACTTGGCATTACCAAAATAAAATGATGCCATATATGTCCAATGAGTAGAAATTCTAATCTTCAATATTAGTCTGGAAGACACTCTTGTATGCCTACTCCAAGAAGCATATATATATTCATTGGAGATAACGTATCCATCAGTAATTGAGTGCATGAATAAATTGTTATATCCATACACTGTAATCCTATATAGCAATATAAATGAGTGAACTTCAGCTACCTATAACAATGTAGAGGGGGTAACCTAAAGCTCAAAGACCTTAAGTTGAGCTAGAACAGTGTCAAGTAAATATGTATAATTTAATTATATTTTAATAAATTTTAGAAGCATGTGAAATAAATGAGTTACTTAAAAACTCAAAGTGAGTGATATTTTTCCAAAGCAAATGAAAAATAAATCCAAGATCCATGATAGAAGTTCCTCCTTGCCTTTCATGACTTCAAATACTTCTTTCCAGCCCCTTCTTGCCTGGAAGGTCTCTTTTGAGAAATCAGCTGACAGTCTGATGGGAACTCCTTTGTAGGTTACTGTCTCCTTTCCTCTTGCTGCTTCTAGAATTCTCTCCTTCATTTTAATCTTGGCTAATGTAATTATGATGTGCCTTGGTGTGTTGCTCCTTGGGTCCAACTTCTTTGGGACTCTCTGAGCTTCCTGGACTTCCTGGAAATCTATTTCCTTTGCCAGAATGGGGAAGTTCTCCTTTATTATTGTTCAAATAAGTTCTACATCCCAGATTGCTCTATCCAGCAAAGCTTTCATTTAGAATGGAAGGGCAGATAAAGTGCTTCTCAGATAAGGTCAAGTTAAAGGAGTTCATCATCACCAAGCCCTTATTTTATGAAACGTTAAAGGGACTTATCTAAGAAAAAGAAGATACAGAAAAAACATGTATAGTAAAAGGACAGCAAACTCACAATTGTTAACAACCACACCTAAAACAAAAACAAAAACAAAAACAAACTAAGCAAACAGCTAGAACAGGAACAGAACCACAGAAATGGAGATCACATGGAGGGTTAGCAACAGGGGAGTAGGAGGAGGAGAGGGGGGGAAAGCTACAGAGAATAAGTAGCATAGATGGTAGGTAGAAAATAGACAGGGGGAGGGCAAGAATAGTATGGGAAATGTAGAAGCTAAAGAACTTATGACACATGGACACGAACTAAAGTGGGGAATGTGGGTAGGAAGAGGGTGTGCAGGGTGGACGGGAATGAAGGGGGGGAAATGGGACAAATGTAATAGCATAATCAATAAAATATATTTAAAAAAGATAAAAAAGAAGTTCCTAAAAAAAAGAAAATAAAGACATAGTGGAAGAATGGGGGTAAAAATAATATGTTCAAGGCAATGAGATTGCTTTGTCCCTTAGCAGGGCAATTTGTATATGAGTTTGTTTATTATGAGTCTTTGTTCTCTATACCTACTTTAATACATGTTTTAAATATAAAATTAATGTTAAATTAACTCTTTGCAAGTAAAAATATAATTTACAAAATGAACTCAATGAAAAAACCCACATAAATAAACATTAAAGTAAAGTAATATGTAAGGCAATTACAAAATGTATACATTTAACTTATACAAAATATCAGTTTAATTACATTGGCTACTAAAATGCTACATTGCTATAAGAACTCATACACTTAAAAACTAATTTATGCAAGTTCTAAAAATGCATTCTTTATTACCTCATAAAAAGAAAGTGTCAGCCTCTTTTAACTTTTAGCTTAAGAAATGAAAATTTTGGATCATGCCTAGCTTGAATCTAATTAAAGGAGATTTCAAAGACATTCTGTTTCTTTCCACATAAACTTTCTTAATACAGAGAATCTCATTAATATATATACAATTTAATGTATTACCCATGCTTAGAATTCTCAAATAGCAAATAACAGAGCAATAATTTAAATTATTACTGCTAAAGAGACTAATTCCTTTCTTGACTGAATCCCAGAGTTGGGTAAAATCCCACTTGCAGACCTCATTTTCGCCAGTATATCTTTTTCAGTGAATTCACCTTAGTTGGAAATTGCCATTTTTCACTCTATAAAAATTAGGTTATAAGCTCCATGAGAATAGGGATCTTATCTGCCCTATTCATTGCTACACTTATCCTAGGGTCTATCATAGTGCCTAATAAATAGTAAATGCTTTATGAATATTTATTAAATTAACAAATGAGTCATAATCATAAGTTAGTGAACAGTGGAGGGATAAGATAAAAGATGTTTCAAAAGTGATATAAGGTACTAGTTCTTTCTCTTACTTAAGGCTTAAGCGCCCACATTATTCTAAGAAAATTCAATTAAATTTATTAAATTATATTTTATTTTCATTTGGTAATAAATTTACATGGTTTAAATGTCAGTAAAATATTTACATTGAGAAAACTTGATTACACACTTTCCTTTTCTACCAAATTTATCCCCTTCTACTCCCTAAAATAATTGATATTCTAATATATTGTTTAGTCTTCCAGTGTTTCTTTGTATAAATACAGATATTAAAATATACATCTTATTATCTTCCTTTAATTACATAAAAGTTACATATGTTATAAATACTCTTTTACCTCCTTTTCTCTTAAAAATAAGTACTAGGGATCTTTCTATATTGGCATACCCACTACTACCTCCATTTTTTGTACAAGTATGTAACGTTGCACTCCATTTTATGAATGTACAATATTTCATTGAATTTGGATCCTTGTGTTATTTTCATTACTGTGCTGTTTTCATTATTGTGCTGTTAATGATGCTATGGTGATGTATAACCTTTTACATGTATCATTTTGGATTTGCGTAGGCCCATCTGGATGATAAACTCCCAGAGGTGGAATTGCCTAGGCAATTTTCATTGCAATGATACCTGACTCCATTTGGCATTGCCAAGGAGTAAGCCCATTATTAATTTGAATACTACAGCTCTACAATGATTGTACTATTTGGTATGGCCAACTTGTGTTAATCTGGGTTTTTCAAGAAACAACTGTCAAAATGGGATTAAACATAAAAGGATTTTATTCAGGTGAACTCCTCAAAGTAAATCAAGAGGGAGTTGGTAAATCAAGAGAAAGTCTTCAGACAGTGATGCTAGTCTTCTCAGTAAAAGAGAGGGAAAGGCTGGGTGAAAACATTCTAGTCTGCCATGCTGCTTATGGAATGTTAGGCAAAACTGTCAGAATATCCTTGAGCCAATGTCAGCCAACACAGAGACCCACTTTTTCGAAGAATAGATCTGTTGTAGAACCCTTGCTTGGTCTCAGGTGCTGGCTGGAGATGGTCATGGAATGCCAAAGACCAGTAGGAAGGGCCCTTGATCAATTATTATTCCTGTAGTTAGAAGTGTGCTAGGCATGTAGCAAAATTACTAATAAAAAATGAGAGGCTTAACTTTATGTGATAAGCATACAATGCAATATACAGATAATGTATCATAGAATTGTACACTTGAAAATTGTATATTACCCAATGTCAGCCTAATGAATTTAATTTTTAAAAAAGGGTGCTTAAGTCTCCCTTCCTGCTGAAAATGGGGGAAAAGAGTTTCTCCCTCTCCTTTGCTTTCAGAGCACTTACCTTAAAGCACTTTTAAAAATATATGTATTTTTTAAAATTAAGTGTATTTGGTTGATATTCCTTAATAAAATTATATAGGTTTCAAGTGTACAATTCTATGACACATTATATGCATAGGCCATTGTGTGTTTGCCACCCAGAGTGAAATCTTCTGTCACCACATATTGGAACCAGTTTACTTTTGACTACCTCCCCCAACACCTTGCCTCTGGATCTGACTATGATCTACATTTTTTGTTGTTTGTTTATTTGTTGCTTTCGCTTTGAATTGCAAGTACTTATCTAAATCTTCTGAAGACTAGATAGGCCTTTTGTCAGCTGGCTTTTGTCAGCTTTAGGATCCAGTACTGTCTTGCTCCAGAACCAAGGAGTCATCTTTTTGAAATGTAAACATTATGGGTGACGACATCCCTTCCTACAGCTTCTGTGGGAATGAAGGAGCATGGATTCAATGGGCATCTTGCTCCAAGTTACAAAACTATTTCCTGCCATATTTAGAGATGAGAAGCTTATGTTTCCTCTGGGATAAAGCCAATTAGCTAACACAGGTGGTCACACACGTTATCATTTAAAGTTAGGATGAACTATGTGACAAATGGTGTTCTCTAGCTCTTACTTGAGGACTAGTTATTGTTTATCTTGAAAATATTTATGTAATGTATAGTATCTATTCGGCTATATAGTGGAGTAAGATTTCCTTCTGTCTTTGCAATCTCTTAGGAAATTGCCTGTGATGACGATCACATTCTGGTTTAATGTTGAAAATGTTTCCTTTCTCTAGTACCTTTGTGCAGAGGATTTCAGTGTTGGGAACTTTCTTTTACTGTATTTTTTCCATTAGGTGAAAAATAGATAGGTAGTCTGCTGTTAATTCACTTAACTTGTCAAGGAATTCAGCTTTCCTGTCTTTAAATGAGCATGATTTTACTTTACTACATCATTGTATGGTAAGCAGAGTCAAAATAAAGTTATGAAAATGAAGCACCTTGTAAATATAAAGTGCTGTATAGATGTAAATTTATTAATCTTTACTTTCATCAGCATTAGTTGAAGGCATCGCTATGGAAGCTTTTATAATATTTGTTATTATCAAATGCTTAGAAAAACATGAAATACACTGAGGAAAGATTTATATATCATAAGTAAATTTGGCATGTTATGTTTGCTACATAGTCCAGAAAAGCACTCTTATTAGCACTTCAATTTAACATGAATGGAATTTGCATGAATAGATGAGGGGAAATATTGAGTCCCTAATAGCAGAGAAGTATTGGGAGAAACATTAGTGATTTTGAGTAGCAAAAGGGCCTTGCATGCATTAACAAGCTACTTGGTGATGGTAATTATAGCATTCATCTTTACCTTTGTATGATACAAGCATATGTGGGAAGATCAAACAGACATAAGTTGTGGAAACCTGCATTAATATAGCATCACATAATAGATCTCAGTCGATGGATTGCACTCACTTTAAATAGGGCAGGTAGAAAATTATGAGTTCCATAACTCTAAAAGGTTTTTCTTCACTCATTCTTTTCACTATCCTTGCCAAGTTCCAATTGTGACATACAATGTTATTTTTTCAGTTGAATTTACTTTCTTCACTCTGACACTCTTAAAATCAGCTTTAAAGAAAATGATTTCCTATAATATAGGCCTAGGAGCTCTGACAGAACCTCATTTACTTATGATATGAACATTGGGCCAAGGAAACACGTTTTATTTTATTTTATTCTATTTTATTTTATTTATTTTATTTTATTTTTTAAATATTATATAGGTTTCAGGTGTACAGAATCTAATATACAATAATATTCAGAGTCTAGTGACAAATAAACAATTGAAACAGACTCATAAGACAGAGAACACACTGATAACTGTCAGAGAGGAGAGGGGTTTGAAGGGCTGAGTGAAACGGTGAAGGGATTAGGCAAATGAAAAACAAAAACAAGTAACAAAAAGTTATAGATACAGATAGCAGCATGGTGATAACCAGAGGGAAAGGGGGTGGGGAAAGGTAGAAGAGGGTATCGAAGGGATAAATGGTGAAGGAAATGCCATTTAGATACCATTACTAGACTTGACCATCAGTGAAATAAACTCCAATCTAGAGTAGAGGCACTTGTACATGTTTACAATGCAGAATTCTCTATTCAAATTGCTTAATACAGCCAAAAGACCAAATCTGGCACAGAATTCTGTAAATCTAGACAGAGATGTGTCACAATCTTTACGCCTTTCCTGTTGTGTTTTGCCCAAGGGGCACTTTTACTCATTCTGCATTCTATCTTGGTTACTTTCTTTGACCTTTCTTGCTTTCATTTCACATCTTTTGACTTACAAATCTCTTTCAATCTATAGTAAATGTAATGGACACATAGCACAATTTTACTTCTCACTTCCTTATTTTAACTACATTCTCTCTACCTGTTTTTGCACACTACTATTAGTATTTATAGCAACATACCAATACTATACTTTTCTATAACATATAACAGTCAATACATTCAAAATATTTAATCTTCTTCCATTCTATACAAAGAAAACTACTTTGGTTTCAACTGAATAGGAAAATTTTCAAAAGGCTACAATCTATGAACAAACTTTTAAGATGCTAACATTTTATTTACTCTTTAAAATGTATGGGCATGGTGTTAATAATTTGTAATGGTGAAGACACTTGAAACAATCAAGTTGTTATATATCTCCCTGATTTTAAAAAAATGTTTCTTAAAGTTTTATTTCTTAAAAAAAATATATAATATTTTGCCATGTATAATGCATACCCACATTATTGGCTCAAACTTTCAAGAAAAAAAGTTTTGTTTTAATTTTTAATTCAATTATTTATTCATTTATTTATATTTAGGAACAGCCCTCACAGGTGTGGCTCAGCAGATTGAAGGCCAGCTTGTGAACCAAAGGGTCACTGGTTCGATTCCCTGGCAGGGCACATGCTTGGGTTGTGGGGCCAGGTCCCCCGTTGGGGGTATGTGAGAGGCAACCACATATTGATGTTTCTGTCCCTCTCTTTCTCCCTCACTTCCCTTCTCTCTAAAAATAAATAATAAATAAAATAGTTCTTTTTAAAAAAAAACATAGCTGATTATTGTATTTGAGGGTATTATTATTTTGCATATGGATATTGTTATTGCTTTCTAGAGTTACACTTTTAACACATAAATATAAATATAAGAATTAAAAACATTTATATAGGTACAGAATTATTACTACCCATGTATAATGCACATTTTTATTTTTCCCTCAAACATTTGGGCAAAAAAAGTGTACATTATACATGGCAAAATATGGTATGTATAGTTTGACCAACTTCAGAAATAGATATTGACTGAAATGATTACATGAGTTCTAGTTAGCAGAAATATCTGTCTATAAAGACACTTTGAAGAAATGCTTTAATTTGAAAAAGTATAACAACAATAAAATACTTCCCAATATAGAAAATTGGATACATCAAAAATAAAACTTGATATATTAACTAACAGGAGGATTATAAACTACAAATAGTACACTGTACTGCAATTCCTTTCTCACTAAAAGCTTGTTGAAAATACAAAGATACTTAGGAATACGTGACAGGTTTTTGTGAAATGTTTCTTCAGACTTTTCAGTTGCTCAACATTTATATTTAAAAAACATTATGGAGATACTCCCCATTTCCAATCTTTCTTTTCATTTGAAGAATATCTATGTGCATAATTCTTTCTTTCTTCCTCCTTCTTCATGGTGAGCAAATTACAGAGCAAGAAGTCTGGTTTCTACTTTATTCATCCTGGTACAGGTCCATTTTTTTCCCAGCATGGACTGTACAATCCTATCCTCAATGTGAGGGTGCCAACACACCCACACATATATTATTTAATAGCAACTCCTTCTGGTCTCTAAGTGCTAACTACTTTGTTTTGTTTCTCAACTTGTTCGGTGTTTGGGCATTGACAAGGGGCAATAATAACTTTGCTCCACTCTAAAGACACCATCTCAATGTATTTACTGAATTTTCATTTACTGTATCCTGTATAAAAAGTGCCCATTGTCACTAATTTCACAAGATAAATGTACTCTTATGTTCATTGCAGCATTATGTACAATAGTCTATTTATGCAAGGAACCTAGGTGGCTAATGAAAGATCAATGGATAAAAAGGAATATATGGTAGAATATTCCTCAGCAGTGAAAAAGAATGAAATCTTGCCATTTGCACCAATATGATTGTACCTAGAATACTAAGTGAAATAAGTCAGAGGAAGAAATATACCATATGATTTTACTTATATGTGAAATCTAAAAATAAATAATAATTAAAAAAAAAACAAATACAAGAGAAACAGATCCATAGACAAAAAGAACAAATTGATGGTTGCCAAAAGGAAGGGGGAGGGGGATGAAATAAATAAAATAAAATAAAATAAAATAAAATAAAATAAAATAAAATTAAATTAAATTCCTATTGCCAGTTAATTAATTCAAGGAATATTCAATTTTAAAACCAAATAAATAAAGACACTACAAAAAAGACATTATCAGCCGATGTACTTGACAAACACAGACTCCTCAACAAAATATTAGCAAACCAGATGCAGCAATATATGAAAGATCATACGCATGATCAAGTGAGGATGCAAGGTTGGTACAATATCTGCAAGTTAATAAATGTGATACATCACATAAACAAAATGAAGGCTAAAAGCCACATGATCATATCAGCAAATACAGAAAAAACATTTGATAAAATCCAGCATACAATTATGGTAAAAACTCTCAGTAAAGTGGGAGCGAAGGGAACAAACCTCAATATAATAAAGGCCACACGTAACAAGCAACATCATACTCAATGAGCAAAATCTACAATTGTTTCTCTTAAGATCAAAAACAAGGGAGAAATGTCTGCTTTCACCACTCTTATTGATCATAGTACTGGAAGTCCAAGCCACAACAATCAGACAAGAAGAAAAAATAAAAGACATCCAAATTGGAAGAGAAGAAGTAAAACTGTCATTATTTGAAGATGGCACAATACCGTATATAGGTAACATTGAAGATCCCATCAAAAAATAAAAATAAAAAATATTCCTGCCATCATCAAAACAAACAATTACTAGAACTGACAAATGAATTCAATAAAGTAGCAGGATACAAAATACTGTCCAGAAATCAGTTGCATTTATGTATACCAATAATGAACTATCATAAAGGGAAACTAAGGAAATAACCCCATTTACAACTGCATAAAAAATTACCTTGGAATAAGTTTAACCAAGGATGTAAAAGACCTGTACTTGGAAATCATAAGGCACTGAAGAAAGAAATCAAAGAAGATACAAATAAGTGGAAGCACATACTGTGTTCATGGTTAGGAAGAATTAACATCATTAAAATGTCCATACTACCCAAAGCAATCTATAGATTCAATACAATGCCTATCAAGATACCAATGGCGCATTACACAGAACTACTAAAATTTTCCAAAAATTTATATGAAATGAAAAAGACCTCAAATTCCCTCAGCAACTTTGAGAAAGAAGAACAAAGTTGGACTCTATTACAAGGCCACTGTAATCAAAACAGCCTGGTATTGGCAAAAGAACAGGCATATAGATCAAGGCAACAGAACAGAGAGCTCAAAAGTGAACCCATGCTATTATGGTCAATTAGTATTAGACAAAGGAGGCAAGAAAATACAAAGGAGTAAAGATAGTTTGTTCTATAACTGGTATTGGAAAAATTGGATAGATACATATAAAAAATAAAATTAAACCACCTTCTTATACCATACACAAGAATAAATTGAAAATGAATTAGAGACTTAAATGTAAAATTCAAAACCATAAAAATCCTAGAATAAAATTTAGGCAGTAAAATCTTAGACATTTTTTGATGCAATATTTATTTTGATATATCACCTTGGGCAAGGAAAACAAGGGAAAAAATAAATGCAGCCACATTAAACTAAAAAGTTTTTACAAAGTAAATGAAACCATCAACAAAATGAAAAGACAATCAACTGAATGGGAGAACATACCTGCTAATGATACATCCGAAAAGGAGTAAATATCTAAAATTTATAAAGAATTTACACAACTCAACACAATACAAACAAAGAATCCAAATGAAAAATGGGCAAAGGATGCAAATAGACACTTCTTCAAAGAGGACATACAGATGGCAATATACACACGAAAGGATGATCAACATCACTAAATATCAGAGAAATCCAAATTAAAACCACAAAGAGATATCACCTCACATGAGTCAGAATTGTTATTGTCAATAAATCAACAAACAGCAAGTGCTGATAGGGAGAAAAGGGAACCCTAATTCACTGTTGGTGGGAATGCAGACTGGTGCAGCCACTGTGGAAAGCAGTATGGTGTTTCCTCAAAAAATTAAAAATGGAACTGCCTATGAACCAGCAATTCACTTCTGGGAATATATCTGAAGAGATGCAAAACACCTATTTGAAAGACCATATGTACCCCGATGTTCACTGCAGTGTTATTTACAAATAGCCAAGATTAGGAAGGAGCCCAAGTGACCTCAGTAGATGAGTAGATTAAAAATCAAAACAAAACTGTGGTACATTTACACAATGGAATACTACCTGACCATAGAAAAGAAGGAAATCTTACCTTTTGCAATAGGATAAATGGACCTGGAGAATATTATGCTAAGTGAAATAAGTCAGTCAGATAAAGACAAATATCATATAATTTTACTCATATATGGAATCTAATGAAAAAATAAACAAAAAGAAACAGACTCAGAGACAGCAGGTGTTAGAGGGGAGGGTTTGGGGAGCTGGGTGAAAATGGAGAAGGGATTAAGGAAAAATTATAAAAAAAAGTAACCCACAGATACAAACAAGAGTATGGTGATTACCAGAGGGAAAGGGTGGTGAAAGAAGGTTGGAGAGGGTAAAGGGGGCATAAATGGTGAGCAAAGAAGACTTAACTTTGGGTGTTGAACACCCAGAGATGTATTATAGAATTGTACACTTGAAACCTATATAATTTTATTAACTAATGTCACTCCAATAAATTAAAAAATTATTTGTCTTTCTGGCCAATGAAAAAAATATGTGTAAAAGTTAAGAAAGAAAGAAGGAAAGAAAGAAAGAAAGAAAGAAAGAAAGAAAGAAAGAAAGATATACTGTGTTTAATTTTATAGTGCTTAATTAATTTTAAAATTTCCAGTGCTTTGTGTTTTAGAGTACTGTGGATATCAATTTGACAAAAAAATATAGAACTTTAAATAATTATTTACTTTTCACCTTGGCTGGTGTAGCTCAGTGGACTGAGTGTGGGTTGTGAACCAAAGTGTCATGGGTTCGATTCCCAGCCAGGGTACATGCCTGGGTTGCAGGCTATGACCCCCAGCAACTGCACATTGATGTTTCTCTCTCTCCCTCTTTCTCCTTCCCTTCCCTTTATAAAAATAATAATAATAATAATTAAAATCTTTTAAAAATAATAATAATAAATAATTATTTACTTTTCAAGGAACATGTAGAAAGGACCTATGGACAAAACCAAAGGAAGGTAGAATTGAGGGTGGGAGGTGGGGGTGGGTGGGGCGAGGGAGAGTGATGTGGGGAAATGGAGACAACTATACTTGAATAACAATAAAAATTTAAATAAAATAACAAAAAAACTAAAAATAAAAAAATAAATAATTAAAATTAACAGGATGAATAATCATAGAATTCAGGTGTTAAATAGTTTGACCTTAATTAATAGGCTTAAATGACTAATGTATCTGGAAAGCTTTTATTCCAAAATGTGAAGCTTCTGAATAAAGACTCCATTCCTTTATCACCAAAAACAAAACAAAACAAAGCAGACAAACAAAAAAAAACCTATTTATGTTTCAGCTAAGATCTGAACACAGATGTATTGGTTTCTACAGTCCAGGATTTTGCACTATACATTCCATTTTCCCCTGCTTTGGTTCTACTCGTATATTTTTAACCTGTGGATAAACTTGACTCCAATTAACCCCCCCAAAAATAAAGCATCTTAAAAGAACATAAAACTAAAGCAACTTATCCTGTTTATGCATTTAAAAAATACAAAGTAACCATACATTTAAAATAAAAATTATTTTTAAAAATATCATTTATTTCTCCATTTCTCTGATGACTTAGAGACTTTCTCAATATTAACATGCCTTAATATTTGGCTTGACTGCCTGCTGTGAACCACAGTGGATCATACAGGAATCGCACTACAGGCAAATGCAAATGCTGAGATTTAATGGCTGTTAAGTAAATTTGTACTAAAAAATAAACAACAGGTTTAATAGAGACTTAATCTCTGTCAGATTCAGTTTCTTTAAAAAAAATAAAACAATTTTTCTCTATATCTGTTATGAAAATATATTTCCTCTGAAGGAAATCTTATTTGTATTTTAAAATATGGGATCTGTTAAGCAAGCATGTAGCATGTACTTCTCTGTTTAATTATTGATTACTTCCCTTTAGATATAAGACCAGTCTTGCAGGTGGGATAAATTTAGACTGTCAAACTACAAAAATGTCGTATGTGGACATGTATGACCATTTGCCACACACACTCATGTGTCCAGCTTTTCATGACATTTAATATAAAATATTGTTCGAGTTAGAACTTGATTTTGGTCTATGTTCTGTTTGCTTTGTCTGTCTTATTAGCTTGATTTTATTAGGCTGCAACCACTAGATTTTTATGTTACAATTTTATATTGATGTGTCTTCAGTATATCTATAAAGACATACACAAGTGAAAAAACATAAAGACCATGTCTTTCACACATTAGATATCTATCATCTATCTATTCTTTTACCTATATTTTATTTTTTAAAATATTTATTTATATTTATTAGAGAGGGGAAGGGAAGGAGAAATGTCAATGTGTGGTTGCCTCTGGCATTCCCTTACTGGGGACCTGGCCCACAACCCTTTGGTTTGCTGTGTGGCTCTCAGTCTGATGAGCCACATGAGCCAGGGCCCTTTTATCTATATTTTAATTAGTAAGAAAGTCACAGACTTGGCAGCAGAGAAATCTTAATATTCATTTCTCTCAATCCATTAGTTTACAAATGGGGAAAATGGTGCATGAAAAGATTAACAAAGAGGTGGCTTGTGATGTAACTAGAGCCATATGCAAGGTTTCCTGACTCTAAGGATTTGTAGCTATTACATTTTATCTACAAAATGATCTCTCACTCTTAAGTCAGAAATTGCTCACCATCTTGGTGAGATCCTTTTCCAAGTAGTGCTGGATAAAGCCAAAGTATGGGAAAATACCTTACATTTTAAGGTACTGATTACCTTCATTTGCCTTTTCAGACACATTTTGCTTATTTTTTTTTCTTTTAGGAAATTTAGTTACACTATACCTATACAGAAATGAGCACACAATGAGTCAGCTTGAGGATTACTTGTGAAGTGAATATACCTGCATAGCTACCACTCAGATCAAGATGTGGAATATTACCACCACTTCAGAAGCCTCCTTCTTATCTCTTCCTACTAAGTATATCTCCTCAAGTAAGGTTCATTCTGATTTCTATCATGACAAATAAATTAACTTCTTTTGGAATGTTATATAAATAAAACCATACTACACATTTCCTTTAGTGTGTGGCTATTTTCACTGAACACTATTAGTTTTATTCATGTTATTGGATGTTGATTCTCATAGGTATATTGTATTTCACTATACGAATATGCCACAATTTATTCATTTATTTCTCTATTGGTAGATAATTTGGTAAAATTAGGATTAGGTAAAAATTGGATTATTTTTACTTTTAACTACTATAAAAGATGTTATTAATATTCTTATATCAGTCATTTGATAACAAAGTAACACACTTTTATATATCCAGGAATGCAATTAATCCTTTGGTCATGGACTACTCAGTGTTGGTAGAATTTGCCAAAGTTATAGCCATTTACTCTCCAGGCAATAATACGTAATGGTTTAGGTTACTCTATCCTCACCACAAATATCTATTCATATCTGTGTTTTATTTCATATTTTTTACTTTTTTAGCCATTTGGTTAGATATATGGTTGAATGTTATTTTGTTTTAAATTTTCATTTCCCTGAGGCATAACCATGTTGAACATTATGTATGTATATGTATATATACACACACATCTAATTAATTAATTAATTAATCCCCATCCTAATCCATTCTTCATTCTTCTCCATCTAGTGCTAAATCTCTGGATGTTAACTTGTACTGACTCCACCTGTTTGGAACCACCCTGCCTGGTATCAGAAGCTGTAACCCCTGCCAAGGCTAAGGCTGAGGGAATGACCTTGGAACCATAAACCACCAAGGAGGCAAGCTTATCTCCCTGGCAGGAGCACTGCTTCTGCTACTTCATCCATAACTGGCCCCCAATGCTTGGTCGGTTAGCCAAAGATGGGTAAGATTCCCCAAGGGGGGAATAACCTAAGACAGGCACCATCATGTGGGAGGCCCCCAAGGAAGGACTTTGGGGGCTACAGCAAAAGGGGGTGATGGACCCCCGCCCCTCGGCTTTCACATAGCCTGAGTCCTCAGAGTCTGGGAGAAAATCTCCTTATCTCTTGGTTGCCTTAGTTCCCTTGCTCCACCTAAGCCTGAAGCAATGACAGGGTGGTGTGGCTGTGCTGGAAAGGGCGGGTTCCCCGGGTGATCAGGCCTAAGAAAGTATATGTAAAATCCTGTGAAACCTGCTTTGTTCAGAATGCTCTCAGTTGAATGATGAGGGTCCAAGGAAGAAGTAAGTTTGTTCCTTAAAGTTTTTTACAGTTCTTTGACCCTGACTCAGAATAGGCCCTCAGACTTCCTTGTTACCTATTGTTTGATCCTTACTTCCTGGCAATGAGTAATGAGCTCTACCTGAATTCTTATGCAAATGAACCCAATAAAAGCCTGCTCGGCGGGAGGACAAGGCGCTCTCCCCTAGGGAGGGTGGCCATGGTGCTCCCCACTAGAGAGAGTGGCTGTTTCATCCCTATTTCTCCACAGGACTTGGTTGTCTCAGAAACTCCCTTCTCTTATCAGTTCCATCAGTAAGGATTACCCAATATAGCATGGAACAGAACCAAGGAGGGAATGGAATCAGACATTTCTTCTCTCTACTCCTTCCCTTTGGCTATGCTGTGAGCTGTCTGATTTTTCACAGAAAGGACTCAGCTTTCTGCAAGTTAGCATATCTCACAGCCCCTCTCTGTGTCCAGTTTCCTACTGTTCCTTCTTCTGCCCCAAATACCTAAGGGTGGAGTGGAAACATTGTTAGTCCTGGCATATTTCACTATCTCTCATGATTGTCCTATCGCTTTCCAACCTTATGTACTAGTTCTTTATAAAACTATGCTCTATTTATCCAAGTTGAGATGTACTATCTATTTCCTGCTGGAAATCTATATGATATGTATTGTTATTTCTAAATTTTCCTGAGCTGGTGTGGAAAGATCATGCATGCAAGATGGAAATTTAAGTGAGAGGTAAAATTTGAAAATTAAGTGTGAGGTGTTTAGTAGACAATACAGTGTTTTAGAGTAGAACCCACACCAGGACACTAAGCAATAAATGCTTGCCAGGGTAGAACTCATGTTTAAGCAAATGTAAGATATTCTATTGCACTGGAATCTAAAGTTGATTCCTTGAGCAGTTCAGTTGCTTTTAGAATAATTTAATCCCTGTTTGGTAGAAAAAATGAAATTAATAGATGTATGATCTGAAAGGAGGGTACAACAGATTTTTTCTAGGGATCTTAACATAGTGTTTTAATTTCTATTCATTAACTATTCATTTGTGATAAGGTAGATCTAACAATTTGAAACGTTATTGTTTAAAATGATGGTATGCCTTTCTATCTTATTATTACTTTTAAGTCATGTTTCAGATAAGTTCAAACCTAAGTCAAATAAAACTATTTAAGGAGATAGCCTTCAATAGCCTTCAGCACAGCTATCAAAATGCTATATGCAAAACAAGCATTCAGAGAGAGAGGGGAGGATTTACAGGGAATGGGAATTTACAAATTCTCAGAAAGAGTGAGAGAGATGATTGTAACTTCAGTCTTAAATGTCTTTAAGCTTAAGGACTAATCTCTGTTAGGTATTAGTTAAGAAAGGTGTCCATACTAATGAAAAAAGAAAAAAAAAAGGCCTAGCAGCAGTACCAACTTAGAACTCAATTGAAGTATAATAAGGTAGATTTATTAGATAATTAAATAGGACTGATATACAAGGTAACAATTGAGAACATTCCATGGGATTATGAGTTTATCATCCCCCAGTTTATTGTCGTACCATTGCAATGTGGTGTCTGACCCAACACTGTTTTTGATAACTGTTCTAAAAGTCAACAGTGCTCGACTAATGTTTTCTCCACATTTATGTACCGATTTATAAAGTTGACCATACCATTCCTCTTGAAATTCAGTGATGTAATGTCCAGCTCTTAATTTGGCTCTTTCCTTTCTGACCACTCTTTTTTTTTGCCATTTGTCCTAAATTCCCTTTTCCTACCTACTCTTTAAACATTTGTGTTCCACTGCATTCAATTATTGGACCATTTCCCTGCTTATTCTACATTTTAGTGGGTTAAGTTAGTGGCTTAATGAGAGTGATCCTTTATTTCAATAATTTTCAAATCTTTATTTATAATACCCCCTTTATCATGTGATATAGATCTGTATTCTAAGATGGCTTACTACATAAAGTTAATATGCATACCCTACAAAATACTTTAGTTTCAACACATTCCAGTCAAAGTCATCTTCCTTTCCAACACTGTTTATTTTTCCTTTCAGTTAATAAAATCACTATTCAGTAAGTCATACAAGCTAGAAAACCTCATAATGATCTTCAAGCAATTCATTTATCTTGTCTCTCACATTCAATTAGCACATTGTGTTAATTCCACCTCCTGAATATATTGAGGATCTGTCTTCTCCTTTCCATTCCCACAATTCCTCCTCTTGTTTGCAGGCTCATCATCTCCCCACCCCTTCTTTTTTGTCTTTAGTGATGGCATCCTAACTAATTTCCCTGACCCCTATAATTTACATACAAATATTTTGACCTTTCATTGGTGTTTGGCATGTGTATAAATGTGTGTTTTAGAAAACATAAATCAGGTTTTGAGATTAGGATAATGCTGGTTTCAAAAAAAGAGTTTGGGAGCGTTCCATCTTAATGGATTTTTTGGAATAGTCTGTGAAGAATAGGGGTTAGTTCTTTCTTAAATGTTTTGTAAAATTCTTCTGTGAAACCATTTGGTCCAGGGCTTTTGTGTGCTGGGAGTATTTTAATTACTGCTTCATTTTCATCCACTGTTATTAGTCTCTTCAGGCTTTCTGCTTCTTCTTCATTCAGTTTTGGAAGATTTTTTTTCCTAGAAATGTGTCCATTTCTCCTAGGTTTTCAAATTTCTTAGCATATAGTTCTTTGTGGTAATTTCTTAAAATCCTTTGTATTTCTGTGGTATCAGTTGTAATATTACCTCTTTCATTTCTGACTGCACAGCAGAAAGAAAGAAGGAGCCCCTACTCTTTGTGACCCGACAACATGGATGGAACTGGAAAGCATTACGCTAAGTGAAATAAGCCGAGCAGTGAAAGACAAATACCATATGATCTCATCTTTAAGAGGAACCTAATCAACAAAACAAACAAGCAAGCAAAATATAACCAGAGACATTGAAATTAAGAACAATCTGACGGTAACCAGAGGGGAAGAGGAAGGGGATAATGGGGAGAAAATGGTGAAGGGTTTTCAGGAACAACTATAAAGGACACATGGACAAAACCAAGGGGTGGGGATCAGCAGAGGGAAGTTGGGATGGCTGGGGTTGGGGAGAGTAGTGGGAGAAAAAGGCAGAAAACTATACTTGAACAACAATAAAATAAAAAAAACTGAAAATGTAAATCAAATATATCACACTCTTACTTTAAAAGCTCCAATTACAAAATTAAATATACACTTCAATGAGATCTGGCTTGGAAGTGCAAGGATTCCAATAGCAGTACATTCTTTGCAAAGGAAATATAAGCAAAATAACATAGCTCTTCACACAGAAAAAATAAAAAGAATATGCATAAGGAGAGCATATCTATTAATTGTGACACAATGCTGGATTTTAAACCATTGAAGGGTATAATACAAATTTATTATATTTATTGTCCACTTTTTTCTTTTTTTTCTATTTATTTATTTTTAGAGAGGGAAGGGAGGGAGATAGAGAGAGAGAGAAACATCAATGTGCAGTTGCTGGGGGTTATGGCCTGCAACCCAGGCATGTACCCTGGCTGGGAATCGAACCTGCGACACTTTGGTTCGCAGCTTGTGCTCAATCCACTGAGCTACACCAGCCAGGGCTCACTTTTTCCTTCAAGTAAAATTATTTCATGTCATCTTCAAACACAAACACATATGCAAATATATATGTAACCTTATATTATGTAAATATACATACATATGTATAACTGCTTAATGAATAGTCTCAGAAAAACAATTTTATAAATTTATAAAAGTTTGTCAATTCATTAAAATATACCTAAACTAATTAGAAAGATTTATTTTTTTTTAGAATGAACTCTTGGGGTGCACTTAAAAAAATGAAAATGGTTTCTAATCAGCACTTTCCCCTTAATGAACAGGACCAATGAGTTGGTATTAAAATGGGCATTTATAAATAGACTTCTGCAGACATGTGACATTACACACCTGTCTGATAGCTTTAAATTGCAAATGCAGCTTTTTTTCTTTTCTTTTTTCTTTTGTATATATTTATAGTGATTGATGAAATTGTTTTTAATATATGATAAAACTTCTGTTACTTTCTGTTAGTTAACACTTCCGCATGCTAAATAGAAATATGCTAGCTAACTTTGGATGTTATTATATTAAATAAAGAGAACAGGCAAATTGGAACCTTGTGAATTATATCCACTATAATTACAGTTATATTCCACTAAATCTCTAGAAAAACATCTTGTTAAGATTTTATGTATTTATTTTTAGAGTGGGGGGAAGGGAATGAGAGAGTGAGAGAAACAATGATGTGCAAGAGAAACATCAATTGGTTACCTCTTGCATGCACCTAATAGAAAATATGACCTGCAACCCAGGCATGTGCCCTGACTGGAAATTGAACCAGTGACATTTTGGTTTGCAGGACAATGCCCAATCCACTGACTCATACCAGGAAGGGCTCTAGAAAAATGTTTTGATTTTAAAAACATTATTTCTAAAGTAATTTATCTTTAAAAGTCAATTTATTTTTTAGTATGTGTTATTACAGCTGTTCTAATTTGTCCTCCTTTACTCCCCTCTTCCTAGTACTCCCCTTCCCTAGTTCATGTCTCTCCTCTCCCTCAGTTCATGTCTGTGGGTCGTGCATAGAAGCTCTTTGGCTTCTCCATTTCCTATACTATTCTTAATATCTATCTGTTTATTTTGTACCTACCAATTATGTTTTTTTAATCCTTGCACCATTTACCCCATTCTTCCCTTTCCCCCTCACAGCTGAAAGCCCTCTAAATGATCTCCATACCAATGGTTTTGTTCCCATTGTGATTGCTTAGTTTTTTTGTTATTTTTTAGATTCAGTTGTTGATAGCTGCAAATTTGTTGCCACTTTAATGTTTATAGTTTTTATCTACTTTTCTTAAATAAGACCCTTTAACATGTCAGGTAATAATGGCTTGGTGATGATGAACTCCTTTAGCTTTGCCTTGTCTGGGAAGGCCTTTATCTGTCCTTTAATTGTAAATGGTAGCTTTGTTGGATAGAGTAATCTAGGTTGTAGTTTCTTGATTTTCACCACTTTTAATACATTTTACCAGCCCCTTCTAGCCTGTAAAGTTTCTTTTAAGAAATCAGCTAACAGTCTTATGGGAATGCTTAATATCTAGTTTTCTCTTGCTGCTTTTAAGATTCTCTATCTTTAATTTTTGGAATTTTAATTATCATATGTCTTGTTGTTCTCCTCGTTGAATTCAACTGTTTTGGGACTCTCTTTGCTTCCTGGACTTGTATGTCTATTTCCTTTGCCAAATTAGAAAAAAATTCTTTCATTATTTTTTCAAATAAGGTTTTAATTTCTTGCTGTTCCTCTTCTTCTGGCATCCTTATGATTCAGATGTTTGCAGTTTTGGAGATGCCCCAGAGTCTTCTTATTCTCTCTCTCTCTTTTTTTTTTTAATTCTTATTTCTTCTTTCTGTTCTAGTTGACTATTTCTTCCTTATGTTCCAAATCATTGATATGAACCCTGGCTTTCTTCCTTCCACTATTGGTTTCCTATTGATTTTTCTTTATTTTACTTAGTGTAACCTTCTTTTCCTCCCTTACATTTTTGCTGTACTCAGTGAATTCTCTGAGCACCCTTATCACTAATGTTTTGAACTCCAAATCTGATAGGTTGGTTATCTCCGTTTTGTTTAGTTCTTTTTCTAGTGTTTTATTCTATTTTTTCATTTGAGCCATATTTCTTTGTCTTCTCAGTTTGGCAGCTTCCCTGTTTTTTGTTTTTCTGTGTATTAGGTAGAGCTTATTTGACTCCCTGTCTTGGTGCACCTGTTAAGCTGTATGGGGTGGAACCTTAGGTATTTGCCAGGGTGGGGCAACCCACTTCACCACTGTGTGGTTTTGTATGTGGGGCAGGGGTCAGAGAGTGGATAATGCTGCTGCCTGGCTGTTGGACATTTGCTTAGCACTTGCCCCATTTCCAGTCACTTCACCCACTTCCCATATGTGTCTGACCCCCTTCTGGTTGTTGCCATGGTGTGGTTCCCAGAGAGGGTCAGTTTGCATATGTTCTAGGGCCATGTGGACCCTTTAAACAGACTCTACTGGAAGACTGGTAGTTTTTTCCACATCCCAACCCGTATCAGTTTTTATAGCCAGAAGTTATGGGGATTTATCTTCCCTGCTCTGGAACCCTTGGCTGTGTGGTCTGGCCTGAGGTTGGGATCAATCTCTCCCCATGTACCCCAGGTATCCCTCCTGATTTTTACCCAACTCACATGAATGTGGGACTGCTCATTTGGCTGGCTGCCACCACTGCCACCTTGCTACTGCCACACTGTGTTCTCTTCACCCTGGCTATCTGGCTCTGCCCCTCCTACTCATCTGGATGAATGTGGCTTCTTTAAATCCTTGGTTGTTGGACTTCCACACAGTTCAATTTTCTGGCAGTTATGGTTGCTTTATGTTTTGAGGTTATTTGTGATCCTTCTTATGGTTGTTCAAAGAGGTGAAGCATGCCTATGTACACCTCCATCTTGACTGGAAGTGTACATAAAAGTTTTCTAAGAGTATATTTTCTTTCCTTAAATAAGCAGTCTTTCACAGTACTTTAAAATTAAAATTAGCAATTACTAACTAAATCACAAAAAAGTGAAGAAATGTTATTTTTTATTGTTAGTGTTAACATTAAGAATGGCTATCAGGAGGGAATTTCAGGGGAGAATGGGAAGGGTTTACAGGAACAAACATAACACATGGACAAAAACTAGGGGGAGTGGAAATGGGAAGGAGGTGGGGAAGAATGGGTGGGTGGGCTGGGATGGGAATAAAGGACAGAAAAATGTACTTGAATAATGACTAAAATAAAGCTAAAAAAAGAAGAATGGCTATCAAAATTGTTTCTTGTAAAGTCAATTTCATTCACAATTCTCAAAGAATTATAACTTTCTGATTAATTTTACATCACCTAAGAGATACGAATAAGCATTACTATTTTGATTTACAAACGAGGAGACTATAACATAGAAGTTGAATTTACATTTTCTTCCATCCTTCAATAGAGCTCTTAAGAAACCCCATAGCTATTGTGAGGTTTTTAGCTCATGTATTGCTGAGTACCTCACTCATGTATTTCTTTGTACCCCTGTGAAACATTTTCTATTACCCAAGATAGATATTGTTTGAGAAGTGATAGAGAAAAAATCTTTGTGGGGATTAGGTTCTAAACAATGTTACATAGTTGATGGGACTTACTCAGGGAATTGTACAGGAAAGGTAGATTGGAACATGCTCACTTCTTATGTAATTTCTACATAGACATAAAGCTAGATTATACTTGGTTCCAAGAAAACAAGATCATTTTTCCAAGGCCTCCCGATTCAAACTTGGAAGGCCAAATAAAATCTTAAATAGAATTCCTTTAACAAAACAGGAGCTAACCAACTAAAAGAATGAACAAACAAAAAATAAACATTCCTTTTTACAGTAAACTGACAGGTTAGTCATTGCTGTATCCTAAAGAATGCATTAAAGATTAATTATTTCTTAAGAAAAAAGGTAATCAATTCCATTAGTCAGTGAGTAGTCAGGGATTTAAAAACAAACACCAGGTATTTGAATGGAGGAATTATAGTATAACCAGTACTGTAATGATGTTAGATTTTCTGAGACCAAAAAAAAAAAAAAAAAAAATGGGTAGGTGAGGCAGTGAGAGATCAGCAGAATTCAAGAAACCACTAAATACTCTTACCCTTTGCAACAGCAAGGGTAGCATTATGGAGAGCATTATGCTAAGTGAAATAAACCTGTCAGTGAAAGACAAATGTCATATGATCTCATCTTTAAGTGGAACCTAATTAATAAAATAAACAAGAAAAGGGGGAAGGGTTTTCAGGAACAACTATAAAGGGCACATGGACAAAACCAAGGGCCGGGGATAGGATCAGGGGAAGGAGGTGGGAATGGCTGAGGTTGGTGGGGCAGTGGTGGGGGGAAAATGCAGACAACTGTACATGAACAACAATTAAAAAAAGAAAAAGAAACCACTAAACCCAGCTCTGGAGGCATACAGTAAGGAAGTGGTATAAGAGCTGGGTGGGCTGGTTTGAGCAGTAAAGCAGCTCACATGCTGCTCTCTGGTAATCATTCAAATAAGATACAATTACCCTCACACTCTGTTATTTTCTGACAGGTCAAAAATAAATGCCTTTTCTCTGGACCTTGACACAAATCTGTCAATCTGTTTTTTCAGACCAACTAAACTAACTCTCACAACAACTAAACAAATAATTAGCTAAAACCCATGAATCAGTACCTTGGAATGTGTTTTTCCTTCCATGAGAAATGGAGAACTACATGTGTTTTCAAAGTTCAGCTCATTGGGAGTGTTTCCTCATAGAGACATAGTGATTGGGTTATTGTAATAGCTTTTTAACTGTTTTTTTTTTTTTGTTTGTTTCTATCTCCCATTTCCTACTCTGCATGATAGCTAGAGTGAATCTTTTAGAACATAAGGTGTATAATAACTGCCCTCTGCTCAAAACTCCAGAGAAATCCCTGATTACTCAAAAGAAAGCCAAAATTTTGACATAGACAAGAGACTATTTGTTAGTTGGCTTTGCCCTAACTCTGTAAACAGTTCCCTAGTATTGTCAAAGTTATATAGTCAAGAAAGACTGAATTCTGGCCCTGGCTGGTATAGCTCAGTGGACTGAGTGCAGGCCTGCGAATCAAATCATCACTGGTTTGATTCCCACTTAGGGCACGTGTCTGGGTTGCAGGACATATCCCTAGTATGTTTCACTTTCTCTATTTCTCCCTCCTTTCCCCATCTCTCTAAAAATAAATAAATGAAATCTTAATAAAAAAGAAAGGCTGAATTCTATATTGAAATTGAAGAGTGACTGAACTTAATTCTACTGAAGCAAAGGGTTGCAGAGTTGGTAAGAACTGAGGTAGGGCAAAGCAAGTTCATTTGTGTTTGCTAATTGCCTCTTTTCCCAAAGAAAAAGTAAAATTTCACCCACCTTCACAATAAGTGGCAGTTATCTAAAATTTGGAGCAATGTGCTCAGAGTTTGGATCTTACCCACACAACGACTGGGAAATAGGATTGCTATCTCTTTCAAAGAAATGGTCCCCATGCCCTTAAGAAAGACATTTCATGCTCTGTAAACTGGTGACAGGCTGGGAGAAGATTCGTATACATTTCACAGAAATAGAGAAAAAAATTACAATTGTAAATTTATAAAGTTGGTGTCTTAAGAAAAGGCATGATGGGAAACTCAAGAAAAATTTAATCATACTAAGAAAAATGGTAAGACCTTCTTGGTCAGTGTTTACTCTTCTCGTATCCCCAGCCTCAGAAACACTAGTTTACCTCTTCCTCAAACACATTTCTGTTTCATAATACTTGCATTTGCTGGATGGTGTTTGGCCAACTTACCACAGAGCTTGTTCTCTAATGTCCTTCTGATTTGTGCTTACCTGTCAACTTACCAGAGAGGCCTTTCATGATCACCCTATCTCAAACGTCCACCTTTCAAGTAATCTCTATGTCCATTACTATACTTTAGTTTTGTCTACATAACATAAAATATGTGGCATTATTTGGCTGACTTCTTTCACGGCTCACTTCTACCTCTGCGACTTTCTAGATAAACTTTTGCTGATATTTGAATCTTCATTTTGAAATCTTTCTTAGCCAGAACTCAAGGACCAAAGTCTAACTCCTGGTGCTATTCACCATTAACAATAGGTGCTCAATAAATCCCTGTGGGATAAATGAATTAATGAAGCAGTTACTTACATTATTTCAGTTTTCAAAACAAGCAAATTGAAGCATCAACATATTGAAGTACTTAGAGCCATAGAGTCATTAAATGTAAGAATTATTTATTAATCTATACAACTTCTGCCTCATCTCAAACCTAATTGCTTAGCTATTAATTAAAAATTGAGTTAGAAGTTGTAAAGTTTTAACAATTCATTTTAATAATTTCATTACATACAACTCACTATGGTAAAGCAGAGTGGCCATTCAGTTTGCATATACTTTTTTCCCCCTTTGCATGTATTTTATTAAGTATACAATGCATATACTTTTTGTATTCTCTCAAACTTGGAACAGTGTCTGGTCCAAGATTAAAACTATGCAAATAATCATTGAATGAATGAAGAAATCAATGGCTGGAGTTATGTAGTCTGGATTTGTGTAATTTATTATGTAAATTAAGGTATTTGGCTAATCTCTTTGAAGCTAGAAATTATCTGCAAAATAAGAATATAAGTTAGATATTCTCTGTAGTAGTCAAAATTTATACTCTTCCCAAAATTTGTACCCCCCAAAAAACATACATGGCTTGCTAGTCCAAATTTATACTCCCCTTCCACATACCGAGAGAACTGATGGAATTGTTGCCAAGAAGTAGCCTCCCAATCACAGACTAAATATTCCATTCTTGCATATTGGGCACAATTTCAGTGGTATATAATGATTTTCATCACCTCTGGGCAGAGGTTTAAAGAAGGAAGTGTATCTTCTCCACATTCCTTTTACCTTTTTGCTGGATGAATTTAGAGGACTCCAAGGTCCTAAGGGAGGGGAGAGCCAAGATATGAAAATCTGAATTATCATGTGGAAGATCATTCACCCATCAGGAACATCTGAATAGTTATTTGAGTGTAAAATAACATTCCATGATACACAGCAAGAAAAAAGTTGACATAATAACAGTTAGCAATAGCCTAAATTTATAATAACCAATGTTTGTTCCAAATATAACATTCTATGTCCTGTAACTCATAGCAAGTTAGTAATTTTTAAAACTTTGAACACAATTTCATATGTATAAAATAGGAAGTAGTAGTAATATATTAATTATTTTCAGTGTTCAGTGCCATAACCTAAATTCCTACTTAAGTAACACTTCTAATGGCCATGATTTTCAAATGGTGTTCATTCTTCAATTCCTTTTCTTCTTCAACTGACCCTTAACACTGTTGTGTCCTGGTTATTTTTCAATCATATATCAATCATTTAGGATGGGCTTGATAGAAATGCCTGATTGGCTTTCAGTCTTTTCCAAACATACCTATTTAAGGTTTACCTTCTATTCTTCCCCAATGTAAATCCACCACTTTAACTAGATTACTCACCTACACTCTTAAAATCAACTATGTTTATTCAAATCTAGGAACCTTTACCATTCTCTCCACTGAATTTCTCTCTGTCTGTACTAGCTATCTTTTAATATCTATATAGTAACATATTTTTCTTTGAAGAATCTACCACCCACTCTGTCTAATTAATATTGATTTTGTCTATTTATACTTTGGCTCCTAATATTTTATGTCAGGAATGAAACATACTTAATTTTTATTCTACTTTGAACCTAATCCTGCTTCTATCATTAAGTAGGACAGTCTTTCCTAATAATCTTATAATAAGATATTCTGAATATTTTATAAAAGAGGGGTTCAGACTTAAATCATCAATTAGCAAGATTGGCATGAAAACTGAGAACCATGGGTCCATCTCTCTTTTGAACGGTAAGCTTATATCATTTAAATCTTAAAAATGCCTTTTTATGTGCACAATATTTTTTCCACACTATAGTATTATTAAAAACAAGTGACCATATAAGGAGCATTAATCATGATCAGTGTTTTTAAAAAGTGCACAATGTCTGAAAAGAAACAAAAACAGAGCCTAAAATTTCAAATATTCAAATACATCTCTGATAATAATATTTAGAAACAGCGATCCAGAAACAAACAAGTCTGGCATCAGTGGGGTATGATGTTTTAAGTGCTCTGTACAATGCTGATTAGCAATGAAAGGTAAAACATTAAAGGTTTATATTTAGAGATAACATATTTGTCAAAAAAGATTTTGTGAAACTGAAACAATGTAGAAAACTGTTCCTTTTAGTTTGATTCAGTTTAGCACAATATTATTAAAACAGAGAAGTCAGAGCAGGGGAAAATCAGGGTGGCAGTCTAATATTGATTGATTGATTGATTGATTGGATTATCTATCTGCTCATTTTAGGAAACAAAGTAAGTGGTCTTTAAATAAATTAAAGCAAAAATCAAACATCACCATACTTAAAAATGCTGTTGGCTGTAATAATGTTAAATACAAATATTTGGCTGGTATATATATAAAAAGAAGTGAGTAACAAACAAAAGTAATTTCAAGTGTTTGGGAAATTTCTTCAGGCATACACAACATAAAAGTTAATACAGAGTTACATATTTCCTATCAATGGCAACATGATGAGACAAATTTCTCTGTACACAATATTCTTCAATAACCAGAAAAACAATTATTAGCTTGTGATTTAATTCTTACATTTCTTAAAATTTATTTGTAGGAGTGATGGCAGCAAGATTTGATAGAGTTCAAAATTATGGATGAACAAACTGCAGGACTACAACTAAGCAGTATAAAATTAGTCACCATTATAGAGGTAAAATATAAATTTCAAGAGTGTTGTCTGCTAATTTTTTCAAATACTTAATATATTATTAAAATAAAAATACTGTTACAAACATTTGCCTTCAAGTATAAAGCAAATGAGTAAAGTTGATTTACTATGAAAGTTTGAATGTTTTGTTTCAAAACTTCTCAAATTAATATTTAAAATTAATGAATAAATAACCTCTATGATTTACATAAACAGCTATTCAATGGTTGAAGTTTTTCTCTTCTAAACATTTACAGAAATGCCAACAGTAGATAAACAAAGGTATAAACACAGATTATTTAGTATTTATCTTCTCAGTCAAGTTCAAGTGTTCTGTCAATTAGAATTTAAACTAATTCAAGACATCTGCATAATGTGTTCTTATTAGTGCTATAAGAGGAATCAGGGCTCATAAACAGATACAGGAACATAGTGGCAGTCTAAAAATGAGTTATGTTACCAGGTGGCTTGCTGAATGCTGGGCTTAAATTGGGAAATTTCAGAAGTGTTTTAGTGTACAGGTAATTATGATAAAAAACTTTTAGCATTAAAAGGGTAATTTGTAATAATATGGCCAGTATCAGTCCAGTAACTTGAAATAAAGACAATATACATAGTGAAAAAACTCATTTTTTTCTCAATAGCCTCCTTTTGACCCTCTCCTGTTCACAAAGCTGTAAGTTTGGAGGGGTCAGGTAGACCTTTTAAATGCGACTAGCTCCTCCAAGAAGCTTGGCAATTCTGGTTGCTTGCCAGTTCTAATTCCCTGGAGCTGGCCATGAGCCAGAACAGCTGGTCAAGGAAGCTATTGTATAGCCACCTCTCTAGCTGCTGCAGCTGCTGAAAACAATCCTGGGCTATTTACCTGGCCCCGGTGGGACTTTTTCTTTTGCTCATCCACCTGGCCAACCACACACCAATCAATCCTAGCCTCTGTTTCAAGTATACAAGTCTTTTCTAGTATTTGAAAAATTAATATCTCTCTGAAAATATTTTATATTCAAGGAATACCTCAATAAATCATGAGGGTCAAGCATAATTATGAGATGGTCCATTTGCAAGGATAAGACCATTATGGATATAGCTAGGAATGGAATTTACAGAAGGTAATATCTATCAGAGCATGTCTTTAGTGTGATTATGGGCATTCATTTGGATGGATAGAGGTCAGCACACCCCATTGGTCTTTGCTTTCAGAATTGCATTAGTCCTGGGGTCAGTAGCTATACTATCTGGACTATTAATGTTATTGTGCTGTGGTAAATCCCTGATAGTCAAGGAAAAAGCTAATTGGAGACCAGTATACTTATTACCCTTGATTCCATTACTCCTACTCTACTGGCCCTGAAAGCTTTTTTCCTAAAATATATGCTTATAACTTCAAGGTTACTGTTAGCTTGCACGATCCTTGTGCCTTCCACCTTCACAAAAGTTACACAGATCTTATTCCAGGTAACATTCTGTAACTTGCTTTTTCCCCCCATTCAACATTCTGCTTAAAAATCTATCTATGTTGTTTTATATAGAGTCAAGTTCATTCCTTTTAAATCCTCTCTGGTATTCCATTGCATAAATAAATCACAATTTATTATGTATCTATTTCACCACTGTCGTGAGCATATGTTTCACCATATAGTCTTTCCTATAAGTCAGCCTTCAGTCCCCTCTTGTGTCATCTGACTGGGTTCTTAAGAACCAAAAGTGCCAGGCTGCCTATACAACTACCAGCCCCTGCAGTGGATGCTGGCATGGAGGAATACCAGTGAGTCAACACAGGTGATTTTGCCATTTGCTTAGCTTTTATCCAACGCTAACCTAATAACAATTAATAATCACTCAGAAACAATCAGTGATACCTTTACACAAGAGAATTGGTGGGTAACAAACCTGAATCCCAAGAGTCCAGAACAGGTTGAGTCTGGGAGTCAAGAGAGGGAGGTCAAGGTCTTGTAAGGCAGAGTCAGAGAGAGAGAATTGCAGCAGAGCTTTCTTTCTCATGGAGGATCATCCCAAAGAGACTTGAGCTCCGCAAGTGTCATCTGTGGTCTGAAGTCCTCTACTTTTATGCTTCTTTTGGTTGCAAAGTCATGTTAATTTTGCACAATTTCTCATAAATGTGTTTTCTTAATTTGCATAAGTACATGCTGTTTTCCTCAGTACCAATAGGCACATGTATACATCAGCTCTGCTAAGCATGTTTAGTCAGTTCTCATAGGCATATGTTGTTTTACATCCCTCTCTGAGAGGGCGTGTTACACTTCAGATAAGTACATGTTGTCTGCCACACAGTACTGCATGTGATCTAATGTGGCTTCAGGTCCTGCTCTCCACAACTGTTGGTGGAGACATTTGCATTAGTTTCAATTTTGCATTTCTGCAAACAATAACTCAGGGCTTGTCCTGTATGTGTTTTCTTTTCTACAGGTAAGAGAATTTCAGTAGGGTATGTGATAAGAGTGTAATGACATTATCACAGAATGTGCATGCATTCAATGATACTAGGAAGACTGAAACTTGTCTCCTAAATGGTTTTACCAATGTACTCTTCAGCAAAGGTTTATGAGGTTTTTTTTTTGCTATCATCCTACAAACACTTGATGCTGCCAGATTCATTTTTACTTTCCTCATCACTTGGGTATGAAAAAAGTCTCATGTTTCACAATTTGCATTTCCCTACAGAAATGCAAAATGGTTGAGAGTCTTTTCATATGTTTATTGGCCATTGTGTTTCCTTGTTTAGTAATTCCTGTTTATATCCTTTGCGCACATTTCCTTTTCAGCTATTTGTCTTTTATTGATTGTAGCAGTTACTTATATTTCTCAGTACTTTTCATTTTTGCAGATATTGAAAATACTTCCTCTAAAAAAGTTCTATGGCCAGAACTTTAGTTTTGTTTACAGTATATTTGTCATACAGATTATTTTATATAATGTAACCACATTAATCAATCTTCTAATTTTTGCTCTGTGCTTTTTGTATCTTATATAATGTTAGGGAATAATTTCTGCCCCTACAAGTTTGTATGTTTAAGCCCTAACATTCAATGTGACAATATTTGGAAATATGGCCTTTAGGAGATAATTAAGATTAAATGAGCTCATAAGGGTGGTATATAAGTCTGCTCAGGTTGTCATAACAAACAGCCATAGACCAAGGGGCTTAAACAACAAAAAACTGTTTCTTAGAGTCCTAGAGTCTGGGAAGACCAAATTCAAGGAGCTAGCAAGATAGGCATCATTCTGAGTATTCTACTTCTAACTTATACATGGCCTCCTTCTTGCTGTGTGCTCACATGGCCTCTTGTGTGCGTGCAGAGAGAGACAGCTCTCAGGTGTTTCTTCTTATATGGATGTTAATCCATTTAAATCAAAGTCTTACTCTTCTGACTTTATTTAACCTTAATTATCTCTTAAAGGCTCTATCTTCAAATAAAGTTACAAAGTGAGTCAAAGCTTTAACATATGAATTTTTGAGGATCCCAAACATCCAGTTTCTAATAACGTTACAGAACACAACAAGGGGGGCCTGAGACGATATACTATTATTGAAAGAAGGCCCCGGGTCCGTTATGTCCACCGCTAGAGGAAAGATGTCTCTCAATGCCAGAGATTCGTGAAAAGGAAAGGAAATGTTTATTTAATGCTATACAGACTTAAAGTAGTGACCTAATGTCTTCACCAAAATCCCAAAGTCCCTTAAAACACCCACAAACACACAGTCCTTCCTTCCTTCCCCCTTTGCCCAGTCCAGAGTACCGTATCTCAGGAAAGGAAATAGAAGTCCATGGCTCAGGCAGTCCTCTGGTTCTTCCCAGTTAGTACTCCATCTCGACTGGGAGACCTCCCTGGGTTCCCGGCACCCTTGGCTGAGTCACCAGGATCTCTGCTAAAACCAGGTGGTGGTTCCCCCTTCTAAAGCTGTGGGGGTCCCCACTCTGCCAGGCATGTGGTCCTCTCTCTCTCAGGGCTGCAGGAAGGGAGAGTCCCCACTCTGCCAAAACTGCATGGTTCTCCTCCTCAGGGCTGTGCATGGCTCTCCTTCCTAAAGCAGCACGGTTCTCCCTCCTTTACTAAAGACGCGTGGTTCTCCCTCCATGGCTGCCGTGTCCGTGTTTAAATCCCCCGCGCCAATCTTCTTCTGCAGCCCCATTTCCGACTCCTCCCACACTCGGCTTCAAATGCCAGAACTGGTGTCCTTCCAGCTTTACTGGGCTACCATCATGAGTCTGGGCAGGTGTGGCCCCATGTCCTAGAGCCAATCCTCTCTGAGCTCCCACGCAGGCGCTGTAACTCAGGGGACCCGCCCCCCCCCCCAGTTACATCTAGGTGGGGAAGTTATTTCTGTTCCCCGCGTCTTAGAGCTGATCACAGCTACTTAACCTATCTATGCAACCAGTCAAAGGTTATAGATATGCCAAATGACCACAGCAGAGCTTAGCTGCAAGGCTGTTGCTATGCAAAACAGCTCTCAATGGCCCTGCTCCATTTGTCCCTTCCCCCAACCCACACCTTGGGGTGGGGAATGGAGACATCTTAAAATCTCCTGGACACCTTAAGTTCTGGACCCCATTTCAAATGCCTATTTGGGGTCCCCCCTCTTGGCTGCACCCTGTAACAATAAGTGGGACTCTGACAGGATTGGTGGCCTTATAAGAAGAGATCTCACTCATCTCTCTCTCTTCCCCTCCCCTACCTACTCCCGTCTCCTACTCCCTCTTTTTCATGGAGGAAAGGCCCTATGAGGTAAGGACAAAGTGGACAAAGTCACCATCTGCAAACCAGGAAGAGCACTCCCATGAGAAGACAAATCTGCTAGAATTTTGGTCTTGGATTCTAACCTCCAGAATTGTGAGAAAATAAATTTCTGTTGTTTAAATCACCCAATGTACAATATTTTGTTATTGTAGCTATAACAAAGACATATAGCAAATCCTTCCTTTAAATAAATGCATAAAGATATTTACATGTAATTACTTTTAATATCTGTAAAATCTTTCTTTTCACATGTCAAGTATCCAATCCATGTCATATAATGTATGTTGACATGTGGAGCATAAATATGTTTGTGACTATGTATATATACACTTATATGTATATATACATACTTATATATGTATAGTTGTTAATATGCAAAACAGTTTATATTATTTATTAATTATTGTTATTTATTTGTATGGTAACCATAAACCTATTTTTGCCCCTGTATGTTTTCAATATATAGATATTTCTATATCTGTACCTATATTTATATCTATAGCTATATAAAACAAATTATCACAAAGATATTTATTAAAGATATTATCATCACTGATTTGTAATATTTCAGCTTATTTCATAATATCATGATATAAAAGATGGGGTCTATTCCTGTTATATATTTTGTTTTATGGACTACATATATACCAATGCTACTTTATATTAAATGCTATCCTAGTAATATTACATCTTGATATCTGGTAGGGCAACAACCCCCAATTTTAGTTTTCAATGATTTGGACATCCTCAGATTTTTAAAATATCAGTGCTTCTCAAACTTGGATGAGCATATAAACCACCTATGTTGTGGGTTGGTGATTCAATAGGTCTGGAATAGGGCCTGAGAGCTTTCTCTAAATATTAACAGTAAGAAGCAGTATATTAAAAATAATTTGTTAAATATCATTTTTAAGCATTTGAGAAGGTTGAAATACTGATGTTAATTGCATTTATTTATGAAATAATTTGGTGAGGATTAACTTTGTTTTAAAACATTATAAAGTCCTTCCATTAAGGATAATGCCACCTTTTCTTTTTTCCAAATTTTCTTTTGTTTACTTCAATAATGTGTTTTACTCTTCTTCATAAAGGGACACACTTCGTTAGAGTTTCACCCATATTCCATATACTTTATATTGCTTTTGCAAATTATATTCTTTTCCCTATTCTAATACCTAAAAAAATTGGTAGACAATGTAAATTCTACTCACTGTGTGTGCTAATCTCCTATCCAGAAATCCTAATTAACTTTTTCATCAATGCCAGTAGTGAGATAGCTGGAATTTTCTTTCCTTTAAATGATCTTGCTTTCATTTTTTTTTTTTTTGGTAGAGTTATGTTGACCACAAAGAGTGATTTTCTTCCTTTTGGGGGGGGGTACCTATTCTTGATAAATGGGTAAAACTAATTTAGATCTAATGTCTTCCCCATCCCTATCCTTTTGGGTAGGGATGGATTGGCAGACATTTTTAATTGCTGGTATTTTACCTAAAGGGTGATATTTGGTCATGTTTTCTATTGCTTCTTGATTGGAATTTGTATATGTGTGTGTAGATATAGTATGTCTTGAAAAAGTCCAATCATTGTTAACATAAGGAGAACCATTTGTGTGACATTGATGTAACCCAACAGCCAAAGAGAGTGGACTGGGATGAGCATGCACGAACAACGACTTCATTGTACTAGTCAGTGGGAGTGGTAGATGCCATTGAATGAGCATGTGTGCTGTGTGGCTGCTTCATTCAAAACGACTGAGTGAGTAGAAAAATGAATCTGTGTCAGATTTTATGTTCAGCTTGAACATTCCTCGATGGAAACTATGCCTACGATTCAAGGCCATAGCTATGGGCAACTGGTGATGGGTAGCTTCATCATGAAAACATACCTGCTCATGAATCATGTCATGTGCAGAGTTTTTTTTGTTTGTTTTTTTTTTGTTTTTTTTGGTGAAACATCAAATTACCCAGGTGACTCAGCACCCCTGCTGTCCAGATTTGGTGCCTTGTGACTTGTAGCTTTTCCCAAAACTAAAATCACCTTTGAAAGGAAAGAGATTTAAGATCATCAGTGAGATTCAGGAAAATACGATGGGGCCGCTGATAGTGACTGGGAGAGCTGTGTGAGGCCCCAAGGTGCCTATTTTGAAGGGGACTGAGGTGTCATTGTCGTAGGTCCAATGTTTCTTGTATCTTGTGTCTTCTTCAATAAATGTCTCTATTTTCCATATTAAATAGATGGATACTTTCTGGATACACACACACACACACACACACAGCTTGTTTCAAAATATGTTCTGAGAACCCCTGTGGTTCCTGAAAAATCTTTCAGGGTTCCATGAGGTACAAAATATTTTCATAATTACGCTATACTAAAGTGTTATTTACCTTTATCACTTTTTCTCTAACAAGTATGCAGTGACATTTTTTCAAGATTTCAGAGACTAAGCTATGATATTTTAGCAGATTTAATGTGGTATTAAGCCAAATTTTAAAGAAACATGGTCAGTATTATATTTTTTGTTTTTTGGAAAAATATAGTTGTTCTTTCATAAAAGTTGATAATGCATATTAAAATGTAATGAATTTATTCTTGTTATATCAAAATGAGTTAATTCATGTAAAATGAGTTAATATATGTATATATAATATTATTTTTAAACTATATTTGTTCATAGATATAGCTTTCACATATAAAAGTACTTTGAGGTCCTCAATACTTTGAAAAATGTAGACACCAAAATATTTGACAAATGTTATTCTAGAAAATTATTTATTTTTATCTGCATTTTAAATTTTATCAATATAGATAAAAGATATAAGTGTTCATTATTTACGTATCTTTTAAAGACACTAATTAATTTATTTCTTTTTTACTAAGCTTAATTTGGGAAGTTTATTTTATTAGACATTTCAAATAATCATTGTTCAACTTTTTTCTTTTTCAGTCTTCTGGTTGTTGTCTATTTTATTAATAATGACTTTTTGAAGTATTTTCTTCTTTTTATATTCCTTTGGTTTACTTTTCTTATTGTTAATCTAACTCCATGAGCACCAATTAAATCATTCATCTCTTCTCTTTCTTTCAGAAAAGAAAGCCTACACATGCACCTTTAAGTATCCATTTATAATCACTCCACAGGTTCTCTGATGAAGATTTTTTTACTTAATTCTAAGTATTATGTAATTTACATCATTATCTTTTATTTATTCCATTTTAATTCAGTGGGTGTTCAATACAGTTTGTAAGGTTTAAAGCCTTTCATATTAGCTGTAACTTCCTTTCTAACCTAGTATGTAGGAAACATCTGTAAATATTCACGTGGACTTCAACATTGTTTTACCCTTAGATACATACACATACATATTGAGTAGCTTTAGCTTTCTTAAAATTTTGTTTACTAATGATAAACAAGTATTAATCTGCTTGACCTATCAGTTTCTGAGATACAAACACTTAAATTTTCCATTACAATTGAAGAATTATTTATTTTTATCATTCTTTCAGCATCTCCAGTATATATTTCAAGGCTATGTTATTAATTACATATATGTTCATTATTGTTATACATTCTCGGTTGTTTGTTTTGAGAACTGTGAAGCATCTGAAATTTAACCTATATAAGTTAGCTCACAAGTTATTATTTCATGAATACTTCCAAAAACATTAGACTCCTGGTTTAGAGTCATGAGATACTTTATTTTTTATAGTGATGGCAGCAACCTCAATATTTTCATACTCTCACTCTAGTTCCTTGGACCCAAATTCCTATATGGTGATTCCACCAGGGCCCAATGGTGGAAAAGAACTTCAGACTTAAAAAACTTCATTGTGTTATAATGGGCTGCAATGAAATAAGCCTAGGCTTTTCCACAGAGGTAGATATTATTTTTCTTATATTGGACAGTAAAAAAAAATCTCTGCTCTAAAGAAAGGCCATATCTCTATACAAAACTGTACCTATACAAATATCATTGGAAAGATAGTTGACAACAAAATACTATTAGGACCTATGTTCTCAAGGTGTACAAGAATTTGAGAATCCCTTAGAGAATTGTCTCTTAACAGATTATTTCCCATCATCACTGGAAAGAAATCTTTGATGTTGTCATTAGAAACAGCTTAATCTTTTTTGTTAGAAAAAACAATTATGTAACACCAACTTTGTTTTTATGTAATAAACCTTATAATCTGGTTAGAATGTTGCTAAATTAGTATTACTCGCTGCCTGATATATTTTCTCAGCACTTTAATACATTATTTTCAATTTCACATTTTATTTTGATTTGAAGATAGGAATATTTGTAAAAAATTCAGTTTGATACATTTAGTTTTTTTTTGCTGCAAATATATCACATACACATATAAGATATGTTGACCTTATATATAATATATGGATTTATTTTTATCATTTTGATTTTGTTTTTCCTGTTTTATTTTTGAATTTTTTATTCCATTGGATTAGGTATTTTTCAATTGCTCTTCTATCTATAATTGACTTTGAAAAAATATATTTCCATATATCTATAGAACTTTGTCTTTCTCTCCTAACATACACTGTTAGGTCTCCTCAGACAAGCTGTAACCCAGGAAACTGAAGTCTCGTAGAGGATATCATGTTACTTGCATGAAGTGGGTCCCCTTTGCTCTTATCCATTGGAGTTATTTGGGTACTGTTATCCTAATGATGTAGAACTCTCAGCTACCCCTTCCTGCTTTTTAAGCTCAATTTTTAAAGGATTCTTGAAGAGTTAAAATCTTATGGAGTCAGCAGTCTAGAAAAGCTGTAATTGTGTGTCTAATCATTATTATCATAGAATAAGGAATGCCAAGAAATAACATTTCTGAAGAGCAGACTTCAGCCAGCTTCCCTTCCTTCATTAATAACTCCAGCTGCAATTGTAATTTGTGAATGATTAAAGTGAGCAGAGGGAAAAAATGGGGTGGAGTATAAAATTTTAAAATGGGGTCTGGGTTTATTTATAAAGATAAGTTAATAAAACAAGTTAACAAAATTTTATACAATTAGATAAACCAAATTGGTTTTTGACTAGTTATTATTCCTAAAAAATTCTAAAGGGCTGTAACCATTGAGAGTTTTAGTATTGCAATAAGTCCATAATATCATTTTCCAATATCAATTTTATTTTATGGAAATATAATAAAGCAAACATGATATGCTACTTCTATGATCTTTATAAAAATGGTAATTTCATCTATCTAGTAAACACCCTTGCTTGCTTTGATCAAGAAAGGAGCTATGTTGGAGAAGCCCATGTAGTAATATACTGAGGGCAGCTTTTGGCTAACATCTAGCAAGGAGCTAAGGACCTAGGTAGGTCTTCTGTTCAAGTTCCCTTTAAGTACTGAATCCTACCAATAACCACTTAAGTGAGGCTGAAAATGGATCTGTCTGAATGGAGCACTGAGATGACTCCCCAGACCTGGTCAACGTTCTGATTACAGCTTTTTGAGAGATTGTGAAAAGAAAAAACCCAGCTGAGCAGTATCACAATATCTGATCCACAGAAACTGTGAGAAAATAAATATGTGTTGTTTTCAGCTAAGTTTTAGGGTACACATCAACAGATAACTAATACAAATCCCATAACTATCAACTGAAGCATTATATTATTTCCTAAGGAACTACAAAAGCCATTTATTCTTATTGCTTATATAGCTCTTGTCATATTAGATTACCACCCAAGAACACTCAAGTCAAAATTTTGGAGGGCAAAGATTAACATCCCAACAGCACGCCCTTAATCTCATAGAAGTTTAATTCAAATTTGAGTTTCATTCTCCTCTCCTTTTTTTTTGGAAAAGAAGTTACATACAAATCTGTCTAAATTCTATGTGGAAATATTATTGCTACAATTAGACTTGATATATAAATTTCTGCATTGTCATATTTTCTTTTGTATATTCACAATATGAATGACATAATAACTGTGAGTGTTATGTAGTTGTCACTCTACTTGACCGGCTCATTTCTGTTTTGGTTTTGGGAATTTTTTGCCCCAATTTTTCCTGGTCAGCTTTATCAAGATTCTTATTTTTCTGTGTCATTATTTCTTGGGACTATTTCAAGACACAGAAGGAAAAACATCTTTTAAAATATTTAAAAACTAGTTTTCACCGAGAGTTCCACTTTATATATTATTTAAGCAGTTTTCTTCCGGCTTTAAATTAGCTGATTCAGTCCTTTTTAAATCATAGTTTTTAAAATATTTCTGTATCTAACAATTTGTGATTATTTTTCTTCATGACAGAAACTGAAGCCAGAAACTACTCCCTGTGGTTCACTTTATTCATTACTCAATGATTCTGTCAGTGATGGGTACACAGAATTGAAAATTTTCTGAGCTAACCTAACCTGACTCAGCAGGTCCTGGGGAATCTAACCAGGGGGGATAAAAGACAGGAGACTCCATATGCCTACGGGGTGAACACCTCTTTGAGTGTATTCCTTTGTGTGGTCTGGTTGAAACAGGGAAATTCATTTGCATTTGAAATCACAACCTAAGAAGCAAAGAACAGAAAATTCCTGACAATTTATTTGATTTCAAATCAATAATGCAGGTAAACTCTCTGGTCTCAAAAAAACAAAAATCCCAAAACCAAACAAACAAAAAACCTCAAAATGTGAGACCCATTAATGTGAGGCCAGCTGTGTTTCAATTTACCTTTTCTTTTTCTTTTGTTCTCTGTCTCTCTCTCTCTCTGTCTCTCTCTGTCTCTCTCTCTCTCTCTCTCTCTCTCTCTCTCTCTCTGTAGTGAGAAGCACAATGTGTTAGCTGCTCACAGGAAGTTGATCTTGCAGGCATGGTTTTACTTGTTTCCCTAATGCTACATAAATCCATCCATAAACCCACATATTTATTTTGTATTTAGCACAAGTTAGGTGAGCACATGATTCCAGGTGATCTGCCCAAATAGCAAATACATATTTTCAGCTTCAGAATCTTGTCTGTTATTTTAGGCCTTTTGATGCCTTCATTTTCAGTTTCTGTTCTCTGCCACAGGTGGCGGCAGAGTCTCATGGGTCTAAGACAGTGAGTACACTGATGTGAGATCCAAATTGATCGCTCAGTTAAACTTTAAAAAAAACACACTTTAATTGAATTTTACTTTTAAACGAGGTTTCTAAAATATGAAAATAATACATAATGTGGTATAAATATTCATATAGAATAGCAAATAGGGATAAGTATAAGTGGCTTCACTGTGGCACTAGCAGCTTCATAAGGTAATTCCCCAGATACAATAACGTTTACTATTTCTTAGGGATTTCAACATACTTTCTCTCCACATATCATAGTGTTGCAGAAATTAAATAAATTATATTGGGGCACTGTTGTGTAACTTGGTTTTTAAAATAAAAAGTGTATCCTTTATATTTTTGCAGTTATGTTCTTAAATGATTATTTCTTATTATATAGCATAGTTGTCCATTAATGTATTTAATCAATCGTCCTTTCCCAGCCAAACTTCATTTATTTGTTTATTTTTAGTATTTAAGTAAATATGCAATGAGTATCACTTCACATGTATCTTTGTGTATAGGTTTGAATTTATAGGTAGAACTCATTCCCAAAAGTAGAATTGCTGGCTCTTATGGTGTGAACTTTAAATGTTTTCATCTGAGGAAGTGGTTAAACTTCCTCCAATGAAACTTAAACTGAATATAAATAAACAAACTTAAACTGAATATAAGTAAAGGGAAAGAGGATTCACCCTAATCCTAAGTTTGTTCATATGATTTAATCAGTCTCTTATTAAATGTTCTTTTTAAGCCCTTATGTTTTTCTGTGTATATATACATATATGTATAGATAGATATATATATTATAAGCTAATATAAAGTGTTTTACAGTTGAAAATGTGCTATTTGTTATTTTATTATGAATCCAATTTACTTATCATTGCTACCTTTGACAACATAAAATCTGTATATATTTTTAAAAATTGAAAAAGTATCATTTCTTTGGAAGTTTATGTAATTTCTTATAGTTATTATTTTTGCATAACTTCTTGAGGGTGTATCAAAAGTATTTTAAAAAGATAATAAAATAAACAAATTTTAATAGATAGCATTATATCAAATGTTACCTGATTTGAAAATTTCTCCTATATAATACTGGTCACTTTTGTTTCCTATGGCTGACTGAGCAGTTAATAAAAATTACCAAAAAGAATTAAACTGTGCTTCCCAGGAATTTTAAAAAACATTATTTTTCAGTTGTTGCAGTCCAGTTTTTTGGTAGAAAGATCCATTTATGTTTTTCAAGGATATTCTAGTGATGTTTATCTATGCATAAAGATTGGGAGCTAAGACATCTACCTCAGTCAATCACCAATTAATGCACTCTGAGTCAATGACTAAGAGTCCTCTCCTCCCCTTCTCTCAGACTAAGAATTCAAAATGTAAATAAGGAAAAACACATTGTCAAAATATAAGAATACATTGGAGAGTATTTAAAAAACTATAATATGTAGTTTAAAATCTGTTCCATCAGTGTGGGCCAAGCAGTCAACTGTTTGAAGAGTATCATCAATCATTTCACTAAACTTATTTCTTTAAACTGACAAAACAAAATGGTTCTAAAACAGATTAAACACAATTTTGAATAGATATAATATTTAGTCATTGGGTCATTTATCTAGAAAAACCTACTGCATGCAAGGTATTATATTTTATTTGTTTCGACATATGTTTTTCTGACTGGTGGACTTGTGCTGGGTCCATATTTTACATTAATCTGGATTCTATTCCAGGCACAAACTATAAATAGGTTGAAAATACCTGGAGGGGAATGATCTTTTTTCATACTATCTTGTGTTTGGTATACTTTACAAAAAACAAGAGGAAACAAAACAAAACCCAACCCATAAATCCTTGGAATGTAGTTGTGCAAGCAGGTGCACTTATGTCTACGAAAGGCACTCTAAGACAAATGTGCAAGTCAGCATTGAGAGGGAACTTGGTATAGGGATATGCACCATTTGATAAGCAAGCATGCCTGACCTGTGATGTAAAAAGATCATAATAATTACCATACTGAGTATAAAAATGTACTTGATTTTTAAAAAACTTATTAAGTAAAATGATAGCCAGTATAATCTACTTTGTATGTCAATTTTTATAAATTTTTATTCAGTTCATATTTCCACATTTAAAAAGTAGAAGTTTCCCCCCACATTTGTTACCATGTTTTTAAAAATTAGAAGGTAAATTTATGAAAATACACTAAGCTGTAAAAAGTAACATTTTGCTGTGACACAGAGGGTGGCAAGGACTTTTAAATGCTTTACTATTCCTTTAGTTATAATATACACTATCCCTAAGATTAATTTGAACTTCCTGTAACTTATAAAATAACTGAATGTGCAACCAATTTTTTAAAGGTCACAGGGAATTGAAATAGAGTGAGCAAGTAAGATGGTTAAATGCCTTTTTTTAGGTACAAGTTTTTCTGTAAAGCCTTAGAAAAAAACTTTGGTCCAAAAAGTAGTTGAGTGGGGATTAAGTTCTTGCAGGAAATAAAAAAAAAAAAAGAAGAAGAAGAAAGTTTGTTCACTGAAGGTATTATAAGGATCCCAGCTGTTGGGGTACATACTCCCTGGTTATGATTGGCATTAAAATGTCAAAATTCAAATCCCAACCCACTAAATCACCTGCCTTAATCAGGCAAGACTTTTCTGCTGCCATCGTTCTGAATTGGGCAAGAGCTGCTTGCTTCTTTTGGCTGAAAAGATACCTACTGTTGCCCCTTCAACTGTATAATTTTTTTCCCAAAGAGAGTCTCCACTATACTTTACAGAATTCCTTTACTTATAAGACACTTAATGTAAAACAAATGTTAACTACATAGAGAATGATGAAAAAAATGAGTGCTGAATTGATTATTCCAACAAGAGTAAAATTTGACTTTATACACTTAGAGTTGTCAGAGGAGACATATTTAGGTGCATAATGATTTAACAGTAATAAATAATAATAGTATATATTAATAAAAGATATAATAATTCCATAAATATACATAGGTAGGTAAATAAATAGATAATTCATATTCATAGCATGTCAAGGAGACCTTGAAAACTGTTTACATGGGCTTTCTTACTACACTTGATTCTTCAGTAATACTTTATACTTTAAAAAATTTTGATCATTACAGGCAGTCTGACTTAGAGGTTAAAAAAACACACAAAAATAAACAAACAAAAAACCTGCTTTCTTGATTAATCCCAGTGCTGTTTTTAGACTTTTTCTTCAGCCCTGCTGGCGTACCTCAGTGGATTGAGTGTGGGCTGCAAACCAAAGTGTCGCATGTTCGATTCCCAGTCAGGGTACATGCCTGGGTTGCAGGCCATGACCCCCAGCAACCGCACATTGATGTTTCTCTCTCTCTCTCTTTCTCCCTCTCTTCCCTCTCTAAAAGTAAATAAATAAAATCTTTTAAAAAAGACTTTTTCTCCAGTTTTATAACAACCAAATAATTTTTTCTAAATACTCTGCACATGTTATTACATGATTAAATGATATAGAATTTTAAAAATTGCATAAAAATTAAACCCATTCTTTCTCACCACTTGTCTTACAAACCAGTGCCCTTGAATGTGCACCACTTGGAGAGCTTGTTAATATGAGTATTTGAATTCTGGAGGTCCTAAGTAGACCCTAATATTCACTAGTCCTAATTAAATTCTTGGGTGATTCTGCTGCTACTGATGCTGCTGGTGCTGCTGTGTGGACCATACTTTGAAGAGTAAGGTGATATTCTTTCAAGTAAAACCTTCCCTTTAGTTGTATACAATCCTGTGCAGATCTTGCTGTTTCCCTGAGTTTTAAAAAAGTTGAGTCAAATTCAAAACAATATCTCATTTGATTAAGCTTTTCTCCTCTCACCACTCAGCTCTCATTCAGCCTAGGTTACCTGAAGTGAGACTGTTGGGTGTCAAACCATGGTGTCTGCTCCTGTAGTCAGGTTCTCCATACTCAGAGCTAACAATGTGGGATGGCAGCAGTAGCAACAGAATGCCTTCTAGATTACAAAAGGAGACAGAGAAATGGGGGAAAAGCTTACTTGATTAAAACTGGTGCCCATATTTGTCAGTTTTCTAAATATTAATTCTATGGTGTGTTTTAAAAAAAAAATATATATATATATATATTTGGTTAGAATAACCCATATTTTAAAACCTCACATAATTTTTTAATCTCTGGAATCATGGAAAATTTGTTTATAAAATCTTTTCTCCAATGAATTACCTTGGCACCTTGTAAAAAAATTTATTGATTGGAAAATTAGCTTTCTTCTTTACCTAGGAACTTCTTCAATCAAGGATGATACTGTATGAGCAACTGATACTTCAAAAAGGGGGCATGAACATACAATAGAGCAAAGGTAGTCTCTTTAATAAATGTTGTTGGGAAAACTGAACTGGTACATGCAAAAAAAACACAAAACTAGACCACCAACTTACACCATACACAAAAATAAACTCAAAATGGATAAAAGACTTAAATGTAACAAAACCATAAAAATCCTAGAAGAAAACATAGGTAGTAAAATATCAGAGATTCAATGTAGAAATATTTCCCCAATATATTTCCTATATCTTCTGTTTTGGAAACAAAGCAGAAAATAAACAAATGGGTATTTACTTGTTCTTACTGATTTCTTTGTTGTTTTAGAAATTTCCCCCAATCACTTCCTTGTTATAAGTGTATGTCTTTTTGTATTTCTAGTTTTTGTTTTGTTCAGCTTTGTTTTTTAATTTGGGTTTTGGAGGAGTAAAAGGCAAACATAAAATAACAATCTAGTAATTTGAATAGAAACTAAATTCTTTCAACATATATTTATTGAATGTCTACCATGTGAACAGCAGGATTCAAAATCCATAAAAGCCCTTGATCTCATGGACACCCCATTCTAATGGATCCTAAATGTTTAGCCAAGGATTAGCATATCTCTAAATCTCAATAACATGTACTAAGTGAATGGAAGTGTTTTTCAAATACATGTATATATGAACTCAATAAAAAACTCATCAATTAGATTAAAATGTTTTATAAACCCTCTTCAATTTATTTTTTATTAGAATTGTTTGTGGTATTGAAGTTCAAATTTAATTCTTTGGATAAGAAACTCATAATTGAGTCATACTGCCATTAAAGCCCTTTACTTTTGAAGTTTTTAACTTATTCAATAAAGCCTAGAGTACATTTAAAAGTACTCCTTTGGTAAATATGTATTCTAGGATGACATGCACATTTTCCCTCAAGTTCACTTAATATCCAAATTACGTTGAAGCATTTCTTTGTTGCTGATTGTTAAATGAGAGATAGAATTTCATTTCATTATTTTCTTGAATTGTCAGTAAAGCAAGCATTTATTATTATACTTTTGTATGAAGTTACATGGCTTATAGATAATTTTAATCCTCATTCAACTGTGTGTTTCCTATGTAAACATTTTTTAAATTTTATTTATTTTTAGGGAGGGAAAGGATGGAGAAAGAGAGAGAGAGAGAAACATCAATGTGCGGTTGCTGGGGGCTGTGGCCTGCAACCCAGGCATGTGCCCTGACTGGGAATTGAACCTGCGATGTTTTGTTTCTCAGCCCATGCTCAATCCACTGAGCTATGCCAGCCAGGGCTCCTATGTAAACATGTTTAGAATCCTGGTTAAGTAGTCTTTCTCAGTAACTTCTTTCTGACTGCATTATCTGTATATTTGGATATTTTTATTTCTATCTAACAAAAAATCTGGCTCAATTTGGCTTAATCTGTGAAACCAATTTATTAATTTCATATAAGCAGAAAATGAATAGATCAGATTGACTACATAGTAAGATCAGGAATTTGGAGCTTCTCAGCTTTCTTCTCAGGGTAGTTTCCTCCAGGATCTTGGAATAGTGACACCTAGGTCATCAGGTAATTCTAGTTTACACGTTAGGTATGTGTGTTTCTTCTTCAAATACAGCATAAAAGCTATTTGCTACAGCTGTATTAGGTCAGCTCACATCATTTGCTCAGTGTGACCAATAACAACTGTCGGGGAAATTATTGGCCCCTGGTTGTGTTATAGAACTATTTTATGTACAAAAAAATTACCATACTTGGTTTAGAAAAGCAGGCCCACCATTTCTGGAACTAAAGATAGGATCAGCAATTAGAAGGAAAGAGGGGCAGAAGATAAATAATACAGATGAGATTGCATAGAGAAATATTATAATAGTTTTATATTGCTGTGTAACAAATTACTATAAATTGAGTCACTTAAAACAATACCTATTTAATATAGTATAGTTTCTGAAGGTCAGAAATCTAGGTAGGCATGGCTGGGTTCTTTGTTCAGTTCTCAAAGGGCTGATAATTAAGATGCTGGCAAGCCTTATTATCATCTGGAGCATAGAATCCTCCCGAATGCTCATTCAGGTTGGCAGAATTCATTTCCTTGTGGCTGTAGAACTGAAATTCTTATTTCCCCCCCTATCAGCTAGAGATTTCTCTCAGCTCCTCTAGGCTACCCATATTCCTTGCCATGTGGCCTCCATCTTCAAAGACTATAATGGAGAATCTCCCTCACATTAAATTTTTATCAGGTTTTAATCTCTTTCTTATGGGACATAATAGTCTAAGGGCTCACCTGATGAGGAGAGGTCCACCAAGGATATTTCTCTTTTGTAAAGTCAACTGTACAACAAAACATAATTATGAGGACTGTTTTCCATCATACTCTTAAGTTCTCCTTACATTCAGTGTCAGAAGTTATATAGGGTATGTACATTAGGGAGTGGGGAAACTCGGGGGTCATCTTGGAATTCTGCTTAACACAAATATTTACTAGAAAATAAATATGGCAATGTATAGTGATTTTTTGGATGTACATGGCTGAAAGAAGTGAAATAAGAAATAATGAAAAATAAAATGAGTTTCTAGTTTCTGAATTGTTGAGTGCTTTAATATTGTTTCCAAATATCAAACTGTATAAACATATGAAGAAATGGAAGTTAAGAATAAGATTGTTGGTTTACCTGGCTGATGTAGTTCAGCAACCACGCTGATGAGCGTGGGCTGCGAACCAAAGCATCGCAGTTTCAATTCCCAGTCAGAGCACATGCCTGGGTTGCAGGTCATGGCCCCCAGCAACTGCACATTGATGTTTCTCTCTCTCTCTCTCTCTCTCTTTCTCCATCCCTTCCCTCTCTAAAAATAAATAAATAAAATCTTTAAAAAAGAATAAAATTGTTGGTTTAATTTGAAATTTAATGTTTGAGATGCTTTCAAGGACTTCAAATACCTCTGTGCTAATATTATAAAAATAAAAAATAGAGATAATCAGCTGTCTACATCTACTTTTGGGGCTGGGCTAACTTGTATACTATATCTCATTATTAAACCAATGATATGAGAAAGCTGTAGTAAATGTCTTGAAATTTGACAAATTTAATATTCTGAATTAGGTAAGAAAGGACAAGTTTTTGAGGAGACTCACTTTATGTAGATATCCCAGTGAGCACTGCATTCTGCATCTCTTCCAGACCCATTGCCATCTGCCTTTGTACACACTGGTAAAGGTAAACACTTACAAGCATTTACTACATCTTCTATTAACAAAAACATTAATTTCTTTTGTTTTACACCCCCACTTAAAAAAAAGATTTGCCACATAATTATCGATTTATCTTTAACAAAAACATTAATTTCTTTTGTTTTACACCCCCACTTAAAAAAAAGATTTGCCACATAATTATCGATTTATCTTTAGATTCAAAGCATTATGTAGAATGGGGCAAAAGTAGGTTTACAGTTATTTGTATGGAAAAGAATACAATATTTAATGAATAATAATATAAGAATAGATTGAGCACGGGCTGGGAACCAAAGTGTCCCAGGTTCGATTCTCAGCCAGGGCACATTCCTGGGTTGCAGGCCATAACCCCCAGCAACCGCACATTGATATCTCTCTCTCTCTCTCTCTCTCTCTCTCTCTCTCTCCCCCCTCCCCTCCCTCCCTAAAAATAAATAAATAAATAAATAAATAAATAAAATATTAAAAAAAAAGAATAAACTCTGTTTCACATATAAACCCACTTCTCCCCCACCCTGTATTCACCACTATTCTTGAAAAAATTTTTCTTTATGTTAGTATTTTCAACCCCCCAGTCTTTATCTCAAATTTATTGTTGAGTCACTCTTGAATTTAGATCTTTGTTTGGAGTCCCAGGTATATCATGTGATTTCAAATATCCTACCTTTAAATAAAGGCAAAGATAAAATTCTCCTATACCTTAAGTTAAACTGCATGTGTTCTCTTACAATACACTTTCATATTTAGTTCTTCAAGGTGATGATCTTCTTTACAGGTATCTCTTATCTGCATCATTTATTCCTACATGAGCAGAAGTCATTAGCAGTTGGATAAATTTTATTTGTCCAGGAAGTTTTAGTATTCATTATATACTATTGGTAGTATAAACACAAATACATATTTTAATTTAATTTCACTCCAATATATTGGTTCTCTGGACACTTACAGGTTATGAGATTTAATGATTAAGAATTACGAGATTTACTGATTGTGAAAGTAGGGTTTGAGTAATATACCGATGGCAGAAGCCAGAGAGCAAAAGGTTAAGTCTAGACATTATTTCTAGAATGGTCTTTGACAAAGCAACTGGTTAGTTAGTCTCTGATGTTTCTGAATGTCCATATTTATTGGAATTGGAAAAGATAAGGTCTTTATTACATGTCCAAAGCCATAAATAAATATAGGGTTAGTTGCTATAATCCATTTATTTGAAGGCCTTTGACATTCTACTGGCATTGCTGATTTATCCAACTCAGAATTAGGTGGGGAAGCACACTTCTATTCACTGAAAATACTTTTTGAAAAATTTAGTCTTTTTAAATTTCTTCTTAGGCTGCAGTTTTACAAAACACTGATTAGAAAGTGTATTTATATGATTTGATTTACACTCATCCCCTTGAATGATTAAAATGCTTTGTAGATAATATATTAGTTTGAGAACCCATCTCTAACACAGTTTCCTTTTTTTAATCGTGAAGTCAAAAAAAGATAGAGCTAGCTTGGTTAAAGTTATTTTAGTAAATTAGACTTGATTTTGGAAATGTCAACAATTTCTTTATAAAAAACTTTTCCACTTAATTTTCTTTTTCTTTTGGCGGCTTCTTTTTATTGTTGTTCAAGTATAGTTATGTCCATTTTTTCCTCACCATTCCTGCACCGCTTCCCCCTTAGAAGTTCCTACCCTTTGTGACAGCTTGGATGGATCTGGAAAGCATTATGCTAAGTGAAATAATCCACTTAATTTTCTTTAAAAATTTTCCTAATTTGTGTTGATTTGCCATCTAGGCAGTCCATATAGAAAACCTGATTAGGGAGTAAGAGATGCTGGGCAAAGTGATTTGACTTTTTATAATATAGACATGTTTCACAATTATAAAAATATTTTGGATTTTTATTGCTCAATCCATTCTCTGAATCAACTATTTAAATTTCTGAATCACTTTATGACTACAGGGAGCAATACTAGAAATATGGTATTTTGAGACTTAAGATGGCATCAAAAGTAGTGGGCAGCTCCATTCTTCTGCTCTCAGATGTGGACTGGATTTGAAGTGATAATGCAGAGTGGAGAGTGCATGAAATCATCTGTGAGTGAGAGTGTGTACAGAAGAGAGCATATGAAGAAGAGAGCATGGGAAGTGCATAGGAGTACACAGGAGCCAGCCCAACTGCAGGGTGTGTAGGGGCTAATGGCTGGGCTTTCTGGGAGCACTGCCACAGCTGCCCAGCGTAGCACTGCTGGCTGCATGGAGTTGAGGTGGCTGAAGATCTGCTCAGGACCTGCAAGCTGCCAGGCAATGAGAGAAGACCTGGAAAGTGTAGGCAACAGAAACAGCACTGTGGGAATAGGCAGTCCGGAGGGCTGAAGACCTCTGGAGGGAGCAGGGACAGCAGACAGTCACTGCCTTGTGTTATAGTAGACCTGAGGGGTTCTTCCCAATGCCATCTGGGAAGTATTCAGAGAAAAACTTTATCTAAAATTGTCAGAGGCCCTGTAAGGAGATGGCCAACCCTGACAATGACTGTGATTTTGTGAGAAAGGGAGCACTTAGAGAACAGGACCCCCAAGGATACATGCTACAGCATGGCCACTGTAGGCACACTCTTTTAAAAGGGCATCTGAGACATACCTGAGGCTTGGTAAGGACCAGGGCATGCAGTGCTATACATGTGGGCTGGTAGCAGCATCTTTGCCAACCAAAAAACTCAGAGGCAGAGAATACATGGAAGGAATGGAAGGACCCCTACCCATCACTGCTTGCAAGCAGAGGGAAGAGCAGAGTGGAGAATTTGGGCTGAACCTCCTGTGACAGAGTGCAGGCTTGGGTCTGGAAGGAAGGAACTGAATGCCTGAGATTTGTTCCAGTCATCCAGAGTCTTTCACAGACATTCACCTGTGGGACTACAGGCTCAGCAAAGCAGTGAGATGAGGCCCAAGAGTTTCCTGCTGATGTGTACATTTCCTCAGGGGAAAGAAGAAAAAGGCCTTGCACCAGACACTATGTGCTACACAGCTCCTCTGGCCACAAATTACTAAAGCCAGCAGAGCAGAGAAAATAGAGACAAGCACAAGACCTATCTTCTCTCCCGCAAAGTTGTTTAACATTCATTTCATATCCTTCAAGTCTGGGCATAATATAGCACCAGGTTTTATAATATAGTTTATTTCAAATCTCGTATATTGCTCTTCCCTTCTCTTACTCCATACTACCTCCTTCCTCCATCTTCATATATTTGTTTTTAAATTCTATTTTCTCTCCTGCTATGACTTGTTTCTATTCTGCACTTTTACTATTGCTCCCCACTCCAGCCTCTCAAAACCATTTGTGATTGTCATTAGTCATGTCACATTCTTTTTCCAGTTCTTAAAATATTAATATTCTCTCTCTACCTTTATCAATGTTTGCTCAAAGGTAGTGGATAAGGTGGTTGTTATTACAGTTCTTCAATCTCATTTATAAAGAGTGACTATCTTTGTATGTGAAATGTAGGAGACTATTCTGTGTGGCGTGGGCCCAGCTCCCACTTGGAGATGTACAGGACCCACACCCACGGATAGGTTCTCCCATGGGGAATCAGGCCTGCAATGTACCTAGGCCACTTTGAGACTTGCTTTTGCTAAAACTCCCTCACCCTAAATTGAGGCAGCAAACATTTATTGCAAAGTAACTTCCTAAAATCCATGCTAAACCTTCCAAGGACTAGTGTAACTGATTCGACCACTTTTCCCTTTGCATTTGCAAGTACCCTTCTTCTGTGATGTGATTAGCAGCACAGTCTCCTTTGTTTTCTGTAAAAGGCAACCACCTAAAGCAAACCTGTGCCTAGTAAATGAGGACCATCATGTAAGGTGCCCAGAAAAAGAAATAAAGGCCTGTCACAGCAAGGGCTATGCCTTTTTCTCCCCTCCCCTTGAGAGAAAAGCCACGTTGTCCCTTTTCCTTTACAGGATTCAGTAGTCCATGTGAATTTGTCTTGTATCTCATCCACAATGTGGTGGACCCCATGAGCTGGGATCCGCATCTGTGAAATCTCAAATTTCACTGTCTCCTTCTCCTATTCCATTTTGCCTTCCTCCTGCCCTTTCCTTTTTTCATTTTAAATGTTAATTATTCCCTGTCTTAGCAAGGTTTTCATCTTGCACTTAGTATCCCTTCCCCACCTATCCTCACAAAATAACTTCTATTTCCTTTCAACATCTCTTAAGCTCTTCTTTCTTTCCTTGTGCCCTCTTATTCTGATTCCACCCATATAAATCATGGCTTATTGGTTGTTGATATCTATGTGGTAATGATTATCCTGCAATAAGGGCTATATTATATATATTTGTGGTGGTGGTCTTTTTTTCTCACTATACACACACACACACACACACACACACATATATATACACACACGCACAAACACATATGTACACACACACTCACATATTCTTTAAGTTTAAGTTTTAACCTAATACTACATGCTTTCCCTTTCTTGCCCCATTTCACTTTCCCTCCTCCTGTTTTTAGTTATGAAGAAAATTTTCTTTTCTTTTCTACTTTGCCCTAGCTCTATTTCCTACTCTTATTATTGCCCTTCTTTCTACACTTGCAAGATTTTTCAGTTTGTTATATCATATTTGTTTTTATTTTCATATAATAGTCTTAATCTTTCTACACCTTTATTCATATTGGTTCATTGGCTGTTGATAATGTAATTGTAGGTGGGGGATATCTTTCAGGTGTGGGTCTGTTTCTGGGGCTGTTTGGTTTTTGTTCAACAGCACCTGTACAAAGGTATATAAGTCACAGAGGTGGAGTGACTCTCAGTCAGTCAGCCAGAGGGAAGAACTCACCAAAGAACAACCCAACAACAACCAAAACCCAAATATGGCCACATAAAATGCATAAATTCAGCACAAGAGAATCAAGCACAGGTGATCAAGGAGATTGTACCACTGAGTCCCACAGGTCTCCTACCACAGAAGATCACACCATGGAGACAAGGAGTCAAAGCAGACAAGTCTAACAAGCAGAAAAAAAACAAGGAGAGTCATCAAAAATGGGGAGACAAAGAAAAAACAGCCAATCAAAAGGAAAGGGAGAATCCCCAGAAAGATTGCTAAACGAAATTGAGGCAACCAAATTATTGACATCAACTTCAAAATAATGGTCATAAGGATGCTCAAGGAGCTCAGTGAGAACTTCAAAGCACTCCAGGAAAGCTTCAAAGAACTTATCGCAAACTACATCAACATGAAAAAGGACATAGAAACTATCAATAAAAGACAAGAGGAAATGAAAAATACAATATCTGAATTGAAGAACACAGTGGAAGGAATTAAAAGCAGGTTAGATGAAGCAAAGGATTGAAATAGCAAGTTGGATGACAAAATAAAAACAAAAATTCCCAAACAGAGCAAAAACTGAAAAAAGACTAAAAAAGAATGAAAAGGGGTTAAGAAAGTGTTAGGGCAACATGAAACATAATAATGTCCATATAATAGGGATACCAGAAGGAGAAGAAGAGTAGTAAGGAATAGAAAAAAGTAATAATAGAATACTTCTTTAACTTGATGAGAGAAAAAGTCACAAGAGTCCAGAAAGCGCAGGAGGTCCCAATCAAGGTGAACACAGAGGCCCACTCCAAGACACATCATAATTAAAATGGCAAAACTCAAAGGCAAAGAGAGAATCTTAAAAGCAGCAAGGAGAAACAGTACCAGACAAGAGAGCCCTGATAAGACTAGCAAATGATATCTTAATAGAAACTCTACAAGCAGAAGGGAATGACAAGGAATATTCCAAGTAATGAAAAGCAAAGGCCTACAACCAAGACTACCCTACTCAGCAAGGCTCTCTTTTAAAATGGAAGGCAAAATAAAGATTTTCCCACACAAAAGAAGGCTAAAAGAATATACCTCCACCAAACCAGCACTTCAAGACATGCTAAAAATACTTCTTTAAGAAGATGAAGACAAACAGAGAGAGGAGCACAGAAACAAAGGAGAAAAAATGGCAATGAATAAGTACCTATCAATAATAACCCTAAATATAAATGGATTAATGTTCTGTCCAAAAGACATAAGGTAGCTAAATGGATAAGAAAACATCACCTGCATGTATGCTGCCAGAAGAGGCCCACCTCAGAACAAAATACCAAAAGACCTACACAGACTGAAAGTGAAAGGCTATAAAAAATATTCCAAGCAAACGGACATGAACAGAAAATTGGGCGATATTTATATCAGGTAAAATATAGGAACACCCCAAATATATAAGGAAAATCTTCGAAGACTTCAAGAAAGATATATACAACAACACACTTATAGTAGGGGATTTTAACACTCCACTGTCAAAAATGGAAAGATCTTCCAAACAAAGGTTAAACAAAATTATCATGACACTGAATGATGTATTAGAATAAATCGACTTTAATATATACAGAACCTTTCATCCCAAAAAAGGAAAATATACATTCTTTACAAATGCACATGGGATATTCTCAAAGATAGACCACATGATAGGACACAAAGAAGCATCAACAAATTCAAGAAATTTCAAATCATATCAAGCATTTTCTAGGATCACAATGGCTTGAAACTAGAAACCAACCTAAAGGAAAAAACTCAAATACAGTCAAATTCATTGAGGTTGAATAACAGGTTATAAAACAATGAACAGGTTAACAATGAGAACAAGGAAGAAATAAAAAAAAGTACCTATAAACAAATGAAAATGAACACACAACAGCCTAAAATCTGTGGGACACAGTGCAGGCAGTCCTGAGAGAGAAGTTCATAGTGAAACAGGCCTGCTTAAAAAAGATAGAAACATTTCAAATAAACAACCTAACCCTACAACTATAAGAACTGGAGGAATATCAACAAGCAAAGCACTGAGCAAGTAGAAGGAAGGAAACAGTCATAATCAGGGCAGAATTAAATGACATAGAGACTAAAAGAACAATTCAAATCATCAATAAATACAGGAGTTGGTTCTTTGAAAAGATAAACAAAATTGACAAGCCTTTAACCAGACTCATCAAGAAAAAAAGAGGACCCAAATAAATAAAATAAAAAATGAAAGAGCAGAAATTACAACCAATACCACAAAAATACAATGGACTATAAGAAATTACTATGAAAAACTATACGCAAAGAAATTTGAGAACCTGGGTGATAGGGACAAATGTCTAGAAACATAATTTTCCAACACTGACTCAGGAAGAAGCAGAAAGCCTGAATAGACCAATAACAGTTAGTGAAATTGAATCAGTACAAAATTTCTGGCACAAAAAAAGCCTTGGACTGCATGGCTTCACAAGAGAATTTCACCACACATTCAGGGAAGAGCTAACCTCTACCTGGCTTAAACTCTCCCCACCCCAACCCCCCAAAAAAGAATAAGGAAGGCTCCAAAACTCTTTTTATGAAGCCAGTTACATCCTAGTTCCAAAACCAGATAAAGATGCAAAAAGAAAAAAAGTATAGGCCAATATCGCTGATGAACATAAATGCTAAAATCCTCAACAAAATATTGCCAAACTGGATCCAGCAATACATTACAAAGATCATATACCATGATCAAGTGGGATTCATCCCAGCGTTGCAAGTATGGTACAATATTCCCAAATCAATAAATGCAATACATCACATAAACAAAATAAAAAAAAACAAAGATCACATGATCATAACAATAGATGCTGAAAAAGCATTTGATGAAGTACAATACCCATTTATGACAAAAACATTCAGCCAAGTGGGAGTGGAGGGAGCATACATCAACACAATAAAGGCCATACAAGAAACCTACAGCCAACATCATACTAAATGGGCATAAATTAAAAGCTTTCTCACATAGATAAGGCACAAGACAAGGGTTTCCAATTTCACCACTTTTATTCCATGGAGTATTGGAAGTTCTAGCCACAGTGATCAAACGAAAAAGAAATAAAAGGCACTCAAATTGGAAAGAAAGAAGTAAAACTGTTATTGTTCGCAAATGACATGATAGCATACATAGAAAATCCTACAGACTCCACCAAAAAACTACTCAACCTAATAAGTGAATTGGTCAAAACAGTGGGATAAAAAGTCAATATTCAGAAATCAAAGGCATTTTTGTACATCAACAATGAAACATCAGAAACAGAAATTAGGAAGAAAATTCCAATTACTAAACAACAAGAAAAATAAAGTACCTAGGAATAAATTTAACCAAGGAGGTAAAAGACCTGCACTCAGAAAATGACACAACACTGAAGAAAGAAATTAAGGAAGACACAAACAAATGGTAACATATACTGTGTTCATAGATTGGAAGTATTAACATCATTAAAATGTCCATACTGCCCAAAGCAATTTATAGATTCAGCACAATCCTTATTAAAATACCAATGACATATTTCACAGAAATAGAACAAAAATTTCAAAAATTTATATGGTACCATAAAGGACCCCAAATAGCCACAGCAATCTTGAGAAAGAAGAACAAAGTGGAAGTATCACAATACCTGATATCAAACTGTACTACAAGGTCACGGTAATCAAAACAGTCTGGTACTGGCATAAGAACAGACACAGATCAATGGAACAGAATAGAGAGCCCAGAAATAAACCCATGGTCAATACAGTCAATTAATATTTGACAAAGGGCACTTGAGCAAACAATGGAGTAAAAATACCTCTTCAAAAAATAGTGTCAGGACATATGGACAAATACATGTAAAAAAAAATGAAATTAGACCACCGACTTACACTGTACACCGAAATAAACTCAAGATGGATAAAAAACTTAAATATAAGTCATTATACCATAAAAGCCCTAGAGGAGAACATAGGCAGGAAAATATCAGATATCCCACACAGCAATATTTTCACTTATATGTCCCCTAGAGCAAGGGACATAAAGGAAAAATAAACAAATGGGACTACAAATTAAAAGGCTTCTGCATGGCTAAAGAAAACATCAGCAAAATAAAAAGGGAACAAACCACATGGGAAAACATATTTGTCAACCATACCCCAAACAAGGGTTTGATTTGCAAAATATATAAAAAAATCTTACACTATTCCACTCCAGGAAGACAAATAATCCAATTAAAAAATGGTCAAAGGACCTAAATACACACTTCTCCAAATACATACACTGTCAAGGAGGACAAAGGGTCCAGAGACATATGCAAGGATGCTCAGCATCACCAGCCATCAGAGATATGCATATTAAAACCACAATGGATACCACTTCACACCAATTAGAATGGCCATCATAAGCAAATCAACAAACAAGTGTTGGAGAGGATGTGGAGAAAAGGGAACCCTAGTGCACTGTTGGTGGGATTGCAGAGTGGTACAGCTACTGTGGAATTTCAGTATGGAAATTCCATATTGTGGAAAACAGTATGGAATTTCCTCAAAAATCTAATAATGAAACTATCTTTTGACCTAGCAATTCCACTGCTGGGAATAAACTCTAAGAATCTTGAAACACCAATTCAAAAGAACCTATGCACCTCAATGTTCAGCAGTGTTATTTACAATAGCCAAGTGGTGGAAACAGCCCAAATGCCCATCAATAAAGGAGTGGATCAAAAAACTATGGTACCTTTATACAATGTAATACTCCACAGCAGAAAGAAAGAAGGGGAATTACCATTCTGCCAGGAGAACATCCATGCTATCTCAAACTCCTACCCTTTGAGACAGCACAGGTGGAACTGGAGAGTGTTATGCTAAGTGAAATAAGCCAGGGAGTGAAAGACAAATACAATATGATCTCACCCACAGGTAGAACCTAATCAACAAAACAAACAAATGAGGAGCAAAGAACCAGAGTTATAGGACTAAGGAATAAAATGACAGAGACCAGAGAAGGGTAGGGAAGGGGGTAAGGGGGAAAGAAGGGGAACATACACAAAGGACCCATGGACAATGACAGTTGGGAGGGGAATGTCTTTGGGAGTGGGCTTGGATGGAGCAGGAGAGAGCAACATGGGGAAAAATGAGGAACTAACTGAACAACAATAAAAAAGAAGAAATACATTTTGAAGCATTTTCTTCAAACTTCAGAAGATGGGACAGACAACTTTATTTTAGATTATTCATAACATTAGGTTATTTAAATAGCCAGACCTGGTTATAATCTTGATTTTGAAATCTTAGTGTTATAATCATACTATTATTAAGGTTATTGATAGTAAATATCTTAAAGTAGGAAAGTGAAGAGGTTTATAATCACTTAATACACACCTTCAACAATTTGCTTTAGAATCATAGTGTCTTAAATCATGTTCCCTGCAAGCAGGTCCTGAGAAGGGAATTTTCTTTGTGTGGTTTTACAAGGAGAATGTGAGAAGCAAGATAGGGCAGGGGGAAAGCTAATAGTGTGATTTCTAAAACTAGCTTCAGGGTGACCTCAGAGGACAGTCTGAAACATAAATTCCATCAGAGATTTCGCCACATTTTAAGACAAAGATGTCTGTCTTTAGTACTCCATGTCAGTCAGTGACAGCTGAGGTGTGGAGAAGAGGAAGCACATTACCACCCAGGAGAGTGAGATCTATTTTCATGCCACAGGCTACTTCTCTCTCCATACAAAGGGGATGACCTGAGGTCCTGTCATACAATGATCAATGGGAAGACATCCTCTCACCAACACCTCTTAGAGCTATTCCTAATTGTGACTGTAGGCCAGTCTGGCAGTCCATTTTCATCTGGTATCATATACCAAACAAACACATCTCTGAACTAAATATAGTTTTTTTTTTTCCCTTTTCTGGCAGCTAATCCTAGAGAACTCCTCCATGAAGGCATTGGTCTGAACTGAAAGAGGTATTTGTGAAATAGGAGAAGGGAACATGGAGGTCCATGAGACCTTCACGGTCATGTAGCTTATTGTGCCTTCTAGATCCGTTTATTTTCATCTCAGATTTTTACTTTGGTTTTAGGACGAATTGCTGCTAGACCTTGATGTGCATAAAAGTATTCAGCTCATTCACAACAGTTCTAGTTTTATTGTCCCTTGTTGTTTTGCTGTAAAATGTATCAATATGTATCAGAACTCAGTAGCTTACTGTTGTTTGAAAACCAGTGAAACAGCACCACTATGCTCCAGAGTTTCAATTCTATACTGTGACTTTCCTAATGGGGCTTAGCAGAGGCCTCTTGCCATTCTCTAACTGAAATATTTCTAATATCAAGTCATGTGGCCCAAACTGGCCTGTTTATACAGTAATCTGAACTTGCTTTAGCATGCTTTCTTGTTTTGGATGTCACTCAAAAGGGTCAGCCATATACATCATCCAATAAACATACTTGAGTGGTAGTTTCAAGCATAAAAACAGTAAATGACACAGACACACATCCCACCACCATTCTAATAGTGAATATAGAAAACCACACAGGCAAATAAAAGAGAATATGTGAAGTACTTTAGTAAAGGCAATATAGTCTACCCTAGAGAACACTTTGGAAAATATTTTAAAAATCAGAAAAAGTATCCTTTTTAGTAGATATCTAAAGTGAGTGAAGAACTGAAAGTTATCAGCTAAATCATAGGTCAAGAGGATTAATGAAAGTCTTGTCAGGAAAATTAAATTTTAGAGTCAAGGGGAGTATGTGCTTTTGTGGCAATGTAAAAGTTTGTCTTTGTTGAAGATATTCTCAGAAGCCAGTTGATGAGGAGTCTTGTAGGACATAAAGAAGTTAAAAATGGCAAGTAATAGCATGGAAAGTCATTGATAAATTACGGATTTGGAGAAAAATATTATCAGGTTTCCAAGTTAGAAATATAATTAAGCTTGATGCGTAGTCAGAGGAGGGTTAAGTTGGGAGAAGGAAGTAAGGAGTTAGGCAGTAGTTGCAGTTATTCAGGTAAGAAATAATTTGATGTGAACTGCTGGTAGTTACAGTGTAGATAGAAAGAAGTTATTTGAACTAATATGCATTGGGTATAAAATCCAGGCAGTTTAGAATTGAATATATGAACAAAATAAGAGAGGAAGGAATAAGGGATGTAATGGAAATTTCTGTCTTTGGTAATTGGGTGGAAATTAATTTAATTCTTCAGTACAGGGAACAGACCAGAAGAACAGGTTTGACACTAAAGACGAAACATTCATTTTGGAAATGCTAAGTTTGAGGTGCCAGTAGTAGAGTAAAATACAGATATTTACCCATAACTGATACATGGATCACATTTTAACATTCAATCAGCTCTGGTATGAAGATCCAGGTCTGGGAAACATGAAAAAACATACAGATGGAACTTGAAACAACAGAGAAGGGTGAGAGAGCCTAGAAAGCATGACTAAGTTGAGAAAGAGAGGTTAGGAAAGAAACTTGGATAACACAATAAAATGAAGATTTAAAAAAATACTATGCAGGAGTGGCCAGAGAAGAAGAAAATGTTTTAAGAAAGGAAGTGATAAATGGAGAGATCAGATAAAATAAGGACTGATGTCTGCGGGTTAGCAACAAGAATTAGTGACAGTAAAGACAGTTTTTGAGTGAAGTTATAGGGACTGTGGATAGATTGAAGTAGGCTGAGGTTTAAATAAGTAGTGTACAAGTGGAGACAGTGGGTATATACCATCTTTTATAGAAGGATGACTTTCCAGGGGAGGAGAGACATAATCTGAGGCACTGATAGTGGGACCAATTTTAGTATGAAAAATAACACTTTATCCATTATAACCATAAAGAAATAGTAGATAGAAATACAAAGAAAAGCAAAAATTGGTGATATAGATTGGAAGGTCCATCTTGTAGATTACCTTTATTTAATGAATTATACATTGAGGTCATTTACTGAGAGGAATTGGAAGGAGGAGATGGAATAAGATTTTTAAAAACCACTGAGAATTAGAAAGAGAATTGTACATATTGCTGTCACAAACTCATTTAAATTTTAACTTTGATTTTCTTCAATTGTCATTTGTAGAAAAACATTATGCTTTGATTTTTTTACTTTATTTTTTAGAGTAGTTTTAGGTTTACAACAAAATTCAGAGGTAAAGAGACTTCCTGCATTATTACCTGCCCATACTCATGCATAGTTTCTTCCATTATTAATATCACTCATGAGAATGGCATATTTTTACCAAAGATGAATGCATAGTGATATATCAAAATCATCTAAAATCTAGAGTTTACACTAGAGTTTACTCTTGGTGTCGTGCATTCTGTGGGTTTGGACAAATATATGTGACATATATCTAGGATTATAATGTTACACAGAGTATTTTTATTACCATAAAAATTCTCTGTGCTTCCCATAATCATCTCCCTCCCCCACCACAGGCAACCACTGATTTGTTAATTGTATAGTTTTGCCTATTCCAAAATTTATGTAGCTGGAATCTTACATATATAGCCTTTTAAGACTGCCTTCTTTCACTTAATAATGTGCATTTAAAGTTTCTCTATGTCTTGTCATGACCTGCTAGCGTATTTCCTTTTAGCATTAAATAATATTCTATTTGTTTGAATGTGCCAGAGTTTATTTATCCATTCACCTACTAAATGGCATCTTCATTGCTTCCAAGTTTAGTTAATTATAAATAAAGCTGCTATAAATATGTGAGTGAGGATTTTTGTGTGGACATGCATTTTCAAGTCCTTTAGGAAACCATCAAGGAGCATAATTGCTTGATCACATGGTTTGAATATGTTTCATTTTATAGGAAGTCACAAACTGTCTTCCAAAGCAGCTGTATTATTTTATAGTTTCACCAGCAATCAGCAAGAGTTCCTGTTGCTCCACATCCTCACCAGTATTTGGTAGTGTCAGTGCTCCAGATTTTGGTCATTCTAATAGGGGTATAGTGGTATTGCATTATTTTATTTGCATATCCCTGATGACATATGATGTGAAACATTTTTCATATGCTTATTTATCTGTTGTATATCTTCTTTAGTAAACTGTAAGACTATTAAAGTCTTTTGCTCATTTGTTAATTAGGTTGTTTTCTTTTTTTAATTTTAATTGTTGTTCAAGTACAGTTTTCTTCCTTTTACTTCCATCCCAGCCCACTCTCCTAACCCTCCACACCTCCCTCTTGTTTCCACCCACCTTGTTTTTGTCCATGTGTCCTTCATACTTGTTCCTGCAAACCCTTCCCCTTTTCCCCTGAAATTCCCTCCCCTCTCCAATAACCAGACGGGAGAGGCTGTTTTCTTATTGTGATTTTTTAATCTTTAACTGAGGAGAGATTTTCATTGCTTTTAGAGAGAGAGGAAGGGAGAAAAGAAAGGAGAGAGAGAAATATTAATACAAATGAGAAATATCAATTCATTGCCTCCAATAAACACCTGAATCAGGGATTGAATCCACAACCTAAGTATGTGCCCTGACTGGAAATCATACCCTCAAACTTTCTACTACAGGATGATGCTCCAGCCAACTGAGCCACACTGACCAGGGTGTGATGTTATTTTTTGTTTTACAATAAACAAAAATCACAGTATACTGAGTTAAGGCAAATAAAATTCAAAGTGAAGATCCCTAATAGTATTACTATCAAGTCCTAGTATATCATTTTTCATATATCTTATACAGTTCTAGAACTTGCTTCACAGTGTACAAAAAAATTTATGACTCTTTCATTTGACTCTTATGAGAATTTTCCAGAGCCTACAGGGAAAGTATTTTGTTTTGATTGTGTAGATTAGAGAACTAAAGCTTAGAATCTATTATTGTTTGTCATTTTCATTGTCATTTGGTAGGGCCAACTCTCTAATTCAGGTCTTCTTTCAAATTGATCATTCTGTCTTTTCGTACAGTCAATTTATGTTCGTGTAATTTTATTTTATTAGAAGTTGAGAAGGAAGAGATCTCAGTGATCGTGGGAAAAGTTGTCTTCAATTAGAATTTAAATCTTAAAGCTATGCAGGTAATGTGTGTTGAAGTTAACATCTCAGCTCTAATCCAACTTTTACTATTTTCTGGCTGTGAAAACTTTATTCAGTCAATAAGACTCGCTAGACCTCCAATTTCCTTGGCTAGGCAATATAGGAATTGGCAATCTCTCAGATAACAGCCAGCTCAGCAACTCTCTGCTTCTCCAATTATTTTGACCAATCAATGAGCATAATAACATAAGAAATTCTTAATATAATTACAGGTAATGATATGAGAAAAGTCTTTTGGCATTTGCTTTTCTAGTTGATAAGATGGCTAATACCATTACTATTCACAAATATAATAAAATTATTCACTTCCTCTTTCTCTGATGTTGTTGCCTAGTTCTTCTATGGACACAGGAGATACTTTAAACAAAGATGATTTCAACATTATCCTGACTTAAGGTCAGAGTGGGAAGTCCCTAGTTGGTTCTTTCTTGGATAGGTACAGCAATTTTCTCACCATTATCATTGTTCTTTGGTCATTGTCCCCTTTTCCATCATGAATGAAAAGAAAATCTTATGTGTGTCCTAGATCTTTGATGGTTCTTACTCCAAAGTTAGAGTAAGAACTTGGTACAGTCTGGGGGAAAGATGGTCATCACTCAACTCCTAGGTACATTTACCATAAAGTTAAATAACTTAACTTTCAGGTAGGCTTATTAGCAACAACAGGAGGAGGCCCTTGGAAGAGGGCTTAGCAACATGATCATATGTTCTTTTCCTTTTTAAAAAAGGGAGATGAAAACATTTTATAAACATAAGAATCCACAAAACTGATTCATTCCTGCTTGTGCAGCTCACTCAACTGGGCATGTAATAAGTGTGTTTAACTGTTCGAGTCAACTACATGAGAGTTGAGCATTGAATAATCTTTCCTATGGTTCCCTGTTGGTGACAATGAATGGTGGTTACTTGGGCAAAGGCTTAATATCTTCCAATGTCATGCTGCTCCTATTTCTTTAATCAGTAACTTCTTTGTATCCAGTCAATAATGGTCCTTATCCAGGGACAATAAAAGTGATAATGGTTGTTTTATGAAACACTTTCTTTTTTTAACCTAAGTCATTATACAAATTATGTGCCTCCCATCTTTACACCATACTTATCCTCTCCTTCATAAAGCAGTGGGTAACATACCCAGTAGTCTAAGGAAATAAAAGATCTCTTAGAATAGGTAGAAAATTTGAAATATTATCTCCTCACATCTTTAGTGATTCTTGAAATATTTGGGGGGAATTGCCCAGTAATTTTGAGTCACATAATACATAAAGTACCTAATTTTCCCAGAAATATCCATTGTTAATTGTATAAATTTAAGGAAAGTTATATAGCTAATCTGAACTACTTTATTTAAAAGTTCTCAGTATTATGGAGATATTTGCATTTGATATAGCAATAGATATAATGTTTCTTGACTCACAATGTTCAAATTTAGGATTTTTCATTTAGCAGCATAGATATTTTAAGAAAATAATCTCTTCATTCTGCCTGTTCATTTGGGCCAATACACTCTTTTATATTCTTGGAGATATTTAGCATCTTGCAGTGCTCAAGAAAACACCCCACATATTTGGCACAAAAGATAGTTATTCTACATTGTTTTCTAATGGCTATTTTCATAGCTATTATACAATATTAAATGAACTATTATAAATATAAAAAGCAGAGCAAGAATCAACAATGAAAAATAGATAAAGTGATCAATATTTTTCAGGCAGCTTTGTGCTTTCAACATAAAATGGTAAATTATTGGGATAAAATGGATACTCAGTTGAGTATACAATTAAATTGTAATACCTATAATGTGTGACATTATATGATTTAAATAACATTAAATAACACTGTGCTTCATTTCTTTATTATAGACAACAATGCTAAGTAAGATTATAACTGACAATTAAAATGCATTACAAAAAATATATCAATGGGGTATCTAGACTTCTGGTCAAGATAGATGCATAGGTAAACATGGCTTGCCTCCTCATATAACCACAGCAAAAATTAAAACTAGACTACAAGACAAATATTACCTAGAATTATCAGAAATTGAGCTATATGAAAACCTGAAAACCAAGGAATTAAAGTAGCCACATTCATACAGACGGGTAGGAAGAGCAGAGATATGGAGAGGTGCAGAGAGGTGCAGTGATGTGACACATGGAGAGGCACAGATATGTGGAGTGGACAGTCCAACACCCACAGATGATGGGTAAAAATCAGGAAGGATACCTCAAGAGCAAGGGGTCCCAGCCTCATACCAGATCACCCAGCCAAGGGTTCCAGCACCAGGAAGGTAAGTCCTCATAACTTCTGGCTGTACAAACCAGTGAGTTTTGAAGTAGAAAAAGAAGCTGCAGGATTCTCAGGAGTCTCCTCTTAAAAGATCCACAATAGTCTTAGGCCTTATGCAGACCTACTCCCTCTGGACTTTAGCACCAGGGAAACAGCTGGAAGGACACCAATGGCATATGGGGAAAAATTGAAGTGTCTGGTATCTGGGTGAGTACCTGGAGACAGCATCCTCCCAGATAAAACTCCAGAGGCCAGGCAGTGGCATTGTCCTCTCTCTTAGCCCTACTCCACACAGAGCCATAGAGTGATGACATGGGTTGCCCCACCCTGGTGTTTACCTAAGGCTGTGCCCCATCTAACTTAGCAGTGTGCTTTTCTATAATAGGCCACACTACTAAGACTGGGAGTCAAAGCAGCTCTACCTAATACACAGAAACAAATGCTGGGAGGCTTCCAAAATGTGCCATCAAAGAAATATGGCTTAAATGAAAGAACAGAACAAAACTCCAGAGAAATAACTAAATGAGATGGAGACAAGGAATCTAGTAAATGCTGAGTTCAAAACCCTGGTTATTAGGATGCTCAAGAAACTCATTAGGTACTTCAACAGCATAAAAAAGATCCAGGCAGAAATGAAGGTTACACTAAGTGAAATAAAGAAAAATTTACAGGGAACCAATGATGGAATGGATGAAATTGAGAGTCATATTAATGTCTTGGAACATAACAAAGGAAAAGAAAACATTCAGTTAGAAGAGCAAGAGGAAAAACATATCCAAAAAACAAGGATAGTCTAGGGAGCCTCTGGGACATGTTCAAATGTACCAACATTAAAATTACAGGGTTGCTGGAAGGAGATGAAAAAGAGCAAAATATTGAAAACTTATTTGAAAAAATAATAAAAGAAAACTTCCCTAATTTGGTGAAGGAAATAGATGTACATGTTCAGGAAGCACAGATAATCCCAGACAAGATGCATACAAAGAGGATCACACCAAGACAAAACATATTTAAAATCCCAAAGGTTAAAGATGAAGAGAGAACCTTAAAAGTAGCAAGAGAAAAGCAGATAGTTACCTGCAAAGGAGTTCCCATAAGACTGTCAGCTGCTTTCTCAAAAGAAATTTTGCAGGCTAGAAGGGACTCAAAGTGATTAAAAACAAGAACCTGCAACCTAGATTACTCTATCCAACAAAGCTACCCTTTAGGATTAAAGGGCAAATAAAGTGCTTCCCAGATAAAGTAAACCTAAGGGGGTTCATCATCACCAAGACCTTATTATATGAAATGTTAAAGGGATTTAATTAAGAAAAAGAAGATCAAAACTATGAGCATTAAAGTGACAATAAAGTCACAACTATCAACAACTGAATATAAAAAACAAACTGAGCAAAGAAGCAGAATAGAAACAGAATTAGAGATATGGAGACAACGTAAAGGGTTATCAGTTGGGAGCAGGGATGTAGAGAATGGGAGACAAGGTGCAGGGATTAAGAAGTACAAACTGGTAGGTATGGAATAGACAGGGAGATATTAAGAACAGTATAGGAAATGGAGTAGCCAAAGAACTTAAATGACTCATGGACATGAACAAGGGGGGGATTACTGAAGACAATGGGGGTACTGGGTATAGGGGGATAAAGAGGGAAAATTGGAACTGTAATAACATAATCAATAAAATATATTATAAAAGGAAATAGATCGATGAAAATGATTGTCACAAGGGATTGAAAATTAAACCCAATCAAAAGCAAATCAGTTATTTATGTTTCCTCTATATTACTAGTATTATCATTTGTCATTTAAATGGAGATTTCCTTCACAGAATTTGTTTCTCAGTTTAAATTTAATATGTAAATCTTAACAGTCAGTCAGGTTCCCAAGAACTTGGGATGTGCTGGCACCATGCATGCACATCTTCTACAATGAAGATAATTCATGCTAACAATAGGCTCCTTCTCAGAGTAATAATGATTTATAAAGGGCAAGGTGTGGGGAATGTCTGTTTTACTTATTCTACAGTCTGTGTGCCCTCTTGCTTAAAAAGTGTCAGCAGAGAGTGTTTATGATTTCCCTTAGAGTTGGAGAAAGCTATTAAATCAGATTATTTTGTAAGAATAACATACAGATGAGTAGTAGTAAGCAGGGGTCAGAAATGCTAGCCATTATGAATTCATCACTGATATGCAGGAAAATAAAAATAAATAAATAATTGGTACAAAGCATAAGACAGAAAATAAGAGATTAAACAGGCTCCAGGATAAATATAATATTAGATGAGATAGCACCTAAATTAGAGCCAGAATCTATCCTCTTGAACAGGGGACACAGCTGAAAGTTAAGCAGCTATATATTATCAACTTATATATCTTAGGCTGATAATACTAGTGGTTGAATAAAAATGTTTCAGGCAATTTAGAGCATAGAATAAGCAGAATTGAATCTAGATAAAGGTGATTTACAAAGAAATAGCATTATGCAAAAGTAGGCATAGTAAGCATATATTAATGTATTAGGATGATCTTTCAAAATATAAAGTAATTTCAAAGTATAAATGTAGTTATAATTTACTATATAAAACCATCATGGAAGATGCTGTGGATGTCCTGTCCATATCCACTTTGTCAACCCAGCTATAAGGGTCTACTTTAACAGCTTACACTTGAGACAGATATACTCCTCTCCCCAGTGCCTTCAGTGACTCATTCATATGGGTCCATATGTCCTATTTGCCTTTGTCAAGAGGAGCCTTGGTAATGAGATTTGTTTGTGAATTGGATCAAAGCTAGAATTTATGTGAGATTACACTCTTGCCCAGCTCTTTCCCTTTCCCTATTTTATTTCCCACATTCATAGATTTTCCTGATGAGAACTGCCTTATTTAAACTTGAATCCCTGACTCTAGCTTTGCTTGAATGGTGACTGACCTCTTAGAATTGGTACCAGAATTGGTCCTGGGAAGAATAGTCAAGATATATTGTCAGCTAGCTACCTGACAATGACCACCCTGTTACTTAAGGTAGGTGAAATGTTCATTTCTCTCAGCATTCTATAACAGTATGTCATTAGGAATTTACCTGCAGTAAAGTGACAAAAAGGATAGCTGTTGAAGGAGAAGCATGTTCCCTTCAATGACAATAACTCTGGCACTGGAAAAGAAAGGGAACATAATAATGATATAGACAGTGAAAGTGGGTTGGCTATTGCTGAGCACCAATGGTGCTTTCAAGAAGAAGATAATGGCCTCCAGATGATTAGTCACCAATTTAATATAAAGGGTAAAAACCAGAGGTCCTCAGTGTCAATGTTTAAAGAAATATTCATCTCTCATTGAGGACGGCTAATCATACTGAAGAGTAGGCTTGGAACTACACATAAAGAGCAAAACTCCAGAAAAAGTTGAATTCTCAGCTTCTGTAATTGTCCTATGCCTGATAGGGAAGAAGTAGAACTGAGACTGAAAAATAAGAATATCTGGATATATGCCCTTGAGTACACTAAGGACCCAGATCCCCTTAACCCTCTGAGCTTCTACATATGGCCTACTCCCACATTTTAGAGGATACCAGCTCCCTCCAATGTTGTTTTTCCTTTACTTGTAGTTCTTTCAGAGGCCTCAAAACAGGGAGATGCCTTAGAGAATAACATTTTCCTAGTTAGGATCTGTTCCAGCTTCCTATATAGGCAACCAAAAAAGTAATCAGAGGCAAATTTCAGCTGAGAGAGAAGAAACAGAGAAGGATTATAAAATGAGAGATTATAAACTATAGAACTTCACTGTGTTTTATTGACAATACCTGGAGAACTAAGCCTGAGAGTACATGCTGATGGTGTTAAATCAACAGAGGTAGACCATAAATCTGGATATGGTAGTGTTTGTCATATGGGACACTTTCCCATAAAACCAGATTTAACACTGGCTAGGGAAGCAAAGACAGGGAGAATAGTTCTAATTCAATGTTGTAATGGCTTTTAGAAACTGGGAGGCAAGACAGGATGGGCAATAGCCAACATTCTATGAAGTAGAAATGCCAGAATTTCCTGGAAGATCATGGAGGAAGGAATAAAACCCCTCAGAGAAGTGGGCATGTTAGAGTGAATTATATAACACCAGAAGAACCACAAGCATGACATGCTTCTTGGAAAGACCCTCCATTTGTCAAGGAAGTAGGATGCACAAGGGGGAAAACACTGACATTAAGCTCTGCAGGCTGGGACCTAGGGCTGTAGACTCTGGCCGTAATTGTGATTCACTGACTCCCCAAAGAGGAAAGGCCAGGTGGCCACACTTAACAATCAGAAATTAGATGGGCATAATCATTGTAATGGCCATCAATTTCTGAATGTCAGCCAGGGGGCTATGACTGCTGGGGATCTATAACAATGAATAACAAATTACAGCCTTCCTAGAGAAGCATTGCCAGATAAAATGCAGGGCATGTGGTTAAATTTGTTTCATATAAACAATGCTTAATTTTTTAGTATGAGTATATTCCAAATATTATATGAGATATGTTTATAATAAAAGCATTTTCATTTTTAATCTGAAATTCAAATTTAACTGGTATCTTATGTTTTATTTGCTATATCTAGCACTTTTACCTTAGAGACAAGATGGCCAGCCCATAAAGGTACCGTGTATTGTATGTAATTAAAGGTTCTCAAGAACTGATAAGCATTAAGCTGAAGTCAGCCAGCCCTGATGGAAAAGTCACTATCCCTTTCTTAGGTTCCAACCTTAACAAGTTTTCACACTGGAATTCTCTAGCTAATGGAAAAATTGGAGTCCCCTTAAGGAAAGACTCGTGCATATAGTAATGATGCCCCCAGCTGTTTTTCAAAGGAATTTATGTCCATTTATTCACATAATCATTGGAAAGGGGAATATTTAGATCTTTTAAATGCATTAGAATGCATATTCTGAATTTACATTAAAGCCAGAATCACTTCATCATCATGGCACACCTGTTAGAATATTGGTGCTTGGGGATCAGGTAATAAATGGTGTCCTAGCCCATGTCTGTTTTATAGCTGGTCCATTGATCCACAGGCCTGTCCCTAGTCATTTTCCAGTTTCCTATAAGTGTGTTCTACTGTGTCCTACAATGTATTACTGTGATATTTAAATTATTGTTCTGATACCTCAAAGTGGGAGCTTGAGTCAACCCACTTATCTGGAACCCCCTTGCCTTCACATTGGATCTGTCCGAGGCTAGCTACTTAGACAAGAAGAAGTACTATTGTAGCCGAGCAGAGCGTGATAAAAAATGAGAGATGGAGACTGAGATGAGCATCCGTTAAAGCTTTCAAACCAAATGTAGCATCAGGTATATACTTAGTTCCACCAATCATTCCCTCAAGTTTTCCCAGAAATTGTGATCAACTATGAGATTATGTTTTCTTGGAGTAAAATTACTTTGTGAAGCAAGGAGCTTCATCTACGTGGGGCAAGGAGCTGACTGGAGAAAGTTCTGTTGTCACTTATCAACTGCCATACCTTTCCCCCCAAGCTGCTGTGAGTGCTGAGGCATGCTGCAGCTAAAGGCATACACCTGGGACCTTGTACAGAAAACTGCCTTTCTTCAGTATTAGGTATATAATCTGCAGAGCCCAATGAAAAATATAAATATGGCAACTTTGGTTCAAAAAGCAGGAAAATATGTCATTAAAGGAACTAACATATCAGCCTTCTCTTTTTTATCCTATTTTTGACTGAACTTTTTAATTTGCTATTTAAAACTTAAACTATTTGCATGAATTTTATCATTTATCTTTATATTGTACAATGCTAGTTTTGAATGCAAACATTAGAGCATTAATGTAGTATGTAGAATCACCAAAGTTACCCACTTACAATCTCATAACTCATTCATATATTTCATTCTTACCAGAGAGGTAGAAACACACAACTAACTTATCTGCTTTTATTTCACCTCTTGATTTACTTACATTCTTTATAATCTACCAACACTCTTCATTTTTTATGAGTAAAGAGGAACTGAAAGGAAAAAGAACTATTGGTGGTCATTTCATCAATTTCAGAATAATAATTGGCTAATATAGGAAAATAATAGGAATAAAAGAATACAATAAGATTTCTTCATCATTTGTGTTTTCAAATAAAGTGTTGGTTGACTCTCAACTCTGAATCCACATGTCATGGCTTCACTGGAATTCAGTGCTCATGGGTCATTATGAATGTTATATGCAATTTGGACAGCAAGAAATGTGAACATGCACATTATATGCAATGTTTCTGCTCACTCAGATACTCCAATAACTCATCAGAGTTCACAAGTTCAAAGACAATATTACTGAGAATTTCAAACAGGGACAGGAGAGCACTTAACAAAGTGTGGGCTCTTCTCAGTTCCGGGTTTTGTGCAATTGCACAGGTTGCAGCCTCATGAAGCCCACCCTGATTGTCACTGATGGGTGAAACTTGACTTGTGGGAACAGTGTGGACAAGACTACCTGGAAGTTTATCCTTCTAAACCCAAGGCTGTAAACAATGAATTCTTTATCAGACAGAGAACAGTGAGTTCTTTATCGGCCTTGCCTCAAGGCAGGCCCACACTTGGGAGTATTGTTCTCTGGAGCCCCCTGGCCTTCCCCTTGGATCTGGGCAAGATTAACTGTTACCTGAAACCACATTCTTGTCCATCCCCCTTCCCTTTTCCCATCCTCTGTCCCTCACCATCAATTAATCCTGAAGGACATATGACTATTTCTGACTCTGTTTTTAGGTGGCAGCATTTGTTTTCAAATACCAGGTATTAAATCTTTCTTATTTGAAATATGACAAGTAATGCTAATTTGTACATGCAAAGAAGATAATAAATTTGTGGATTTAGTGATTAAGATGGACTAATTTCTCCCATTTTGGAGGACCATATGTCTCCTACAAATGACAATGCTATGAGTTCCTACACATAGGCATATACTTCAGAATAGAAAGAAATTGTTTGAAAAGAGAAAGCTGTCTTTGCAAGGGCGTTAGAGGAATAGCCACTGGGAACAGAACTGTAATTCATCAAAGGTTTAGGTAATTATTGGTCTTAAGAAACTATTTTTGTCTTGGCGATTAGGTAATCTTTAATGATTCCTTGGGGCAGGAACACGATGACAATTGGTGTATGACTTATCCAATGTTTCAGTTATGGAGCATAAAGAAATAATTTACCTGAAGGTAAGAGAAGGTGAGAAAGAGAAAACAAGAACACAACAAAGCACTTGTATGTATAAAGGTTCTGTAGTGACTCAGATCCTCACTCTCAGAAAAAAAAAGAAAAAATAGACTGGATGAGGGTCCATACCATTCTTCCCTCATTAGCCTAACCTTAGAGTCATCTAGTTTTAGAGCTCAAAAGTATTTGAAATTGGCTTTAAAAAAATCTAAGTTAAAGTTGTTTTATTTTCAATTGACAGAAACATTTGAAGGAAGGTTTCTTATAATCTTTCATATATGTATTTCAGAGGAATAAAATAGTGGCCTTTAATACTATCTAGAATATTATTTCACTTTAGTCATTTAAAGGAACTGAAAGCTTCTCTATAATTTTTATCTGCATTATTAATTTCAACACAAAATTATAATGTGCTCTTTTTGTTGCTTCCTTAATGTATTCAGGTGGCTTTGTAGATGTAGAATGGGGCATGAAAGACAGAAATAGCTTTAACCAGCTCTGTTGTTCTCCTTGCCCCTCACCTCATCATATATGTAAATGGATCATATGCTGACTGTACCTCCTCTACTATGATCTCTTGTCAGAACACTTCTGAATACTGATGGTTCCAACTCCTGCTCCCTGCTCAAAGGTCACCTTTCTCCAGCCCTGTAGGGTGGTGCTGTGATTGCAAGGCATGATTATCTCCTTTGCTTCAGCTTTCTTCATTTTTCCTGACTGCTGCATTATAAAAACATCTGACCTATGCTCTGCTTCACTTTTCTTTTCTCATCCCAATTCCTGTATTCTAATTATCCTTACAAAATATATCAACTGTTTTCATGTTTCATCCAGTACCTGAGCATATGCTGATATACTACAGTTTGGAAGTCATCCATAAATGAAGCTTTCCCTTGTTAATAAGCCTTTTTGACCAACCCATGTTCAGAACTCCCATTGCATAGATAGTCCAATCTTGCTATATATTTCTTTTTTAAATTATATAATTTTATGATTATTCATTTCAAAAACAAGTGAAACTAATGTGTAATAAGAGATGATTAATGTTTACCTGAGAGAGTATATCATAGACAGAGAAGTGGACAAGAGGGCATTTCTGGAGAATGGTTAACAATTTGGTTGCATGGACTCATACAAGACATACACACAAGCTATACATTTAAGATTTGTGAATTATACCTTTAATGCAAGTATAAAAGAAAGTATTTTTCAGAAATCAAATCATATAAATACAAAATTATTTGTCCTCAAATTCTGCTTTATCTCCAAAATTTTCTATCTCTGCAAAAAGCATCAGTAATGCACATTAAAATCTTCAGAATTCTATTAAATTATTTTATTTCCCTGCTTCTCACTTTTAATTGGTCACAAATTCCTATCAATTTTCCCTTTGATAATGCTTATTAATTGTATCCTATCATTTCTTTTAGAAAAATAATGTCCTAGTTTAGGGTCTCAGTTTAGTATATTTTAAAAATATTTCTAAGTTCATCATATAGTCTTTATTTCTTCTGTGTTCCAATACCATATTTCCTACATTTTGCTATAATTAACTTCTCTAAAGCATAAATATCTGATGATGTCAGTTGTCTACTCCCAAAATTTTAAAGTCACTTTATGGCCTAAAAAGTCTCACAATGTGTTTTCTTTCTATAATTTCCCCTTTCATTTTCTCTTTCTACCCTTTCCTTCCAAAAATATTTTATGTTACTACAGGCATTTGTTTCCCTTGCCAACAATTAGTTTTATCAGATTTGGTAAGTTTGGATCATGCACTATGTAAAATAGTATCTTACTGTAATTTTAATGATCATTTTATTAATTGCTAAATGAGTTAGTCATCTTTTCATGTGTACATTGGCTATGTGTGTTTTCTGTGAAATATCTTTTATCACATTTCAAGCAGGAAGTCTTTTTTTAAATGTAATATAGATTCATTTTTCAGGTATATGTCTTTCAAACATTTTCTCCAAGTTCTTGTCATGTTTTATTCTAGGGTTTTATAAGTTCTCAATTTTAATGCAGTCAAATTCATCAGTATTTTCTGTGTTTAGTACTTTTGTCTTCTTTTTAAATAAAACTGCACCCTGAGGACATAAAGTTTCTTTCTACCCTATAATTTCTCATAATGCTTATAAAATTTTGTCTTTCACATTTAAGTTCTTTGTCTTTGTGGAGTTTATTTAGTATATCATGAAAAAAGAATCCAACTGCTTATGTCACATTTACAATATTGCATAAATCAGAATTTTTGTTTCAATAACATACTGTATTCCTTGAGAAGAAAGAGAGGTCATGTAGTGAGTGATGTGCATTCAAAAGTCTTAGGAGGATTGGAGAAATAAGTTCTAGGCTGGGCTTTCAAGAATGATTCTCAACAAACCAATGCATAAATGGCTAACTAAAGAAATAATCACCTCTGTTACAACAGGAAGTAATAGAACAAGAAGTCCATGTGACAAATATTGGCTCCAGAATAATACCACCTTAGCTGGACTCTAGGAATTAGATGGCTGCATTACCATCTGTTTGGTCCACAGACATACCACCATATTAAATACCTTGAATGAAGTATCTTCTTGGTACTTCAGCGGTATCTAAACATCCTGGGTGGGTCTGATATAATCAGATGAGCTTGTTAAAAGAGGGTCTAGAGGTTGGGGACTTGAAGCAGTAGATAAGACTCTTTCTCTCTTTTTGTATTGCTGTCTATGACAGAGTTAGTCGACATAAATTTTAAAACTATACAAAAATGATTGTTACCAAGGACCAAATGAGCTCAGAAGATGACTCTTAGATGAGAACCAAGAGGGAGACTCAGGTGAGACCACTACCACAAACGACACCCAGATGGCAACCTTATTATACCTGAAGGAGGACACAGATAAGTGGGGCCCCAACTACTGACCCATAAAATGCTGGGGGATGATAAATGAGTGTTATGTAAGCATCTAAGCTTATGACACTTTGTTACATAGCATAGAAAATAATATATTTTATTTGAAACTATTTTTAGCATATCTTGATCATTTTATGTTTTATCTTTATTCCAGAAGATTTAAACCCATTAGCATTTATTATTATCCTAAAATTTTAGTGAACCTCTTTTAAACATCATCTAATTGATTTTTCTGTTTATTCTCTTCTTACATTTCCTGTGTTAACTGATAAGTTCAGCACATTTACAAGTATTCTGATCCCTTAATCATTTGAAATTTTTATATCATCTTTTTATTTCCTCTTTGTTCTACTTTTCCTTTGCTCTTTTTCTGTTATTTTTATACAGTATTTAATTGACTAATTTTAGAGAACTTTTAGGTAGAAAACAAATTGAGCCCAAAGTACAAAGAGATCCTACATGCCCCCTGTGCCTTCTCTTGCTTCCCCACGATCAATCTCCCCTCCAGAGTGATATATTTGTTAAAATTGATGACTCTATATGAATATGTCATGATCACCCAAAGTCGGTATTTTATATAGGGGTTCAGTCTTGATGTTACATATTTTATGGGTTTGGATAAATATATAATGGCATGTGTCCACTCATAATAGCATGCAAAATAGTTTCATTGATCTAAAATATCCTGCCTCTTATCTTTCCCTACCTCATAACCCCTGGCAACTATTAATATTTTACTGGCTCCATAGTTTTACTTTTTCCAGAAAGTTATATAGTTGGAATAAAGTATGTAGCCTTTCAATGTGACTTTTTTTACTTAGTAATCTAAGGTTTAAATTTTCTCCATAGCTTAATAGCTTTTCTCTTTTTAACACCAAATATTAAATTGTCTAGATATACCACAGCTCGTTTATCTATTTACTTACTGAAAGATGTCTTGATTGCTTCCAACTTTTAGCAATTCTAAACAAGGCTGCTATGAACATTTGTTGCAGGGTTGTTGTTGTTGTTGTTGTTCCTGACATATTTTCAACTCTTTTGGGTAAATACCAAAGATAACAATTGCTGAGTTGTATGGTAAAAGAATGTTCAATTTTTGTAGGAAACTGCCAAACTGTCTTCCAAAGTAGTTATACCATTTTGTATTATACAACATGCAAATGAAAGTTTCCGTTGTTCCACATCCCAACTCATGTTGTCAGTGTTCAGGATCCTGTCTTTGGTTTTGTATCTAAAAAGTCATCTGCGCACCCAAGGTCAAATAGATTCTATGTTACCTTAGAACAGTTTTACAGTTTTACTTTTTACATTTACAATGAGGATACATTTAAAGTTTTTTTTATGAAGGGTGTAAGTTTTGTGTCTAATTCACTTTGTTTTTGTATGTGAATTTTCAGTTCCAACACTGGTTTTGAAAAGATGATATTTTTCCCCTCTATTATATGCTGCTTCCCCATTGCCACAGATCAGTGAACTACAGTTGTCTGGGTCTTTCTCTGGGCTCTCTGTTTCATTGATCTATTTGTCAATTCTTTTACTAATACTACTTTGTTTTATCACTGTAGCTTTATAAATAGTTTTGTCAGTTCTCAGACTTTGTTTTCCCTTTATTTTGTTTTGGCTATTCTAGGACTTTTGTTTGCTTTAGATTTTTTAAAAATAAATTTTTGTATTTACTTTTTCTTTATTTCTCATCCAGTTTTTGGTTTGAAAAAAATATACTACTACTCTTAATCTTGCTTGCTTAAATTCCTTTTTATTAGTTATACTTGAAATTTCACCATACAGTTTTATTAAAAACTCAAAGACCTCAGTCTCCTTAATATTTATTTAATCAGTCCCCTGAATTACATGGTATACTTTTGGTCCTGTATTTTTAGTCCTGCATTCCTTTTTATGACAATTATTATCATTAATTTTAATTGAATGATTTTATCTAGTTTCATCTGTTAATTTATTATTTGCTATGCTTAAGGTCTAGTTTTTCATACCCTCCCTCTTACTGGCATACACAAACTTTAGAAATAAAAGGAAAAAGGACTCATGGACAGGGAAAACAGTGGATGATTCCTGGGGGGACAGGGTATAAGGGGAATAAGTGGTAATGGGAAAAAACAATAAAGATTAAATTCAAAAGTAAAAAAAGAGAAAAGTAATCCCTTTAGTGAAATCCAATTATTCAATTGGTGGTACATTCTAACTTTTACTTATTTGGAATATGTTTCTGTTTTGCTCTGATTCTTGAAAGTTTTTTTTATGGGGGTGGTGGGCATACATTACTGTATAAGATCAGGGCAAAGAACTCATGAATATAAGTGCCATTTGGGGCTGATGTACCAGAAAGTTAGCAACTCTTGGGCAATTTACATGGTGTGGTGTTCCATGTTATTGAATCTGAGAGGACTCTACCAGAACTGGATGGAGAGGAAAGACCCTGAAAACTCTTCTCCCATTTTTTGCTCTACTAATGGAGTCCTCTTCAAAAGTAGAACTGACTGACTCGTGGAAAATATATGATTACATCATCTTTGCCTGGACCCTAGTCATACACCCTAGGATATTTCCTGAGGTAATTATTTCTCTTATTACTGAGTGAAACTAGTATAACACATGACTGTTTATTTTTTCTCAAAGAAATAATACTCCAGAACCAGGAAAAAGGAATTTTGAAGTATGATTGATTATACATATCTAAGAAGTTGTATGAATTCTAAATATTATGGTCTAAGAGAAGCCATTGGTTGATAGGTTCAAGGGAGTGGCAGAATTTCTAAACTTTTGGATATATGTTTGAGTAGGACACTGGGAAATATGGGTAACCCTAGTTAATGTAAAAAAAAGTGACATTTAGAAAAAAGTTTTATATTTTATATTTGGTAATACATATATAAATATATTTTTATATATTTAATAATATATAGATAATAATAATATAGATATACATTTTATATAAATATATATTTTATATTTGGTAAAAATATTTGATAAATTTTATATTTATCATAACTGGTTACATCTAATTTAGTAGTTTGCTTTGTACATGTATGTTAGATCTACCCCTTATTGAGTCTACACTGGGAAAGATATGGTTATTGATTATATTAAAGAAAATAAAATGGATGGCAAACTGAAACAGGGCATATAAGACCTACGACTTGAAGAATATAGGATAAAAAAGAAGAGGTTCCAGGGGAGGAGTTGTGGTTGGGAAAAGAACTGTGTTGGTGGGAACTAAATTTGTATCTATGGGTTCTAAGGTACCCACTGGGAGGTTTCCCAGATAGTGATGTAGATGTTTAGAATAAAAATGCTTTTCAGTTAAATTTTTTTCCTAGTTGAGTTGATGGAAAAGACACCTGAACCTATGTGGAATGTGCATCTGTTTGGATTTGACTTAGGACCTGGTAATATCCCAGATTAGAGTATTTTAGGGTTCAAGTGGAAGAATCAGATCAATGGCAGGAAATGGAGCATTTGGAATTGCATGTGAGACCTGATCTCTGAGGAAAGTGCAGACAGATTGTTGGATACAAGGCAATTCTAAGTAAAGAAAAGAATCAGAACGTAGGAAAAGCAATCATGGTATAAGAAAAATAATTATGGCTTCGGGAAGAAACTAACCTGGTCACCAAAGCTTGAACTGCTTTTGTGTTTTCTTTTACAAGATTAAACACACAAGCCAGCAATTATTAAATTTACCTCATAGAGTGATTGTGAGGACTATAGGTCATAGAAAAACAATATGCTTGGCACATAGGAAGATCTTGATAAATCTAAGGTTTTTTTTCTTACCAGTAGATCAAGTAGATATTAAAAAGCTGTTCTTCCATCTGTCATATCTATCTACATCTATAGCTACGTATTCTTATTCTTATTTTTATTGTAACAATTTCCTCAAGTCCTCTATGACAAATAGACATTTTCCAATGAAATGTGAATCTTTTCTAAATAATATCTAAATGTCCTTAAAACAATCTATAATATACAGTATTATTTTTATTGATGGGAGCTGGCATAAACTTGATTCTATTATCTATGAAATTCTATTTTCTATATAAAGCAAAACATGAAGTAGCCAGTATTTATGTATTATTATTTATCATAACCACAGGGAAAGAAGCAATAACTGAGGAATGAACAAATGATCACATATAGTTACTAATTGATTTTTAGTTATAAATTCTATTTTTTTAAGATATTTTATTTATTTATTTTTAAAGAGGGAAGGGAGGGAGAAAGAGAAAGGAGAGAGGAACATCCATGTGCGGTTGCTGGGGGCTATGGTCTGCAACCCAGGCATGTGCCCTGACTGGGAATCGAACCTGCAATTTGGTTTGCAGCCCATGCTCAATCCACTGAGCTACACCAGCCAGGGCAAATTCTACTAATTTAATGCTTGATTTGTTGGTTACCTTTTGGATTAATTTGATGAAGTAAATAGAATAAGAAGTCTTTGCTCCTTCAATTTATTAAAAACTTTTCAAATTCAAATTCACTTTTAAAAGGGGAATTACATTGTAATTGAACACTGTCCTTACTTTTATATAAAAGCCTGCTGTGGTGTCATTCCAACCTTGTTTTTGATTTCTACACAGTTGGGCATTTATAGAAATATTGAGAAAAGGAGAAAAAAAGAGACTAATTAGAACAGAAAAGCTGGATTTTGTGAGTAATAATTAGTCATTCAAGTAGTACACAGAAATCAAAAGCACTTGTGGAAAAATTACAAACATTATTTTCTTCTCTATTTATTTAATGATGTCTATAAAAAAAGGTTTAACTTGTTAAGATAAGTGTAAATGCATGAAGGCAAGTATCCCAGCAAGGTAATTTTTATAATTAACAACATGCCAAGTACCAATAAGTACTATTATTGCACTTCACATGCAAAATGACTCTCTGCAAATTACAAAATGGCCTCTCATTTTGAGATTTTTGTTATTATTAACTCTAACATTATTTTTATTTTTTATTTGGTCTTTATTGTATTTTTCCCATTACCATTTAGTCCCCTTATCTCTCCTCCTCCCAGCAATCACCACACTGTTGTCCATGTCCATGAGTCCTTTTTCCTTTTTCCTTTTTCCTCAATCCTTCTACCCCCCACCCCTACTAACTACCCCTCCACTAACTGTCATCCTTTTCTCCATCTATGACTCTGTCCCCATTTTCCTTGTTAGTTCAGTTTGTTCATCAGATTCCATATATGAGTGAAATCGTCTGGTATTTGTCTTTCTCTGACTGGCTTATTTCACTTAGCATAATGTTCTCTAGGCCCATTCATACTGTCACAGAAGGAAAAAAAATTCTTTGTTTATTATGTCTCCAGTGGGGGGTGCTTGAGAGGCAAACACACATTGATGTTTCTTCCCCTCTCTTTTTCCCTCTTTTCCCATCTCTAAAAATAAATAAATAAAATCTTTCAAAAAAAGAGAGTCTTGAAGTGTGCATGTTTGGGTTATCTTGTTGGGCTTCTGACATCACCATAAGGAGAACATGCCCCATATCTGCTCCCTTAACCTAAGCCTTAATAAATAGACACATGGAGCATACTTAAACAAGGATCTCAAACCCAAGCTGACTAAGTCCAGTCAAGCCCAGACAATGTCAGGCAAATCACACTTGAAACATATATCTCTGAGTGAGAAAAATAGACATTTTTTATATAAGCCACTAAACATTTAAGAGTATTTGCTATATGTCATTATTATGAACAGGAATTACATATAGTTTAAGTATTGAAATTAAAAATATAGAAAAATGTTAGTGTTTATCAAAGATTCTCAACTGGAAAAATTTTGCCACAAAGGGGACATTTGGCATTGCCTGGAAATATTCAAATAAAATATATATCCTTGGTTTATAAATTTAGATTAGGTAATGAACTAAATCAAATATATAAGCAAAACAGTTTGATGTGAATGCGTTTGAACTATGGAGCAAATATTCACCAAAACCTTAGCAATGTAGCCACTAAACTGTCATATACCAATCATGTACTCTCACTGTTTCTTTTTGAGCCCTAATCTTTCACTTAGTGTACAATGCCTTGGGATGTTTTCTTCTTGATTCCAATATTGCTTATGATTTTAATCTGCTTTCTACATTGCTACCAGCCTAATCTTTTATGAAGTTTCATTTTGATCATATTGCATAAAACACTTGTATAAGTAGTTTTTATGACTTTCAAAATCTTTCATATTTTTACTAGACTAGATTTTAGAATTTCTGCTTCAAGAAACTCATACTGATTCTCTCTCCCTCACACACACACAATCTTTGATTACAACATAATGTTTTTCCTTGAATATTTACTCATTTATTTTCACATTTAATCTACTTTTTAATGTTTGTTGAAGTCAAAACATCTATACAAATCAGTTTATTTCCTTCAAAGGGAAGGCTTTAAAACATGTGTGTACAATGCAAGTATATTTGTATATGTGTGTGTGTGTACATTTAGGTGTTGGACCAGGTCTTATGACTACACTGAAGTGTCCATATGTTGTCTTAGTATTGCACCAAAATGTCTGACATATCTAAATTATTTATCATCTGTTTCTCTCTGTATTTGGGAAACAGAGAAAAGAAAAACTTGATAGTTAAGCATGTTAAAATCATAAACCTTGGTTAATGGAAAGATAATCTATGTACACAGTATAATGATGTATGTATAAAATTAAATATAGAACTTCACACAATTTGAAATGGTAATTATAATAATATAAGCCTGTCACTGGTTTATTTTAATACAAATACAAAAACTGAGTAAAATTACATTGTGTTGATGGGAAAGTAATGTTTAAAGTTGCATTTTGAGTCAAAATTTGCTCTATCACAACACTTAGTAGCGACATTATTTTCACCTATTTGTCTGTTTCCTACTTGTGGATGATAACATGTAGAACAGCTATGTGTGTATTCTAAATGTTAATATTCACAATATATCAGAAAACCTTGAACAAGTGCAAGTGCACAAGTATGTTGCTTAATAAATGAATTCACACGTTATAGCTATAATCTTAGATCCATGTTTTAAAAAATATTTCTCAGTAAAGATGATAAAGAGCCAATATGTTTAAATAAAACATATGATTAGTCCACATAATTTCATTAATCATTGACTTGAACATACTCAGTGAAGATTCACACTTACCTATTTGCTTCAGTGTCTGATGCAATGTCTGAAATCATTGAATGTGTACTTCTGCTTAGGCATTTCCTGTTAAGGACCACTGGAGTTCCTTTTAGGTTACCATTTTATAATCAATTCTAATTATTTTCTGTTAAGAGTCAGAATGAAGAAATATTGCTCGCAATTTGCTTATCTTTGTTATAAAGTGCATATCAAAGTGGCTTTTTAATTTGGAAAGTTTGCAAACATGTATCAATAGAGTTCTTTTGGAGAAAAACCTCTATTAAACATCTGAACTAATGCTGTCATTATTGAAACTTTTGAATTTGTAAAATACATTGAAACTGAAATGGTGATGGAAGGAGACCCGACCCGGGGTGGTGAACATGCAGTAAATACACAGATGATGTGTTGTGGAATTGGGACCTGAAGCATGGATAATTTTGTTACCCAGTTCACCCCAATAAGTTTAATAAAAAAGGAAAAGTATATATATAAGAATAAAAATATCAATAAAATTCAACTTAACTGTGAAATATTTTAAAATCAATATCTGTGGGTAATGGTATGTGAACTCATCATGTATCTGTCAATTTATATGGCAAAGTCAAATGCAGTAATAAATTTGCCTTTATGTTAATAAACATAGAATGCTTTTTAATGCTTTTGAGTAGTTTCACTGAAGTTGAATGACAGTCAAAAAATGCTTTCATGAACAGAGTAGAATGTAATCTTCACTAAATTTTAATGTGAACACAAGATCAAAGGGAATATGAGAACTGCCTAAACATATTTAACTCTTTATTTGATTCCAATAATTATCAATTTCTCTTTATAACATTTCACTTTTGGAATTCAAATTAAATTCTCAGTCCCTAATGTATATATTATCCTACTGTAATTCTTATTGAATTCTAAAAAGCTATGCAAATGCTCTAACATTTTAAAGTAAACAATTCATGCTGAGAATCACAATTTTTTATTTGTGTAATATCCAGACCATCTAGCCAACATAGAATTTTTCCCATATCTCTAAAGTATTCAATTAAGTAGATTTTTTGTTTGTTTGTTTTTCTTTTTTCTTTATTTCATCTTATTTGAATGAACTTAAAAAAAATCTCTTTTAACATAAAATCAATTTGGGACCTACATGTAACTTACATAATTGATTTGAATGCATTGCAGGGGAGGATATACTTTCTTTCTTTAAATAGAATTATTTTTGGTCTATAAAATTTTAGACCAAACTGCATTAGACATTTAAATGATAAAGTTTAGATGTTGGCTTAACTCCTCCAAGTTTGAGAAAACATAAGCAAAATGAGAATGATGATATGTAAGCTTAAGATATATAACAGAAAAGTCAAGAGTCTTGAAACCTAAGAAAATTTGGTAGCTGAGAGTGAAGCTGGTATGGCAAATAGGACACGGGGACAAACTAGGATTAAACTATTAAAAAGACAAATACCATACAATCTTACTTATAAGTGGAACCTAATCAACAAAACAAACAAGCAAACAAAATATAACCAGAGATATTGAAATAAAGAACAAATTGACAGTAGCCATAGGGGCAAGGGGAGGGCATAACAAGGGATAGAAGGGAAAGGGTTATCAAGGAACATGTATAAAGGATCCATGGACAAAGACAATGGGGGGCAGGGTTGAGGGTGAGAGGTAGAGATGGATAAGATGAGGGGGAGTGGTAGGGGAAAATGGAGACAACTGTACTTGAACAACAATAAAAAAGGAAAAAAAAACTTAAAAAATGCTGTGAATTACAAATTAAGCTGCTCTCAAATTCCATAAAATTGCAATATATCTTAATATGTCTTACCACTTAATATACCATAACAATTATTTTTAACTCAAACCAGCTGGCTGAAATGTATCTTCAATTTTACTATAGAAGTTAGTGGCAAACAGAATTTGAACTAAAATCTACTTGTTTAGAATGTATGAATTCTATATGTTTACCTCTATGCTTTTCCTACATCAGTATGCCTAAGAATTAAAGAGATATTTTGGGCAACAGGTTGCTACCCTACTTACAGCTCCCTAATACACTGGCATGAGCCTTCAGAGAAGTTTAAGAATTACATAACTAAATTTCTTGCTTTCAGATAGGGACTGTTAATATCAGAGACATATTTTTAAAAATTGCTTCCATTGGCTACAAACACCGTAAAGTAACAGTGCTGTGTAAGCACAGAAGTTCATCACCACAAGATAAAGAATGTGTTTTCCATCCAGCTTTAACTGATGAGACTAAATAACTATAAAAAATGTTACAGAGAATAAAATACCAACAAAAGTCTCCCAAAGTGACATGAGGAAAATAAGGGGCTTATCATTCTAAATCCTGTGAGAAAGCAATAGAATAAATTAGGGGAATTATAAATTATGTGGTAACTTTTATAATTTTGTGCTTATGTATACTTTTTATTAATTGAATGACAACTTCTATTTATTGTGGAGCACTGGAAAATTCTGACACACAGTGAAGTATTATACTTCTCAGAAGAGTAAAGGATACTTCCTTTAAAAGTAAACACAGTCAACAAAAGAAACAAGCAAGCAAAATATAACCAGAGTCATTGAAATTAAGAACAATCTGACAGTAACCAGAGGGGAGGTGGATAATGGGGAGAAGGGTTTTCAGGAACTACTATAAAGGACACATGGACAAAACCAAGGGGGAGGGTGGAAGTAAGGGAGGGAGGTGGATTTGGCTGGAGGGGGGGCGGAGTAGTGGAGAGGAAATGCAGACAACTGTAATTGAAAAACAAAAAAATAATTAAAAATAAAATTAACGGAAATAAAAATACTAAGATTACTGTTAGACTGTTTAATACAAAAATTAAAATATCATTCTGAATGAATACGATTTTAATTTCAAAATCATTCAAATTTACCCAGTAGGCTACAACTTCTTATGTAAAAAGTGGCTGCTAGACATATATACTTCTCGACATCTGACCTAAATGGCAGCATAAAAACATGAGCCAGTGCATTGGGTCAAAAATGTTTAAATAACGAACACACATTCTATTGAACAAATTGACCAGTGGTGACGTTTTTAAGTACAATATCTTCAACTTAGCAGCTTCCAGCTAGGGTAATAATATATGTCTGGCTAGAACTGAACAATAGTATACAACTATATTTAATTTCTAAACACTTCAATCTTTGTGTATTTTTACAATTCATACCAGAATGGTTTAACAAAATAATATGAATTTGAAGTTGTGAATTACAGACTTATGTTCTAATTTTTTAAAGTGAAAAATATTATGGACATAATGAACTTAAACATTTCAGCAGAATACTTACATCAATATTATTATTAGAGTAAAGGCAACAAGATGTGGATGATAACTTTGCCTTTTCTAAATATGATATTATTGATTGGAAGAATTAACATAATTAAGATGTCCATACTACCCAAAGCAATTTATAGATCAATGCAACCTCTATTAAAATATCAATGGCATATTTCACAGATATAGAATAAATATTTCAAAAATTTATATGGAACCATAAGTGACCCTGAATAGCCACAGTGATCTTGAGAAAAAAGAACAAAGTAGGAGGGATCACAATACCTGATATCAAGCTATATTACAAGTCCACTATAATCAATAGAGTCTGGTACTATCATAAGAACAGATGCATAGATAAATGGAACAGAGTAGAGAGCCCAGAAATAAACCCAAGTCTCTCTGGTCAACTAATATTTGACAAAGGGGGCAGGAGCATAAAATGGAGTAAAATAGCCTCTTCAACAAATGGTGTTGGAAGATCTGGACAGCTACATGCAAAAAAGTTAAATTTGAACACCAATTTACACCATACACACAAAAAAATAAATTCAAAGTGGAAAAGAGACTTAAATATATGTCATGACACCATAAAAATCCTAGAGGAGAATATAGGCAGGAAAATTTCAGATATCCCACGCAGCAATATTTTCATCCCTAGAGTAAGGGATATAAAGGAAAGGATAAATGAACGGTACTACATCAAATAAAAATCTTCACGGCTAAAGAAAACATCAGCAAAATGAAAAAGGGAAGTGACTGCATGGGAAAATATATTTGTAAATTCAGTGATACCTTGGACAAGCATTTGATCTCCAAAATCCATAAGAAACTCACAGGACTCCACACCAGCGAGACAAACAACCAATTAAAAAATGGGCAAAGGACCTAATAGACACTTCTCAAAGAAGGAGGGCCTCCAAAGGGCCCAGAGGCATATGAAAGGGTGCTTAACATCACTAGCCATCAGAGAGATGCAAATTGAAACCACAATGAGATACCACTTCATGCCAGTCAGAATGGCCATCATAAACAAATCAACAAACAACAAGTGCTGGTGAGGTTGTGGAGAAAAGGGAATCCTAGTACACTGTTGGTGGGAATGCAGACTGGTGCAGTCACTGTGGAAAACAGTATGGAATTTCCTCAAAAAGCTAAAAATGGAACTGCCTTTGACCCAGCAATTCCACTGCTATAATTATACACTTAGAATCCTGGAATACCAATTCAAAAGAACCTATGTAGTCCAATGTTCATAGCAGTGTCATTTACAATACTCAAGTGCTGGAAACAGCCTAAGTGCCCACTAGTAAATGAGTGGATCAAAAAACTGTGGTGCATTTACACAATGGAATACTATGCTGCAGAAACAAGGAACTCCTGCTCTCATTGACAGCATGGATGGAACTGGAGAGCTTTATGCTAAGTGAAATAATCCAGGCAGTGAAAGACAAATACCATGTGATTTCACCTATAAGTGGAGCCTAATCAGCAAAACAAACAAGTGAGCAAAATAGAACCAGAGACATGAAAATACAGAACAGTAACCAGAGGGGAGTGGGATAGGGAAAACCGGGGAAAGAAGGGGACAGGTCTAATCAAGGAACAGTTATGAAAGACTCATGAACAAGAACAATTGGGCGTAGGATTAAATGTGGGAGAGGGGGCGGGCTGGGTAGGGTAGAATCATGGGGGAAAATGGGGACAACTGTAATGAAACAACAATATAAAAATTACAAAAATAAAATATAGTTAAAATTTTACTTTCAGTTTTTCTTAAATTATTGGTAGGCACACTAAAGCTAATGGGTTAAATCAAGCTCACTGCTTATTTTCATGGAAAAAATAACCCAGTTTTTTAAACAAACTGTCACGTTGTCTGAACCTGCTTTTGTACACAATGGCAATGCTAAGTTCAGTATTTTATGAAAGGAGACCCCAAAATACTGAATTATTTCCTGGAGGTTGGGCCCCTTGTAGTAAAGGCTCCCCCCACTTGGTGAGTGTACTAGGAACCCATCTGTATCAGTGTACTAGCTGGCATTGTTGTGAGAGGCTGCATCAGGCATCAGTAAAATTTCATTTGAAGATTTCACCCATTTGCCCATTTCATGATGGGTGATTTAGGAATATACCTACCTACACCATGCTGAGTGTGCAGCAATTTTTGTCCAAGAACAGCATGACTTCTGTGCGCCATCTTCCCTATGCACACAATCTCATCCCATGACCTTTTTTTATCTGTCTGTTTTTCTGGATGAAAAAAGTCCTCAAAGGGAAAATTTTGCTCATGTGGAAGAGGTTAAATAAAAAATGGCAGAAGCAGTAAAATGCATCAAAATTGATGAGTTCAAAACCTGTTTTAAGCAGTGGGAAAACATCTTGACAGGTGTATTGCATCAAATGGAGAGTACTTTGAAGGCAATTGAGGTTTAAATATGTAAGAATCAATGTACATTTTTTTATAAATAATTTCCAGGATTTTTTGGGTTCCCTCTGGCATTCCATCTTGGGTTGTATAAATACCACACACTGAACAACTTAAAAACAGAAATTTATTTCTCACTGGAAGTCTGAGATCAGGAATCCCACATGGTCTGGTGAGAACCTTCTTCTGGGTCACTGAATTCTGTATCCTCATATGGCTCAAGGGACCAGGGAGCTCTCTGTGGTCTAAGAGCACTAATCAACTCCCAAAGACACCGCCACTTAAAGCCATCATGTTGGGCATTGGGATTTAAAGACATGAATTCTACAGGAAAATCAACACTCAGGTCATTGCAGGCATAGACCATATGGCCTGCAAAGCTGAAATTATTTACTATCTTGCCCTTAAAGTACAGGTTTGTTAACCTCTGCCTTAAACTGGCAGAAGGCAAGCATCATCAGTTCTTTATCATATCTTTTGGATCATAATAATTTATAATTATTTTTAAATATTACCTGTTATTGAATTAATTGTACTTTTTTGGAACATTAGGAGGTTATTTGAGATGTAGATTTTCTACCTAGCTGACCAGGTTGACTTTTGCAACCAATATGAACACTTAGAAAATAATTAAGTTTAGTGAGAAAAAGTCAATAAAATAATGATTGGAACAACAATGAGGAGATACATAAGATGTACGGTGCAACTTTTGGTCATGCAATAGCATTACATCATAGGGGATAACACCAAAGATCTTGACATTATCAAAATACTACTGATTTTTGGAGCTCACTAGTCAGTCCAATTTTGCTGGTAAAGCAATAAGGCAGTATGTGATCACCTAAATGTAATCAATCTAGAGGGGAAGAGCTCTTGTAATTTCTTTGAGTTATTAGGTCAGTGGATAGCCTAATGAGGACTTTTATCCAATCAGTGGTCTTACTAATAACTAATATTTTGCTTTTTCTCTTGGAAAGGTTTCTCAGATGTTCACTGGATATATTACTGTTACATTAGGAACCATGCCATTATGCCTGCTCTTTTGATAGCTGACCTACTCCAGTTTTATCTCCTGAGACTATTGCTAGTTGCGTTTTCACAGTTTCTTTTTGTATTTTCTTCAGTCTTCTAGGTCAGAGTGATTTATACACAGTGTTGTTTCTCCTCTTGCTCCTGCTGTCATCTTGTGTTTTAATGGCATGCTTATGAGGATGGATGCTATTATTAGTCTCACTTGCTTACATAGTTGGAGCCATTATAATCTCAATGGAAGAAGGGTAACAGAATGATTCAATTATAATGGCTTTAGTGGAACAAGCTCATGCATCATACTGTTTCTTTACTTCTTTTTATTTTTATTTTAACATTTGATTCCTAAAACTTTTTTTAATTACCTAATGAAATTAACAAGTTTCCTTTTTACAATTATTAAAGATTTTTGAAGTCAGCAGTTCTTACACAGATATACTTGCTGGACAAAGAATATTGGAGTTTCTACCTTTAGGTCAGGATCTTAACCAAATTCCCCAACCTTATGTTCATGATTACTTAAATTAATAAGCCCATATAAAAGTTTCAATAATTTTATATAAAAATACACTAAAAATATACAAACCTTCATTATAAAAATTTACAATGGAGGATACTTTGAAAATATGTTTTTTAATATAAAATCTGTCTATTGTTTCTTAACACAACTTTAGATGTACATCACTTTGGTTATTCCATTACCCTGTGACTATCTTGAAATAGTCTGAGTAAGCAGACATTTCTGAAAGAACTTATAAATTTGAATTCCTTTTCCAATTTTGAAAGAGGACTAGATTCAACTATAAGTAAAAAGGTTGCCATCCTACATATTCAGCTTGTCAAGAAATTAGCATTTATTACTGCTATCACACAGGACTCTGTGCTAGATACTTTTTTAAAAATTTAATCTCACTACTAATTTTCCTCTTACAAAGATGTGATATCTGTGAAAATAATCTTCCAACAATCAAAATGTCACTGGGTTTGTCTGCTGATAAGTTTAGATGACTTTGATGTCTTTATATCACCACTTCTGTATCTGAGTCTGCTTAGAGGCATAAAATAATCACACTTTTTGCCATAGGAATATGTATATTTCCTCTACTTGCCACTGTAGCCCCATCTCAGTACAGAGTAGGGCAAAAGTAGCATGACAGTGGTTCATATGGAAAATAATACAGTAATTAATAAATAATAATAATGCAAGAATAAACTGTTTCACAACTGTAAACCTATTCTTGCCCCACTCTGTATGTGTAAGTGCACTCAGTGTATCCAACTTCAAGAAACTGAGGACAGAATCCACTCCTAAGTGATGCATGGCTCATTTTTGTGCTATCAAGAGGCTCCAGACAGCAAAGGCTAAAAATTGTTTTGTGTGAATATTCAATTTCTGCTTATAACAAATTTTAACTCCTAGTACCTTGTAGTAATTCAATACAAATTGACTAGACAAAAAAGGACCCATTTAACTTTGTAGTAATATGATTTTTATTGGCTTTTCATAGAGACCTCCTAAACAAATACATAAGGCTAATGAAGTGGTATCATAAATAGAACTATGATAATCTCAGGAGACACTATAATTAATAATTCCTTCAATAACTAACTCAAGAATCCAAATTTCTGACTGTTAATTCACAGGTTGGAATTGTGACATTGGATATTACCTGTCTCACAGACAATCATTAACCTACTAGTCTTAGAAGTCAATCAACATACTTGTGAACTATACACAAAGTTAAACCAATCAACAGTCCTTAATGGTCATAGTTATTCTGCAGATTGCCCAGAAGATGTTTTCCAAGAGAATGGCTGAACAAAAGGAAGTTTCTTCAGAGGACTTATTTTTATTTGTTACCTTATATTACATTTCCAGTAAAATATTTCGATACAGGTGAAGCAGTATTATATGTCCTTGGCAAGAGTAAGTAAATCAATACATATTATCTGTCTTATTACTACTACTACTAATAATGTATTATTATCAGAAGGAGATTATTTGAATGAAAATTTATATTAAAAATATTAATGGCATACCCTTTGGGTAAATTTTAAAGTAGGATGAGAAGACAATTTTACTTTCTATCTCAGCTGATAGAGTTTCTTTTACATGTTTCAAGACTGGGAAAAGAGGTAGATCTAAAAAAGATTCATGCTTTTAAATGCATATATTATATAAAGAATAATATCAACATAGTCTTATTATTTTAATTTATACTATAAGGTAAAAATGGAAACCATAATGTCTGCCCTGCCTGAGTGGGATTTAGATGTAGTCATAATGAAAAATGAGAAGAACTTCTGGGTGTCCTCCTGCTCATCTTTGTAACTCTCCCCTTACTTAGTCTTAGTCCTGGCTCCCACTTCCATGGGGAAATATCAAGCTCTCAATTCTAGGTTGAGTTTATGGTAAAATTTTGTGTTCTATTTAAGACAAAATGCTCGACAAAGCAACCTGGGGGACTCAGAAGACACATAAAAATACTACATATATATAATATACTAGAGCACCTATTCTGGCAGTGATGAGAAACTTTTGATTAGGCCACTATCACTACATCCTTTAATGCTATTATGTAATGTTGTCACGTACACTCAAAGGCCCACTCAGGTTAAACAATTTTCATTTGTACTCTTATGTTTTTGGGTTTTCAAGCCATCTTCAAGTGTAATTTTCAAAGTGTAAGGAGTACAATTAAATGTTTAACCTTCATTTATATTTTCTATAAATTAGATCTTAAAATTTAATCTTCTCCTTTTATATATATTTTAGTACCTATTTCTATTTTGAAAATCTGTAGCAATAAGAGATTTAGGAGAGCTTTTACAGACTCTTTTAACATTATAAAATTTTTATTTTTAAAGAGATTTTTATCTCCCATGAGATGGCATATACCTTGATAGCTTAAAGATATGTTAATGCTGTAGGTACAATGTTCAGTGTCTAATGCCTTGGTGTGGTGTTACGTTTAGCCCCTGGAAAAGATTTGGGGAAAGATAGAAGAAAATTGAAGACATGTATAACTACCTGAAAGAGATCTAGATGTTTTCTAGTTAATCCTTCAATTGAGATCAAATCTAGGATTTTCTTTTCATTTCATTTTCTTGTAAATCAATGGAATGATCTATGTAACACGTTAAATGATATGTAAGGTATGTCTGGAAAAATTCCAGCTATTGTTAATATAATGAGAAAGATTCTCATGACATCAATGTAACCTGGCAGCCAAGGGGAGTGGACTGGAATGTCCATGTGTGAACAATGATGACTACACTGTACTAGTCAGTGGAGGTGGTAGATATCACTGAGCTACCACATGTACTGTGTGGCCATTGCATTCAAAATGACTGAGCAAGTAGAGTGATGAATCTGCATCAAATTTTGTGTTAAGCTTGAACATTCCTTCATGGAAATATTTGGATGATTCAGAAGGTTTTCAGGGATGATGCAATGAGTTCAGTGCCAATAAAAGTGAGGCACAAATGCTTCAAAAATGGCCAAAAACCTGTTGAAAATGGCCCACATTCTGGAAGACCTGCAACAAGTAGGACACCTAAAAATGTTGAACATGAATGGGCTGCAATCAACAAAGATCAGCAACTGAGAGTGTAAGAACTAGAAGTTGATCTGGTGATTTCAAAAACTACCGTGTTCAAGGTTTTGTTGCAGGATCTTTGCATGAAACATGCGGTGGCAAAATTTGTTCTACAGCTTCTGCTACCAGAACATAAGGAATATCATGATGCAGTTGCTAATGACTTGATTCCAACCACTACCGATGCACCAGATTTCCTTAAGAATGTCATAATTGGAGATAAATTGTGAGTCTATGACTATGATCTGGAAATGAAGGCCCAGTCATCCCAATGGAAATCGCCTGGTTCTCCATGCCCAAAGAAGGCGTGGTAAAGATGCAGCATATCAAGACCATGTTAACTGTGTTTTTGATTGGGAAGGTTTTGTCCATCGTAAGTATATTCTTCCAGGCCAAACAATTAATAAGCAGCGCTACCTCAATGTTCTTTGTCAGTGGAGAGATGTAATACAACACAAAAGGTTATAGCTATGGGCAACTGGTGATTAGCAGCTTCATCACAACATAACTGCTCATACATCATGTCTCATGCAGATTTTTGGTAAAACATCAAATTACCCAGGCGACTTAGCCCCACTGTAGCTCATATTTGGAACCCTGTGGCTTCTCACTTTTCTCAAAACTAAAATCACCATTGAAAGGGAAGAGATTTCAGACTGCCAAGATTATGGAAAATATAATGGGCAGCTCACTGCAATTCCAACAAAGGATTCTGAAGAGTGTTTTGAACAGTGGAAGAGACGCTGGGAGAACTGTGTGAGGTCCCAAGGTGCCTGCTTTGAAGGAGATTGAACTGTTCTATGTACAATATTTCTTATATCGTGCATCTTCTTCAATAATTGTCTCTCTTTTTCATAGAATTTGGCTGGATACTTTCTGAATAGGCCTCATATTTCACATAAGAATATGACTTTTTCTTCTGCATACATGTATTTCCTTTGTATTTGAATCTAAGTAGATGCAGCAGGAGTCTAAGAAAACCATAGTCAAAGATGTACTTTGAGAAAAATCAATGGACTACTTTGACTGGTTGGGTCAATCAAAACAGTCTCTGCATACTGAAATGGCCTAAATAATTGTAGAGAGACTGGTAATCTGGGGATCATGATTATCAAAACATGTAACTATTTTTAATTTTAGATTTCTTGAAAGCAAAGAGAAGTGAGGTTTGGGCTACAATTTTTAACTCTAAGTCAGGAATTAAGCTATTGTGTTTCAGTCAGTAACTGAACTCATGAATCATTTGACATTTTATAATCTACTATGTTGCTCCTCTATTTGCACTCAGACTATGTAGCTCTTCATTTTAATAGTTGTATTTCTATATAGCCATTAATTCAATGGAAGCCTTATCAGTTGGAGATAGTAATTAAGTGATTGCTAGTTAATCTTCATTCAATTTCAACATACTGAGAGTTCAACCTAGATCTGATAAGCTTCCATTGTCATAATTAAGTATCCAAACAATCATGTGAATTGTATCAAATTCAAATTTATTATAGCTAGATGCTTAACTCCTTACAATCTTCTTAATTTCTCTTTACATAACTGACAACTGTTTGATTTCTGAATTACTAGACATGTCTTGAAAATTAATTTCTTTTTTAGAGGAAGAAGACAGCTCAATTTCTGAGGTCCAATGTTACTTTTAGGAGCAAGAGCAAAATCAAATTAAACTTGATTATAGGCTATACATATTAATAAAAATAATTTCTAAATATTTCTGTATAAAACTTCAATGTTCCATTCATGGTGATTACATTTATTACTACTAATAATGAGATGAGGAATAGTATGTATTGTTCATCCAAGAGAGTGGTGACATGACTTAGCTCTTTCAAAGACCCCTTTGCTTGCTGCAGGGCTAAGCAGTCCATTTGGTAAATGGGAGGGACACCAATCACTAATTTTTATCATCATCTTCTTTAACACAGAATTTGCTTGAGCACAGAGCAAGGTATTTTCTACTATCAAATTAGAAATAGTAATGGGGGCAAAGGGAGAAAGGTTTTCAGGAACATGTGCAAAGGACACATGGACAAAATCAAGGACGGGTAGTAGGATCAAGGGTGGGAGTGGGGATGGCTGGGGTGGGGGGGAAATGGAGACAACTACTTGAACAACAATTAAAAAACAAAAAAATAAATCAATTTTAAAAATCAAAGAAAATAAATAGTCAAATTAGAAAGAGCACACCTGAGGAGAATGGATGATTGTTTTTAGATTCTCTCTGTTGAGGTCCCTCACTCACATTCCTTGAAATAATGAGTATATTATATCTAAAATGGGCTAACATCACACAGGTCATAAGCTAATTGCTAGTAAAATATTTCATGAAAGATCTGAACTAAATAGTTACTCTTTGTCATTTAGATTTTAGCTAAAAAAAAAAAAGAAAAGATCCAACATATTGACAAATATAGGAATCTCAAAATGCTATGTGGTGAAATGCTACACCTTCACAAATCATTACACATTGATTTTTGGAAAAAGAAACCATGCTCCCCATGCTTGCATTTAGGTAGAGCCATAGGGCAAATCCTAATCAATGGAATACGGGCAGGAGAAACCTCCATTTCTGTTTTATTACTCTTCAGATGTCTAAAGGCAAAGAGTCTAGTGAAGGACTGTGAGGTCCTTGGATGGCAAACGCTGAAAGCCTGACCCTTGAATCACTTTATGAATCCAGATAGTCCAGTGTATGATTCTTCATGACTATTACTGGAACCATAGATCTGCTCATTCTAATAAGTCATTCTTTGTAAACCCTCTATAGTTAAAAGGTTTAATTAAGCAAAAACAAAGACAACTCCAATATGCACTTACATAAAACAAAGAACTAATATCATATGCTTATGTAGAGTTCAAAAATTCTTAAGCAACTGAAATTTTAGAAATCCAGTTATTGTACCTCAGTCATGGATAAAGAGATACACAATGCTCTTTCTCTTGTTATTTACATACCACTTAATGTTGGAAGTTGTTTCTGGGGTAGAACATTCAGAACTCACAACCTGTCACTTCCCCAACTGGCTTAATACTCTATTCAGTGCCTGATTCTCATTCTTTTTTGAGTTTCACACCCAGACCACAGGACTATAATTAGGGAGTAAAAACTGGTACTCTGCCCAAGTTCACCCTGATTTAGATAGTGCAAACATGAAAACAGTAATTTTAAAGAGTTAACATCTACTTAGCAAGAATGATTACCTAAAATAGAAGTTACCAGACAGCACACATGGTTAATAGCATCCATCTGTGAGGCACACCATATATAACACAGTTGACTGGAGGGCACGTTTAGTGCTCCTTATACCAAATATTAAAGTAGACGTTTACACCTCTGTTGGGATATGCTCTCTTTTGGGTTTGTTGCATACTTTTTTCTAAAGCCTAAGAGATGTCCAACCTTTCGGCATCTCTGGGCCACACTTGAAGAAGAAGTGTTGTCTTGGACCAGACATTAAATACATTGCAATAGGTAATCACAAAAAAATCATACTGCTTTAATTAAATATACGATTTTGTGTTGGACCTTGTTCACAGCCCTCCTGAACTGCATGCAGCCTGTAGGCCACAGGTCAGACACCCCTGCAACCCTAGAAGAATCTATTTTCATGTTATCAGAGAAGGGAGGAACAAAACATTCTAAGACTTTTGGAAGAAGATAAATTATCTTTTTTACAATCTCAATTGGCCTTTCTTAGCCTTTTTCTCATAAGATGAATAGATAATGACAAATATTTTCCAATAAACTACCTTTTTACTAGGAAAAGCTACAGCTAGATGAATAGGAAGACACAAGATAGACATAGAGATACAGACATACCTCAGTTATATTGAAAGTTCAAGTCCAAAACACTACAGTATAGTGAATATTGCAATAAAATTAGTCATGATTTTTTGTTGGTGGTGGAGGCTCTTGTCTTCATATTGTAAAAAAATAATACAACATCTGTGAAATGCAATAAATGAAGCACAATAAAATGGGCTATGCCAGTATAGATAAATCAGGGGTGTCAAACTCATTTTCACCGGGGGCCACATCAGCCTCATGGTTGCCTTCAAAGGGCCAAATGTAATTTCAACTCCTTAACAGTTAAGGAGTAGTTACATTTGTACAGTCATAAAATGATTTTGTTCCTTTGAAGGCAACTGTGAGCCTGACGTGGCTCCTGGTGAAAATAAGTTTGCACCCCTGAGATAAATGATCTAGCACATAATATTCTAGCATCCAGATGAGGTACCCTGGATTCTAAAACATGTAATTGTGAGTATACTATGGGGGTTAAATGCTTGAGATTTAAAGCTAGGCTACCTAGATTCAAGTCTCAATTTTCATTTCTTACCATCTGTGTGACTTAGATAAGCAAGTTAACTCCCCTGCAGCTAAATTACTCCATCTTACCCCACTTATAAAGTGGCAATGGTGACAATTATTATATTACCTATATATGAGGGCAGTTTTAAATACAAATATGTTATTTTTAAGGCATTTATAATACATTTTTTGAACCTATTAAGCATCCTGAAGGTTTGACTAATTTTCATGATTTTTAAATATTTCTATTCTAAATTGAACAGTTGTGAACTTTGTAATATTTTCTTGCACAGTGTAGTAAGTTAGTGATAACTTTTAAAAGCAATTTATATCAGATAATGCATTAGCATGTAACTAACCTAGTACACATTTTCAGGAAAATATAATTTGAGCCATTATTCAAGTGAAAGAATTTGGAGACTATGAATTCTATAAGCACATCCACATCCATGATAGAGATACTTACCTGTTTTTAACCTGTTGATAATCTAAGCTATACACCCTATCACGGGGGTCCATTTGATATTTTCCCTGCCATGACATCCAGGAGAAATGATGGAAGGTAAAGACACCTAGGTGAGGTGCCAGAGGCCTCCTTCAGGTTTCCAGAGCATCTTGAACTTGTGATACATCCAGATATACCAGCATTGCCTGTTTTCAACTACACTGTCACCACTACCATAACAAATCCTGAGATTGAATGTGCATGCATTTGGGTAAATTTTTTAAAAGTTTGGATGGTTTGGACATGTATCCTCAGTCAAATCCCAAAAACTGTAGAAAAAGCAATTAAACCAAGCTATCTGTATAAAACTCATCAGATTTAAATAAAATAAAAAATATTTACTCATGCAAATATATTAGAATGGTGTTTCAACTGAAACTTACCTTTCAGTTGAAAATCACTTTTTGAAAATTATTTTTGATAACTTATTGCTATTTTCCTATAAATATATCAAAGTCACTATTTTTATTTTACATGCAAAATTACACAATTTGAACTTTGAATTTTTTGCTTTCAATGAAGGCCTGATTCTATAGTACAAGGAGAAAAAAATAGTCTCTCTCTCTTTTCAAACAAATATGGGTCACTACTAACTTTGTGGTTCCAGGAGTGATTTCAATGTTCTTCCTATAAATATAAGATTTACATGAAAAACAGCATATATTGATATTGTTGGTTAATCTAAGTTACTTACTACATAGAAGGAAAATATTTTGTCTTAGGTCTAATAAATGTAAATATATCTAGGAGTGTCTCTGTATGTATATATTTAAATCCATATACTTCTAGTTTGGTCAAATTATTTCCATAGCTTAGCCCCTTTTTCATCTTTTTCTTTTTTAACCTAATTTTCCCCATCTTTGTTTTTCTCCTATAAAAGGTATATAACTTGAACACATTCAATACAAAAATTCGGTGGCACACGTGCTGTTGTGAATTCACCATAGGTGGATGAAAATGCACAAAACATCTGCAAGAGATATTTGTAATTGCTCCATTGGAGAAAACTAGAAAATTGCAGGAGATTGTGTATACACTGAGGGGGATTATATCTAACTAGTTTTTGTATCAACAAATAGAGGTACTTTATTTCCTAGAATATTGAGAGAGGAGTGAAAGAAGAAGGAAGATTCTATTTAATCTAAAAAAAATACTTTAATACAGGATGGACATTATTATATAGCTAAATTTAAGGTAAGCTAAAATGTTTTTGTTTTAATTCTGTTACTTTGTACATGTTAGAATGGTTTAGGTTATAAACAACCCCAACATCTCCATCACTTAACACAATAAAAGCTCTCTCACTTCTGCGTGGCCTTCTTATTGGTGTTGATGACTCTCCAGGGCATGGCTCTCAAAGCATGTTTTTGTGATGACTAAGAAAAAGAAAAGTGTCAGTTTTGAAACTTTCATTCAAATGTAATGCATACCATTGTTTTTGTATACAAGTTACATGAACAGTTTTTCTTATTAAAGAACAGTTTAAAAAAGATAGCTTTGTAGAAGTCTAACTTAACCTCTGTGTGTATGTATTTGTGTTTGCCTCTGTGTGCATACATAAATAAATATAATATGAACATAAATTATACTGATGTTTATATATTTGTATGTATATACATACATACATACATGTGTGTTTATGTATATATTTGTGTGTGTGTGTATACAATTTTTCCATGTGGATGTTTCCAGTTTGTATTTCTAAACTGGGATTAAAAGTATGTTTTTTGCTTCTGGACTGACAAAAGCAGAGGTCAGTAGTATATGTTCTTAAATATATAAACTTCGAGTATTATGGGAATGTAATCCACAGTTGTTTTTATCAATTTCTTCTGAGTATCAATTTATGATAGTCTTACTCCTGCCTCCTAGAACTGTAACCAAATCCCATGTTTTTTTATTCCCTATCTGATTGGATCGCTCTGATAATTGACACATTTGACCACTTTTACCTTCCAAATCTTTCTGTTCTCTTGACTTCTTTGACCCTGGCATTTCTGTTTCTTTTTCTTCCTCCTCAATTTCCTTCTCTGACTATCCCATTATTTAGAATTTGATCTGGTCCAGAATTACTCTAAGTCCCATTCTCTCCTCATTTGTCACAGTTTCCTTCAATACTATTTGCTCAATACTCTCTGAGTTGTGGAATTTAGGGAAACCAGGGATGAGCTATTGCTGCAATAATGTGTTCAGATCCAGAAGGAGATGGAATGATGCTTATCTACAGAAGAGGGAAGGAGAATATTGATTCCAGGAAATGACATGTACAAGAAACCAAAGTCTGAAAACTACAGCCAACTGCTCATGCAGAAGATTTTTAAAAGGACCAAATGCAACATGTAGATCGGCTATAATTCAATAGCAAGTATAAGCAGAGGATTTGTAGAGCCAGATAATGATAACTATACCAATAGCTAATGTTTATTAAGACCTTATTTTATATTGAATATTGTAAAAGCAATTTACATATTTAGGTTCATAGTCACTTTTCGAAAACATTTTGGGTCAATTGTGTTTTGCATTTCTGAATATCTCAGATTTTAGGAAGGTAGTGCAGTGATACAGTATGTAACTGGCAACACTTTTAAATCAACCATGGATGTGCACACTGTGTGTAATAAATAAGTGTTTCAAATAGTCTCTCTACAGATCAGGCAAATTGGTGCCATTGGGTAATTTTGCAACAAGCTTTCCAGAAAAAAAAACAGAACCTTTAATTTACAGAACGTTGTGGATTTCAGAATTGTAGAAAAAGGTACTCTGTGCTGAATTGATTTAATTCAGTTATCATGAAAATATTAAGTTACTACTATTATTCACATTTAAAAACAAAATAAACTGGGATATAAAAAAATCCAATGATACGTTAATGATATATGACAAAGCTAGTATTTGAACCCAAGCCTCTTCGACAGCCATGTTTTTCATTATCCTCTCCCTGTAGTGCCTCATGACTGATCTTTGAAGCAAATCTTGCTAAATTATACTGAAAACAATTCTAGTGTGCACATTCCAGAACATTTATATACTTATGACTTTCAAATCCACCTAAAGAACTGTCTCTCTGGATGTCTCCTGGCCCATATTGCTAAATTCCTAGGTATATATCCATCTGCATGACCCTCAGGCTCTGCCAAGCCCGTATGTTCAAAATGCTACTGTGACTTTTGTTGCTAGTAGAGGACTTTCTTCTTTAGACGCAGTTTTGATTAACACATTTTCCAATTTTAAATCTCGGGTTCCTTTTTATTGCTTCTCCTAATAAAGATCTCTATCTCTTCTTGCCTGGATTGTTTCACTTAAGGGTATACCAGCTTCAAATGTTTTCTTCTTGTTATAAAGATTATATTTAAAGCCTTTTTTATTTAATGATTCTGTTTCTCTGCAATAACGAAATATCAACAGCTCTCAATATCTATAGAATAAAATTCTTTAATACAACATGAAAGAAGCTTCCTAGATCTGACCCATTTTACCCATATAATTACACCTCCTACCATTCCCACAGCTGCCTCTACAACCCAGCCATATTGTGCTTCCAATTAGTTTTTGTTGTCTGTTCTCTTTCGTGCCCAGATTTGTTATCAAGCATAGTCTTTTCTGCCTGGATTTTCTCTCTTCCTATTTTCTTTCCTATAAACCCATTTTTAATACCCAGATCTAACAATATTGCCTCTGTAGCCTCATAAATTATTGAGGCAGAGATAATTGCTCTCACTTTCAGGCTCAGATGACAATTTATTCAATGTTTGAGACAATATTTGTCATGCTGCATTTTATTAACTCAAATATCTTTGCCACTAATTAATCTGAGTTTCTAGATGACATAGATCAGTTAAAAAATAGCCTTTCATAACCTTTACTTATAGAGTGTTAAACATGTAGTACATGTTTGCTGAATAGATGAATTAGAATTTATTATTATTATTTTTATCCTCAGTGGTATTTATTCATTGGTTTTAGAGAGAGAAGAAGGGAAAGAGGGGAGAGAGAGGGAGAGTGAAAGAGATACAAACAGAGACATTGATGTGAGAGAGAAATGTCAATTGGTTGCATTCTTCTACACACCCCAGTTGGGGATCGAATTTGCAATCTGGGTATGTGCCCTGACCAGAATTCAAACCCACAAACTTCCTGTTCATGGGATGATGCTACAACCAACTAAGCAACCTAGTCAGTGCTGAATTAGAATTTTTATTTAGGTGTTGTGAATTATACCAGTAACAAGCCACAACCTAGTCTTATTTATCTCTGATCATGCAGCCACTGTGGAAAACAGTATGGAATTTCTTAAAAAAAAACTAAAAATGGAATTGCCTTTTGATCTAGCAATTCTATTGCTGGAAATACACCCTAAGAATCCTGAAACACCAATTCAAAAGAACTTTTGTATCCTATGTTCATAGCAGAGCTATTTATAATAGCTAAGTGATGGAACAGGTGAAGTGCCCATCAGTAATTGAGGGGATCAAAAACTATGGTACATTTACATAATGGAATACTACACAGCAGAAAGAAAGAAGGAACTCCTACCCTTAGCAAAAGCATGGATGGAACTGGAGAATATTATGCTAAGTGAAATAAGCCAGGCAATGAAAGACAAATGCCTCATGATACTTATAACAGAAATCTAATGAACAAAATAAACTAACAAGCAAAAATAGAACCAGAGACATGGAAACATGAAACAGACTGACAGCTACCAGAGGGGAGGGAGATGTGAGGAATGGTGAAAAGAAGGGGAAGAGCCTAGTCAAAGAATGGGTATGAATGACCCATGGGTATGCACAATGGTGTGGGGATTGACAATAGGAGAAGGGGGTGGGATGGGTGGAGGAGGTCAAAGGGGGAACAATTGGGACAACTGTAATAGAATAAACAATAATAAAAATAAATAAATTAAATTAAAAAATAAAAATCCATGTACAGCTTTTGACTCCCCTCAAACTTAACTACTATTAGCCTACTGTTAACCCTCCATAACATCTCCAATTTTGTGATTCTGTTCCTCTTCTAGTAGTAAAGAAAGCCTTACCAATAACATAAACAATCAATTAACATGTATAATGTATGTTATATGTGTTATATACTGTATCCTTACAACAAAGTAAGCTAGAGAAGATAAAATGTTATCAAGAAAATCATAAGGAAGAAAAATGCATATGTGGTAGCGTATATGTTTAGAAGGAAACTTCTATGTATAAGTGGACACATACAGTTCAAACTTGTGCTGTTTGAGGGTCAACTGTGTATTACTAAAATTAATTGTACTTTCTTCACCTTTATTAACGTGACTACTAGAAAAATTTTAATTATATATGTGGTTCACATTATATTTCTGCTGGACTATAATGACCTAGAAGGAAAGGACAAGAACCATGAGGACTCAGGAACATAGGGGAAGTTTCATGAAAGAGAGAAAGAAGCCCTGTGGCTGATGACTGAAAAGGAAGATGTGGGGAACTTTAATCAATGCAGTTTTTTTAGGGTGATGGTGTGATATGCAATGTAATCTTTCACCTCAGTCTTCACTATGAAAGCTTCAGTAAGATCTACACTATTTTTCAATAAAGCAAATAAAAAATAAGAAAGCAGGAATTAATATCAGTAGGTTTTGGGCCACTGTGACCTAGACAAATCTTAGAAATCCACAGGCAAATGATTTCTCTGTACCTGTCTGCTCAATTCTATTCCTTATTTTTGAAAGAGAAAACTTGTAAGCTACCTAGATATGAGGGTGATTCACATTTCAACACCAAATCATCTGAAGTCGTGAAGTGTCATATGAAATAAAATATTTTCAATTAAATTTGCAAAACTGAAAGTGGTGATTTGCTATTAGTAATCCAAAGCAACTCATTTAAATGCTTCTTGGATCCATATCTTGGTGATTGTAAACATGGCTGCAGTGGCTGTATGTACTCAATGAGTGTTTATGTGCTTTTGAGTTAGTGTTTTGGGTTAGATAACTAGAATAAAGAACTACGGGACATTCAGTCATAAAAAAGATGAAAATTTTACCCTTTGTGACAGCATGCATAGATCTGGAGAACATTATGTTAAGTGAAATAAGCCAGTCATAGAAAGACAAATACCATATGGTTTCACTTATACATGGAATCTAATAAGCAAACTGAACAAGGAAAGTGGGGACAGACTCATAGATGGAGAGCAAGATGATGGCCATTTGGGGCAGGTGGGAAGTGATGGGGTGAAGAAAGGAAAAAGGACTCATGGACATGGACAACAGTGTGGTAATTGCTGGGAGTATGGTAGTAAAAGAAGATTAAATGGTAATTGAAAAAAATACAATAAAGATTAAATGAATTTTTTAAATGGTTCTTGGGTAAAAAAGAGTGACAGTATTTTAAAATTACAATAACTAGCTTCATAAGAATTTAAGATGTACTATACGAGATGAGCCATTTTACTTTTGCTTATTAAACCATGTTTAAAGTGACACCTCTTTACTATTTTAGGGTCATTTTTGTTTGTTTGTTTTATTTTTTAAAGTTTATTTTATTGATTATGCCATTACAGTTGTCCCATTTGTTTTCCTCCCTTTATTCCTCTCTACCTTGAACTCCACTCCCACCAGCATTCCTGCCCCCTGCCTTTAGTTCATGCTCATGGGTCTTACATATAAGTTATTTTGTTTCTCCATTTCTTGTATTATTCTATTGTGTACCTACCATTTGTACTTCTTATTCCCTGTATATTTTCCCACATTCTACCTACTCTCCCTCCCTGCTGATAACCCTCCATAACATCTCCAATTTTGTGATTCTGTTCCTGTTCTAGTAGTTTGCTTAGTTTGTTTTTGTTTTGTATTTGTTTTACATTCAGTTGTTGCTAGTTGTGACTTTGTTGTCATTTTACTGTTCATAGTTTTGACCTTCTTCTTTTTCTTAGATACATCCCTTTACCTTATCATATAATAAGAACTTGGTGATGATGAATTTCTTTAACTTGACTTTATCTGGGAAATGGGAACCACTTTCTCTGCCCTTCCATTCTAAATGATGGCTTTGCTGGATAGAGTAATCTTGGATGTAGGTCCTTGCGTTTCATGACTTTGAATACTTCTTTCCAGCTCCTTCTTGCCTGCAAGGTTTCTTTTGAGAAATCAGCTAATAGTCTTACGGGAACTTGTTTGTAGGTATCTGTTTCTTTTTCTATTGCTGCTTTTAAGATTCTCCCCTTATCTTTAATCTTGTGTAATGTAATGATGATGTGCCTTGGTGTGTGCTTCCTTGGGTCCAACTTCTTTGGGACTCTCTGAACTTCCTGGACTTCCTGGAAGTCTATTTCCTTTGCCAGATTGGGGAAGTTTTCCTTCATTATTTTTTCAAATAAGTATTCAATTTCTTGCTCTTTCTCTTCTTCTTCTGGCACCCCTGTGATTCAGATGTGGGAATGTTTAAAGTTGTCTCAAGGTTCCTAAGCCTCTTCTCATTTTTGCATTCTTATTTCTTCATTCTGTTCCAGTGGAATATTTATTTCTTCCTCCTGCTTCAAATCATTGATTTGAGTCCCAGTTTCCTTCCCTTCATTGTTGGTTCCTTGTACATTTCACTTAATTTTACTTTGAACAGCCTTCAGTGTTTCCTCTATTTTGTCACCATACTCAACCAGTTCTGTGAACATCCTAATTACCAGTGTCTTGAACTGTGCATCTGATAGGTTAGCTATCTATTCATTGCTTAGTTGTTTTTCTGGAGTTTTGATCAGTTCTATCATTTGGGCAATATTTCTTTGTCTTGGTGCTCCTGTTATGTAGTAAGGGGTAGAGCCTTAGGTATTCACCAGGGCATGGCAATCCACATTGTTGTGTCGTGGTGTTGTATATAAGGGAGGGGTCAGAGAGGGGTCAATGCTGCTTGCTTGGCTCTTGGCTGACTTTGAGTCACTTCCTCTGCTACCCACAAGTGGATTGTATCCTTTCAGGTGCTGATTCCTGGGTTGGTGGGTTTGTGCATGTTCTAGGACCCTGTGGGTCACTCCAATGAAATCTCCTGTGAGTCTGGGAGTTTCACCGGCTGCTGAAACCCCCACAGGTTTTTTCAGTCAGAGGTTTTGAGGTTTTATTTCCTTGTGCTGGAACCCTGGGTTGCATAGCCTGTCTCACTACCCAGTGTTCTTCATGGTTTATCCACATGCAAATGTGGAACTGCCTGGTCCTCTAGCTGTCACCTTGCCATGTGTCCTCGCCACCCCAGCTGCCCATCTCCACCTCTCATATTAGTCTGAATGAGTGTCTGTCCATTAACTTCTTGATAGTTGGACATCCATACAGTTAGGTTATCTGGCAGTTCTAGTTGTTTTTTATTTTTAAATTTGTTGTCGTCCTTCTTTTGGTTGTGCAAGGAGGCAAAATGTATCTACCTATGCCTCCATCTTGGCCAGAAGTCCTATTTCAGGGTAATTTTTATTTTCTTTCTGTTAGTAAATCTTCTGTCATCATTTTAGTGAAAGCCATCAACATAGGCTTAAGGAGCCTACTAATATAAAGAAGGAAATAAAAAAATAAAGTAGAGCTACATTAAATATTTTGTTGATTAAAAGCTCAATTTGGGAGATTACTACAATTAAAAATTATTTAAAGCTTGAAGTTCTATTTTAGAAAATAGTTATTTTGTTACATAAAAATAACTGGAATTAAGTTTTAAGGGATAATATATTACGATATATGATATAAAGTCTGTTATTACATAATAATCTTTTATTAGAAATAAAAAATTTTTTGAAAGTAAACAGTATGGTACCTGAAAACATACTTTTCTATATGTCCTGGAAGAGGAAAAATATATATCTGTGTTTTTCCAGGCCCTCTTAGAAGTTGATGTCAGGATGGGTCTAAGTGTGCAATTACTGTATTAGAGCAAACACCTATGTAGGAATAGGTGAGGAGGGAGCCGGAAAAGGCTGGAAGAGCCATTAGACTGTGCTGTAAGTTTAACCCCAAGTAAAGAAAAGTGGGAGAAAAGTTGAATGGAAGCACCCCAGAATGCTGTACAATTTGAGGAAGGTTCAAGAGGGCCATCTGGAGTCCATGAGTCAAAGCCAACCTTTAAACAATTAGGTCTAACAGAAATGGGCATGCCTTACACTCCCCACCCACACTTAGCCACTGGGTGAGAGCAGCCTATCCTCTCCATAGTTGGAATACTGTGTGCTATATTCTCGTAACCACTGTTTTTGAGACACAATGTCATGTGTTGGAACAACAGGAAAACTGGTAGTTGCATATTCTGAATTCTACATTCCCAAGTATTTAACCTTGGAAAGATCTGTTTCTTTATAAAAGATTAAGACTAGAATTTTTCTAAAACTTCTCAAGATTGCAAAATATGTAACTTCTCTGTACAGTTCACAGAGCAATGATTAAACTTTGAATGTTTTCTTTTAGAATCATTCTTACATGTTTCCTAGTAGAGGATATAGGGTGGCAGTACATTACCCTTTCTTGATCTCCTTCCTTCCCTTCTCTTCCTCTACTGTAGAGATTGTAGATATTAATAGTGTCATCCTGCTTTCCCTATCAAGTAGGTGAGCTACTTCATACAGTTCTAGAAAAAGAAATATAAAAGGATAACTTTTGAGAAAGGTAGTTAGTATTGGTTTTGTTTCCTAGTAAAATGAACAACATTAAATATTTAAGTTTGTTGTGCCTCAGCTGTGTGTGAGCATCACTCATTCCTCTTTCTGCCTTGAACATGTAAGGTATACCTCAAATTGGAATTGCTAACATGCAACCATAATGACAACTGTATTAACAGAAGTCCCCATGAAAAGATTGTGATTAAAGATAGACCACTTAGTAGCCTGATATACATCCAAATATTTAGCATTTACAGCATCAAATTCTTCCACTTAACTGCATGAGCCCATCCTTGAAGTAAAATCACCTGCTTGCTCTAACTATAACCATTTGATATTTTTATAATGTTTCCTAATTATTATTTACCATATCTAAATTACCTTTATGGTGTCTCATTCCTTCAACAAATAAATATATGTATTTTGAGTACATGGCTAGCTAGTGCGATACATAAACATATGGTAGGATACTAAAGGATGATAAAGAGCCAATGTAGCCCTGGCTGGAGTGGCTCAGTGGATTGAGCGTGGGCTGAGAACCAAAGTGTCGCAGGTTCGATTCCCAGTCAGGGTACATGCCTGGGTTGCAGGCCATGACCCCCAGCAACCCCACATTGATGTTTTTCTCTCTATCTCCCTCCCCTCTCTAAAAATAAATAAATAAAATCTTTAAAAAAAGAATTAATGTAATAATATTTGTATCTTTTAATTAATTAATTAATCTTTTTAAATCCTCACTGATATGTTTATTAATTTGAGAGAGAAAGGAGAGAAACATCAATATGACAAACATTGTTGGTTGCCTCCTATACATACCCTGACTAAGGATCAAACCCACAACCTAGGAATGTGCCCTGACTGCAATTCAAAACCACAACCTTTTTGGTGTCCAGGATGATGCTCCAACTCACTGAGCCACCTAGCCAGAGCAATATTTGTCCTTTTAGAGGGCCTTCTGAAGAATTAGTGCCTTACCACTAAAGCGATTTTTAAAAAATATTTTATTTATTTATTTTTAGAGAGGAGGAAAGGAGTGAGAGAGAGAGGAAGAGAAACATTGATTGGTTGCCTCTCACACGCCCCCAACCAGGGACCTGGCCTGCAACCCAGACATGTGCCTTGACCAGCAACCAAACCAGCAACCCTTTGGTCCACACACTGGCACTCAATCAACTGAGTCACACCAGTCAGGGCTAAAACAATTTTTAAAATAAAGAGGCACCATTTAAAAACAATCCCTCACCTTCTACCAGGATGGCAGTTATATATTCTGCATTTACTAAGGACTTATTGTAGAACCAATACATATCAAATTTTTGAGACTTCTATTTTTAAAAGAGTTTAGTCACATGAGTTTTGTTTGGGTTGAGTACATTGAGTCAGAAATGTGGTTTTAAGTGGATTGAAAATGGAAGCAAAATTTTTTCAGAAGTAGGTGTTAAGTTGGAAGTGTTTTATTTATGATAAAAAGACTCCTTTCATTTTTAACTTCAATTTATATTTTTATTTAAAAATTTTAAAACTAACAAAGGACCAATTTATACCATCTGCTTCAGTTTCACTGTGATGCAGATTTTCTCTGCATTTGTTTTTCCTCTTTAAATAGACATTCTGTTTGGCACCTTGTGCTTAAGTGCATGTCTTTGAGTAAAAAAAAAAATGTAGTTTGTCTGACATCCTGTCAAACCAATATTTATTCACAAATATCTGTTTTATGCTTTCTCACATCAGATCATATACCACTTTTCCTATGTGAAGAGTTGGCTAGTTGGTGGAAGTTGAGGTGCCAGTTGGAGCTGTTACAGTGCTTAGTATGCCAGCTGCTTTCACGATGGACAAATTGTTCCCTGCCTTTACTTTCACTGTTTTTTTTTTCCTATTGAATGGGAGCACATTCCTTTTGCTCTAAGTATGAGAGGACAGGGTGTTACCTCCTATACTCTGCCTGTACACATTTTGATTGTTCAGTTAACAACAGCAATAACATTTCTTTTTAAACTGTTATATTGGTGAACTGTTCTTCAGATGAAGGGCAGCCAAATACTAACATACATCTCTTCATAGGGTAGCTTTCAAATATATTAATTCATTGGAAATTCTGTTAAGGTGGCACATAAGAAGACAAATGTAGAATAGTTGCTGGAAGGGTAGACCCAGATATTTAACTCCTAGAGGTATATTTTGTGTGGAGTTATTGCTGTAGGACTAATGTTTGTTTGCCTGACCCCACTGCTGCTTTAGGAAAGTGAGGCTCAGACCTGTTTATCCTGACTCAGCTTTTGGAATATTTTACAGTGAATGAGAATGTCATAAATTTTTTTGTCTAAGTAATTTGACTATATTTATGAAATAAAAATTGAAATGTGACTGGTGAAGAAAAAAAAATCCCAGTATACTGAAACTGTATTAATTTTTCTAGAGTCTTTTCATTTACAGAAGAATGCTTCTGTTTATGTCATTCTCCTTACAGACCATTTTCAGCTTATGTGACAATTGAGAAACAAAGTAATTTCACCACTGATTACATAGAAATTTCTTAGTCTTGAAACTCACCATAAAATACCCATTACCTTGAAGAGGCTAAAAATTGTACTATTAACAATTAAAGTTCTATTCTTCCTCAAGTTAGAACAGGAAAAATAAAACTAAGAAATTATATACACAGCCTAAGAGTTTGGAAACAAAGATATTGCTGAGTAGCAAAGGGGTTTTCTAAATTCTTGTATGATCTAAATAAGAAGGACACAAAAGAAAAACAACATCCAATTTTGTTAAAAATGTGACTAGCAAATAACCCTTTCCCTAAAACAAATACTAGCAAAGTGAACTTAAAAAAAAAGAACACTTTTTCCCCAAGTATAATTTTTAGCCAAAGAATTTACCAAGGGGAAGAATTTTCACATAATTCATTAATTCACTAATTCAAAAAGCACTGATATATATCTACTATGCATGACACAAAATCAGTTTTATTCTGTTTTTTAACTTGCAAACTGGATAGTCGAGGTGGTAACTTGAAGAGTGATATTGTAGATCTCAGTTTATCTTATCTATACTTTAGATACTTAAGTTAATAGTTGATAGTCTGCTTTAGAGCAGACTATAAAATGTTGATTTTAGAGAATAAGATTAACATCAAACTATTTTGAAAGTTTCTAAAGATTGCAAGAATTAAGTTAAATATTAAAAATGAAAAGTTACAACTAATGATAGGTTATTCTCTTCTCAGAAATCTTAAAATGTGGAACCATACATTATGTTTTAAGACATACTGGATCTATATGTGTGACAGAAGGATTGTTTAGATTTAGAGATCCAAGTGGTGGTGGAGTAGGTGGAAATTACACTAACCTTCTGCCAGACCAAACTTGAATTACAACTAAATTATAGAAAAATCATTCTGAGTGATCAACTGAAGACTAATTGGAGAGAAGCCTTATAACCAAGGACTTACAGAACAACCCACATCACAAGATCAAGACTGGTAGGAAGTGTGGAGGTGCAAGAGGGCTGGCTGGGCTCCCACAGGTGGCTGCTGAAGTTTCAGGGGGATATTTCAGTCGTCAGGGGGTTGCCACTGAGAAGTGAAGTGGGAAGTCTAAACCCCAAGTTGGCTCCCTAGCCTAGAGCACCAGAACTGGGAAAGAAATCCACATAACATCAGCTGTGAAAAGTAGTGGGGGCAGAGTGGGGGGTTTGTATGCCATAAGAGATTCCTAGAGATGCAGACACCTTCTTAAAGTGTCAACACACAAAATTTCATTTGCAGCCACTTACCCTGGGCTCCACCGGAGGGAGGGCAAAGCAGACTAGAGGTATGTGATGACAGCCTGGGGCTGGTGAACCTAGGGAGAGAGCTGAAGGGTCAGCTGCCAGGATCCCTGTGTTGAGTCATTCCACATACTGTAGAATCCATTTTCTTGGGAAGAACTTCCCCTTTCATGTAGTATCAACCTGGTAAGAAGCAAGCCTCAACCACAGGAATCCCTCTTGCCCCAATCTGTGGAGCTTAAACTTTGCTGAGTATACCTGGAGGCTCTTTCAGCAATTAAACCTAACAGCCTGCAAGATGAGGAAGATCGCTAGGTGTTTTGAGACTTCAGCTGGACCTCCCCCAGACCCAGTGCTAGCAAAAGCTAGCATTGGTGCACAGCTTGGTGTTTTCAGCACACACCCAGGCCCAGCAGAGGGAGACACAAGCTGTGAATTGCTTATAGCTCCAAACAGGTTTGCTCAGGGAAAGTCACAGGGAGTGTCCAACATAGGTCTCCCAGAGTCTTTGCAGATCTACCTAATACATACAAACACAGAAAGATTGCCAAAATGGGAAGACAAAGAAACTGACTCCAAATGAAAAAACACAATAATTCTCCAGAAGAAGAATGAAATGAGATGGACACAAGCAAATTATCAGATGTAGAGTTCAAAGTAATGTTCATAAGGATGCTCAACAGCATGAAAAAAGACATAGAAAACATAAAAAAGTCTCAATTACTAATAATGAATGCAATATCTGAAATAAATAATATATAGGAAGCACTGAACAGTAGGTTAGGTGAAGCAAAGGATCTAATCAATAATTTGGAAGACAAGGTAGAAAGAAGACACCTAATAAGTGCAGGAAAAAGAAAAAAAAGAATGTAAAAAGTGAAATAGTTTAAGGGACCTTTGGGACATAAGAAGAATAATAGCATCCACATCATAGGTATACCAGAGGAGAAGAAAGAGATCAAGGAATTGAGAACTTATTTGAAGAAGTAATGACCAAAAACTTCCCTAAATCGGTGAAGCAAAAAGACACACAAGTCCAGGAAGCAGAGTCCCAAACAAGATGGACCTACAGTGGACCACACCAAGACACATCATAATTATAATGGCAAAGATTAAAGACAACAAAGAATCTCACAAGAAAAAAAATTCACCTGCAAGGGAGTTCACAAAAGACTGTTATCTGATTTATCAATAGAAATGTTACAAGCCAGAAGGGAGTAGCATGTACATTCAAAGATGAAAAGCAAGGGCCTACTACTAAAGCTACTTTACCCAGCAAGGCAATCATTTAAATTGTGAAAAAATAGAGCTTACCTGAAAAGAAAAAGCTACAAGCAGATTTTATTTTTACTGCAAAACCAGTATTGCAACAAATGTTCAAGTGCTGCTTTAAAAAGAAGAAAAATGAAAAGAAAAAAAGGAGAAAAATAGTTAAAAAATAAAATGGCCATACATATGTATCTATCAATAATCACTACAAATGTAAATGGCTTAAATGCCCCAATCAAAAGACATAGGGTAGATGAATGGATAAGAAAATAAAAGACCACCTCAGAAAAAAAGATACATACAGACTAAAATTAAAGGAATGGAAAAAGGTATTTCATGCAAATGGAAAGGAAAGGAAACCTGGGGTAGCAATAGTTATATACAGCAAATTAGACTTTAAAAACAAGGCTATATAGTAAGAGACAAAGAAAAACTACATAATGATAAAGGGAAAAATCCAAAATGAGGATATAACTCTTATAAACACTTATGTACCCAACACAGAAGCATATAAATATTTAAAGCAAATATTGATGGACATAAAGTCTCCTTTATGGAGAGAAATATAGCCATAAATGGGGATTTTAACATCTCATTGACTTCAATAGGTAGATCTTCCAGACATAAATTCAACAAGGAGAGAGTAGCCTTAAATGACACAACAGATCAAGTGGATTTAATTGGTATCTTCAGAGCATTTCACCCCAAAACAACAGAATATACTTACTTTTCAAATGTTCATGGAACATTTTCCAAGGTAAAACACATTAGGATACACACACAAATAAAACCTCAATAAATTTAAGAAGATTGAAATACTACCAAGCATCTTCTCTGGCCCCAGTGCTATGAAACTAGAAATCAATTACAAGAAGAAAACTGAAACATGCACAAAAAATTGGAGTCGAAATAACATATTATTAAACAATAAATGGATTAACAATGAGATCAAGGAAGAAATCAAACAATACAATGAAAGAAATGAAAATGAGGACACAACAACCCAAAATCTGTGAGACAATGGGAAAGCAGACTTTAGAAGGAAACTTACAGCATTACAGGGCTATGTCAAGAAACAAGAAAAAGCTAAAAAAAAAAATTAAGTTCACAGTTAAAAGAACTAAAAAAAGAAAAACAAAGTCTAAATTGACTAGAAGGAAGGAAATAATAAAGGTCAGAGCAGAAATAAATAAAATAGAGTTAAAAAAATAATACAGAAGATCAATGAATCCAAGAGCTGGCTCTTTGAAAAGATAAACAAGACTGACAAACCTGTATTTAACCAGACTCAACAAGAAAAAAAGAGAGAGGACCTCAATAAATAATACCAGAAATGAAAGAGGATAAGTTTAACTGACAATAAATATATAAAAAGGAATGTAAGAAAATATTGTGAATAAACTTATGTCAACAAATTGGACAACCTGAATGAAATGGATAAATTCCTACATATATACAATCTTTTAAAACTAAATCAGGAAGAATCAGAGAAACTGAATAGACAGATTACACCTATGAAACTGAGTGGTAATCAAAACACACCCAACAAACAAAAACCCTGGACCAGATGGCTTCACAGGTGAATTGTACTAAACAGTCTGAGAAAAACTAACATCTCTCCTTCTCAAAGTATTCCAAAAAATTCAAGAGGAGAGAAGGCTCCAGCTCATTTATGAGGGCAGCATTATCTTATTTCCAAAACCAGATAAAAACACTACAAAGGAAGGAAGTTTTAGGCTAATATCCCTGATGAACATAGATGGTAAAATCTTCAACGAAATGTGAGAAAACTAAATACAGCAGTATTTGGAAGCCAGATACTGCAGAGTTCATTTAAAAACAGACAGTAAGGAGGTTTTGTAGGCTGATGGGAAGGGAAGGTCCTGCTCCTCCAGGACCGCAGCTGTTGCAGGCACTCTGGAGGACAGGGAGGGGGTCAGCATTTGTTACTTGGCAGCTCCCTCCCCTTTCAGAACAGGGAAGCCACAGAACTGCACCAGCAGAGACCTGGTCGCTTGAAGTCACTGCAGGGATAAAGATACAGAGGGAAACACCTAGAAGGCAGTGTTCCCCAGCGGGACTGTGGTCACCATCTGGGATAGTACCAGAGAGATTGGGGAGCTGGGTGACACCAGGAGATGGGACAAGAGAGAGAGGGGCTGTGACTGATCATAACCCAGGGACTTGTCAGAGAGTTTGGCTGTCTGAAAAGCCCTGCTCTTGTTAGGAAAAGCATCTGGCAGCCAAGGGGAATTCACTTATATGAAAAGGCTCTCAGCCATAATGCAAGGACCTCTTGTAAGCAACAGAGGGGCCAGAGAAGAGGGAGGAGGAAGGGCACGATTTGCAGCGAATCAGGGTGCACCATGGATTGATCAAAGGGGGGAAGCAGGGGCCAGAGAGATAGCAGTCCCCAGAGAGACTTAATTTAATAGGGGACCTAAACTGCCCAGAAGAGACTCTGTGCATGCACAGTGCCCAGGCCAGCAAAGAGGGAGGAGGAGGAGTGTGAGTTGCTCCCACTCAGTGCACCTCAGGGACTAATCAAAAGATGGCACAAGAAGGTGGATTAAAGGTGAGGTCCTGGCACATATGGATGGTGGGGGCCAGGCAGCACTCTGAGGACTTGTGCTGGAGAATGGCACCTGTGAATACTATAGTCCAGACCTAGCCCCCATCCTTACAAATCCTTCCTAAAGGAAAAAAATACAAACAAACAGCACAGCCCCACTCTGCCTACAGCATGCAGAAAGACCAGAATAACAAGCTTGGTGGGTTTAAAGTCAGCAGACTTTTTTTTCTTTTCTTCTTCATATTTTTTCTGGCAAGTGTAAGATAATAAGATTTGTAGCTGTGAAAGGGCCAAAGACAGATCTAGAGTGAGATCAGAGGCTAATGCCAACAATTGAAGCAAATTCCACTTTGATATCCTTCAGAACTTACATTTTATTTTTCTGTTATTCTTATGTTTATATTTTATTCTTTCTATTTATCTTCCTTCCATTTAACTTGTTTTGTTTATTTGTTTGATTTCATTGACTGGTTTTCTTCTTCTCCCTTTCATATCGAATTTTAATTTTTTTCTGTCACTGCATTGGTATTCCAATAACACACTATTCTTGGTCTTTTACTTTTTATTCTTTTTATTCAGATTATATATTTCTTGTCATATTATTGTTGTTGCAAATCACATGCAGCACTATTCCCTGGTCTTGATCCATTTCACCATCTTCTTGAGATTTATTACTGTCGTGGTTAACTTTATTCTCTACCATGTTTCTATGTTTTACTCTCACTATATCTCACCATCCAAACTTGCATAAGTGCTCCCCTTTCTGGAGTCAGCTCACATTCTTTTTCTCACAAGATGAAAGAGTCTTATCTATTTTTCACCTTTTATAAAAAGTGGGTAGTTGGGTGATATCATGATTAGTGCTATACTTCTCCAAAGGATCTCCTATCTGTTTTCTACTTGTTGGTACTTTAAATCCCATTGAATACTCTTCCACTGCCCTAATCCATTGCACTACCCCTGCCTTTGCACTACCCCTGATCACATTCAATATCAGGTGGAAGTTTTGAACACTAGTAAACACAGTGGAGGAGAGAAACCACCAACAGCAAAGCCCCCAACAGGTAAAATCAAAGTACAACAAGAGATCCCACACAAATGAGAGGGCAACTCTAGAGAATCCAGAGAAGGAATTCAAAGAGAACACACTACCAAGTCCCACAGAGGTCCTATGATATAAGTTCACCCTGTGAAGACAGTTGGCAAAGTAGAGCATCAGGAATCACACAAATGAACAAAAAGACTCACCTAAAATGGGGAGACAAAGAAATAACTTGCAATCAAAAGGAATGGAAGACTCCCCACTAAAAGAGCTAAATGAAATGTAGACAAGCAAACTATAAGATATAGAATTCAAAAGAAGTATTATAAGGATGCCCAAAGAACTCATAGATAACTACAAGGACCTGAGTGAGGAGAACAACAATAGCATGAAAAAGGAAATAGAAACTACAAACAAGGACCAGGAAGAAATGAAGAATACAATCTCTGAAATAAAACACACACACACACACACACACACACAGAGGAAGGAATTACTAATAGGCTAGATGAAGCAGAGTATCGGATTAGTGAGCTGGAAGAAAAGTAGAAAGAAATATGCAGGTACAGCACCTGCACAAATAAATATTTAAATATATGAAGATAGCTTAAGGGAACTGAAGGACAACATGGGATGCAACAACATTCAAATCATAGGAATATCAGGAGAAGAAAAGGAGCAAGGGATAGAAACACTGTTCCAAAAAATAATGATAGAAAATATTTCATGTGCATTTGAAAAGAATGTGTATTTTGCTCCTTTTGGATGAAGGGCTCTCTATATATCAACACTGAAGAAATAAATTAAGGAAGACACAAACAAATGGAAGCATGTACCATGTTCATGGATTGGAAGAACTAGCATCATCAAAATGTCCATACTACCCAAAGCAATTTATAGATTCAATGCAACATCTATTAAAATACCAATGGCATATTTCACAGATATAGAATAAACACTTCAAAAATTTATATGGAACTATAAATGACCCCAAACAGCTGCAGCAATCTTGAGAAAGAAGAACAAAGTAGAGAGTATCACAATACCTGATATCAAACTATAGTATAAGGCCACTATAATCAAAACAACCTAGTACTGGTACAAGAACAGACACATAAACCAATGGAACAGAATAGAGAGTACAGAAATAAACCCGAGTCTCTATGGTCAATTAATATTTGACAAAGGGGGCAGAAGCATAAAATGGAGTAAAAACAACCTCTTCAACAAATGGTGTTGGGAGACCTGGACAGCTACATGTAAAAAAAATGAAATTCAAACACTAACTCATAGCATACATCAAAATAAACTCAAGGTGGGTAGACTTAAATAAGTCATGACACCATTAATGTCCTCTAGGAGAACATAGGTAGGAAAATCTCAAATATTCCATGCAGCAGTATTTTCACCAATATGTCCCTTAGAACAACAGCCATAATGGATAGAATAAATAAATGGACTTCATCAAAATACAAAGCTTTTTTTTTACGGCTAAAGAAAATATCAGCAAAATGAAAATGGAATCAACCATATCAGAAAATATATTTGCAAATGATACCTTGCACAAGGATTTGATTTCCAAAATATATAAAGAACTCACATAACTCCACTCTAGGAAGACAAGCAATCCAATTAAAGAATGGGCAAAGGACCTGAACAGGCACTGATCCAAGGAGGACATATGTAGGGTCCAGAGACATATAAAAGGATGCTTGCCATCACTAGCCATCAGAGAGATGCAAATTAAAACCACAATGAAATACCACTCCACATTGGTCAGAATGGCCATCATAAGCAAAGCAACAAACAAGTGTTGGAGAGGATGTGGAGAAAAGGGAACCCTAGTGCACTGTTGGTAGGAATGCAGACTTGTGCAGCCACTATGGAAAACAGTATGGAATTTCCTCAGAAAACTAAAAATGGAAATGCCTTTTGACCCAGCAATACCACTGTTGGGATTATACCCCAGAATCCTGAAACACTATTTCAAAAGAATTTATGCACCCCAGTATTCATAGCAGCACAATTTACAATAGTCAAGTGTTGGAAGCAACCTTGGTGCCCATCGGTAGATGAGTGGATTAAAACATTATGGTACATTTGCGCAATGGAATACTATGCAGCAGAAAGAAAGAAGGAGCTCCTATCCTTCACGGCGGCATGGATGGCACTGGAGAACATTATGCTAAGTAAAATAAGCCAGGTGGTGAAAGACAAATACCAAGTGATTTCACCTATAAGTTGATTCTAATCAACCAAACAAAGAAGCAAGTAAAATATAACCAGAGTCATAGAAATAAAGAACAAACTTACAGTAACCAGAGGAGAGTATGGAGGGAATAACAGGGGGTAAAAAGGGTAGGGTCATCAAGGAACATGCATAAAGAACACATGAATAAACCCAAAGGGGAATAGGATTGAAGGTGGGAGGTGGGAATGGGTGGTGGGGGTGGTGGGTGGAATATGGAGAAAACTGTACTTGAACAACAGTAGAAAATATTTTTTAAGAAAATGAAGGATAAACACTACATGATCATATCAATAGATACAGAAAAAGCGGTTGATAAAATCCAGCAGCCATTTGTGATAAAGAACTCCTAGCAAAGTGGATTTGTAGGGAACACATCTAAACATAATAAAGGCCACATATGACAATCCACTGCCAACATCACCCTCAATGGGCAAAAACTACAAGTGTATCCCTAAGCATGGGAACAAGATAGGGATACCTACTTTCACTTCTCTTAATGAACATAGTACTGAAAGTCCTCACCACAGTCCCTTTATCTAATCCCCGATTCGATAAGAAGAAGAAATGAAGGCATCCACATTGCAAATGAAAAAGTAAAATTGTCATTATTTGCAGATAGCATGATACTCTATGGAGAACCCTAAAGATTCCATGCAGAAATTACTAGCACTGATAAATAGATTCAGTAAATAGCAGACTACAGAGTTATATCCAGAAATCTGTTGCATTTTTATACAACATAATGAACTGACAAAGAGGGAAATTAAGAAAACAATCCCATTCACAATTGCTTCAGAAATAATAAAATCTTAGGCACATGTTTACCCAGGAAAGTAAAAGAACTGTATTCAGAAAATTCTAAAACACTGAAGAAAGAAATTGAAGAAGATACAAATAAATGGATGCACATACTGTATTCATGAATAGGATGAATTAACATCATTAAAATGTCCATTATACTCGAAGCAATTATAGATTCAATGCAATTTCTAAGTACCAATTCTTGATACCAATGACATGTTTCACAGAACAAGAACAACTATTCTAAAAATTTACATGGAATCACAAAAGACCCTGAATACCAGCAGTGATCATGGGAAAGAAGGACAAAGTTAGTGGAATCACCACATAATATCAAATTATACTATAAGGCAAGAGTGATCAAAACAATATGGCAGTTTCATACAAATAGACATATAGATCAGTGGAACAGAAGTCCCAGAAAGAAACCCATGCTTTTAAGATCAATTAATATTTGACAAAGGAGGCAAAAACATACAATGGAGTAAAAGATAGTATATTCAATAATTGGTGTTGGGAAAATTGGACAGATATGTGAAAAAAATAAGTAAACAGAGAACACATTTTTATACCATACAGAAAAATAAGTTCAACATGAATTAAAGACTTAAATGTTGAACTTAAAACCATAAAACTCCTAGAAGAAAACATAGGCAGTAAAACCTCAGACATTTTTCATAGCAATATTTTTTCCTGATATATCGCCCCATATCAACAAATGAGAAAGATAAATAAATTGGACTGCATTAAAGTATAAAGGCTTTGCAAAGTAAAGGAAACCATCAGTAAAATGAAAAGACAACCCACTCAACAGGAGAACATATTTGCCAATGAATCAGATAAGGGTTAATGTCCAAAACCTATAAAGAACATATAAAACTTAATACCAAAACAAATCAAATTTAAAAATGGGCAAAGGACCTCAATAGCCACTTCACCAAAGAGGACATGCAGATGGCCAATACACATATCAAGAGATTCTCAATGTCACTAATCGTCTGAGAAGTGCAAATAAAAACCACAATGTGATATCACCTCACACCTGTCAGAATGGCTATCATCAATACATCATCAAACAAGAAGTGCTGATGAGGATGTGGAGAAAAGGAAGCCCTTTTGCACCAATTGTGGTAATGCAGATTGGTGCAGCTACTATGGAAAACACTATGGAGTTTCCTCTAAAAATTAAAAATGGAACTCCCTTTTGACCCAGCATTTTCACTTCTGGGTATTTATCCAAAGACCCCAAGACACTAATTCAAAAGAATATATGCACCCCTATGTTCACTGCAATATTATTTACAATAGCCAAGATTTAGAAGTAGCCCTATTGTCCATCAGTAGATGAGTACATAAAACCGATATGGTACTTTTACACAACGGAATACTACTTGGCCATGAAAAAAAGAAAATGTTACCCTTTGCGACAGCATGGATGGATCATGTGAACAATATGCTAAGTGAAATAAGTCAGTCAGATAAAGACAAATATGTGATTTCACTCATATGTAGAATCTAATGAACAAACTGAACTAACAAACAGAATAGAAACAGCTGTGGGGGTGGAGAAGTGGGGCCTGGAGAGACAGACCCAAAAAGTGAAAGGACTCAGTGACAGGGAAAACAATGTGGTAATTGCAGGGTGCAGGGTACTGGGTTGAGGTGCTGGAGGATATAATGGGGATAAGTGGTAATGAAAAAAATACAATGACAAATGAACTATTAAAAGCAAAATAAGAAATAATAAAATAAAATGCAAAAAAAGATTTTTTAGATTTATTGTGCTATGAACAAAAAATGTTATGTAAGTGATCCATAGATGCAATTCAAATTTTTGGATATTGAATTTATTATTTCTTACATATAAATAGGTATATGTGTGTGTATAATACAATCATACTTTCTTTTCAGATTGAGTTTAAGAAGCAGTTTATATATTTTTTTTTTCTTGAACTGATTAAGGCAGTGAAAATAAGTTTATTTTAAAAATTGTTATGTGCGTACCATGTGAAAATATCTCTATCTTGACAGAATGTAGGTTCTATGGGCATTCATTATTTTACCTTCATTTTTTTGATGTTTAATGTACAAATATCAGCCTTGCAACAAAAACGAAGGCTTTAAGAATTATTATCAAATTATTTAAGCATGTTAATATTTAAATTTCTGTTATCAACTGTTACAACTGTACTTATAATTCTGGATGTTTGCATTTGTAGTAGTAAGTTACAGAATATTAATTCCTGAAACAAGAATGGCACTGCTCTTGATTTATAGATGAAAAAGGCAGTCACTGAGATAGAACAAGTAAATGGTCATAATGAGCAGTTGCTGCTGACTCAGCCTTTGTTTTCACCATTTTCCTAAATTCTATTCTTATACAGAACAATGTATAAAGAAACAAAACAAAACACAACTTTTGTATGGTTTAAAATTCAGTTTCAAATTTATGCATTTGGTTTAAATATATACTCAAATTTTCTAGTGGATGAAAAAGCAAAACCCACACAGCTCTAGAGGGCCCTTTTTCTCAGTTCATCTTTTTTGAAATTGATTACATATTGATCAATTCATCTAGCTAAATGATTTGTTCTGATATACAGCAGTTTTTGAGAGTCCTATCAATTAATCTCAAAGATGTGTTACTTATATAATTTACATATATATGTTTAAAATGAAATTTCTCTAAAGTGACAAGTGCATGGTAAAACAAAATTGCACATAGGATCTTACAAAAAAGAAAAAAAAGGCTGTGTTCTCACCACATAACCTTTCCTATTTCCCCTCAGGCAAATTTTGTAATATCTTTCTTATTATAATAATTCTGGTGATTTCCTGTATTATTTTTGAAACTATGTCTAGTCTTTCCTTGTTGACATGTGAAATTTGAAGAGAATATGTTTATATCTTACTTTATTACCTTTTACCCCTTCCTCTCACCTTTCATATTTATATTTTCAGTTTTCCATTTTCTAGGATAGTATCTATAATTAATGTAATCAAAACTTTTTGTTTTGTTTTACACATTTTGACAAAAATTTTTGACTCCCACTTTGTAAGAAACTACTGTATTTTGCTGTGTATAATGCAAACTTTTCCCCAAAATATCCGAGGGAAAAATAAAAGTGCATACTATATACATGGGTAGTACTAATTCTGTACCTGTATAAATGTTTTAATTCTTTTATTTATGCTCATGCATTAAAAGTGCAACTCCTTTAAAATCCTCTTTAATACAAAAATTATAAAATTATTTTATAATATAAAATATAAGTATCTAAATACAAATAAATGAAAAAAAACATGGGTGTATATTATACACAAGAGCACATTATATACAGCAAAATGTGCTATGTTAGAAAGTCTATCCTTTCCTTTACCATTCCCCATAATCCGAAGTCCCACCTTCCATTTATAATGTATTGTGGCTACATTCAAGGCTTTCTTGCTTTGTCATTAGGTTGGTTTTTATACTTGAAAACTAACACATTATGACTACTCCAATATTGTTCAAATTGAAGCTAAGTGTTTCACTAAGATTATATTTCCTGCTCACCTATATATTGTGTCAAACTTTAATCACTCTAAGTGAATATTCCTAACACTCAGGATTAAATACAATCCATTTTCAAAAAGTGCATTATTTGCTAAAATATAAATTTGTTATAGTTTCTTTTTAAAAAAATATTGTAATTATACTTTTTCTGTACTGTTTTGATTGGATTCAAGTTTTTAGTTTAATTGTGTATGTGTTTGTATTCTGGACTCTGACAAGGAAAATAACTACCGAGAAGCGTTCCTGCTGGCTAACTGGGCTCAAATTTAAAATAGCCTAGGAGCCATTTCTAAACAAGGTTCTCTAATGCCAGCCACACTTCAGGGAGAAACCTGCATTAAACTGCCTGCCTCCTACACTGAACTGTTTTCCTGAACTATATCCTGGCCATCTGAGCCAGCCCTTGTGAAGGAGTTCCTGGAATTGTTTGTTAACCAGTAGGACTGATACTTTCCCCATCCAATAAGAGCTGAGCAGCTATATCCTTAGTACTTTCTCTGACCAATCAGAGCAGCTGTATTTTAGTTAATCAGGCCTATGTCTTTTGGACCAATCAAACAGCAAGGATTTGGAGTCCTCATTTGCATGAGGACAGACTGGTCAGGAACTAGAGGGGAGGACTTCTGTCTACATAAGCAAGCTGCCCACTGGTTAAAGAAGTCCACTTTTCCTTTCTAAAGAAAACAGGAAGCTACATTTTTCAAGCTGAAGTGAAAACACCAAAGAACTCTTACCAGACCAGAGCAAAGCTAAATGGAACAGATAGCATGGAGTACAGTAGAGCAGAACAGACCAGAGTAGGTGGAGCAGACCTGAACACAGCAGAGTGGTCACCTGAAGGCCATCTCACAGCAGTGCTGTTCCACAGCCTTGCTACTTCATAACTGAGCTGTAGCATGATTGAGTTCTTCCACAGCCATGTTGTTCTCACAGCCATGCTGTATCCCAGTTGAGTTGTTTGCACTGAATAGTTTCCTTCTTAACTGCACCCTAAATTGGGGATTGCTGTTGACATTGAATTGGCACCAATAACTATGGGTTGACTGTGTGTTTGTGTATATTTGTATTTATTATCACACCCTCAGGTCAGTCAACTTTTCTGTACTACCAATCCTCCTTTCCACCTAGAATCTTTCTCAAGTAGTTCTCCATTCTCCTGGCAGATTCCTCCTTATTCATTCCTATAACCAATATTTTTCAGCACTTACTAGGTGTCAGATATTGTCTTAGGCATTTGGGTTATATTAGTAACTGAATGTTTCTGAGGCTTTTGTTTTGGGACCTTTTACCACTTTTTATGTGTTAAAGTCTATGGTTTTCAAGAGTCTTTGCCTTTATAACTCTTGAGTTTTGTTTCATTTTGTTGGAGAATATCCTGAAGTAAGAATACATGTACCAGAGATAACATTTTTGAGCTTGTATTTGAATGTGGCATTCATCAGTCCTTACAAATTGTTTGTGTACATGTCTTTTTAGATTAAAAATTTTTTTCAGAAGCAATAAACCATTTCTTTATTGTTTTCTGTTATTCATATTTCTGATAATCTGATAATATTCTTTTGTGGCCTTACTTTCTCACACCCAGAATTATTTAAGATCCTTTATTTAGGCACAGATTTCAGAAATCTTATGAGACTAACATCTTTACCCCTTCTCTGCTTTTGAAACTGTTGTCTAGTATTTCATTGATAATTACTTCCCTTCCATTTTTTCTGCTGTCATTCTGATAATGAAAATAAAACAGAATAATAATCATGAAAGTAATGTTAATAAAATAAAAATATAATATTCTTTTATTATATTTAATCCCACATTTTTGTTTTCTGATATTCTTTTTAATGCAACCATAATTCATGAATGCTTTGTACTTTCAAATAGTTCTGCAAATAATATTCATAGATTACAATACATTTTCTCTAGTCTCCTTATCTATTTCTCCAGAAGTCAGTATTTTTATTTGATTTTGATCTTTCTATTTTATGCTACTGATTATGTAAACAGGTCATTTTATTGACTCTGCTTATACTGAGACAGTAAGCTTGAGTAGCTACTATGTAATTCCTTTATTGTCAGGAAGGTAAATCTTTTCTCCTCACAATTCTAGAAGGAAGTTGGCCTATAGATGTGAATGCTATTTCTTGGAGTTTGATGATTTAATCAGTAAAAGAGAGGTTAAAGACTGATAGCTAGAATATACATATAAGAAACAGAAAGATGCTGTGTACAGAACAGTACACACACACACACACACACACACACATATATGTTCTTTTTTTTTTAATAAGATAGGGGTGCCATAGAATTTGAGATTGGCCATATGGGCAAAGACAGACCGTGGAGGCCTTAGACTTGTTTCAACACAGACTGGAGAGAGAGATAGAGTCCAATTAGAAAGCCCTATAGAGATTTCTGGTCAAGATGGAAGCATAGGTAAACATGCTTAGCCTCCTTGCACAACCACAGCAAAAATTACAACTAACTGTCACCTAAATTACAACTAATTACAACTAAATTACAAAATAACTGTCACCCAGAATTATCAGAAAATCAAGCTGTGTGGAAGTCCAAAAACCAAGGAATTAAAGAAGTCACATTTATTCAGATGGGTAGGAGGAGCAGAAATGTGGAGACATGGAGATACAGAATGGGTGGTCCCAAAGCCACATGTAGCATATAAAAAAACGGGAGGGATATGTCAGGATCAAGGGATCCCAGACCCACACCAGAGCACCCAGCTCAGGGTTCCAGTGCCAGTAAAATAAATAGCCATAACTTCTGGCTGTAAAAACTAGTGGGGGTTGGGGCTGCAGAAGAAACTGCAGGATTCTCAGCCATCTTCCCATAAAGGGTCTGCAATGGAATTAGGATTTATGCAGACTCACTCCCTCTGGGCTCCAGCACTGGGGCAGCAGCTTGATGGGCACCAGTGGCATAGGGAGAGAAACTGAGGTGCCGGGCATCAGGGTGAGTTTTGGGGGACAGTTTCCTCCCAAACAAACCTCCAGAGGCCAGGCAGGTACCATTGTCTTATTTCTTAGCACTGCTCTTCCCCACACAGACCCAAAGAGTGGCAACACCATACCTGAGACTCCAACTACCTGGTTCAATTGCCCCACCCAGGCAATTAGCTAAGGCTCCATCCCATCCAACTTACTGATGCTCTTTTCTATATTAGGCTATGCCATTAAGGGAATAAAACAGCTCTATCTAATATGTAAAACAGCTCTATCTAATACATAGAAACAAACACAAGGAGGCTGCCAAAAAGAGAAGACAAAGAAATATGAAAGAACAGAACAAAATCCAGAAAAAGAACTAAACAAAATGGAGATAAGCAATCTAGTAGATGCAAAGTTCAAAACATGTTTATTAGGGTGTTCAAGGAACTCATTGGGTATTTCAATAGCATAAAAAAGACCCAGGCAGAAATGAAGGTTAACCTAAGTGCAACAAAGGAAAATTTTCAGGGAATCAACAGTGGAGTAAATGAAGCGAAGAATGAAATCAATGATTTGGAACATAAGGAAGAAACAAATCAATCAGAACAGCAGTAAGAAAAAAGAATTAAAAACAAAACAAAACAAGGATAAGGTAAGGAGTCTCTGGAACAACTTAAAACATACCGACATTGGAATCATAGGGATGCTGGAAGGAGAAGAAATAGAGGAAGAAATTGAAAACTTATTTGAAAAAATAATGAAAGAAAACTCCCTTCATTTGGTGAAGGAAATAGACATACACATCCAGAAGGCACAGAGAATCTCAAACAAGATGGACACAAAGAGGATCACACCATGACACATCATAATTAAAATTCCAAAGGTAAAAGATAGAGAAACCAAAAGCAGCAAGAGAAACCCAGATAATTACCTACAAAAGAGTTCCCATAAGACTGTCAGCTTATTTCTCAAAAGAAACTTAACAGGCTAGAAGGGTCTAGGCAAGAAATATTAAAAGTGATGAAAATCAAGGACTTATAACCTAGATTACTCTATCCAACAAAGCTATCATTTAGAATTGAAGGGAAGATGAAGTGGCTCCCAGACAAGGTAAAGCTACAGGAGTTCATCATCACCAAGCCCTTGTTATATGAAATGTTAAAGAGACTTATTTAAGAAAAAACAGAAGATCAAGACTATGAACACAAAAATGGCAATAAATTCACAACTATCAACAATTGAACCTAAAAATAAAACTGAGCAAACAAGCAGAACAGAAACAGAATCACAAATATAAAAATAATTTGGATGTTACCAGTTGGGAGAGGGAACAGGGAGAATGGGGGGAAAGTGCAGGAATTAAGAAGTACAAATTGGTAGGGACAGAATAGGCAGAAGGATGTTAAGAACAGTGTAGGAAACGGAGTACCAAAGAACTTATATGCATGACCGTTGGGCATGAACTGAGGGGGTGGGGGATTGTGAAGGGAATGTAGGGGTACTGAGTGGAGAGGGGCAAAAGGCAAATTTGAAGAGCTGTAATACTGTACTAGTATAATCAATAAAATATATTTTAAAAAATGAAAATCCTATAAATCACCCTGGCTGGTGTGGCTCAGTGGATTGAGTGTGGGCCTGGGAATCAAATCATCACTGGTTCAGTTCCCAGTCAGGGTACATGCCTGGGTTGTGGGTCATGTCCCCAGTATGAGGTGCACTGGAGGCAGCCATACATTGATATTTCACTTCCTCTCTCTCTCCCTTCTCCTCTCTCTAAAGATAAATAAAATCTTTTTTTAAAAAGAAAGTCTTATAATCTTCCAGATGAAGATTAAATAAATCTCAACTAGAGAACACATACAGTATTTTGCTGTGCATAATGTGCACTCAAATTTTTGTTCATATTATACACAGGATTATTACACTCATTATTATTATTATACCCATTATTACCCTGGTATGTAATCATTATGCCCATGTATAATGCACATCCTTATTTTTCCCTCATAAATTTTGGCAAAAAACTGTGTATTACACCTGGCAAAATATGGTATATACGACTTAACTAGGCAATTCATAGTATTTGATGGAATCAAATAAAAAAGGCATACGAAACATTGTCAACATAAAAATAAAGTCCAAACTTGTAGAGAATTGTTGTGAGTTTATTTGAGCCAAACTGATGAGATATAATGGGAGTTAAGATCTAAGATGCTCCTGAGAATAATAGTTTTGCAGTTTTTTTAATGAATGTTACAAAGAAGATTACATGGAGGTGGTGGAGAAAGCAAAATGGGTATACAGTCAACAAGATTATATGCTCTCTTGAAGGCTATTCTGGTTTATCTCAAATGTGTGTCAACCTAGATGGCATAGAAACAATTGACAGGACTTGTCTGAGGCAAAGATAAACCTTTTATCAGAAAGTTATATGCCTGAAGCTTGAATACCCACAATGACCTGCCCAATTAGAAATTTATGATTAGATCACCCTGTGAAGTTACTTTCTATAGAACTGTTTTTTTTATTCCATACCATGAAGAAAAGAAAACAGGTTAATTAACTGAGAGAAAAGAAAAATGGATTAGGAAAGACTCAGTTGTATAGCTTAGGTGCTTAAGGACCTGGTTTTGCTATTAATGACTATAGACCAATCACTAAAAGAATGAATTGAGGACAAAAGCTCACTGATTCAGATATAAACATGTTTCATATGAGGGTACATCATTTGGCCTTCAGGTAGGATGTTACAATAAATAGTGGTTTCTAGAAATGTGAAGTTTACTAAAATAGCTAAGGTTTAAATCACAGACTGAGGAATTAATTCCACAGAAGTGGTGATGAAAAGACATGGTAACATCTGAGGAACTATAGTAGGAAATACAAAAATATATGAAATAATGCAAAGGAGGCATCTTAAAGGAAACCTGAATATTAAAAAAAAGTAAAAATGTGTTAGAAAGTTAAGAGCTGTAAATGAAAGCATGAAGTTATGGCAACTAAAGGACAAAATAGTTTCAGACAGAAGATGTGGTAAACAGTTTCTGAAGCAGGGCTTTGCATCAGTGGTCTTCTCTCCTGGGACATTGTCTCACTCCTCTCAGGCTATCATGTCCTTATATGTCTATGGTCAAGTACAGTCTTCTCAGAAAAAGCTTCCAGCCTTCTCAGCTTAAAGTAAGTCCCCATTACTACCCTTCTTATAATAACTATTTTTTAAAGTATTTTTTTCTATACAATTATCCTCACATACATATATTGGATTGGCCAAAAAGATTTTTCTTTTTTCATAAAATGGCTCCATTAATGCTTAACTGCATTTGAAACAATTTTGTTAGATTGTATTGTGACAACTGTCATATCTGGATGCATTATTTAAAAAAGCTTATCAAAACTGGTGAATTTTTGTGTAGCCATTTTCATTTTGAAAATAGAAGAAAATATGCAACATTTTCAGCATATTATGCTTTATTGTTTCAAAAAGGGTAAAAACCCAACTGAAATGCAAAAAAGAAAAAAGATTTGTGTAGTGTATGGAGAAGGTGCTGTGACTCATCAAACATGTCAAAAACAGTTTGAGAAGTTTCACACTGGAGATTTTTTGCTAGATGATGCTCTATGGTCAAATAGACCAGTTGAAATTGATAGCAATCAAATAGAGATATTAATTGAGAACAATCAACATTATGCCACATGGGAGCTAGCTGACATACTCAGAATATCCAAATCAATAAAGCTATTGGTGTAAATGAAAAATGTCTTAAACTAAACAAACTTTTTGGACAATCCAATATTTACTGTTTGTTCATTGTTATGTATTTGCTTATTATTTTTCCTACTAGATTGATGAGTCACAGAGAATGGAAGGTTCTTTATTTTATCCATGGCTCTATAGCATAAATTTATCTCTGTTCCTGATTCATAGTAGTTACTCAGTACTTATTGAATGAATGGACAGAATTATAGGTGATGAGGAAATTAGGGAAGGAAAATTTTCCATTGGATCTGAAAAATGGATTATTAGTGGATACCTCATTAAGAAAATTGCAGGTGGAAGATTAGTGGATACCTTATTAAGAGAATTGCTGATGGGCTAATAATAATAAAAGAAAGAAATGAAGTGTTTTCTATGCTTCAGGTACTATGTTCATTACATTCCATGCATTCACTCATTTGATCCTCAAGACAACTGTGTGAGGTTGTTATTATTTCCATCACAACTGTAAATATTAGACAATGGAGATCAGGTAACTTTAAGTTTCCTTAGTAAAGGAGTATTGAGGCTAAGATTCAAATCTGTGTAGATACCATGCATTTAAAATGCACTGATTTTAGGAATAAATGGGAAGTAGCAGAGAATGAGAATATACTCTACTTCTGATAGTTTAAAAAAGAGACTAAAAGACTATTGTGTTAAGGGTATTGGGGAAAGGTACTTTATAGAACCTGAACATATTTATATACTACAACTAAAAGGTATTTAAGTTCTTATCATATTTACAAACAAGAAAGGCCAATTAATGATGTAAAATCTTGGAAGGTTTAGTTGGCTGTGTAAAGCTAAATAAAGACAGCAATATAATATTCTTAGACTGAAAGAAAAGGGAACATATTGGAGCTGGACATAATAAATTGCAGTTTGAAAGGGGTACAAAGTTAAAATACTTTAAAAATAAAGTCTTCAGGGCTATTTTATTTTTTTATTTTATTGGAAGGGGGAGTGTATGTAAGAGAAGAGGACATAAGATAATTCAGGAAACTATGGAAAAATTGAAAAAAAAACTGGTCTTCACTAAAATATTAGTTAAGTATAAGAAATAGGGAGTGAGGAAGTGAGAAAACAGCTAGTGTACTACCTCCCTAATTTCATAGTATTGGAAGTGAAGCTCATTCTGACAAAATGTATTTGTATCTGGGATAAGTAAAAGTACCACTAGAAGAGTTAATAATTACTCTTATGAGACTTCCATTACATATTACCTAATTAGACATCACATTGCATAGTAAAAAACTTTGAGAATGATAAACTTTAAGATATTAGAATTGTTTGAGACTTGGACTGGTCTAAAGTGTGTTATTTTCCCTAGTTTGTGACATACACAAAAACAGAAAAAAAGAAAATGACACAAGTATACACCCAATTCATTAATATAAAAATCCTAATATGACATTTACACAGCAATTTATATTTAAAATTGCTGCAAAACTGGTTTTAACAGTTTTAGTGGTTGATATGTAAGATATAGTAAACCAACATTTTTTAAATTTCTTTTTGCATACCTTGTGTGTTTTTAGCTCAGCATAAGCTACTGTTGTGAATATACAATTATAATGATAATATAGAGCATGACCTTTGCCTTCAAAAGGCTAATAATGTATCTGTAGTGATAGATGAAAACATATGAAATAATTAGAGAATATTCATGAGATAAATTGTGAAATTCAATTACATATACAATAGAAGAAAATCAAAGGAAAAGTCAGTGTCAGCTGAAGTAATCAAAAGAAGGCTATGGTGAGGTAGATTGGACTTATTCTAGGTCAGGGAAATAAGATTTAAATAAACCAAAGAAGGGCAAATGAAAATCACAATAAGATAATTGCTGGGGCCAAGACTTGAAGGTGACAAAGGACAAGGGTCTTGAAGAATGTAAATGCTTCTTCAGGTAGCTGAAGTCACCAAACCACAATCAAAAGCAATTATACAAAATTCACAGCAAAAAGAGCCAGAGGCGCTGTAGCAGATATTCCGACTGCTTACAAAGTTAGAAGCAGCAGACCGACCAGATGGGACTGCAGACACCAGAGATAGGGTGGATTTTTTTTAAAAATAGGCATCAAGCTACCCATTAAAATAATAACCAGAGCCCTAGATGGTAACAGGTTTTGAAGAGAATGGGTAGAAACAAAAGCTACAATTTTGATTTTCAGAGTCACAGTTTTACAAATGGAAAGCTCTTCAAACATGAAAGATGAGAGAATAGAACACAAAGCTCAGAAAGCTTTATTTTCTAATTTGAATTTTCTTTATATATTTGTAGTCAAGTATTATATGACCCATCATTTATCATGTTAAATATTGCCCTCTTGTAACAGTGGGGAATGGTAACCCACACCACCATTACTTTGATATTGTTTCTGTAAATGCTGACTGTAATATGTCACTTATAGATAAACAGCATCTTTGTGTAAGAATCCTAGGAACTAATTTCAAACAATACAGACTCCAACCTTCAGGCATCTCAGCTCTGAGAGATTTACTGACCTTCAACCGTGGAGCCAGAATAATGTAAAGCCAGGATGATGACATGAAGCCAAGATAACTAAACCATGATGATGCACACTGGACCACCACTTGCCTTATTGGAACGGACTGTGCTAGTCTGCACATAGAGAACTTTTCAGTCCCCTTTCTTGATCTCTTTGTTCTGCTTTCCTTCTCCTCTTGATAAAAAATTCTGCCTGCACTGAGACGTTAAGACGAGTTTTGAGATCAGAGTTCCCTGTCTTCACCAATTGCTGGTATCAGAATAAACTACTTTTCTTTTTACACCAGCACTTGTCTCTTGAGTATTTCTTTTGAAACAGCAGACAGCCAGACCTGTGCTCAGTTACATTTTGATATTTTATTATATATTTAATTTCTCTCATGAGTTAAAATGAAAAAAAGTAAGCCTTGGATAATAGCCAAATCAGCAATAAATAGTACTCACGAGATAACAGTACCTTCTAAGGTGACTGAAACACTTATAAAATTTATATCTACTCTACTTATTTAAAAAATGTTTCTTTTGTATCACTGGTTACTCTTCTTATGTCTTAGATATGACTTCCTGTCAGGTATGGTTTGATTTTAAAATAGGTCATAGTGATTGATTGACTGATTGATTGATTTTTGGTACATCAGTTACATTATGTACATGTTTACCAACTTTATATAACTGATAAGTCAACACGAAATCTACTGAGAAATTCAAATCTGTCCTGGCAAAACATAAGAATGGATGATCAGTTGAATAAAAAATAAATATATAGGTTAATGTATGAACAAATAATTTCAGCTCATAAATGTTTTCATGAGATTATCTGATAATCTAATGCTAATGGAATGTAAAAAAACTGTATTTTTTTACTAATCATGTTCTTTATCTTTGAATAAAATAAAATAATATAAAATATATGGAAATATACTTTTTTTACAGTGGTCTTAATGAGCTTTAATTTAAATCAATATTAGACTATAGAAAATGAGCACTGAAACTTTCCTTTATGCCGCAGTGATAAAAAGTTTTCTTTTTAGTTGGTCTTTTCTCACTCCCCAGAACAACATGAGTAAATTAAAAGTGGAACAATTAAATAGGTCATGGTATGTAGAGTTAGTAAGTTATTTATTATTATTTTAATTATTTCAATATTAAAAAGAACTATAGCTATTATTCAAAAATGCTTTCTTCCAAAATCATTATATAAAGTCAGCATAACTTTTCTACTAGAAGTTCACTCAGTTCAGAAGAAAATTATACAACTTCTATCATAATCATAGAAGAAATAAAAACCTAAACCAAATATTAACAAGTAGAATCCAAAGATATTTGAAGAGAACAATATATAATTCCTGAACTGGCTTTATTCTAATAATGCAAAGGTAGTATATTTGGAAATTAATGAATGGAATTTACCACATTAACTGAATAAATAAAAATCCCATAATCATCTAATAAATATGAAAAATATATTTCATAAAATTCAAAACAATTTCATAGTAAAAATATATGTGTAATATGTAGGAACTGTTTATTCTGATAATTGTATCTTAATTATACAGTAAATGTGGTATTTCCTAATGACATATAATAAACCTTCCATTTGAAATTGGCAATGATATGACAATGCTCCACATTACCACTTCTATTTAGCATGTATGGCAAGGAAAAGCAAGAGCGAAGATGAAATATAATTGCCCCTATTTTCAGATGATATGAAAAAATACAAGGAAATCTGAAATAACCTATAGGGTAATCATTGAGATTTTAAAAAATTTTACAAAAGTGATAGATTCATAATCTATATAAAATGCAGCCTGATTTTTGTGTATTAGAAACAGACAAAAATAAAAAAAAGAAGACACTCTTCTCAATAGTAGCAAGATTATCAATTACTTGTGACATAATTTAATGAGCAACTCACACAAAATTCTATATATCAGGAAACCTACATAATAATTCTGAGAAATATTAAAGAAGATCTAAGTAAATGGAAGGATATATTACACTATGGGTTGGAAGATTCAATTTTCAAAAGATCTAAGTATTCTTCATATTTATCTATTAACCCAGTACAATTCTTGTTAAAATGACATTTTCTTTGCTTTTCTTTTTTTCAGAGGAATTGACTGAATGACTCTCAATTTTATGTAAAACATCAAAGGGGCAAGCATAACCAAGGCAATTTTAAGGTAGAACAACAAAATGGAGGCTTAAACTATCAACATTTATTATCAAGTTACAATATTTAAGACCAGGTAATAGTGGTTCATTTCAGAGAGATAATTTCAAAAATACTCAACCTTATATAGTAACCTGAGTTATGAGAACATTGATCCTTTAGTGCAGAAAGGGATTGATAGACTTTTTAAAATAGCATTTAGTCAATTGAATAACCATACTAAAAAACAAAATGAGATTTTGACCTGCCATCATATACAAAAATTCCGGGTGGATTTTATATCTACATTTTAAAGGCAAAATAGCAAAACTCTAGATGTAAGTGTGAGAATGAATTCATGATATGGAAGTAGGCAAAGATGTTGTTTTTCTAAACAAGACACATGAGGAATTAAACATAAGAACAATATTGACAAACTTGACTTTCTTAAAACTAAGGATATCTATTCCTTGAAAGGCATCAAAATGAAGGTGAAAATTCAAACCAGAGTTGGAAAATCTCAATATATTTATCTGACAAAGTATTACTATATGATATATACAAAGAATTTTAAGACCTTAATAAAATAAAAGACTGAAACAAAAAAGAGCAAAATACTTAAACAGGCATTTCATAAAATTAGTAATCCTTATTATCAATAAACATATACCAAGGTGCTCTACATCATTAGTAATCATGGATATAAAAATTAATCACAATGAGATGTCACTGCACCCACTAGAATGCCTAAGTATGAAATGCAAAAAATATCAAGTATTTGCAAAGATATAAACAATGAAAACTTCCGTATTGGTATTGCAGTGTATTGATGGGAGTGCAATTGGTATTGCCATGTATTGATGGGAGCGTAATTCACTTCAAATTCAGTGAAACTGAGTTTAGTTTACAAAACTGAACATGCATTAGCCTGTGAAGATTTTATATGCACCAAACATAAATGTGCACATATGTGGACCAAAAAGAACGTATTTAGCAGCACTATTCTTGGCCAAAAAATTGGAAACAATTCAAATACACTTAAACAATAAATGATAAATACTGAATAGTCATACAATAAAATATTAAACAATAAAAAGAATAAAATTTTTCTGACTCCAACATAGATAAATCTTACAAGCACAATTGCTGAGTAAAAGTAATCAGACATGCAAAAAAAAAAAAAAGCCACACACATTATGTTTGATTTCAATCCAGACAAAACTAATTTATTAGACAAAACAGAAACCAAGATAGCAGTGGTTAATGATACAAAGTAGCATCACTAGAAGTTCTAGTAATATTCTAATTTTTAATTCTGTTGCCAATTGTTTAGTAAAAAATCATCCAAATATAAAAGTTAGGTACTCTGCACTCTTCTTTATTGGTTATTCATTAGTTTCCTAGAGCTGCTGTAACAAATTGCCACAATTTCAGAAGCTTAAAAATAGATATTTATCTCTCACAATTCATGATTTCAAAATCATGGTGTTGGCAGAACTGGGTTTTTTGGAGGCTGTAAGGGAAAACCTCTTCATTCCTCTCCCCTGGGTGGTTCCCAACAACACCTGGAATTCCTTGATTAATGGGTAAATATCACTCCAGTTTGAGGCTTTCTCTCTCTATGGGGCATTCTTCTCTATGTCTCTGCTCCTTTTCTGTTTCTTATAAGTACACTCATTGAAATTAAAGACCATTGTAATTCCAGTAAGAACTCATCTTGATCCCTAGTTTAATTACATCAGCAGAGAATCTTTTTTTCAAATAAGGTCAAATTTTAATGTTCTGGGTATATATAAATTGGGGGGTTAGTATCACAGTTATACTTCAATAAATTGCTTATAGGAAAATATACAGACACAATATTTAGCATTGTGTTAATTTTTTAATGTTTACTCTAGGGGGTGCATTAGTTTTAGCAAAGTCTATTTTATGGGACAAATTGTATCTTGGGCCCATTCTTATCATCAATAAAAATCATATAAATAAGCAACAAAAATATTTCATATTCAAGAATATGAGTATTTTTCATCATCTGTGCTAGATGGTGCTTATTTTTCCTTGACTTTGATAGATTTATAATTTAAGTTTGATAAAATAAAAACCAATAAAACTCATTTTATATATATAGATTAACTTCAGTAAGTATATTTACATCCTTAAAATCAGTGACCATAGAATGAATGTATTATTATTATATTATTGATAATTCTGTGTCTTAGTATCCTATGGAACTGAGCATGATCTTTAAAGTCAAAAATTAAGAACCAGAAAGACTTTATTTCTCAAACTGGTGCATAATTTAAAAAAAAAATACCAAACACATATCAAAGACAGTAATCTCATAAACATGTAATTACAACTTCCTTGCATTTTAGAAATGACTTAAAAGAAAATTCTAGGGATACTTTTGGATATTGTCCTCACTTTTTCATAAACAAATTTCTTTCTTATTTTGCATGCAAAATACGTTCATTGTGATTTTCTGTGTGGCATATTAGAATAAAGATTTGTATCTTTATTTGAGCCGTATAGCTTTTTAAACTAAATCTCAATTTCCAACTTAAGAAAGGAGTGCTTTAGCATTGTTTGTTCATCTGCATACCAAAATACCTTTTCTTGGTTTTGTGATGTGTTTGTAAACTCTGGAGATACTAATGCTAATTTTATTTTTGTTACATTCTTGGATAATCTGTTCTGAAGCTTTGTGTATTGCTGACATACGATGTTCAGATTTTATTTTTCCTTAGTGGAGTCTGTTCTTTAGTCTTGCTGGCACTAAAGCTTGTTATCATTTATCCTGCTCATTCAGCTGCAAGGTTCAATCCCTGTCCATCATGCTCCCTAATGCCCAGTGCCTGTACTTTTCTTGAAACTTTTTGCTTTTGCTTGTTGACATAAGCTTTTTTTTCCCCCTTGGGAAGATCATAGCTGATCTTATGGTGAGAATCATCTAAAGATATTCTCACCATCAAATACAGTTTAGCTTTTATATAGAGAGAGGAAAATAAAGTTATGGTCTTTTTCAGTAATAATATGCTTAAATTGGGAACTTAAGTAGAGAAAGCTATTAGAAAACAATTCAGTCAGTATAGTATGATAGCATCAGAGAACCCAACATAAAAAATGTTTTTAATTAAAAAACACATAAACTATTGGCCTTTTAAATAATCTCAAATGAGAAGTATTAAACACAACTGTGTAGAAAAATTTCACCCCCAGTAGCACAAGGGCCAGTTAATAAAGTTATATGAAATAGGCCTGAAAACTTCCTGTCATTCCCAAATGCGTAGGTTGACAAAAATTATTTGATAAAACAGCATGCTTCAGATAGAGGAAGATCTTCCATTTATAACTTATATGTAATGCAGTAGGTGACAAAAGACAATTGTAAAGTGTGTGGCAGATGTTATAGGTGTCCTATTCTGTATTACCTTGGGACTTGGGCATTCATGTCTTATTAATGCAATCACTTAGCTGCAACCCTCCACCTGATAACTTTCCCCAAAGCATTTAGCTCTCAAGAAGGCTAGATATATGGGGAAACTGAGTTCCCCGAGGACCAGTCCTCATCCATTGACAGACATTAGAGGCGAGTAATTATGGCAGCTTCCTTATCTCATGGATGGAACAAAACACATTGTACATTCTAGCTCAGTGTTACCACAGCTCAGTATGCTGGTAACATCAGCTTCATCTGGGGGCTGGTTAGAAATTGTAGGGGAGTATCCAAGAGCTGCTGATTAAGAATCTCTGGGGGACAAGCTTTAGAATCTGTTTTAACTAGATCTTCAGGTAGTCCTTATATCTGCTGAAGTTTGAGAAGTATTATTTTACACCAGGAGTCAGAAAACTTTCTGAAAAGAAACATGTATTAATTCTTTATTGCTATTGTAGCAAATCACCACAGGTTTAAGTGACTTAATACATTACCGTACAGCCGTAAAAATCAGAATCCAAACATCAGCTCCACTGGGCTAACATCAAAGAGTTAGTAGGTTCCTTCTGGAGGGTCTATAGGAAAATCAGTTTCCTTGCCTTTGCCAGCTTCTTGGGGCTATGTTTTACTTGCCTGGTGATCCCTTTCTCTATCATTAAAACCAGCAGTGCGGTGTCATTACCTGTATATCTCTTCACTGACTACTGTTGATACATCATCTTCCTCTGTCTGAATATCCTGTAACCCTTATATTGGATGCACAAAATAATTAAGATAATCTCTACATCTCAAGATACTTAAATTAATCACATCTGTGGAGTCCTTGCTGCCAAGTAAGGTAACATATTCAAAGTTTCTCTGATTAGGGCATGGCTATCTTTGGGTAGGAGAGTGAGGAAGAGGGGAAGGGGGTCATGGGGCAGATAGTAAATATTTTAAATACTGTCTGTCAAGAGGCAAAATTGAGGATATTATGTAGGTACTTATATAACAAGAGAGTAAACCTTTGCCTTGCCTAATTTTCTTGGGATGTGCCATTCCAGTTGGTGGGCCTACTTTGGTTCAGCTGGAGAAATTCTCCAGGAAAGAACAACTGGCTCAAGAGTAGTACTTGACAGTGGGAAGTATTGGCTATCCCTCATGGTTTTCACTCTCTACTCCAGGAATACTCAGATGCCTGCATTCCCCCTCTTCTGAAGAGTTTTCAAACTCAGCTTGGGTGGATGGGCAGAGATGAAGTGACTTTCTGAGTACCTGACACTTACACTGAGATTGCAATGCCAGGTGCCCAGAGGTTGCCAACAGAGGAGTGCCCAGTGTAAGGTGGCAACTAGCACAAGAGTTGTGCAGCAGTAAGGTACCCATTGGCTGGGGAGGCAGGTTCTGGGATCAGAGGAAGATAGGGGAAAGGGGGACCTCTAGACTTGGTCCCCATTGCTCTCAGTGCTAGACTGCTGGAGTGGTGCCTGTGATTATAGGGGGTACAAAACAGGTGGCATGTCATATCTGACCCAAGAGCTGTAGTTTGCTGATCTCTACTATACACAGTCTCTCAGAACTCACTGTTGGGATTGTGCTCCACTTGCCCACAACAGTGACTTGTTCATATCAATACCCTCTATTAACTCCCCCCTTTCCTGTCTCACTGCATCTCTCCTCGCTAATATTCCTGAAATAATTTCTCAGATGAACTATGTGCATTTAAATCCTTTATTTATGAGCACTTCTAAGATAACTAGGACACGTTTTCACTAGAGATGGTTGAAACATTTCTTAAAGACAATTCTGTTTATGAAACATACTCCAATTACAAAGTTTATTTCAACATAATAGATTTTTAGGATATAGGAAGATATATATACTTTTTCAAAGACCTATATTTTCACTTGTTTTCCCATTTGTTTGTGTGGTTATTTTCATGGTACCATGTACAGATGGGAGATTATAGTAATATTAATAAGGCAAAATCCATGGAGGATCTCTAAATGAAGCAATCAGTAAAAATTATCTAGAAATATCATAAAATTAATGAAGACTAAAACACCATTCTGCACTGCAATTTGTTGCTTGACCTCTAATACTTAAAAATCATTTGGGAAGAATAAAGAGCTAGTCATGTTTTGTCCATTTGGTGCTTGATTTTCCAAGTCCGCTTGTGTACAGTACTCTGCTAAAGGCCTGAATAAGGCATCTTCAGGATGAAGTCAAAATGCAAGTTTAAATTCAGAAAAAACAATGTTTGTTTTCAATTATATGAAAGAAGGGACAATTTTTTTGCCTTTTTTTATTATTATATTTTAATCATTGTTTAAATACAGTTTTCTCCTTTTTAATCCCAATCCATTCCCCCCTCCCACCCACCCCACTTCCCTCCCATTACCACCCTCCCCTTAGTTTATGACCATGTGCCCTTTAAGTTTGTTCCTGTGAACCCTTCCCACTGACAGAAGGGACAATTTTAAAACTCCATTTATATTTATAAAAAAGTATATTTCCTGTCTTAGGGCAAAATAGGAATTAGGTGCCAGAGATAGAATATTCATGAAGATAATTTATATGTTGCAGTTATGACAATCTGTTTTGGGTAGAAAATAAAAATCTTTAATCCATCAATGAAGAACACTATATCTTTCCAAAATATGTGGCTAATGCAACAAGATCCCACATTTGACAGGTTTTAACTAATCAAGCTCATGGTTTTCACAATATAACTTCTTCTAATATCATAATTAAGAAAGAAACATTTCATGTGGTGCAATTATTACCAGATAAGTTCCAATTTAACTGTAATAGCATTAGTGAGTTACGTAGCATGGAAATGAGCTTTACAAAGTTCCAAAATAAGGAAAAGATTTTATATGTACACTCTATTTAGAATGCAATCATTACTGTCTTAGTACCTCTGTGATTGCTCAATTTCTTAAGTAAAAATAAACAACATATTTGGATAATTAACTCAAAATAAAAAATATTAAGTTTATATAGTCAAAGTTTGAGGTAAGTAGACAATAATTCACTTTTCTTATACCCACACGTTCCCATACACACATAACTAAAAATGGGATTAAGACCCAATAGCAAGACCCTGATAGTAATAGTAAATTTCATATAGACAAAAATATCTTCACCCATTTCAAGCTATTCTACTGTCTCAGATTTTCAGTATATTTTATTATAAGGAGGCATACATTATAGATTAACATTAGGTAAAGATTTAGTCAGATATATATTTGCAATAGAGGAATTTATGCAGGTATGAACAAAAATATAATGATGGAAGTGTATATATGAATTAATTCCAATGACTTTTGGACACATACCAGCAAGGTAATTACCAAACTGGGAAACACTTTGACTATCTTTCTCAACTACAAATTCTGAGACAGAGACATTTAATATCATATCCAATAATATAATATATATGATTATTTATAAAAATAAATGTAATATTGTTTCTATAAAACAAACTAAAAAAATGAAGTTCACCAAAATTGGCCTGTGGTGAGTTATTAAAGATTAATATATCTGTGTATCTCAGAGCAGAAAGAGTTGAATTTCATAAAATGTATAGGTGTGTGAGATAGTTGTATTTTCAAAAAGGATCATGAGACAGAAAATGGCAAGAATCATATAATTTCACTCATATGTGAAGTATAAAATAGAAATCAACAAACAAAATAAACTCAAAGATACAACAGTATGATGGCTGGTATTAGAGAAGTGTGTGTGGGGGGGTTGATGAAGATGGAAAAGAGAGTCCAATATATGGTGACGAAAGGGCACTAAACTTTAGGTGGTGAACATATAGTGCAATATACAGATGATATATTACAGAATTGTACAGTTGAAACACATAATGTTAATAATCAATGTTACTCTAATAAATTTTGTATCTTTGGATTTACAGTGAATCTCTTGAAAACAGTATAAAGTTGAATCATGTTTTTTAGTCCATGCTGTCACTTTCTGTGTTTTGATTGGAGAATTTAATCAATTTACATTTAAACAATTACTAATAAGGAAGAATTCTGTCATTTTTCTATTTAACTTGTATATGCCTTAGAAAAATTTTAGTACCACACTTTAAGCATTACCATCTTTTGTGTTATTTGTGATAAACATTTAAATAATGTTCTCATTTCCTTTTCTGGATATTCTATAGCTATTATCATTCATAGTGGTTATTTTGTAGATTATATTTAATATCTTAAACTATAACACTCTATTTTGAAGTTATATCAGTTTAACTTCAATAACATATGGAAAATCTCCTTTATAGCTCCATCCCTACCCCTTTCAGCTGTTGATGTCACAAAATTATATCTTTCATGTTGTATGTCCAAAAACATAAACTAATATTTTAATCCATTAATCTTTTTTGAATTATTTTATTGCTGTTCAATTACAGTTGTCTGCTTTTACCCCCCACCACTCCCACCCCCAAACCCCAGCCAAATTTACCTCTCTCCCTTGCTTCCACTCCCCCTTGGTTTTGTCCATGTGTCCATTATTGTTCCTGAAAACCCTTTCCCCCTTATCCCCATTATCCACTTCCATGTCCCCTCTGGTTACTGTCCATTTGTTCTTAATTTCAATGCCTCTGGTTATATTTTGCTTATTTTTTTCCTTTTATTGATTAGGTTCCATTTAAAGGTGATATCATACAGTATTTCTCCCTCATGGCCTGGCTTATTTCACTTAGCGTAATGTTTTCCAGTTTCATCCATGCTGTCACAAAAGGTAGGAGCCCCTTCTTTCTTTTTGCTGCTTATTATTCCATCATGTAAATGTACCATGGTTTTTTTTGATCCATTCATTTACTGATGGACACTTAGGTTGTTTCCAGCACTTGGCTATTGTAAATTGTGCTGCTATGAACATTGGGGTTCATGGGTTCTTTTGGTTTGGTGTTTCAGGGTTCTTAGGATATAATCCCAGCAGTGGAATTACATTAATCTTTTAAATTGCATAGAATACAACATGTGGAATCGTGAACCAAAATTACAATAATCCTAGCTTTTATATTAATAATTTTATTTTTGTAAATGTATTAACTTCTTAAATCATGTAGAAAACAAAAAGTAGTTACCAACCACTGTTACAATGATATGTTATTGTATACATTAATACATAATTTCCCTTATATTTACCTCTACTGAGAAACTTTATCAATACATCTTTGAGTTTTTTTCTACTGTCCCCAAATTTCAACCTATACAAATCTCTTTTGCATTTCTTGCAAAGCAGATGTGCTAATAACAAACTCCTTCACATATTCTTAATCTGCTAATGCCTTAATTTCTCTCACTTTTGAAGTACACTTTTTCTGGTTATGGGATTCTTGGTTGATAGTTTTTGTTTTGAGACTTTAAATATATCAGTCTACTCTCTGCTGACCTCTAATGTTTCTGATGAAATATCTGCATATCTTCTTATTGCAGATTTCTTGTGTATAAGTTCCTTCTATTACTTTTAAGATTCTCTTTTTGTCTTTGTCTTTGATAAGGGTCTCTGAGTTCATCCTGCTTGGATTTGGTAGAGTTTCTTTAATGTTTTTATTCATTATTCTCCATCAAATTTTGGGGAGCTTTGTTCATTATTCCTTCAAATATTCTCTCTTCCACTTTCTCTTTCTCCTCTTTCTAGGACTCCCACAATGTATCAAATGTCCAGTGACTCCATTTACTTTTTATGCATTTGTTCTTTCTGTCCCTTTTATTCGATAATTTCTGCTGTCCCTTCTGAAAGATCACTGATTCTCCCTGCTGCTCAAGTCTGCCTTTAATTTCTCTAGCAGTGTTTTAGGACAGTTATTATACTTTTCAGCTCCAGAATTTCTTTTTGGTTTATTTTTTAGGTTTTCTCTCTTTATTCATATTTATATTTTGCTTATACATAATTTTCTTGACTTTTTCATTAAGACAGTTGTTTAAAAGTCTTTGTCTAACAGGTCTGCCATCAGTTTTATTTTCAGGTTCTATTAGTTTACTTTTTCTTTTGAATTAACCATACTTTTTGTTTCTTTGCAAGCTTTTGATTTTTAATTGTTGAAAACTAGACATTTGAACCTACTAATGTCATAACTCTACAAATCATGCACTCCCCCCCTTACTCTTTATTTTTTGTTTTCATGTTGTCTTATTCTATTGTTGTCAGCTACCTCTCTTCCAGGGATCAGCCTAAGGTGTAAACTTAAAGTCCTCTCAGGTATATCCTAAGCCTGTGATGTTCCCTGGGCATGAGTGGTGATTTTTCTAATTTCCCCTGTATATGTGGTTGCATTTTGAATGCTCTAGTCTTTAATGTCTTGTCTCAAAAAGCAAAAAGAGAAAAACAAAGAGGCAGAGAAAGAGCCAGTCCTTTACGTACCCTGGAGGTCACTTCAGTTAAAGAGTGAGGATGTGCAACAATGAGAGCAAGTGTGCAACAATGACTTTTTGCCTCTGTGCCTGCACTTCCAGAATTATAAACAACAGTCATTGATCAGAACACATATCCCAAATATCTATAAAAAGGCTTCTTTATTGTCCACTCTGGCTCCTGTTCTAGGATGTGCAGAAAGGCCTGACATAGGTTGGAAGTCAAGGGATGGGTAGCTGTTGGTGAGCTAAGAGGTGAAACTGACTGAAATTAACCACAATTTATCTTTGAAGACTTCTCTGGAAGTTACAAGCTTACTATAGATACCAGGGTTCCAAAAAAGATTCATCACACTGATGTCTGTCAGTGCAATTGTTGTCTATAGATTTCTGAGGCTTTTTAATCTGCCATTATCCCAGAATTCTCTTTTAAAAAGTCAATTATATATTATAAATTATATATGAGTGTTTATCTATATAGTTACCATATCTGATGGTCCTCATTTCTTTTTGTAGATTCATATTTCCACTTATTGTCCATTTTCTTTTCTCTGCAGGAACTTCAGTAACATTTTTCTCTGATGTGGGTTTAATGGTGACAAAAATGTTTATTTTTGCCTTTATTTAGGAAGTTTTTTTGCTGGCTATAAAATTCTAAGTTGATTATTCTTTTCTTTAAGTCCTTTGAATATATTTCTTGACTGTCTTTTTGCTGGCAGTGTTTGTGATGAAAAATATGCTGTCCTGTATCTGTACTATGGTACATAACACTTTCCTCATTTTTTTTGTTCTTTTTTTTTTTGAGGGGGGTTGCTTAAAATATTTTCTCTTTAACACTGGTTTTGAGCAAGCAATATGAGTATGAAATGACTTTGGGTAGTTGTTTCATATATCTTGAGTAGAGGTTTATTCAATTCTTTAAATCTCTGGAGTTTTTAATTTTAATAAAAGTTGAAATATTTTCAGCTATTATTCCTTCAAATATTTGAAGGGATATATTATTATTCCCCTTCATTTCCCTCCTTTTTTTCTGAAAACTTAAGTGGTACATATATTAGGTCAATTCACATAACACAACTTATTTCTGTCTTTTCATTCTATTATTTATTTAAATTATTTTATTGTTGTTCAAGTACAGTTGCCTGCATTTACCTCCTAGCCATCCCCACCTCCCTCCCCTGATTCCACCCCCACTTGGTTTTGTCCATGAGTCCTTTACAGTTGTTCCTGAAAACCCTTCTCCACTTTCCTCCCATTATCCCTCCCACCTCCCCTCTGATTACTGTCGTTCTTTTAACTACTTCCTCACTGTTTTCAAGTTTCTATTTCATTTTCTTCAATTTCATGAATATTTACTTTGCAATATCTATATTTGCCATTGATCTGATCCAGTATATTTTTCATATCTGCTATTGTAATTTTTTCCTTCAGAAGTTCAGTTTTGGTGAGTTTTGTTTTCAATATCTACTTAATTTGAACATGTTAAATTCAGTTAAAATAACTACTTTAATGTCATTCATTGCATACTCATTCTTACACTTTTATCATTTCTGGATCAGTTGTAATTGATTGGTTTTCCTCTTCAGTATGAGTTATATTTTTTCCCTCTTTGTATGTCTGGTAACTTTTTGTTAATTGGTAGGCATTTGTATATTTTATTTATTTTAAAAAACATTTAATTAACTTTTATTGTTTGGGCTATTACAGTTGTTCCAGTTTTCCCCCTTTGCCCCCTCCACCCATCCTACCCCCACTACCACAGGAAATCCCTGTACCATTACCCATGCCTATGGGTCATTCATATATGCTCCTTGATTAATCTCTTCACCTTCTTTCAATCATCCCCCCTTCTCCTCTTATAGCTGTCAGACTGTTCCATGTTTCTGTGGCTCTGGTTCTATTTTGCTCATTAGTTTTTTTTCTGTTGTTGTTCATTAGATTCCACTTGTAAGTGAGATCATTTTAATTTGTTTGATGATAGATATATATTTTTCATTTTTATAAGTATAATTGAGCTTTGTTCTGAGAGTCAATTAATTTACCTGTAAAGTGTTTGATCTTTTCAAGCCCTGCTTTTAAGATTTATTATGTGAGGGAAGAGCAGCATTTATTTTATGGCAATTTGTGTTTCCACCTTTCTGAGTACTCTATTAGTGAGGTTGCTGTTCTGCCTTAATAAGTTTCTGTTCAAATCACATCTCTCTTGGACAAATTATAATTTATTCTTCATACTGAGATTCTTTTGTCATTTTCTTCTATTTCTTCTCTAAACTAAGTCAATAATCTTTAAATTTATTTCAATATTGCTTTTTATTTTTGTTGTTGCATTTTAAATTTCTGAGTTTTTCCTTTCATATGCTTTTTGAATCTATTTAAATTAGTTTCATTTGTTAATGGTATAGTTTTCTTTTACTTTGTGATTATTTTTGCAGGAGTATTGTATTACCTCAAATGTTTTGATTCTCCTTATCTGTTTTCATTTTACAACAATTTTGTGTGGAGTTGGTCGAATATTTCCCACTCTTCAATATTCCATAGACAAGTTCCTACTTTAAGATTCCATCCTGTCATAAGCATATTGAACAATTTCATTAATAAACAAGAGTTGTGTTGGTGGAAGCAGTTAATTTTCTCTACAGAAATGCTTTCTTTTAAATTTTCTTCTCTATTGTTAAGGTAAAGTCGTATGGAATTTATCTGCAGTTTTTATTCCTAGGCATTTCATGGACAGATTCTTAGTTTTAAAATGTCATTTTTTATCAGTATAGTAAAATGCAAATTCTCTAAAGAATAAAGCAGTACTTATTTGTTGTTTTTTTTTCACTATACCTTTCATTTATGTTTATTGCCTCATCTCAAATGGCTACTTACCCTCACCTATTAATCTCCTTCTTCTGCAGAGCAATGTATCTCCCGGGTTTCCATCTCCCATCTCATTAACTTCAAAGTTTCATCCCTGGAGCAAGTGACGTGAATTACGAACTTCCAGAGTTCTGTTTACTAATTTAGTTCTTAGTGTTGGACTTGCTCTTTCTGGGGACATTTATGTTTATACTTTAGTTTCTATGGCACTCTTCTTTTTTTTTTTTTTTGTGGAATCTCTTAAGCAGAATAGTCACCCCAAATATATGACTATGTGGAATGCTAGGAAGGTGATCTAATTTGAAATAGGGTCTTTGTAGATATATCAAGTTTATATGAGGATATAGTGAATAAAGGTGGACCATAAATTCAATATGAATGGTACATTTTATTAAAAAGGGAGATTTGGACACAGACCCACAGGGAAGAACATTATGAAAACACAGGCAAAGAATGGATTAATTCATTTACAAGTCAACCACCAGATGCTAGAAGACAACCAGAGAATAGATTTTTCCTCAGAGCCTCCAATAGAAACCAATTTTGTCAACATCTTGATTTTGGACTTGTAGCCTTCTGAAATGTGAGAGAATAAATTTGTTTTGCTAACCTACACAATTGGTGGTAATTTGTTGCAGCAGCTCTAGGAAACTAATACATTCCCTTTTCTCATTCTTCATGTCTGTAAACTTGCAGTTGCAGAAGCTTCAGATATAAATATGCTTAAATATATTATTTCACAAATTAAAATAGTAAGTTCATGGCATCCTCTAGTAGTAAGGGTGAAGATATAGTTCTTGTGAGATGATATAGTGTTACAGTGTTTGGGAAGTGTATGGAGAGTTTTAGATCCATTGGATACAATAAATTACTCTAGGGTCCCTGCTTTTGGTTATCTTTTTAAGATGTACCTAAGTATGATTTTGGAAAAGAAAGGATTTCCCAGAGAGTAGAGCCAATTCAATACACTTAGGAGCCATTACTAAGAAGGGCAGAATGGTCTATATTTCCTAATCCCAATTTTGAGTGTTTTCATTTTATTTCCCAGAATTATTTTTGAATTTCTATAACTACTGACTGTTGTAAGCCTCTCACTCTTCCTCTTTCCTTAAATAATTGCTTATTATGGCTATCTTACACATTATTCACCATTGTATTTTGGTGAATGGTGAAGAAGTAACTTTATTGAGTTTGTTGTTGTTAGCAATATTACTTTGGAAAGTGGGTTCTAGATAATATGAACTGAGGATTGAAGTGAAGATTGTGAGACTTCAAGCAAGATGCAGTGATTGCATAGGACTTTTGGAGTAACTTCCTTTGAGAGTGAATGTGTGATTAAAAGGGCAAACAATGGTACATTTTACTGTTATCCCCACTTATTTGTTTCTTATAATAGCATAATGCATCCTTTTCTATCACTCTATGAATTACAGTATCCCACCCACTGTGAGACGAGAATATATATTCACCGCATTATTTTGTGCATGACCATGAGATGTGATTTGGCCATTTGAATGTGAGCAGATATAACTTAGAACACAGCTGATTAACAAAAATAATTTTAAGTCTCTATCAGTTATTTTACTTTTTTCCCTTTGCCAATGGCAGAGATGTCTCAAACAGAGATTGTCCCTTTAGTGAAAGTCCAAATGGAAAGACACATGGAGCAGTGCAGCTGCTATGGACACATAGCCTCTGACAGTAATGTTTCATTTCACTGAAGTTTGGGGGCTGTTTGTTACCACAGCAAATCTGTCTCACACAGCCTTTAGAAACTTTAAAAATATAAAAAAAATTACAAGACTAACGAATTTAATAGCTAGTAGATGGTTAACAGGTAAAATAAAATTCTGTAATCTTTCATCTTTCACAGCATAGATGGAATATGTACTTTTCTAGTTGAAACACTAGGCTAAAAATGGAACATACAACCATTACCATTTAATGTAAATTTTTTCTTAATCCTCTTTCTTATTTGTAGTGTGAAATGATCTTTATCAAAGTTTAGCAAATGTATGCCTACTCAGTGACACTTTGTAGCATATCATATTATGATTTGCAGTCTCTTTCTGCATCCTTGAACAAGGCTATCCTTGTGATATGCTCTGGGTAATAAGATACAAAGGAAATGATAGTGTATTAGTTCTGTGTTAAAGTCTCAAGTGGTATTGAATACATCTGCCTATTTCCTAGGACTCATGCTATTACTGGAGGATGAGAGATGGGGTGTTAGAGCCAGCTTTAATTAATTGACTTGCAACAGCCAATTATGTGCATTTTTTACAACTTCATTTTCAGTTCCATCACACTGATAGAGTGAAATTACTTCAAGAATGACTTTTGACTTGCCTTTGTGGATCAAAATACTTTCTCAACTTTATCTCTTTAACCTGGGGTCCTAATTCAGTCAACTTTTCAGCATTTGAAGTCCCCAAATTTCTGAAATCATTTTTTCTCTTTTATTCCTACTGCAAACTGGCCACTTTTTTTCTGAGCTCATCTCTTTCATTTAACACATTTTTTAAAGAAATCACCAGCAACTAAAACACTACAGTATTTATTTTCCAATCTTTAGGTCTAAAACTATCTTAGGTACCCAATTTCTGTTTAAATAATTTCAAACAATGTCATAAAAATATTTCACTAATGTAATTTTTAACTGCCAATAAAATTTCTATTTTATAATATGCAGAATTCATAAGCCAATTTTATATAATTTATTTTTAAGGCATCATTCTACTTTTGATACCAAGAACTGAGGGCTCATCTCCACATTGTATTCCCTCAAGAATTAATTTGATGGAATTATTGTCTGCAGAGATGTAGGTTGCTGTGGCAATGGAAAAAGGACATGGCAAATTATACGGTATTTCTTAAAGGCTTCTACTCCAAAAAAAATCACATGTCTTCAAACAATACTTGGTGTGTCAAAAAGTGATACCAACATTTCAAAGAAAGAGGAAAAACAAATATCTGAGAATAACACTAATGATTACCATGGTAGCTATTAAAGGACAAATAACAGAAGATCACATATACCAGGTAGAAAGAATGTCATGATTAAAAGAAGAAAGACATGGCAGCTACTAAAGAAAATGCTCATTTGTTTTCTAGTGTATTAATATAATCACATGCAGAGTGTAGACTGGGTATAAATGGACATGCAGCATTTGGATGCCTGCCACACAGAGAGCCACAATAGTGTTAGTATTAGCAGGGGCGGAAGGGATAAAGAAGAGAGAACCACAGCATAAGCTAGTCAGAGAAAGACAAATACCATGATTTCACTCATATGTGGAATCTACTGAACAAACTAAACTAACAAGGAAAATGGGGACAAAGTCATGTATGGTGAGCACGATAAGAGCTAGGGATGGGGGATGTTAGCTGGTGAAGGGATCGAGCAAAAAGTAGAAAGGACTCATGGATGTGGACAACAGTGCAGTGATTGCTGAGGGGAGGAGGGTATAAGGAAACTACATGGTAATGGAAAAATATAATAAAGATTAAATTTTAAAAAAAGAAGAAGAAGGAACTACAACAACTCCCAGATGAGTAAAACAAATTTCCTTTCCATTTCACCACAGGAGAAGGGGGCCCAGAACAGTATGAAGATGAGTAAAAGAGCTGCAGCCTCATTCCCATTTTTTAGTTATCTGGACAGTATTAGGGAAAGAAGGAGGTGAGCATTAAAATGGTATGAGATTGAAGCTTCGAAGTTGGCTGAAGGTTTATCTGTAATTGAAATGACCAAAAAGTTAGAAATGTGCACAAGAAATATGCTGTTGTGGAATTTAAAGAAAGAGTTAAAAATGTGGCTGAAGGCAGTTTTGTACCAATGAACAAAATAGGTATATACAATTGATTCTTGTTACTAGCAAACAGTTGTGTTGTAGAAAGTTGCCACGAACACTGAAATAGTGATTACAGAACCATTTCTTCTAGGGGAAATACAGGATTAGATTCCTGAGAACCTCTGATTATAATATTTTTATTAACTGAACAACAATTGATAATCTTTTATGTTTCTGTTTAATGACACCTTATTTAATATACAGTTGATTATTCAGCTTTGAACTCATGGCAAATAGAACCATAACTTTTAGCTGAATGCATCTTATCTAATGTGTTTTCTTTGAAAAGCTTTTGCAATTAAAAACACTAGACAGCACCTCAGCATTACACTTGGAGATAATTGTAAGCAGCAAAATCAACAAAAAATAGCACAAACATGGCTCCAAAGAAACTGAGGAGTATGACAGAAAGATAAATGATTGGTTTAAGGCTATTCCTCTTAGAGCTGAGAAATGTTGAGTGTACTTGGACTCTAAAATTTTGTAGGATAGGATAACCGTCCAAGACTCTAAGAAATGTTGTGAGAGGAGAGCAATGAAGTTCTTTCTGTGGTTGAAATGGGGATCTAGTTTTGAGTTTTAGAAACATAATTTAAAAAATATAATTTTAAACAAATAGGTATACATATAGTTCAAAAATGTTTTGAATTACCAAAGGGCACAAAGTTCAAAAAAAAGGAGCCATCCCTCTTACTTAGTCCTCCAACTACTCAAAACTCCTTATTGGATGACAAATGCTGTTATATAGAGGGAAGAAATTTAGAAGGAGGTGGCCTCTCTGAAGGGTTTTAATGAGTCTTATCAGTTTGGAGAGATGAAAATGGATTATTAGTGCATTTGTAGAGACATTGTGAGAAAATCTTGATTGAAAGAAATCACAGAAGTGGTCCAGAATAAGAAGAAAATTGCCAATCACCAATTTAGTGAAAAGTTCTAAGTTACATGATCATAATCCAATTCTCTTTTGAGTTAAATATGCCAAGGAGTAGAAATTATATCAGTTGATCTCAGAAATGTAGTCTTAATTTTCCTTCCCTGTTAGAAGTGTTCCTTAATATCCAATGAAAATCACTTATTAATTTTTCCCTAGTGATTTATTTCAGTAGGAAAAGGTTTAGGAAAGCCTACAGGAGAACCAAATCAAATAGTAAAAAGATATTAATACAGCACAACTTTGAATTTAACAGTTATTTCTGATAGTTTCAAAACCTTTGGGGTTTAAAACAAACTCCACCAAAGCAGTTCTACAGTCCCATGAAGTAGGGGCAGGCACTATAATCTCTATATTACAGCTGGGAACTTTGAGGCACAAAGCCATTTAAGTGATATGTCCAAGGTCACTGAACAAGTCACTGGTGAGGCCAAAAATAGAATCCCAATTCTTCAGCTACTTCTTTGTTCAGGAGACCATATTGGTTCTTTTATTACTCTGAGGATAAAATTTAGCTTTATATCACAGGCTTTTTTTTTCTTATATGCCAACTTAAAAATCAACATTTAAAAAGACCATTAAATTGATATTAAATCAAATCATATTTCACGCTTGAGATTTTCAAGTTACTCTTAAAAAGTTTTTTCTTGTTGTTTAAGATGAAAATATCCATAGGTAGTTTTTCACTATTATTACTTCAATTCATAAAACTTTTCTCCCTCCCCTAAATATTTAATGGCTCTATCTAACAATGAATATGTTCTGGTTTCTGCACAAGGAAATGCAAGCCATAGTAATTGGCTTTACCGTCAGACAGCTGAGTCAGCAAGAAATCAGGCAGCCTATAGAAAACCTTTTATTTGATATCAGTTTTCAGAATTTCAAGCCATTGAAATGTATTGAAAAAACCTGAGAGGCAACTAAACCATGCAAATTAACCTTACATCTGCTTTGTATGACTCCTGAACCTACAGATTTGTAATTCCTTATCTGTGGCTGCTCAAACAATTTTCTGGTTCATAATGCTGTCAGTGCAGTAGTAGGAAAGGAAAGTGGATTATAGTCTCTGGTACATATTTGTCTAAAAGTACTTGTATTTTTCCAGTCATGAAAAGAATCTTTTTTTCCCTCTGTGTGAATCCTTAAGAGATGGAAATTCTACTATTTGAGCTTCATATCTACACATACTGATTTTGTGGAAAATTATATTTTTCACAAAATGTTGTCAAATATTTTTAAAGAAATATATGCTACACATATTAAAGAGGACTATAGGTATATATGTTTCTATATGTACATGAACAATCCATATACAATTTTGTATGTATATGTGCATATTCTATATACAGTTTTAGGATTATATGCAATTGTAATTGGTAACATTTACTAAGCAATTACCTTGTACCGGGTACTCTTTGAAGGTCTTTATATATAACATTTCATTTATCCTCATCACAAAATTATGAAGTGATTACTGTTATTATTCCCATTTACTTAATGAGGAAATTGAGATATTAAGAGCAGAGGTCGAGTGCCCAAATTTACAGATTTTGAGTGGGATATCAGGGTTTTTAAATGATCATCTAATTATCCTACATTGTGTGTGAATAGGAGTTATTTGTGGACATACGAATATAAACTGAGATCCAGAAAAATGAAATGTTTCCCATAGTTTGCACAGATCTGGAGTATTAAATAGCAATCCACTATAGCTTTCATAGTTGATATCATCAGATAATGTCAAATTGCAAACCAGATAGAAACTGTCTTTTTATGGCAATTATACAGTGGATTCCCATTTTATTCTAGTGACATTTTTCTAGCTGAGGTAATTTTTTAAGTTAGGCAGATAAAAATATTTTTCATTTGTTTAATTTTCTGTTGATGTTTTTGACAAAGTTTGTTTTACCACATATATGGTGGTGGGAATGAGTAGGGCTGACACATGTCCATTCCTTTACTTGCACCTCTCCATAATTTCAACTTCTGTTGGCATGGCAGTCTCTTCTCAGCTTAAACCATAATTGTATAATAACAAAATAAATCAGCAACACCTTGCTACATTTTGATCAGTAGAAAGAATATTCATGAGATATGGAGTAGCAGTTGCAAAGACCCTGATGTAGAAAACTTAGCATTTTAATGATTCTGATTTCATTTTTGAGTGGGATTTCATTTTCTTAATGACAGTTTTCAAGCCCTATGACTTCTGCCCCACAATGGCTAAAATGATAAGAAAGGCTAGATGCTTCCTCCTTTGACGAGAGAAGGAATTTCAAACAATACAAACCCCAGCACACTCATGGGAAGCCTCACACCAACTCCAGCACTTGATCACAATAAAAGCTAAACTAGTCTCTATTCTCAAGCTACTGCTTTTTGACTTGCTTGCAAGACTCTGCTTTCTAAAGAAAGCTTCATTATGTGAGTAATAAACCTTTCATACCATCTCTGCTTTCTAAAGAAAGCTTCATTATGTGAGTAATAAACCTTTCATACCATCTAAATTTTTTGTAAGACATATTTTGAGGTATAATTTACATATGACATTATTAGTTTCAGGTGTACAACATAATGATTTTTATATATTACAAAATGATTACCACAATACATGCCCCAACTGTATGCTTGCTGAGGAAAGAGTATTTGTACCTGAAACCTATCTAGAGAATAATCCTTAGGATATGGTGCTATGTGGAACCCATGGAGGACGTGCCTTGCAGAAACATCCTGGGCCAGATTTGCGTTGCCCAGTTCCTGGTGAAGTCAGACACTGTCACCACCTTTGAGCACCAAAAGATCCCTGTACAGGGACGAAGTTCAGTGTGAGCCCTATCATCAGGATCATTTCAGGTGCCAAACACCTGAGCGACCTGTTCAAGCTGGTGGAGGGCCTGAAGGGGCTGGTCACGGTGGACCACATGGTGCAGTGCATCATCTCTGGGTCAGAGAGAAGCACCTTAGAGGAGGACCATGCCTTCATTCCCATGGACATTCCAACCCAGTGAGACCATCAGCAAAGAGTCAAACATGCTCTGCCTGTCCAAGTACCACAACAAGCAGTTTGCTCTACATAAAGATGTGACTAGTCTTCGACTGTCTGGCCTAGAACATCCACAAGGGTGAAGTGTCTGCTGGCCAGGAGCTCAAGCAGTGGACTCGCTACCTGCCAGTAGTATGAGTGCTTTGTGGCTGAGGCCACCAGATCTGGAGCTTTGGGTGCCATAGCACCAACCCAAAGATGTTCACCAACATCGCAAAGAGGCCAGTACTTCAGTGAGCTCACGGATAGCGGGGTGGGAAAGCTGACAGTGGGCCACGGATGCAGGGTACTGAGAAGAACGAGAAGAACGTGTGCGATATGCGCTTTGACGTCATAATGTGACACTGCATGTGTATGTCATCTAGCGCAGAGTGGCAGATCAACCCCCAACACCTGGCCCTGAACAGCATCTGCACCAGCTGCTGACTGCTCTGGCCATGACGAGGGAACTCACGCACCTTGGTGCTGATCCGGAGTCTGGAGCTTAGGTTGGTGGTGTCTGCTGTATCTGAACAGGAATCCAGCACTGTCTTCGAGGAGTCTCAGGTGGCTAGAAACCCCATGTAGTTGTCGAGGCCTGCCTGGTGGTGAATCCCTTAGGTTCATCACTGACCTGAGGCAACTGGGCCTTTTTCCAGAGCCTGTCTGCCCCCAGGCAGATCCTGTTCAGTGAAGCCATTCAGAGAACACCAGCCACAGAAGCCAGGTGATGGCTGAAACCCACAAGAGTGAATGCGAGAGGAAAGGCATTCCAGCCCTAGACAACCTCTTGGTCAAATTGTGGGCAGCTTCTCTGCGGGGCTCCGGCTCTGGCTGGGACTCAGGGCTGCACTGGTCCAGGATGGCAATCAAGGACAGCAACAAGCCCAGCATTGTCACGACACCAAGGGACAGACCAGGCACATTGATGCTCCTCTTGGCATGTCCCCGGGGCCTATTGTGTGCCATCATTCAACATTAACACTAGATGCCATTTCTTTTGATATTTATTTCAAGATTTCAGAGACAATAGAGATGTCCCTGCGGCAGGTATGTATGTGGTGTATGGGGGTCAGGGAGGATATAGGACACTGAAACTTTTGTTTTTTAATTTCTTCAGTGGGAAACTCAAATGGCTCTCCAACTTTTAAAATAAACACATTAAGAGGTTTATTCAGGTAAATGGCTCCTAGTGGATATCCTCTTCGGACAGAAACTAGGAGGCAGGTAATTTTGTTTGGTGTCACCATGAGCACCTCCAGCTGTATTAGTGTCATCGGAATAATAAATCTGATATAGTGGTGACTGTGAAAAAAATCTAATTGAGTCTTAGTGTTGTCACCAAAGTTGAGGTGTGTGTGGAGGGGTCCAACACACCTCTGTGGGATGAATAAAAGAGCCAGGACTGTGAGCAGGAAAGTCAAACTGTGGCCACAACTGGAGGATGATGGAAGTGTCTTCCTTTCAAAGCCTTTGCTTGCTAACTGGCTCTGCTGCTTACTTGCAAGCATTCACTTTGAGTTGCTGCCTGCTGGCTAGTTTGTGCTTTGAGCTGTGTTGCTTTGTGCTTCATTTACTCAGCCTTTCAATGTCTCTCCTACAGATTTCACAACCTAAATTGGCTGTTTCGATCATTGGCATTTAGGGACAATAATATGGAACTGGAGAGCTTAAAATGGAAGGAAGCTTAAAATGGCTCTAGTTCATATGTCTTGGCTGGGAGCTGTTTGTGTGTCTCAGGTTGAATCACATGTCTTGATTTTAACATAAGCCATAACACACTAGGTTGAAAGGAATGACTCTTACCCTGTGACCACTGTGTACTGTGTATCCCAACCTGGCACTTACCCCCAGCCTATTGAGTGCTTAAGAGAAAGTCTAACACCCTATGTGATGTATAGGCCCATATATATAGGTGGTTCATGTGGAGAAACTAGTCACTATGTAGCACACTGAGAACCAGATGCCTAAAACAATGACTCAATATGACTCTTAATAATGCCTTTGCCTGGGTTGAAAAAAAATCCTTATAAGTGAGATATAGGGACAAAATACAGATGATACCCTCATGCATGACATAGTAAAGAGGCTCTTTAAATTTTATTTCTGTCCAAGGTCCTTAAAGAAGAATGTTCTTAAACCCGATAAAACTAGTGTTGCCATGTGAGAGGTCCCTAATCCTAATTTGTGACTTTCTGGAGTAAGAAACATATAAGTGAACAGAATATAGAGGACCCCCTCAAATTATATATAGTAACTACCATCAGAACAAAGAAAATACTGGAACAGAGATCCACAATTTGCTAAATTATAAATTTAAACTTTATTGGGGATCTAAAATTTACTTAATTTCTACAAAAAGTAGATAAGAGTTCTAATTATGATCATAAATTTTATGCCTCTACAACATAGGTTCTGAATTAACTTTAAAATTTGCTTGAATGCACCAAATGGGAACATTTCATTACTTTTTATCAATACTGACACTCAATTTCAGTTATCCCTAGGGATTCCACCAAAGTTAAATACAGTATCCCTTTATTCTTAGAGAAGTTAGGAAATAATGAAATAGAGGAAGAAAATATTATGTTTGACCTTAACTATCAGAATTATCGCTTTGCTTCAGAGTACCTATTACCCTAAAATATCCCAGAGTAGACATGGGCATTCTGCACCAACAATAATAAATTAAAATTAAATGATGTCTTTGATACTCACAATCATATGTAGGAAATGGGATCTCATCAACCTTACCTCTCAGTGTCCTACAGTTTGGGCTTGAGAAACAGAGGATTGAGCAATGGCTTGAATAATGCCCTTCATTTTGTTCAATCTCTCCCATTCACCCTTATTGACAAACTCAGGATGGCAAAAAGAGAAGCACAAAAACCAGCCATGAATGGAAGGACTGAGGTAGATGAGGTGAAAAGGGTCAAGTCTTTTCATGCCTTGAGTCAGCCTTCAGCACCATTATTTCAGCCATTACTCTTCTAGTAATAGTTCGAGGAAGTCTGGATTTGGATGAGACATGGATTCGGTGAGAAGAATATTTGAGGTGACTAGTGCCTTTGCTACAGGTAGGATGAAGGGGGAGGATGAGGATTCCCAGAAATATCATGGAAATAAAGGATCCCCTGTTTGAATTTGTCTGTACAAAGGATAATTCCTGAATGAGGGGCCTTAGGCTCTTCTAACTTTCCTCTTCCAGCCTGAAGGCAGATTGTAGCATTTGGGGAGGGTTTCTTTTGTTTGTTTTGTTGTTCAGTTTTCTTGTCTGTGATTAGTCTTTCCCTACTCTAAACCTTTTTACATTCTGCTTGATGAACTTAAAGTAAAAAACAGTGGAATGGCAGGTCAGAAAGCAGTTTCATTTTTAGTTTTCTGAGGAAATTCCATACTGTTTTCCATAGGGGCTTCACAAGTCTGCATTCCCACGAACAGTGCCCTAGGGTTCCCTTTTCTCCACATCCTCTCCAACACTTGTTTGTTGCTTTGTTAATGATGGCCATTCTGACATGTGTGAAGTGGTATCTCATTATGGTTTTAATTTGCATCTCTTTGATGGTTAGTGATGCTGAGTATCTTTTCATATGTCTCTGGACCCTGTGTATGTCCTCCTTGGACAAGTGTCTGTTCAAGTCCTTTGCCCAGTTTTTAAATGGGTTGTTTGTTTTCCTAGAGTGGAGTCATCTGGTTCCTTTATATTTTTGCAAATCAAACCTTTGTCTGAGAAATCATTGGCAAATATGTTTTCCCATATGGTTGGTTTTCTTTTCATTTTAATGCTGTTTTCTTTAGCTGTGCAGAAGCTTTTTATTTTGATGAAGCCCCACTTGTTTATTCTTTCCTTTATGTCCCTTATTTTAGGGAACATATCAGTGAAAATATTGCTGCATGGAACATCTGAGATTTCCCCGCCTATGTTCTCCTGAAGGGCTTTGATGGTATCACAACTTATATTTAAGTCTTTTATCCACCTTGAATTTACTTTTGTTGATGGTGTAAGTTGGTGGTCAGGTTTCATTTTTTTGCATGTAGCTGTCCCTGAAACACCAATCCAAAAGAACCTATGAACCCCAATGTTCATAGCAGCACAATTTATAATAGCCAAGTGCTGGAAACACATGGACAAAACCAAGGGGGAATGGAATCAGGGGAGGGAGGTGGGGATGCCTGTGGCTGGGGGGAAAGGTGTGGGGGGGAAATGCAGACAACAGTATTTGAACAACAAAAAATTTTAAAAAATGGAAAAATAAAGTAAAAAATAGATACTTAAAAAACAGTGCTAAAATGTAAGTACAAAAGGAATGTCTGCTGGTAGAATAAGAATGAGGCACATTATCTATTTTAAATAAAATAGCACTTTTTAATGCAACTGTTTATTTTCTGTTTCAAGGTTCTGAGTATTACGATATTAAATTATCCTTCTTGAGTCACTGTTTTTTTGATTCACTTAATAGTAGAGCAAATAAAGGTCATTGTTTAAAAATACACTTTTAATTTTACAAATAACATTTCTCATATAGAAAAAGTTACTATTTTTGAGTGTGTTTTTAATAGAACATATGGATATGAGCATATGTTATTAGTTTTTTTCAAAAGTATTTAATTAGTATCTACTGTGTTTCTATCCCAGAAAAAAAAAAAGTGATAGAGGGAGAGGGATATATAGGAAAATAAGCAAAAAGGCATGCATCAGGCTTCAAAATATTTTAAACTGTGCCTCTGTTTCTTCAGATGTACTGGATATACACATATAATGGCTTGTATACTTTTTGTATAAGCATCATATTTTAATAAAATTGATTTATTTATTTTTGTCATAAGCCTGTGGACATATTAAAAGATAGATAGTATTGGTTTTTCCTGTCTGTATCTCTAATGCCAGTTTTCTGTTTGATAAGTGATGGAATAGGTTAACATTTAATAGGTATTTAGTTAATATGAATCAATAAGGAAATAAGAGCCCATAAAGTAGAAACCATAGAAGTGTGTTACAAAAAAGAAATTTAAAAAATTATAGAGCCTTTATTTTAAAACCATTACACTCATCTTCTTTGACAAGGTATACATATGCTATCTAGGTCATCTTGAGTTAGAGAAGTCCCAATGCCTTCATAGATGAGATTTCACCTTTGAACTAAGCCTTGAGGGAGAGTTGGTATTAGGGGAAAATAAAATTACCTTAATATCCGTAATTTTAGCACACAGTGTCATGTGGCTTAGTAATAGTTAATCTGAAATTACTGACTTCACCTTCTGAAAAATAACAGGACATTTTCACGAATGGAAAGTTTTGATAAGATAGTTTTTTACAGATATAAAGCAGGTCATTACCAAATGGTTTGATAATTAGAACAATCTGAAATGTCATCTTTCTATTGAAATGTAAACCCTGAGTCCAGATATTATTACAGGAACACTCTAAAAAATTTTGAAGTATGCCCTCACATGAGTGTCTTGCAATCTAAATACTGTTTTCCTTCTTCATTGTTGTTTTCAAAATGAACTCTCATTTTACCAGTTCATTGAAATATTAAAATCAATGACAGTTGCCTTTACTTCATCTGTAAATATAATTAGTCTCCAGGATATATCAGATCTTCTGTTCATTAGCTGGTGCTCACTCACTATGTTGTGTTCCTACCCTGTTTCAGGAAGTATCAACTATGGCCAGACTTAGACAATGAAAATAGTGTTTTTCGTAGTTAATTATGCATTGAAATTATATGTAGATCTTGGTAACATGCAGATTTTAGTTCAGGAATTTCAGGGTGGATCCTGGAATTCTTCATTTCTAAGCAACCTACAGCTGTCTTTGTTGGTTCTGCTGAGCCAGGGCCACATATTGCAAGTAAGGTTTTTAGAAGTCTTACCAATATCCTCTCCACTGCCACCCATATGTCACTCCAAATTAAACAAAAAATTAAATAAACTAATCCATGAAATAAGTGTAAGAGCATAGAATAAAATTCTTGTTTTTCTTGTATTAAAATGATTTTGGGAGGAAATTTTAGTTATTCTGCCTATGAGGAATTTGCCTCATTTATCACTTCACATGTCTCTTCATAAGAACACCCTTTTTGGATTTCAATCTTTACCCCTTCCCACAAAACTTTCCTGAAAGCTATGTGGACCAATATTGCAAAACTGTGCATGAATCAAAATCTAAACAAAAAACAAATAAAAAATAAAATCATCACTTTTTTTGCAAAGAAAGTTAATTCGACTGCTAATCAATGATCTCCATCAACTGACTCTGTCTAACCTAATGATATTCTTAGTTTCTAACTTGAGCATATTCTTTCATCTAAGTTAGCCTCCGAATTACTTCACGGAAAGCTGAAAATATATTGAATGCTCATTTGTTCACTCATTTCTGTATCTGCTGTGTACATTAAATGTTTACTATGTTGGGTGTTATTTTAGGCTCATTAAGCTAACTAGGTATACAAGTCATAGTTCTCATTCCCATGGGATTCAAAGTTCAGTAAGAGAACTGAGATATTTGTACAATTAGACAGATAAATTATTAAATGTAATTTTGTTTTTCAGAATTCTGTGAGGTTTTAAGTGAGTAAAAGCTACTGTAATTCAGGCTGATGCATGTTTTAGTGAAGGCTCCCTTGAAGAAGAGTCATTAAATTAAAACCAGAAAAATGAGCAGAAATTAGACAAGTAAGGGATGAGAGTCTGGAAATGCAAAGAATCTGAGCATGTTCAACAAAATGAATGCCAGTGTAGCTGAATTACAATGAATATAGTTGAAATGGCTTGAAAGGAATTTAGATTGTTTGGTAGCAACTAGATTATATATGGTGTTGAAAAATGTGTAGAGCGTCTTTATTCTGAGATTGTACTTATTCTCTGTCCATTGACTGGAATGTTCTCTCTTTGCTCCTCTGTCTGTGTTATTCTTCTCATCCTCCATGCCCCATCACCTGGAACCTATCATAGTGGCTAATATTTATTAAATGTTTATCACTTGCCTACCACACTGAGATGTGTTTCACAAACAGCATCTAACTAATTACCTAACTTTATTATAAACTGTGGCTGTATTATCCTTCTTCAGAAAAAAAGTGATGTTCAAAGAGATTGAATAAATTACTCTGTTTTATATGTGGCATTGTCAGGTGGTTAATCCAGGCTGTCTGATGCAAAGATTGTAAAAGCAGTAAGTAGTGCTGATTCTTTTAAAACAAATTTATTTAATTATCTGCTTTACTCTTTAAAATTGAACTGAGATGATTTCTCATTGCGGTTTTAATTTGCATTTCTCTAATGATTAGTGACATTGAGCATCTTTTTATATGTCTATTGGACATGGATCAGAATGGCCCTCATCAATAAATCAACAAACAAACAAGTGCTGGTGAGGATGGGGAGAAAGGGGAGCCCTATTGCACCGGTGGTGGGGATGGGAACTAGTGCAGCCACTGTGGAAAGCAGCATGGCGATCCCTAAAAAAATTAAAAATGGATCTTGACCCAGCAATCCCACTTCTGGGAATGTATCCAAAGGAACTCAAAACATCAATATGAAACAACATAGAGCCACCCCTATGTTCATTGCAGTGTCATTTACAATCGCCAAGATATGGAAGCAGGCCAAGTATCCAATAGTAGATGAGTAGATAAAACAACTATGGGATATTTACACAATGGAATGCTAGTCAGCCATAAATAGAAGAAAATTTTACGCTTTTCAACAGTATAGATGGACTTGGACATTACGCTAAGTGAAATAAGCCAGCCAGAAACTGACAAATACCATATGATATCACTCATTTGTGGAATCTAATGAACAAACTGAACTAACAAGGAAAATGGGGACAGGCTAATAGACAGAGAGCAGGATGACAGCTTGGGGAAGATAGGGGGTGGAGGGACTGAGCAAAAAGGAAAAGACTCATGGACAAGGACAACAGTGTGCAGATTGCTGCAGGGAGGGGCATTTAAGGGGACTAAATAGTAAAATTACAATAAAGATTAAAAATACATAGTGTAAAAAGAATAAAATTCAACTGAAACTTTGGAGTTTTCAGTTTTTCAGATATGATGATATACATTCCCTCAGTACAACCCACAACCTGACATTAATTTCTGCCATACAGATATTAATAAAAAATACTCAGACCACACAACTTTGTCTAGTATAGTGTTAGGCCCACAGAAGTTGAAATATTATGGAGTAAATTTCTCAGTGATCAAATTTCAAATTAATCTGTGGTTTAACTTTGCTATGTCTATCTAGAGGCACACTTTCCCAGAGTCAAATCACACTAGACTGGGACCCAAAGAAGGCAGCAAGTATGTGTTTGTTCTAAATGTAAATGTTCAAAATTCATAGTGTTGCCCCAAGCACCCTAGTTCACCTCCCAGTAAAGGAAAGTGAGACTCAAGAGTGAGTGGCTCTTTATTTAATATGAATATCGAATAGTTCTCAATTTTCCACCAACAGAATGTAAGGAGCTTATGAATCAATGGAACTCAGAATTCTAATAACCATGCCTGCAACCAAACTAGTGGGGACCTCACTGCCTGCCACCCATACGCAGTAACTCTGGAGACAGTCTGGTGGAAAGGAAAATGAAATTCTTACTTACGTACAGATATGCACAGATTTCCTGATGCTCACCCCCTGCTGCTGGAGGAGCAAGCAGGCTTCTGGTGGATGGCTGCTTGCAGTGGTTTTCTGCTGCTTCATGCACTAGGAGGGGCAGGGGGCTTGTCACTGTCAGTGATAATCTCTTGGACCTGCTGGCCCAAATCTCTCCCCTGGCCCCCACCACCTCCTTCTTACCAGCCTTGCTCTCAGTATCTATTGTACAGGAGTACAAATAGATATTTGTATCTATTGGTCAGGCCTAAAGCACACAGGGTGGGGCACCAGGCCTGACCCTCCCCAGCTGTACTATGATGATAGCCAACAGGCCTTCACCGGCGTGGGCTACCAGAACACAACAACCAACATAGATTCTTGCCCTTTAAAGGACGTTGGGTTTGCCAGGTGTGCTGGAGGTGTGGGCTGTGGATGGACCGTAGCTGCTTTGGTTTCCCACCTCGGGGAGTGGCTCGGAGCTTGCCAGGTCCTACTTGGAGTGTCCTGGGCCCTGGAATTCCAGCCCCTATCAGTCGAGAAGAAGGGGAGAATCCAAGAGAGCAGTATTTCCATGCACTCTCCTTTTAAAGACTCCCCAAGAATCCCCTGCTAGGCGGAAGTAGATGGGATGCTAAGTCCCTCTCATCGAATCACCTTCCCAGTTTTTGGCACCTCCTTTAATCTGTGTCACCTGCTCATTGTCCCGGTAGCCAGTGCAACACACACCTGTGAGGTCTTTAGTGCTTCCCCATGTTAGTGCATTTCCTAGAAAAGTTCCTTCCATTATGTGCCCGAGTATTCAATAATAATATCAATTAATTTTATGCCCATTTGTGAATTGGTATAATAGGATTTAGTTCCAAGCTTGCTGAAAAACCATATGCAATTTTGGAAAAAAAAAATCGTACCCTTATTTGGGTATCAGTATCAAGAGAGAATCTATTATATGTGATAACTGTTTCTTAAATAAAAGAGCTCTTGGAAATTAATAATATTTATAAGAGTAATAGAAATGATTTAACCATGCGTCAATAATATCTGGAGACTCCTGAACTGCAATTTCTCTTCAATTCTTGAAATGACTTACAATCAAGGGAGCTTAATTAACAGAAACACATGGCATAAATTTTCTTGTGTACTATCATTGGTATTCAGAGAACATAAGGAGGAAAATCCATAATTTGATAAAAATCATGGTTCTCTGAACTAAGATGATGGTTATTTACATCAGGTAAGGAATAGTTAAGAGAAGATGTTTTAACATTGTATATCCCAAGAATGGCTCTTTCATTAAATAGAAATATCCTGAGAATTGAGTCTGGCCATAGTTACATAAAAATTGCTTTTTTTAATATATATGTTTTTGAATGACATTCTGGTCATTTGAATTTCTTTTATCTTTTATCTTATAGCATTTACTTGCTCACTTTATAACTTCCAAAATGTAGATTCTTTGATTTTAAATATCAGAGTATCAAGATTCTCTGATGAACAATAAAACATAAATACTGTTTAACTCAGACTTTGTGATAGCATTCATTATATTAGTAACACTCTGAAATCTGTGTTCTTTGCAAGGTGATAGTGTTATAGTAGCATATGTTTGCAGCTCTCAACCATTAAACTGCCTTACCTGCATCTATATAGTACATGATAGCCTAAGGAACTGGACACACATATACCTGAAAAATTGCTATTGTCTCTCTCTATGTACTTCTGCCATGAGATAGAGTTCCTAGGGCTTCTTTAGTTGACTACATGAATGACAAACATGGTTCTCTTTACATGGTCATTGCAATCATTTATTTTTCCTTAGAAAATTACATTTATATATAAGTTTTCTAGATCATGTCTGCCTTGGTTAACTTTCCTTCTGCCATCTTTGTGTTGTACTCTTTCCCCTTTATTTAGAGAAACAAGGTCAAGGCATGTTCGCAGATGCCTGTTCATTAGCAGCTCTGCAGGTGATGCTCCTGGAGAGGTCTGATGTGTTGCGTGTGATGTTCTCATACAAACTATGCTAATTTTTGATAAGTGATTATGAGTTTTAATTATGTTTAGGTAACTTGAGGTTTGATAAATATGCCTCACTTTGAAATATTAAATTGGAGGAGTGAATCTTAAAACCAAGGAATCCCCCAACTTCTTGTCTTTTATTTTCACATACTAATTCTTGAAGAGAAAAAAACTGGTAGATTGATGAGACATTTATGAAAACCTGCAAATGTGAATATGATTATGAGTCTGTAATTTTTTCTTCTGCTGGCATGTCTTTTTTTGTTTGTCTCGCAAACTCAACCTTTAAAAAAGAGTTCTGTGCAGTATGGAGAATGATTAGAAGAAAGATGAAATAAAGAAATAAATTATATATATATTATATATTTCTTGTTCAAGTTTGCTTAGCTAATAATGATGGAAAATTTGGATTCAAAAACAGGCATCTGACTCCCAAGCCACCAACTAAGTAGAACTGCTCTGTAAGCTCTGTGTCTTCTGTTTGTTGTAAATACAGGTCATTGCATAGAAATAAACACATTTCTCATTATATTAACTTACAAGAAATGTTTTATTTATTTTTCAATATTTAGACTTTTTGCATTGAAGTTTTTGGTCACTCTCTTCATCGTATCTTTTTATAATATTATAGTTTCTTATTTCCATCACTGACAACTTAATCCCCTTGCCTTTGCAGTCAGACAATGCACATCAAAGCACCTCCTTTGACTCTTCAAAACCTCCCACAGCAGTCTTTTCTGTGTGTGTTAGAAGAGGAAAGAAAAAAATATTGCTTTTTCTTGACATGAAATGATTCCTTTTTTTCTTTATTTCTCTCTCACTCCATCCTATTATCTTTCTTTGAAGAATTCATTATGTCCAGTATCCTATTGCTACATGAAATTGTTTGAGAATAGTGATTTAATGTAGCACAGAAAAATTCTTTAATGGGGCTTTACTATAATTACTTTAGCTTTTTAAAAAAAGATTTTATTTATTTATTTATTTATTTATTAGAGAGGGGAAGGGAGGGAGAAAGAGAGAGAGAGAGAGAGAATCAATGTCTGGTTGCCTCTCACATGGCTCCCACTGGAGACCTGGCCTGCAACCCAGGCATGTGCCCTGATTGGGAATCAAACATGTGATGCTTTGGTTCACAGCCTGCCCTGAATCCACTGAGCTATGCCAGCCAGGGCTAATTTCTTTAGCTTTAAATAGAATAGTATTCTCTATATTTGAGTTGATTTTGATTGCTTAAAAATGCTAAGCCTTGCCCTGGCTAGTGTGGGTTAGTGGTCTGAATGCTGGCCTACAAATTGAGAGTCACTGGTTCGATTCCTAGTTAGGGCATATGCCTGGTTTTTGGGCCAGGTTTCCAGTTGTGTGGGTGTGAGAGACAATCAATTGTTATATCTCTCACATATCAATGTTTCTCTCTCTCTCTTCCCCTTCCTTCCCCTCTCTCTAAAATAAATGAATAAATTAAAAAAAATGCTAGGCTTTATTTGTTTTTTTAAATATATCATGCATGATCATAGTATAAACATCAAAGTTTCAATACAGTATGTAGTGAGTAGTAACCACTTTTCAACCCATTTTCCACCCAAACAGTGATTTCAATTGTTTTTATAATAGTTATATCTACCTTCTGCTATCCTTTAAAATATCTGTCTTCAATTAAGTACATAGATTGTTCAGAATAGAATTCCATCAGATCTCAGACATGATTCTTTGTAATATTATTTTTCTTCAAAATCTAATGCACTGAAGTTTTCAAACAGTAATGGTTGTTTAATTATAAACCACTGGTTTTGTTTCTTTAAGCAAGGCTAGCTGAGAGTTATTAGGGCTTATATGTAATTTCAGAGTTTTATTCAGTAAAATAATGAAATTACTTTAACAGAATGGGTCAAGAGGTCAAGTCCAGACAAAGTGTTAATTTGTTCATAGGTTTTACCAAATTGGTTGCCAATATTCAAGTTCATTAGGCAGAATGATAGGAATTCTTTGGGGCTACAGTGTAAAATATTTGAGTATATGTGTTATATAAGTATCCAAAAAAGTTTGGTGTCTGATCCCATAGTCTTTGGAGTTGAATAGATTTCAGGGGAATGAAATTGGTCAAAACCTAGTAATTTTGCTTTAGAAGAAGGGCATAAAGGATCCTACTATTACACTTGGGAAATATTAACTGGATGGCAAGAAACTGGATTCTTTCTTTCTTTCTTTCTTTTATTTATAATTGAATTTATTGGTGGTAACATTAGATAATAAAATCATAGGTTTCAGGTGTATGTAGCTATAATACATCATCTGTATATTATATTGTATGTTCACCGTCAGAAGTCAAGTTTTCTTCCATCACCATTTATTTCCCCCCATCCCCTTCTACCATACAATTTCACTTGCATGTGGAATCAAATGAACAAAATAAACTAACAGACAAGTAGAAATAGACTCACAGGTACAGAGAACAGATTGACAGCTATTGAGAGCAGGTGGGTAAAAACGATGAACAGATTAAATGAAAGAAAAAACTCAAAAACCAAAAATCTTCATAGACATAGACAATAGTATTATGATTTATTGTGATTACCAGAGGGAAAGGGCATGAGGGGAGGTAGAAGAAACTGTATTATTTAAAACAATCTAATTCAAAGTTGTCTTTCCCCTAAACTCTCAGGGGTGTCCAACCTTTAGGCATCTCTTCACCACATTGGAAGAAGAGTTGTATTGGGCCATGTATTAAATACATTGTGATATGTACTCTCATAATGTTTTAAATAAATTTATGATTTTGTGTTGGGCCACATTCACAGCTTGGAGTAAGGTAAGGATTCATCTTAAGAAATTGCAGCTCTATCCAAAGATTTGGTGTCTTACAGACCAATTTTGGCTTTGATTCTGGATGACCTTAAGGTAGACTTTTGAGAGATCCCAGGGTTAGATTAGGCTTCACATATGATGGCAAGGCAGTCTCATTAGGCCCCTCTATAATATTGCTTAACATTATGCTATCATAAAGGGTAGGAGCTCCTTCTTTCTTTCTGCTGCATAGAATTTCATTGTGTAAATGTACCATAGTTTTTTGATCCATTCATTTGCTGATGGGCACCTAGGTTGCTTCCAGTATTTGGCTATTGTAAGTTGTGCTGCTATGAACATTGGGGTGCATAGACCAGAGGGCAGAGGGGAGGGAATTTCAGAGGAATTTCAGGGGAGAATGGGAAGGGTTTACAGGAACAAATATAAAGGACACATGGACAAAAACTAGGGCATGGAAATGGGAGGGAGGTGGGGAGGAATGGGTGGGTGGGCTGGGATGGGAGTAAAGGACAGAAAACTGTACTTGAACAACTATTAAAATTAAAATATTGCTTAACATTAGAAATTTAGGCTGTAAGTGTATGTACTATTATAAAAGATGAATCTTGAGGAAAATGAGACTTTAGCTTACCATTGCCAGTATTTCTATGTATAGCTGTTTGTTCTGAAAATAAATTCAAGTCATCATATTCAGGTCCTGCCAGTCATAAGCACAGTGCTGGGTGTTGAAGGAATATTACAAAAGGAAGGCCCAGTTTTTGTTTCCAGTTTTTATAAATTTGGATCTTCTTTGCTCTTGATAACTCCTTGCAATCAAGGACTTGACCCTAGGTTTATGGCCCTGTTTAAAAAAAAAAAAAAAAAAGCAAAAAAAAGAGGAAGAAAGGGTGAGTGAGAAAGGAAAGGACTGAAACCAAATAAAAGATACATCTGTTACATAACTGAAAGTTGACTGTGCTTGCAGAAAGGGCCGTTGATATAATCTATACCAATTCACATCTGTTTAACTGTGAGCACAGCATATAGATAAGAATTCTCTGGTTATTTAGTGATGAACATAAGAAAATGCAATATTTTCTTGCATAATAAAGTTTTAGTAACTTAGGGAAATGTATTGGTAATTTAGAGAAGCAACAACTCTCATTAAAATTTGTTTTTAGTAAACTTAATGTACTTAAAATGATGTGATAGATTGTCATTTTCAGTACTATTAAGAATTATATATGACTAAAATATCAGTAAATCTTATTCTCTGAGACCATAGGAAAATCAAGTCAATATCCCCAATATTGATCAGTCATTTGATTAAGGGACAAAGAAGACAAATATGTTAGTGAAAAAGAGACAAATGAGCAGTCAGCCTAGCCAATTCCTGACTCATTTACAAAGGAGCTAATGCAACTCTCTTACTCATTTATGGGAAATATGATAGATCTGATTATATAATTTATGCATCCTCTCAGACTTTGTACACCCCATTAATTTTCTCTTCCCTTCTCTTCTCAACTTTTTGCTCAGGTATTTGGCAATTATTGCACTTTATGGAGATTTTTTTTTTTAGAATGTTGTCATCAATCTTTCACCTATAACTAAACAGGTTACCTATAAAGAAGATCCCATTTTTAGCTTTAATATTTGAAAATTATTTAAGAGATAATATAAGGAAAAATTAAGCATTCACCCACACATAAGTAGTTTTAACATTTTACTTAAAATTGTGTAATTGAACCCTATCACTATATTTTGCTGCATAGTGCTAAAAATAGCAAATTGATGGCTTAAAATAGATTTTTCTTTATCTTGGAGCTTTGGTGCCATAAATTATTTTAAATAATGTTAATTTGGATTAGAATTGTACATAATCATTTTCTAAGTTAAATGCACTTTAAAACTTTAGTTTTAAATTTCAGGATGTATGCATAATATTCTGAAATTTCTGGTATTAGCAAATACCACACCCACACACCTCTTGAAACTTTATAAGCATCAAAATTATGCTTTAACATATTTATGTCAATTAGTTAAAATATATAGATTGAATTCCTTTGACATACATTTTTAAAAAATTTAATGTGAGTAGTGCTTATCTTGAATGTATCTTGAGGTTTATAATAAGCATTTGAATTGTCTTATTGACTTGAACTTAGTGCTTGTAACTAGGAAGGAATATGCATATATAATACCTAAATCCATTGAAATAAATGCATAGTTAACACAAATTTCTAAGAAACTCACATAAATATAATTTATAATTTTGGTAAAGACAATCTAGATAAGTGCTTCTCAAACATCATGGCCATATCTGAATTGCCTGGAGAATTTGATAAAGCAGATTGTGTGGTATAGAACCTGAGATTCTGCATTTCTAGAGCTTCCTTTTGATGCTGCCACTGATTTTCCATGAACCTTATAAGAATCTATTAATACTTTACATACCACATAAAAAACTATTTTTTTTATTATTTGGCTTAAAGCATCAATTAAAAAATGCTTCTTTTGCATGATCTGATGATATATGGCTTACCTAAATTTTTTCTTCTAGAATGCCGTTCAGAAAGTTCTAGATGTGATATCATCTAAAGGATTAGAAATAGCACACACATGAAGATGCTAACTTCTCTCTGGCTCTAATTAGTTGTCTTCTTTTTGGTCTTGAAAAATGTAAGGTTAATCTGATGGTTGGGTTTTGGATTTAGGAGGCAGTTGACTAGTGTAGTTAAAATTTCTGTCAGCCATAGACAGATTTCAACTTCAACTAACTATATTTAAACAAGCAGAAACATTGAGAGTCATAGCTGTGGTTCTGTTACAGGGTGCAGCCAAGAGGGGGGACCCCAAATGGGCATTTAAAATCGGGTCCAGAACTCAAGGTGTCCAGGGGATTTTTGGATGTCCTCACTCCTCCTCCCCAGGTGTGGGTTGGGGGAAGGGACAAATGGAGCAGGGCCATTGAAAGCTGTTTCTCATAGCAACAGCCTTGCAGCAAACATCTGGTGTGGTCCTTTAACATATCTATAGCCTTTGGCTGGTCGCTCAGATATGTTAAATAGCTGTGGCAATGCCCTGAGCCACGGGAGTGGAAGTAACTTCCCCACCAAGATGTGTCTAGGGGGCAGGTCCCCCCGCCCCCCACCCCCGAGTTACAGCACCTGTGTGGGAGCTTGGAGATGATTGGCTCTAGGACTTGGGGCCACGCCTGCCCAGACTCATGATGGCAGTCCAGTGAAGCTGGAAGGGTATGAGTTCTGGGTTGTGAAGCCAAGTGTGGGAGGAGTCGGAAATGGGGCTGCAGAGGAAGACAGGTGTGGGGATTTAAACCGAGATGCAGCAGCCATTGAAGAGAGAACCATGTGGCTGTGGAAGTGCAGAGAAGATCACAGCTATTGAGGAGAGAGAATCACAAGGCTTTAGCAGAGTGGAGACTCCCGCGGCCCTGAGGGAGAGAACCACTTGGCTCTGGCAGAGTGGGGACTCCCGCAGCTTTAGGAGATACGGTACTCTGGGCTGGGAAAGGGGGAAGGAAGGAAGGACTGTGTCTGTTTGTGGGTCTTTTAAGGGACTTGAGGATTTTTGATAAAGACATAGGCCACTACTTTAAGTTTGTATAGCATTAAATAAACATTTCCTTTCCTTTTCACGAATCTCTGGCATTGAGAGATGTCTTTCCTCTGGCGGCGGACATGACGGACCTGGAGGCTTTTTTTCAATAATAGTATATCGTCCCAGGCCCCCCTTTGTTTGTTCTGTAACAGTTCCAGGCAAATTAGAAATAGAGTTTAACAGTTTCTCAACAGGACTAAACTTGACAGAGAATATGGGGAATTTGCTTTGACAGAGCAAGCTTTGAAATTTTATGTTTGTATTTTATTATAATCATAATCATTCTTTATTTTATTTTATTTTATTTTATTTTATTTTTTTAATATATTTTATTGATTATGCTATTACAGTTGTCCCATTTCCCCCCTTCTCTCCCCTCCACCCTGTACCCCCCTCCCACCCACATTTCCTCCTTTAGTTCATGTCCATGTGTCATACTTATGAGTTCTTTAGTTTCTACATTTCCCATACTATTCTTGCCCTCCCCCTATCTATTTTCAACCTACATTCTATGCTACTTATTCTCTATACCTTTTCCCCCTCTCTCCTCCTCCCACCCCCCTGCTGCTAACCCTCCATGTGCCCTCCATTTCTGTGGTTCTGTTCCTGTTCTAATTGTTTACTTCGTTTCTTTTGGTTTTGCTTTAGGTGTGGTTGTTGATATTTGTGAGTTTGCTGTCCTTTTACTATACATGTCTTTTCTTTATCTTCTTTTCTTAGATAAGTCCCTTTAGCATTTCATAAAATAAGGGCTTGGTGATGATGAACTCCTTTAACTTGACCTTATCTGAGAAGCACTTTATCTGCCCTTCCATTCTAAATGAGAGCTTTGCTGGATAGAGCAATCTGGGATGTAGGTCCTTGTCTTTCATGACTTGGAATATTTCTTTCCAGCCCCTTCTTGCCTGTAAGGTCTCTTTGGAGAAATCAGCTGACAGTCTGATGGGAACTCCTTTGTAGGTGACTGTCCCCTTACCTCTTGCTGCTTCTAGGATTCTCTCCTTCGTTTTTACCTTGGCTAATGTAATGATGATGTGCCTTGGTGTGTTTCTTCTTGTGTCCAACTTCTTTGGGGCTCTCTGAGCTTCTTGGATTTCTTGGAAGACTGTTCCCTTTGCCAGATTGGGGAAGTTCTCCTTTATTATTTGTTCAAATATGTGCTCAATCTGTTGCTTTTCCCCTTCCGATTCTGGTACCCCTATAATTCGGATATTGGGACGTTTAAAGGTGTCTTGGATGCTCTTAACCTTTTCTCAATTTTTTGAATTCTTATTTCATCATGCTTTCCTGCTTGGTTGATTCTATCTTCCTTCTGGTCCACTGTATTGTTTTGAGACTCATATTCCTTCCTTTCACTATTGGCTCTCCTCCGCGTGTCTTCCTGCATCTGTTTTATGGTAATCTGCATTCTTTCATCTAGATTTCATCCAAAATCCACCAGTTCCGTGAGCTTTCTGATCACCAGTGTTTTGAACTGCGCATCTGATAGATTGGCTAATTCTTGGTCGCTCAAAAGGATGAGTCCTGGGGGATTGATCTGCTCTGTTGAAAACATAGTTTGTTTGTTTTTTCCCCTGTCTCTCCTTTTTTTTTTTTTCTGGTCTGGTTGCTCTTGTTAGGGTGGGGGGGCGGAGCCCTAGGTGCTCTCCGGGGCTGGGCACCCCGGTCGCTAGATTGTGACGTTATATGTGGGGGTGGGGCGGGAGCGCGAGCGGGGCGGGAGAAAACAATGGTGGTAGTTCCGTTCCCCTGGACTCAGACCCTTGTCTGGGCTTCCGGGCCGCGAGTTCTGCCCTGGTCCACAATCGCTGCCCCTCTAGGTCTGCCAGCCGCAGCTTGCGTACTCAGGGATCACCGCTGCCTTCTTGCGCCCCCGATGGCTTTTGTGCCGATTTCGCGCCAAACCTTCCCCCGACCTCCGCGCGCCAACGACCTGAGCCAGCCCCGCGCCCACCGGCTCGTCTTCTCCTACCAGTCCGGATGAACGCGTCTACTTCAACTTCTTGGCTGCCCGACTTCCATTCAGATAAATCCTCTGCCGGATCTGGGTGTTATTCTGATAGTAAATTATTGTTGTAAATTATTGGTTTTCTAATCTTGGTTGTACGAGGAGGTACGGTGCGTCCACCTATTCCTCCATCTTGCCGGAAGTCCCATAATCATTCTTATATCATGTTGGGAACTGCCCTGCCTGGTATCAGAAGCTGTAACCCCCACCAAGGCTAAGGCTGAGGGAGTGGCCTTGGACCTTAAGCCAGCAAGGAGACAAAAGCTTATCTCCCTGGCAGGAGCGCTGCTTCTGTTGCTTCATTCATAACTGAACCCCAATGCTTGGTCGGTTAGCCAATGACGGGTAAGATTTCCCAAGGGGGGAATGACCTAAGATAGGCACGATCACGTGGGAGGACCCCAAGAAAGGATTTTGGGGGCTACAGCAAAAAGGGGTGATGGACCCTCGCTCCTTGGCTTTGACATAGCCTGAGTCCTCCTCGTCTGGGAGAAAATCTTATCTCTTGGTTGCCTTAGTTCCCTTGCTCCACCTAAGCCTGCAACAATGACAGGGTGGTGCAGCTCTGTGCTGAAAAGGGCAGGTTCCCCAGGTGATCAGGCCTAAGAAAGAATATGTAAGATCCTGTGAAACCTGCTTTGTTTAGAATGCTCTCAGTTGAATGACAAGCGTCCAAGGAAGAAGTAAGTTTGTTCTTTAAAGTTTTACAGCTCTTTGATCCTGACTCAGAATAGGCCCTCAGACTTCCTTGTTATCTATTGTTTGGTCCTTACTTCATAGCAACGAGTAATGAGCTTTTACCTGAATTCTTATTTCAAATGAAACCAATAAAAAGCCTCTCTGGAGAGTAACGGGGCGCTCTCCCCACCAGGGAGGGTGGCCAAGTGGTGCTCCCCACTTGAGGAGTGGCCCTGCTGTTCCTATTCCCCTACAGGACCTGGTTGTCTCTGTGTATGTTTTTCTCTGCTGTTGATGAACATCTGCAGCCTTGATGGATACTGCTGACCGGTATCCACTACAATATCACACAGCAAAAATGATTTTAATAGTTATGTTAAGTTTGAAGCTATAATTGATATGTTGGATTTTTACATTTTCTGCTTTGTCATTTGATTTCCTGGTGAAGAGTCTCAACATACAGGGATTATCATCCAAAGATTCTTAAAAAAGAATGGCAAGAATTTTCCTCTATGATTTCTAACAAAAAGATGATGTGTTCAATAAATTTAATTTAATTATAGTGATACATTTTCAGTTGTTGATTGGTCATGCTAATCATGACAAACTTGGTCCTTTTGCTAAAATTCACAAACTTGTGTTGTCAATCAAAAATGCACACAATTTGTTAAATTTAATCACTTAATTAATAACTTTCTTCTACTATGACTGGATTTAAAGATATTCTGCACATCAAATGAATTAGTATTAATCCAACTTCTGTTGTACTTGGGACCATAGTTAGATTTCACTCAAGAATTTGGATTGAGTGAAGTGCAACAGCTCTTTAAGAAGTAAAAAAAAACTGTACTTGAACAATTAAAATAAAATAATTAAAAAAAAAGAAAGTAACTGAAATACACACAATAGAACAGAACAGAAATATGCAAGTCATTCAATGGGAAAGAATTCTTCCCAGGCCTATGTGACTTAATTTTTACCTGGTAAATATGTACTCATGTATTTTTCTCGGGGGGATTTGTTTTACCTTTCCATTGAATTTATTGTGTTAACATTAGTTATAAAAATTATAACAGTTTTAGGTATACAATTCTATGATACATCATCTATGCACTATATTGTGTGTTCACTGCCCCTAGCCTCCTTTCATCACCATTTATCCCTCTTTACCCTCTTCTACCTTGTACCTCCTCACCCCGCTTTACCTCTGGTAATCACCACACTGTTGTCTGTGTCTATTGTGTCTGTGAGGTTTTTGTTTTGTCTTGTTTCTGGGTTTATTTATTTATTTTTTTGCTTAATCCTTTCATCTTTTTCACCCAATGCTATAACCTTCATCTCCTCTGAAAGCTATTGATTTGTTCTCTGTCTGTGATTCTCACTTTGTTTTATTTGTTTACTTTATTCATTATATTCCACATATGAATGAAATCACATGGAAACTGACATTCTCTGACTGGATTATTTCACTTAGCATAATTCCCCCCAGATTTATCCATGCTGTTTCAAAGGGAAAGATTTCTTTATTTTTTTTGTTTTTATAGCCAAGTAGTATTCCATTGTGTAAATGGAGCTTTTTCATCCACTCATCTATTGAAGAGATTTGGACTTCTTCCAAATCTTGGTTATTGGGGTCAAGTTCAGGAATATAGCAAGGCAGTTTTTTGCAAATATATGACAATGACACAAGAAAGCAGATGCTATGTATTCAGTGGAGAAGGTAAAACCAGTGAAGATTTAGACTCATAGGGGTGTCCAACCTTTTGGCAACACTGGAAGGAGAAGAGTTGTTTTGAACCACACATTAAATACACAAACACAAAAACTGATGAACAAAAAAAAGTTTTTAGTAAATTTACAATGTTTTGTTGGGTGCTCATCATAGCTATCCTGGGCCACATGCAGCCCGCAAGCCATGGGTTGGGCACCCCTGGGGGAGTTATTAAGGTTTTAGGGTTTTGGGAACTCTAGAAATAGTTTGCTTTAGTATTTGTGTTTACTCTTTATTTAGATGCTTGCTCTTTTTTCTGTTCAAAGACATTTGGGCATATGAAAAAAAGTTGTGGAGAAATTCTGCTCATAAATGCTGAAAACATTTTGAAAGCAGTAGGAAATAAACTTATGATATTCTGATTTTATTCACCATTTTGTAGTTTCCAGCAGACTGTGTTATGAAAGAAATTGCATTTATAGTAAGACTGAAGGGATTATTTAATTAAAAGAGGAAATCAATGGGTAATAGGCAAAAGGAAGAAGGACTAAGAACACATTGCATTTAAGCTTTTAATTCATTTTAAGTTTATTCTTAAAAAGAATAAACTTAAGAAGGTGGCAGAAGATGGGCTAGTTTCCCTTTTTAGCATGTATCTGTTCCAGTTTTCCCAGTACCATTTATTCAATAGACTAACTTTCCCTATGGATGTACTTGCCTCCTTTGTCAAATATTATTAATAATTGACCATGAAAGTTTGGGTTTACTTCTGGGCTCTCTATTCTGTTTCTATAGATCATATAGATCTATATGTCTGTTTTTATGCCAGTGCCATGCTGTTTTAATTATGATGGCCTTGCAAGTATAGTCTGATATTCAGGTAGGATGATTCCTCTGATTTAATTATTCTTTTTTAAGATTGTTGTGGCTATTCAGGATCCTTTATGGTTTCACATAAATTTTTGGAATATTTGTTCAAGCTCTGTGAAGACCAGAAAAATATAAAAAATAAAGAAGTAAGTGAAATTTTGGATAAGATAAAAAAGACATAAAAATCATCTTGCTTTTATTTATTTATTTCTTACTTAATCTTTATTGTTTTTTTCCACTACCATTTAGTCCTTTTATACATCCCTCCTTCCAGCAATCCCCATACTTTTGTCCATGTTCATGAGTCCTTTTTTGCTCAATCCCTCCCCTACCCCCTAACCTCCCCCAACCCTCTAACCTCCCCAACCTTGCTCTCCATCTATGTATCTGTCCCTATTTTCATTGTCAGTTCAGTTCATTAGATAATACATATGAATGAAATCATAGGATATTTATCTTTCTCTGACTAGATTATTTCACTTATCATAATGTTCTTCAGGTCCACACATACTGTCACAAAGGGTAATATTTTTATCTTTTTTATGGCTGACTAGTACTCCATTGTATAGATTTCCCATAGCTGTTTTATCTACTCATCCACTGATGGACACTTGGGTTGCTTCCATATCTTGGTGATTATAAATAATTCTGCAATGAATACAGGGGTGCTTATGTTCTTCTCAATTAGTGTTTTTGGTTATATTTGGATATATTCCTAAAAGTGGGATTGATGAGTCAAAAGGCAGATCTGGGGCCTTTTGTAGTTTCATGTAAATTTTTAAATATTTGTTCATGTTCTGTGAAATATGTCACTGGAATCTGGATAGGAACTGTGTTATATCTATCTACTATTTTTGGTAGTATGGAGATTTTAATAATAATTTGTCCTATCCATGCATATGGTATGTACTTCCACTTATTTGTATCTTCTTCAATTTCTTTTTTCAGTGTCTTATAATTTTCTGAATACAGGTCTTTTATATCCTTGGATAGTTTTATTCCTAGGTATTATTATTTTTGAAGCAATTGTGAATGAGATTATTTTATTAATTTCTCTTTCTGTTAGTCTGTTATTGGCATATAAAACCACAACCTCTTTCTGGATATTCATTTTGTATCCTGCTACCTTGCTGAATTCATTGATCAGTTTTAGCAGTTTCTTGGTTGAATCTTTGGGGTTCTCTATGTAGGGTATCATGTCATCTGCAAATAATGACAGTTTTACTTTTTCCTTTCCAAGTTGGATGCCTTTTATTTTTTCTTCTTGTCTGACTGCTGTGGCTGGGACTTCCAGTACTATGTTGAGTAACAGAGGTGAAAGCACTTATTCCTCTCATATTCTTGATCTGAAGGGGAACACTTGTAGTTTTTGACAATTAAGTAGGATGCTGGCTGTGGGTTTGTCATATATGGCCTTTATTAGCTGAGGTATGTTCTCACTAAACCCATTTTGCTGAGAGTTTTTATTGTAAGTGGGTGCTGAATTTTATCAAATGCCTTTTCTCCATCTATTGAGATGATAACATGTTTTTATCCTTAGTTTTATTTATGTGGTGAATCACATTTATTGATTTGCCAAAGTTGTATGAACCTTGCAAAATTCTTGGAATAAAACCCACTTTATCATGGTGTATGATCGTTTTTATGCTTTGCTCTATTTGGTTTGCTAATCTTTTGTTGAGGATTGTAGTGTCTGTGTTCATCATGGATATTGGTTTATAATTTTTTTTTATTTGTAGTGTCTATCTGGCTTTGGAATTAGGATAAGCCAGCCTTGTAAAATGAGTTTGGGAGCCTTCCCTCCTCTTGAGTTTTAAGTAGTTTGAGAAGGAGAGGTGTTAGTTATCAGAATGTTTAGTAAAATTCACCTGTGAAGCCATCAGGTCCAGGACTTTTGTTTTTTGGGAGTTTTGGATTACTGCTTCAATTTTGCTAGGTGTAGTCTTGTCTATTCAGATTCTCTGATTCTTCCTGACTTAGTTTGGAAGATGGTATGTTTCTAGGAATCTATCCATTTCATCCAGGTTGTCCAGTTTGTTGGCATATAGTTATTCATAATGTTTTACAAGCTTTTGTCTGTCTGTGGTGTCAGTTATTTTTCCTCTTTTATTTCTGATTTTATTTACTTGAGTCCTTGTTTTCTTGATGAATCTGGTTAAAGGTTTGTTAATCTTGTTTATCTTTTCAAAGAACCACCTCTTTGACTCATTGATTGTGTGTGTGTGTGTGTGTGTGTGTGTGTATGTGTGTATATATATATTATATATAGTCTTTGAGTCATTTATTTCCTCTTTGATCTTAGTAGTTCCTTCTGTGTACTTACTTGGGACTTTATTTGTTGTTCTTTTTCAGGTTTCTTTAAATATAAAGTTAGATTGTTTCTATGGGCTTTTTCTTTTGTCTTATTTTCTTTTATCTTTTTTTTTTTTTGAGATAAGCCTGTAATGCTATGAATTTCCTTTTTAGGATTGTTTTCCCAATGCTGCATAGATTTTGCAGTGTCGTGTCTTCATTTTCATTTGCTTCAAGGTATCTTTTGGTTTCTTCCTTGGTCTTATGGTAGACCTGCTCATTGTTTAATAACATGTTATTTAGATTCCATGTCTTTGCATCTTTTTTTGTATTCTTCCTCTGATTGATTTCTAGTTTCATAGCACTATGGTCCAAGAAGATGCTTGATATGATTTTAATCTTAAATTTTTGAGACTTGTTTTGCTAGGTGTAGTCTGTCTATTCAGATTCTCTGATTCTTCCTGACTTAGTTTGGAAGATGGTATGTAACATACCTAACATGCACTCTATCCTAGAAAATGTTCTATGTGCACTTGAAAGTGTGTACATTCTTGCTGCTTTGGCATGTAATGCTCTGAAGATGTCAATTAAGTTCATTTGACCTAGTTTGTCATTTAAGGCCACTGTCTCCTTGTTGATATTCTGACTGGAAGATCTATCCATTGAAAACAAAATGGTGTTTAAATCCCTGACTACATCTATATTTCTGTTAATTTCTTTATGTCCATCAAGATTTGCTTCACATATTTAGGTGCTCCAATGTTGGGTGTGTAAATGTTTACTAGGGTTATGTCCTCTTGTTGGATTGTTGCCTCAATCAGGTAGTACCTTTCTTTGTCTCTTACTATAGCCTTGGATTTAGTCTATATTTTTGGATATCAATACTACTATACCACCTTGTATTTCCATGTGCATGAAATATCTATTTTACTTTTAGCCTGTGTGTATATTTTGATCTGAGGTGGGTCTTTTGGAGGTTAGGTCTTTTTTTTTTTTTTCTATCTATTCAGCTACCCTATGTCTTTTGGTTGGATAATTTAAGACATTTACATTTAAGACGATTATTGATTAATATGTATGTAGTGCCATTGTATTGTTAGGCTATTTTCCTCTTTTTTGTTTCCTTTCTCTTTTTCTTCTTCTTAAAACAAAGCCTTTAATATTTGTTGCAGTATTGGTTTGGTGTTAACAAACTCTTCAGCTTTTTCTTGTCTGGGAAGCTCCTTATTTTTCCTTAAATTTCAGATGATAGCCTTACTGGGTAAAGCAGCCTTGGTTATAGGCCCTTGCTTCTCATTACCTTGAATATTTCACATCACTCCCTTCTGGCCTCAATGTTTCTTTTGAGAAATCTGATGGCAGTGTAATTGGTGCTCCCTTGTATGTAACTACCTGCTTTTCTCTTATAGCTTTTAGGGTTCTCTCCTTGTCTTTTACTCTTGTCATTTTAATTGTGATGTGTCTTGGTGTAGGCCTCTTTGGGTCCAACTTGTTTGAAACCCTCTGGGCTTCCTGTACCTGTGTGTCTTTTTCCTTCACCAGATTAAGGAAGCTTTTGGTCATTATATCTTCAAATAGGTTCTTGATCCATTGCTTGCTTTTTTCTCTTTCTGGTGTTCCCATGGTGTTGATGTTGTTATGCTTCATGTTGTCCAAAATGTTTCTTATACTCTCCTCATTTTTAAAATTTCTTATTTATCTTTTTCCTGCCCTCCCTGGATTTTCTTTTTACCTTCTCTTCCAAATTATTTCTGCTTTATCTAACCTACTCTTTATTCTTTCCAGTGTATTTTTTATTTCAGATATTGCATTCTTCATTTCTGATTGGTTCTTTGTTAGGATTTCTATGTGTTTTTTTTATGATCTTGAGTATCCTTATAATTACTCTAAACTATCTGATAAATTGCTTGCCTCCATTTCATCTAGTTCTCCTTCTGGAGAATTCTCTTTTCCTTTTTGGGGGAGTCTTTTTCTTTGTCTTCTTACTTTGGCTGCTTCTTTGTATTTGTTTCTATGTATTAGATCTGCAAAGACTCGGGTGTGGCCTTTGTTAGTCACTGATTGTGACTGGCCCTGGTCAACTTGTTTGAATCTATCAGTGGTCTACAGCATGTGGCTCCCTCTGCTGGCCCTGTTTGTGTGAAGACTGCACACAGAGGCCTGCCTTTATCAGCACCAGACCTGGGGAAGAGGTCATTTGAAGTCTCTTAGAGCTTCCAGAGATCCACCCTAGTAGTTAAGCTAATCAATGAAATAGCCTCAAGCTGTTAATCAGCAGCCTGGTTTAAGCTCCACAGCCTGAAGCAGTGTAATTCCTGTGGGTGGAGCTATTGCTTCCCCTCAGGCTGCTGTCATTTGGAGAGGAATGCTCTGCCTGAGAAAGACTGCTTCTGCAGAATGGGAAATGACTCAGCACAGGGATCCTGGTGGCTGTTCCTTCACTTCTCCCCTAGAGCCACTAACCCCTGACTTTCCTTAAGCATCTCTTGTCCACCCTGTCCTCCCTCTGCTAGTACCCAGAGTAAGTGGCTACAAAGGAAATTTTGTGCATTGGTCCTTAAGAGCCTTTCTGCGTCTCCAGCTGTCTCTCCCTGGCAGACAGAAGCCTTGCTGCTTTTCACTGTTGGATATTATCTGGGTTCCTGTCTCTGGTGCTATAGAGTAGGGAGTCCAGCTTGGGGTTTGGACCCTATACTCCCCAGGGGAAACTCTCTGGCCACTGAAATATCCCTCTGGAACTTCGGCTACTACCCATGGGAGCCCCACCAGCCCTCTTGTGCCTCCTCTGCACCCTCTGCCAGTGTCATGGTGAAGTGGTTTGTTCTGTCTGTCCGTGATTATAAGGCTTCTCTCTGGCTAGTGTTCAGTTGGTTATTCAGGATAATTTCTCTATACTTTAGTTGTAATTCCAGATTGGTCCTGGGAAGAGGTTACTGTAGCTTTCACTTACTCCTCCACCATCTTAAACCTGCTCATCTCAATTTTAAAAAGTATGATTTTGTAGCCCTGGCTGGCATAGCTCAGTGGATTGAGCGCGGGCTGGGAACCAAAGTGTCCCAGGTTCGATTCCCAGCCAGGGTACATTCTTGGGTTGCAGGCCATAACCCCCAGCAACCGCACATTGATGTCTGTCTGTCTGTCTGTCTCTCTCTATCTCCCTCCCTTCCCTCTCTAAAAAATAAATAAATAAAATATTTTAAAAAAAAAGTATGATTTTGTGTAAATATATATGTGTGTGTATGTGTGCATGTATATATACATATAAACATATATGCACACTCATACATCTTTTGTATTACAATGTTGGGAAAACTAAATAAACTAAAAAGGGTTTAATACTTTCATATATCAATTATATACAAATTTATTTGACTCATACTTTCAAGAAAAATATTTTTAAGCATGAGTACTAATAATAGTAAGTGAAAAAGTGTTTTAGTAAGTTTTCAATTTGTAAAGGAAAGGGTAATAATTACACCTACATGTTTTTGTTCCATTTATTAATTCCAGATGTTCACTAGAACCCAAATTCTTAGGGAAATTATAGGACTCAAATTTTTATAGGTAAGCAAAGCAGGCAATATTTGTCTTTCCTTACTTCAATTCTATTTGTCAGCAACATCTGATCTTATCTTTGGGAGAATTCTATTTCTCAGTATTACTGAGAAACTTTAATCCTATCTGGAAACTGATATGTTTTGTAGGTAAAACTGAGTATAGCATCATATCTACTAGAATGTGTTGGCCTTAGCCTCTTCCTCCCCTCAAAAATAATAATTCAGCCAATTAGATTTGGCTGATTTAACATTGTTTCTTAAATATATTATTTTTATGCTAAAATAGTTGAAAGAAAAGTCTCTATGTTAAGTGTCAAGAATCTTTTGCTTGAAGTTCATCAATATGCTAAGGAAAATAGATACAGACCAATCCCTCAAAACCATCACTCTTAAAGGGTGTGACTAGGGATGACATACATCCTATGGTCACTTAATAGAGTCACTGGTAGAAGAGGTGACTTCTTTAAGAAAAAAAGTTATTTTCCACATTAAAATAGAAAATCTGGCATAAGTGCATATCAGTCACTAGGTAGCTAGGATGGGTGATAACAGAATGAAGAACAAAAAGAATAACATTGGTAGCACTGCTTTTTGAAACTATTATATCCGACAGTGTATACTACACAATTCAATACTACATTTTATATTCCTCACCAGAACCATGAGCAAAATATTAGTATTTACAGTTTAGAAATGTGAAAGCTTGACCTCAAATAAAGTTAGTAATCTTCTGAAGTCATGGCATCATAGAGAGAGTAAGTAGCAGATCTTGGATTTGAACCTAGCTGAGTATATACATGGAACCATACTTTTTAAAATTGAGATCCACTGATCCGTGATTCCAAAGCCTTTTCTACTTGTTTTAGGTTATGGAATCAAGCACCTTAAAGGTAAATTTTATCATTTTATTTTAGACATAACTCTGAGTTGACTGGTCCAAAGGTGATACATTGTGGGATGTTCTGATACATAAAAACCTATGAGTAGAAACTCTTAGAAACTAAGAAAGTCTTAGAAACTTAGACTACATTTCTAACAGTGATTTCTGAAACACTTATAAAGTAATAGGATCATAAAAGGCAATAGAAAAATGCTAAGGGATGTCAGCAAGAAAGCTAAAGTATAAAAGAATGTTTATTGAAAGAATATTTCATTGTATGAAATATAGCATGAGAGATTATTTAATGAGACATTTTCAGTAATTTCAAGATACCCATATTCTGTTCATTAGATTTTTAACTAAACTAAAATTTATACAGTTAAACAATACTTAGTAATTATAATGAGGCAGTGTCTTTTGACTATACTTTCACATCACAGTAGAAAAATATTATTTCCTAGAACAGTAGAGTATTGCAGTGTTTAAGAATACAGGCTGTGAATTCTGATTGCTTGGGTACAAATGAGGATTTTGCCACCAGAAGTGAATGAATTAATCTGTCTTCTCCCTTAGTTTTCCTTTTAGTAAATGGGAAATAATAACAATACCCACCTCATAAATTTGTTTTAAGAATTAATAAGACAAGCAGTTGGTAGATAATAAATGCTCAGTGAAATTTCTCTATTTGTTTTTTGTAATTATATTTTAACTTGTTTATACAGTGAAGCTCAAACTGCTTACCATGACTTGTAACTATATATTTGCAACATAACCTTCTACTCTATGAGTTCTTTAACAATGTTAAGTTCCTCAACACAAAATACCCATTTATCTCTGTTCTTCTCTACCTGGAATGGCTTTCATTTTTTTTTTTTTAAATTCTGCAGATACCTACTCATTCTTTACTGAATTTGGATGCAACTTCTTAGTAATAGCTTCTCACATTGTTTCAACCTGCTTGAGTTCTAGTTTTCTTTCTCCTATGTACATATAACATTGTACTTAAACCTCAATTATGGTAGCTATTTAAAAAACTAAAGTCTTGTCAAATTGGAAAAATAACTCAATAAAACTTTCCATTTTTGTGGTATTAAAGCCAATCATAAGTCTCTAGTGTTTTCCCATGGTCCTTTGCAATAGATAAACAAATTTAGATAATCGAACAATAGACAGGTTGAGGAGACAGATGATGGGAAGCATTATTTCTGAACTTTACCTAGTTTTAACATTTATTCTTACACAAAACCTACCATATCTAAATTGAAAAGATCTCTAAGAAATATCAAGCATACTTTCTAAATACTGTATGTCTAATTTGTATGTTGCCTATATTCTGCAGCTGTGTGTAGAAAGGATGGAAAAGAAAAATAACACAGATGGGGACAGGCCAAGTGGATGTCTGTTGTCTCTCAGTGGCTTTTTTAAAAGACAAAACTACACTTATAGCCAGTATTTCCATAGTGTACAACAAATTCATTTACTAAATAGATGAAACTCCACAGATTATTGAACCCTGTTTTTTGTTAAATTCCCTTTATAATCTTATATATTTTAGAAATTTGTATTGTATAAGAGGTAATGGTCACCTATAAAATAAGAAAAAACATAATGTCTATAAGGTACATAAATACTAAAATAGAGACAAAAATAAATAGAGTCAAAACAAAAAGACAACTTAATTTGGGTGGTGGTGATAGAAAATTTTGTATAGAATTGAAGTTTACATAATTAAATTTATGAATTACTGTCTTAAAAAGGAACGTAATAAAATTATTCTCTGATTTCTTAGTAAATGAACAGAGAGACAACAATAAATACTGTAAGTAAAAATAAAATTGTCAGCACCTATTTTAACAGTTTTAAAAGCTCAAATTGCAGAATGCTATCTTGGGTCTCTGTCTGTTTGTGATAGGTCACTGCCCTGCAGAACAGGTGTCTTGTTACATAAATTAACCATTTGACATTGACAATTAAATGTTGAAAATGCTATTTAACCTTGTTTCTATACATCATTTTGTGAACTGATATACAAAAAGTTCCAGTAATTTGCAGAATAATTCTAATGATTTTTCTTTAATCTTGGATGCTCAATTTACCATCAACCATTTTTTTCACATGATTGTAAAATCAAAGAAAATTTTGGTGAAATTTATGTAGCATTTATTTGAAAGTGCTTTTTAATTTTATAGTGTTTCATATCAATGTTAAGAATATGCGCTTACTGACCAATGTGTGTGGTCCTATTACATATATGTTTTGATCATTTAAAAATTGCTGAAACTGAATTAAATTAACAAGATTGAGAAGTCATTATAACTTTTACCTTTAGTGCTACACATTTTCCAGAGTTTCTTATTTCATCAGCCTTCACTATCATTTTATTCTACTGTCTTTCCAAAAAAAAAAAAAAAAACATGGCATTTGTAATCTCAAAGTCTTTCCTGTTGAGGAAAATAAGAGATATACTACAAATGTGTATTTTATTTGTTCAGTCTCATTGGTACTACTGTAACTTTGTCCCACTGTGCTTCTGGTCTGCATAATTATAAAATGGTTTTTTTGTCACTTATGTCACCATCTCTTTTATGTCCAGCTAGTTGGCATTCCCTCTCCTGGTAGAGGATAGGATTATCACTCAATTGTAGTGTATTTTCAAAAGTTAATAATATTGATTTGTAACTAATTTTTCTCTAACATTTTTCTGATGTTGCTTTTCAGTTTTGTGCAGTAATTTCCATTTTTATATTCACCTCATTTCTTCTCTTTTTAATTGCTTTGTTATTGATGTTGATAACAGATGATAGATATTGGAAGATGATGAATGTTGTAGTTTTTTCAGTGTGATATTTTACTAATGCACTTATGAATTGTTTATTAAATTATTTAAAATTAACTGTGATATTTTTCTATATACACTATGACCCTGATGGATAGAAATTGAGTGTTTGACACCATCTAGATACGTTTTCAAAACTGTCAAGTCTTTACTAACATGAACTCATAACTTTAATAAATTTACTTCCTCTTAGATAGTATTCTGTTCTATCTCATTCTGACTTTGCTTTGTATTTTTGTGTCTTTTTTTTTTCAGAAACATGGGCTGTGATATTTGCTTATTGGTTTATTAGTTTTTATTAATAAATTCTACCATCTCTATGATATTATTTATATCTTTGCTTATGAGTTATGTACCCTTACAGCAAACCAGTGAACTTGAAAGAATCAAAATTCATTTTTGTAATCCTCAGCATTTATAAATACGGTGATTCTTATGTTAAAGCACTAAATACCATGTATCCAAAACTGAAATGTACAAACCTTATTGTTTTATCATCTGCTTTAATTCATTTTCTTTGTTCTCATGATTCTATTAAAATATAATACAATATGGCTTTATTAAGACATCTCATATGGTGAACATATTTTTGCTAAAATTTAGTTATGCCTACTTGTCTCTTCATTTGCTTGAAGTGTCTTATAAAAGAAGACAGAATTTCAGTTTGATAAAATCTTTACGGAAAGAAACCAGAACTTAGAGACCCATTTATATATGTGTTAAAATCCGACATATTAGCTTTTTGATTTGATGGTTTAAGCTACTTATATAATGGTATAAAATATATTCTGGATGTTCCTCATAAGAAATAGGCACTAAATTGGTACCTTCTCATTATACAAATAAGGCCAATACTGAGGCAAGAATTTTAATTTTCTATGTATTAAAATGGAAGAGATATTATTGATGTGGATGAGAGAATGTGAAGTAAGGCAAAATATCTGTTCAAAAAGAAGTGGTCTGTTCCTTTTTCACTATTTATCTGTTTAAGTGAGAAAATTTATATTACCAGTCTCAAGAAATAGTGTGGACTAGCATTGCTCATTGCTAAATATATACTAGTTGTGTTAGGATTGTCTTAATGAATAATCAAATTCCAAATATGTTAGTGTAATCTAAGAATTTTATTTCTAGTTTATGCAAATCCATTGCAAATATCCTTGATCCTTGTTCTAGGAAGTGACCTCAGAATGTAGACTCTTTTTCTTACATGACTCCCCTTTTTCTCATACTTCATGTGCAGGAGTGTGAGCATGGAAAATTCATGAGAAAGGATGAGTGCTATTATACAGTTGGCATGCATGTGGCACAAATTATTTCCACCAATACTCTAGTGGGCTAAAATCACTTGCCAGGTCTTATCTATAAACACAGGGACTAGAAAAGGTAGTCATTTTGCTTACCCAAGTGGAAACATTTAAAAATTTAAGAAATATTTAAAAAGTGTATCATGTGAGGAGGTGCTGATATTTTCATCTGAGGGTACTTTGCTAAGAAATATCCCCTTAGTCCCAAATAGATCCAAATAGATTGATGTAAGAAGTTACATTTTAAATAGTTGGTCCTCAGAAAAACTTGGGTAGCATGCCAATTTATTTTTTTGCATCAATAATGGAACTGTCTTAACTGCTGTCCATAAGGTTCTGGTCCACCTCCCCAAGATGGCAGCACCTGGGGATGGCCATGGAGACAATGTTTCAGGGGGTGGTGACAGTAAAAGTGCTGTGCCCTGGCCCCAAAGGTCAAGCCTTTAGTCTAAATATGGTACAAATCATAGGACAATTTCTTAGCAATCGCAATGGATGAAAGCACCAGGATTCACAGAAGTCTTGGAATGGCTGGAGCAGTGGAGAGTTCTAACAAGATGAAATTTAACAGGAATAAATTAACTCTTCAAACTCTTCTTGAGTCTTAAAAAATCCAAGTGCAAGCTCTTTAGGTAGGCAGGGCAGGGGCTTGCCTTACAGCAGATTGTATAAAAAAGATTTAGGAGATTTACTACACAATGTGCTGAAGGCATCAAATAGTGACTGTGCCATAAACTGTGAGTTGGTGTAAATATAAGATGAAGGACAAAGGGGGGGAATGTGATGATCCTGCCTGCTTTTATGGTAAGTAGGATGCCTTTGAAGAAATGAGACCAAAGTTGGAACCCCAGCAGCGAGCCATACTTGAAAGACTGGTAATGTCTTTCCTGAAGAAAAAATGGTTTTGAAATCTTTGAATAGTTGTCATATAAAAGAGGTATTAATAGACTTGCTCTGGATGGCAGGTAAAGATAAGATTTTCTTAGCCTGAAGGTAGAACTTTCAAACTCTGAGTTTACTGGTGATGAAATAAGCTAATTCCAGAGGTCATAACCTGTTTATTTTTAAGTGTTCAAAATAGGATGTTGTAAAGGGAATTTAAGCACTGGAAGAGGTATTGAACTTTAGGGTTTCATTGATTCAGATATAACTCACTGAGGACTTAGTTCAATAAACATTTGCTAAAAATTACCCTGTGTGACATCTTGTACTAGATATTGGTAGTACAGATGCAGTTCCTAATCTGTAGCAGCTAAACTTGAGAAATCTGAAAACTGATGCATCTCTGGATGTAGGATAAGGAGCGTGACCCAGGATAGAAAGGAGGATCAGGGAGAGGAAAGCAACAAAGTCTCACCTAGAAATGAATATTTGACCTGGGTTTATGAGTAAATGAGACCAAATGACAATAAAACATGCTTGTATTAGGAGCTAGATATTTGATTTAAGGAGATGCACTGGATTTATTGATTTCTAGCTTATATGCTTCAACTTTGTACTTACAGATCTCCACTTTCACCCTGGAGTACAAGATGATGACACTAAGTGCTCCCACTCCCCATTCTCAAATCATTTATTCAGGGGTTAGGCATTCTAATATTCCAGAATACTAGAAATCAATACTGGATTTCTGCTATTTTTTACTTTATTTATGACATTTCCATTAATATTAACATTGTTTGCATGTGACATATAATGCAAAGTGCAATAACTTAAACAAGATAGAAACTTATGTATGTAGTTCAGGGCTTATATGATGCTTCCATGATTATCAGGCACTCAGTCTCCTCCTAGCCCCCTGCTCTGTAATCCTCAGTGTGTAGTCCAAAATTACTGTTCCAACTTCAGCCATCTAATCCACATTTCAGCCAAGAGAAATATAGGAAAGAGAAAGGGACAATCCACCCCCTCACCACACCATCCATATTCTCTTTCTAAGAACACTTCCAAGAAGCTAAATATATCTATTACACTTTTAATTTTCTAATGTAAAAGTTTTTTCACTAAAACTGACATGTGTTAGTTTCATGTATACAACCCAGTGATTAAACATTTATTTAACTTACAAAGTGATTATGCCAATAAATCTAGTACCTTTCTGGCACCATATATAGTTATTAAAATATTATTGACTATATTTCCTATCCTATATTTTACATCTCCATGGCTATTATGTAACTACATATTTGTGCTTTTTAATGCCTTCAACTTTTCCACCCAGCCCCTCAACCCTCATTCCCTCTGGCAACAATCAAATGTTCTCTGTATCCATGAGTCTGTTTTTGTTTTGTTTGTTCATTTATTTTCTTCTTTAGATTCCACATATAAGTGACATCATATGGTATTTCTCTTTGTCTGATTTGTTTCCCTCAGCACAATACATGTAGATCCACCCATGTTGTTGCAAATGTTAAGATTTCATTTTTTATGGCTGAGTAATGTTCCATTGTATATATGTACCACTTCTTTATCCATTTGTCTATTGATGAGCACTGAGGTTGCTTCCATTTCTTGGCTATTGTAAATAATGCTGCAATAAATATATGGATGCATGAGTCTTTTTGATGTAGTGTTTTAGATTTCTTTGGATAAATATTCAGAAGTGGAATTGATAAGTCCTTCTTTGTTTCTTGTTATAGTCTTTGTTTTAAAGTTCATCTTGACTGATAAGTATTACTACCTCAGCTTTTTTGTTTGTTTCATTTTTATAAAATATTCTTTTCATCCCTTTATTTTTTATCTGTCTGTGTCTTTCAATATGAAGTGAGTCTCTTATAGACAGCATTTATATGGGTCTTGTTTTCTTATCCATTCAACTACCCTGTGTCTACTGATTGAAGCATTTAATCTATTTGCCTTTAAAGTAATTGTTTATAGATATATATTCATTGCCATTTTAGTATTTATAGGTCTGAACTTTTTCTTCTTCCTCTTAAAGAAGACCCTTTAGCATTTCTTGTAATACTGGTTTGGTGGTGATGAATCCCTTCAGTTTTTTCTTGCCTGAGAAGCTCTTTACCAGTCTTTTGATTCTAAATGATAGCTTTGCTGGCTAATGTAATTTTGGTTGTAGGTCCTTATGTTTCATCACTTTGAATGTTTTGTGCCAGCCTCATTATTATGTGTCTTGGTGTGGGTCGCTTTGGGTTCATCTTGCTTGGGACTCTGCACTTCCTGGTCTGTGTGTCTATTTTCTTCACCAAGTTAAGGGTTTTCTGTCTTTTTTTTTTTTTTTTTCAAATAGATTTTCAATTGCTTGCTTTCTCTCTTTTTTCAGCACCTCCATAATGCAAATATTAGTAAATTTATGTTGTTATAATTTCAGTACCCTTAAATCATACTCATTTTTTACTTTATTTCTCTCTCTCTCTCTCTCTTTTTTTTTTTTTTTTGCTATTTTGGTTAGATGTTTTCTGCTACCTTATCTTCCAAATTGATGATTTGATCTTCTGCTTCATGTAATCTGTTGATTCCTTCTAGTGTATTATTAATGTTAATAATTGTATTCTTTATATCTAACTAGTACTTTTTAAATGTTTTCTATTGTGATTTTTATGTTTCCTATTTCTTTGTTGAAGTTCTCACTGAATTTATCTATTCTTCCCCTTAGTTCATTGAGCATCCTTATAATCAGCGTTTTAAACTCAACATCTGGTAGATTGTCTCTTTTGTTTAGTCCTTTTTTCTGTTGTTCTGTTCTTTGATTTGGGACATGATTTTTGTCTATTTTGGCAGCACCCTGTGTTTGTTTCTGTGTATTAGGCAGAGCTGCTATGTCTCTCAGTTTTGGTACAGCAGTCTAATGCACAGATGTCCTGTGAGGCCCAGTAGTACAGTCTCTCTGATCACCAAAGCAGGGAATTCCAAGTGCGCACCCTGCCATGTGTGCACTCTCCTGTTCTAGTTCAGCCTTGATTGCTATTGGAACATCAATGGGAGGGATTGATTCCTATGCCCATCTCGTGTGAAGACTAGCTGTGACCACCATGGAGGATCAGCTGTGCAAGGGCGAATCCCATAGAGCAGAACTCGCTTCAGTGGACCTCTGATGCCAGCTCAGTCTACACCTTGAGTGTGTTACCCATGGAGGTCATTGAGTCAGTATTCCAGTGTGGTCTGAATCTGTCCACTGGGTGTGCTGGCTCTGGGGCCTCCAGGGAGGTGCAGAACAAACACAGCCACTGCCTGTGCCATCCCAGGGCCACCTAACATGATGTACAAAGCAATCTTTAGATGGTTGCCACTTGTATTGTGCTTGGGGTTGCCCAGGAGAAGTCAAGCAGCAAATCAAGGCCAGTTGCCACTGATGTCAGGCTTAAGGCTGCTAAGCAAGAGGGACAGGGCATGCTGAGGCCAGATGCTCTTTGTATGGTGTTTATGAGCCTTTGAGAGATTTTAGGAAAGTCTGTAACATGAGCCCTTTGTATGTAAACACCATAGGAAGTTAGGTGAGGCGGGATGTCAAAAAGCCATTAGGTCAGGGTGAAAGGTGTTAGCCCAGCTGATTAAGACTCAGATATGGCACTTAAATGGGGAAGGCTTAGCAAAGGAACAACTGCCTCTGCAAGGACTTATGTTTGGAGACCCTGATGTGAGGCTGGGACTCTTCACTCCTCAAAGGAAGCCTCCACAGCTGAGGTATTTCTCTGATGTTTAACAACCACACACGGGATGGGACCTGCCTTTTTCACATCTCCACCCCTCCTACAAGTTTTGATGTGGCTTCTTCTTTATATCCTTACTTATGGGATTTCCATTCAGCCGGTCTTCAGGTGGTTCTCAATGATGGTTGTTCTGTAGTTTAGTTGTAATTTAGACATGGTTGTGGGAAGATACAAGTACTGTGTTTACATATACCACCATCTTAACTGAAAGCCCATGCTTTCTGCTATTTTTAACATAATACCAAATTCACTTTGTTCCAATGTTTCCCAAACAGTTCAGTTGACCAGCAGATGATAAAGACTGTTAAGAATATTCTCTTGGAGAAAACTTTCTTTTTCCAGCATAACCTCAAAAAAACTTGAAATGAATGTTTCTTATGTTTTTTGAGCATTGTAGACCATTTAGGAGGCCCAGGCTTTGTGACCAGATATCCTGACTTGGACAATAGCCATTCTACAGGTATCCTGTTCCACTTCCCCTGTTTTGTATATAGTAACTCTTACCTCATTCATAATTCAGAAACACATTGGATGCTTGCTCAGTTCTAAGATAAATAAAAAGCAAGATGGACAAATCCCCTGACTACCTACAAAGCAAGAGTATTGCTGTCTGTGTAGTATGGTAATGAGTGTGAATAAAGAAGTTAGGAGGACAGAATTGGTATCTGGAGATGTATAAAAAAATGGGGATATTAAGGACTATTCAGTAAGTTATTTTCTAGCAGATGGTTAACCATTAGGAAAAAGAATAAGAAACTTGCTTTATAATATACTATCAAATATTTCTTAATTGATAAAAGGTCAAATTTGTGAAAAGTAAAAGCACACAAAAATTCTCAGAATTGAAGAAGACTACTAATTATTAAATTATTAAATGAGTAAAATAAACAAGAACATGTGAACATTTTGATCACATAAATGTTAACAAAATTCAAAAAGTAAACTGGGAAAGAATGTTTGCACAAATATTTATAGAACAAAGGAGAGAAAGATGAGTTAAAGATACTCAACTCCTTAGAATAAAGTGAGCAGTGGTAAAGAAAAAACACAAAGTACATAAAAGTCTCCAGAGCTATAAAATGTGCAGTCTCATTAATAATGTAAAATGGAAAAAAAATGAGTTTGTAATTTCTTCATCGATCAAGTCGTGTCATCTTTTTTTGCATTTATTTTAACTAGTAGTGTATGATGTTTATCCATGGGTTGATGAAACTTGTATTTTAATATTGTTTGGCGAGAGAAGAAATTAATATAAATTTATTAGTGGGTATTTAATAGTATTTGTCAAGAGTCTTTAAAGTGTTTAACTCCTTTGACTAATAATTCCCCTTCTCAGAATTTATAGTATAAATATATAAAGATGCTCATGAAGGTGTATTTTCAGATATTCACTATAGCAAAGTGTAATAAAAATGTACAGACAACTAGGAATTATATTGCAGTACATCAAATAATTTCAAAATTGTAGCATATCATATTCTAAAAATATAATCTTTGCCTCTTTAGTGAAATGGCATCTTATTTTTTTTTGAGCGTGTAGCTATGGTTTATTTATTTACTGATGAATGGTTTTCTTTTGTACAAATATACAGCAATTTGTATAATCACTGTTCTATTAATTATCCTGTGGGGTAGTTGCAGCTTAAGCAATTATAAATAGCATTTCTACTTTTACAAACATGTATGTTCATGTCTGCTACTACATATTAGCAAGAGTTTCTTTGGAATATATGCTTAGGTGTGAAATTACTGGGTTGTAAAATATGTATAGTTTATTCCAATGAAATGCCAAACTGTTTTCCAAATTGGTTGTGTCAATTTATACTTTCAGTATTAGGCTATGGATATCTCTCTTTTTTTTCTTTTTTTTTTTAATTTAATCATTGTTCAAGTACAGTTTTCTACCTTTTACTCCCAATCCAGCCCACACACCCAACCCTCCCCACTTCCCTCTCATTACCATCCCCCCCCAGATTTTGTCCCTGTGTTCTTTAAATTTGTTCCTGTAAACCCTTTCCATTCTCCCCTGAAATTCCTCTTCCCTCCCCTCTGTTCACTGTTAGCCTGTCCCCTATTTCAGTGTCTTTGGTTATATTTTGCTTGTTTCTTTGTTTTGTTGTTTAGGTTCCTGTTAAAGGAGAGATCATATGGTATTTGCCTTACACTGCCTGGGTTATTTCACTTGGCATAATGCTTTCCAGTTGCATCCATACTGTTGCGAAGTATAGGAGCTCCTTCTCTCTTTCTTTCTCTCTCTCTCTTTCTCTCTTTCTCTCCTCCTTTCTTTCTTTCTTTCTTTCTTCTTTTTTTCTTCTGCATAGAATTCCACTGTGAGTGTCCCAGGTTCTATTCCCAGCCAGGGTACATTCCTGGGTTGCAGGCCATAACCCCCAGCAACCGCACATTGATGTTTCTCTCTCTCTTTCTCTCTCTCTCTCTCTCTACCCCCTCCCTAAAAAAAAAAAAAAAAAAAAAGAATTCTACAATCAAAAAAAAAAAAAAAGAACTTACATGACTACACTCTAAGAAGACAAGTAACCCAATTAAAAAATAGGCAAAGGACTTGAACAGACACTTCTCCAAGGAGGACATACAGAAGATCCAAAGACACATGAAATGATGTTCAATATCGCTAGCTATCAGAGAGATGCAAATTAAAACCATGATGAGATACCACTTCACACCATTCAGAATGGCTATCATAAACAAAGCAACAAACAACAAGTGTTGGAGAGGTTGTGGAGAAAAGGGGTCCCTAGTGCACTGTTGGTGGGACAGCTCTTGGATTCATTGATCCTTAGAATTTTGCTTTTAGTCTCCATGTCATTTCATTCTGCTCTGATCTTGGGCATTTCCTTCCTTCTGCTTGCTCTGGGCTGTCTTTGTAGTTGTTCCTTGAGTTCTTGTAGATGTAGGGTTAGGTTGTTTGTTTGGAATGTTTCTAACTTTTTTAGGTGGGCCTATAACACTATGAACTTCCCTCTCAGGACTTCCTTCACTGTGTCCCATAAGTTTTGGGTTGTTGTGAGTTCATTTTCATTTGTATCCAGAAACCTTTTGATTTCTTCCCTGATTCATTCTTGACCCATTCATTGTTTAATAGCATGCTATTTAATCTCCATGATTTTGAGTGTTTTGGGTATTTTCCTTTGGGTTGGTTTCTAGCTCAGTCCCTTGTGGTCTGAGAAAATGCTTGAAATGATTTCAATTTTCTTGAAATTGTTGAGGCTTGTTTTGTGTCCTGTCATGTGGTCTATCTTTGAAAATGTTCCATGTACATTTGAAAAGAATGTGTATTTGGCTTCTTTGGGAGAGGGGGCTCTGTATATATCAGTTAAGTCCATTTCATTTAGGGTATTGTTCAAAGCCACTATATCTTTATTAATATTTTGTTTGGAAGATCTGTCCATTTTTGACAGTAGGGTGTTAAAATCCCCCACTATAATTGTGTTGCTGTCCATATCTTTCTTGAAGTCCTCTAAGATTTTCTTTATGTATTTGGGTGCTCCTATGTTGGGTGAATATATATTTACAATATTTATGTCTTCTTGGTGGATTCTTCTTTTGAGTATCATGAAGTGACTTTCTGGGTCTTTCTTTATGGGCCTTTTGGAAGTCTATTTTGTCAGATATGAGTATTGCTACCCTGGCTTTTTTTTTTCTATCCATTTGCTTGGAAAATTTGTTTCCAGCCCTTCACATTTAGCCTGTGCAGATAAACAAAATCGACAAGCCTTTAAGCAGACTCATCAAGAAAAAAAGAGAGAAGACCCAAATAAACACAATCAGAAATGAAAGAGGAGAGATTACAACAGATACCACAGAAATACATAGGATTGTAAGAAATTACTACAAAGAACTGTATGCCAAGAAATTTGAAAACCTAGGTGAAATGGACAACTTTCTAGAAAAATATAATCTTCCAAAACTCAGTGAAAAAGAAGGAGAAAGCCTGAACAGACCAATAACAACAACATAAATTGAAGCAGTAATCAAAAAACTCCCAACACACAAAAGCCCGGGACCAGATGGTTTCACAGGAGAATTCTACAAAGCATTTAATGAAGAACTAACACCTATCCTTCACAGACTATTCCAAAAAATCCAAAAAGATGGGAGTCTCCCAAACTCTTTTTATGAGGCCAACATCATCCTAACTCCAAAACCAGATAAAGACACAACAAAGAAAGAAAGCTTTAGGCCAATATCACTGATGAACATTGACGCTAAAATCCTCAACAAAATACTGGCAAACTGCATCCAACAATACATTAAAAAGATCATACACCATGACCAAGTGGGATTCATTCCAGGGATGCAAGGATGGTTCAATATTCGCAAGTCAGTAAATGTAATACATCACATAAACAAAAGCAAAGACAAAAACTACATGATCATATCAATTGATGCAGAAAAGACATTTGATAAGGTACAACACCTGTTCATGATAAAAACACTCTGCAAAGTGGGGATAGAGGGAGCATTCCTCAACATAATAAAGGCCATATATGAGAGACCTTCAGCCAACATCATACTCAATCGCCAAAAATTAAAGTCTTTTCCACTAATATCAGGAAAAAGACAAGGTTGTCCACTTTCACCACTTGTATTCAATTTAGTACTGGAAGTTTTAGCCACAGGGATCAGACAAGAAAAAGAAATAAAAGGCATCCAAATCGGAAAGGAGGAAACAAAACTGTCACTGTTTGCAGATGACATGATAGTATACATAGAAAATCCTATAGACTCTACCAAAAAACTGCTTGATCTAATAAATGAATTTGGCAAAACAGCGGGATACAAAGTGATTATCCAGAAGTCAAAGGCATTTCTGTATACCAAAAATGAAACAGCAGAAACAGAGATCAAGGAAAAAAATCCCATTCAAAATAGCAAAAAGAAAAATAAAATATCTAGGAATAAACCTAACCAAAGAAGTAAAAGACCTGTATTTAGAAAACTACACAACACTGAAGAAAGAAATCAAGGAAGACACAAACAAATGGATACATATACCGTGTTCATGGATTGGAAGAATTAATATCATTAAAATGTCCATACTACCCAAAGCTATTTACACATTCAATGCAATACCTATTAAAGTACCAATGGCTTATTTCACAGACATAGAACAAACACTTCAGAAATGTATATGGAATTATCAATGACCCCAAATAGCTGCTGCAATTTTGAGAAAGAAGGGTAAAGTAGGAGGGATCACAATACCCGACACCAAACTATACTACAAGGCCACTGTAGTCAAAACAGCCTGGTACTGGCATAAAAACAGGCAGATAGACCAATGGAACAGAACAGAGAGCCCAGAAATAACCCCAAGTCTCTATGGTCAATTAATATTTGACAAAGGAGGCAGCAACATTAAATGGAATAAAAATAGCCTTTTCAACAAATGGTGTTGGGAGAAGTGGACAGCCACGTGCAAAAAAGTGAAACTTGAGCACCAACTTACACCAAATACAAAAATACATTCAAGGTGGATAAAAGACTTAAATGTAAAACGTGATACCATTGAAGTCCTAGAGGAGAACGTAGTTAGGAAAATCTCAGATATTTCACAAAGAAACTTTTTTACTGATGTGTCCCCTAGAGCAAGGGACATAAAGGAAAGAATAAACAAATTGGACCTCATCAAAATTAAAAGCTTCTGCACAGCTAAAGAAAACAGTATCAAAATAAAAAGAGAACCAACTGTATGGGAAAACATATTTGCCAATGATACCTCAGACAAGGGTTTAATCTCCAAAACATATAAAGAACTTACAAGACTGCACTCTAAGAAGACAAGGAATCCAATTAAAAAGTGGACAAAGGACTTGAACAGACACTTCTCCAAGGAGGACATACAGAAAATCCAAAGACACATGAAACAATGTTCAATATCGCTAGCTATCAGAGAGATGCAAATTAAAACCACGATGAGATACCACTTCACACCAGACAGAATGGCCATCATAAACAAAGCAACAAACAACAAGTGTTGGAGAAGTTGTGGAGAAAAGGAGAACCTAGTGCACTGTTCGTGGGACTGCAGACTGGTACAACCACTATGGAAAGCAGTATGGAACTTCCTCAGAAAGCTAAAAATGGATCTGCCTTTTGACCCTGCTATTCCACTGCTGGGACTCTATCCTAAGAATACTAAAACACCGATTCAAAAGAACTTATGCACCCCAATGTTCATAGCAGCAGAATTTACAATAGCTAGATGCTGGAAGCCACCAAGATGCCCATCAGTGAATGAATGGATCAAAAAACTATGGTACATTTACACAATGGAATTCTATGCAGCAGAAAGAAAGAAGGAGCTCCTACCCTTTGCAACAGCGTGGATGGAGCTGGAAAACATTATGCTTAGTGAAACAAGCCATGCAGTGAAAGACATATACCATATGATCTCACCTTTAACAGGAACCTAAATAACAAAACAAAGAAACAAGCAAAATATAACCAAAGATACTGAAATAGAGGACAGGCTCACAGTGACCGGAGGGGAGAGAAGAGGGAATTTAAGGGGTCAGTAGGAAGGGTTCACAGGAACAAACTTAAAGGACACATGGTCATAAACTAAGGGGAGGGTGGTAATGGGAGGGAAGTGGGGAGGGTGGGAGGGGGCACTGGATTGGGAGAAAAAAGGAGAAAACTGTATTTGAACAATGATTAAAATATAATTAAAAAAAGAAAGAAAAAATTCACAAATAAAGCAAAATGTACATGAATTAAAACTACTGGTGAAAAAATGAAAAGAAAATAGTATAGATAAAGTTTGGGATCATATGCTATTTTACATACAGTTTTCAGGGAATGTGTCTGATAAAGTGATCTTTGAGCAGAGACCTAAAGGTGGCTCAGAAATGAGTCATGCTGATCTATGGGTGATGAATAGTTCAACAGAAGCAACCACATTTGCAAAGATCCTAAGTCAGAAAGGAGGACAGCATAGAAACCACTGAGAGTCGAATGGTATATAGCATGGAATAGTCAGAAATGATGGTTTAGAGATGGGGAGTAGGTATGAGTCCTGGATCTACAGGATTCTGTATGCCATGCTAAGAGTTCAGTTTCCTTTTTTCTTTTATTTTCTTTATTCTTTCCCATCTCTCTCTCTCTCTCTTTCTGTCTCTCTTTCCTTCTTTCTACATTTTATGGAAAACCAACATTTGACCAGATAAATGACTATAATTGGCCTATGCTTAAAAAGGAGCATTCTGGTAACTGTGTAGAAAATAGTCTGCAAAGAGGCACAAGTGGAACCTGAGAGATCAGTTAGGAGACTCTTTTAGTAGCTCAGGAAAGATGATGATTCCTGGAACTCAGCTGGAGGTGATGAGAAATGGTTGAATTTGGTATGTATTTTGAGTTTCAGTGAGAGGGTTTTGCTAATAGGTTAAATTCTGAGTGTGAAAAATAAAAGTCATGGACAGCTCCAGGGTAGTTCAAATAACTGGATGAGTGAGTTACCTTGATCAAAATGAGCGGGATTTTAGGAGTAAGAGATTTGGGCTAGTTCAAACTGAGTTGTTTGATTTACCAAGTAGGTATTCACAGGGAGATTTTGAGTGGGCAGTTGGATAACTGTAGTAAAGGAAGGGAGGTCATTTGAATAGACATTTATTTGGGAAGTAGACTATAGAGATTGTATTTAAAACCTCATAACTAAATGAGATTACTTGTGGAGTAAATATAGTCAAAAAGTGTGTAAAATTGAAGTCCCAAGACAATTCATCATTTAGAGTTTGCGTAAATTGGGCAGATTCAGAAAGGAGACTGAATAGATGTGGCTTATGAAGCTAAGCGCCAACCAGATGTATGGGAGCTCATAAAATCAAAGTGAAGAAGATGATTCATGACAGTAGGAGAGATCAGGGTGTCAAACTGCCGAAAGGTTGACAGAGATAAAGACACAGGATTTGGCCACCTGGCAGTCATTTGTTATTTGATAAGATTAATTAGGACAAAGGCCTGGAAGAAATCCAAACAATACAGGATAAAACTGAGAAAGCACAAGCAGTAAGGAGGGACGACTACTTGGACAACTTTTGAGAAAGAGAAAGAGAGAAACTGTAATGGCTAGAGGGGCATCTGGAATAAATGGTTTTCTTTAAATGGGTATAATATGTCCCAACAGGAATGGAGAGAGAGAGGAGAGAGATATGACTCAAGAGAAAGAGAGAGATAATCAAGCTTGTCATGCTACCACCTACAGTAGCAAGGTCAAACTTTCCATTTTTCCTGTAAAAGCAGGGATCTTTTGATATTGTTCACATTTCATATCTGTAACATTCAAAGCAGAGAAGCAGAGGCCCAGAGCTCTAATACCCTGTCTTATCAATCAGGAATTTCCTGTGAGATTAAGGGCTATAGAAGCATAAACGCCCATAGCAATCTGCCTTTTCCTTTCAAAAGTAACCGCATCTACCCCATCCTTTCTTTCATCATCTTATTTCAGTGAAATAAATAATATCCTTCTCCCAAAGGTAATGTCTTTGTTTTGTGGACCTGTTCACAAATGGCTAATTCAAATAATATTCTTTTCAACCAAGACAGCATTGGTAGGGATAACCTGAAGACATATTTTAATTTGAGAATTGCTAAATCTAAGCAGATTTATGAAAGTTTGTGTTTGACATAATCATTAAAATGATATCAAAACATGAAAATAGAATATGTGTATCCATGCACACACCTAGTCATGAATTTGTCAGAAATCTTTATTGCAAACTACAAAAGAACTATTAAATTTAACTCTATAGAAAAAAGAATTTAAGTCAAGAATCAATAATTTTTTCTTGTTTATTTTGTTCATTAGATTCCTCTTATAAGTGAGATCATATGGTATTTATCTTTAACTGACTGGCTTATTTCATTTAGCATAATATTCTCCATTTCCATCCATGCTGTTGCAAAAGGATAGGAATTTCTTCTTACTTTCTGCTGTGTAGTTTTCCATTGTGTAAATGTGCCACAGTTGTTTTGATCCACTCATCTACTGACAGACACTTAGACTGTTTCCAGCACTTGGTTAGTGTAAATAGCACTGCTTTGAACATATGGAACAGGCTGTCAGCAGCCAGAGGGAAACAGGTAGAAAGATAATGGTGAAAAGAAGGAGAAAGTACTAGTTAAAATACCTGTATGAATGGCCCATGGACATGGACAACAGTGTGGGGATTGACTGCAGGAACGAGGAGTGAGCTGGGTGGAGGAGAGCAAAGGGGAAAAAATTGGAACACCCATAATAGAATAATAATAAAAAAAGGTTCTTTTATAAAAAAAATCAATAATTTGTTTAGGATAGCAGACTCTACCAGGGACCAAGGAGCAAAAATCAACGGAATCCTACCACAAGACTGTATTCCTTAGTGTGTCACTGGCAATACCACTACCAAATGTGTGATATTTGTTTCCATGTCACTGGATTCATTGTTCCTAAATTCTTATCATCCATCCTATTGCCACTCTTGTCATGAAGTGTCTCCAAATTATTGGCTGAGCATGAATCATATAACTTTTCTCTAGTTGACAGGGAATAGGAAGATTATTTTCCTACTGTTAGTTTTCATAATAAGGATTTATTATAAAACTTCTATATAATGTCTGTGAGGAGAAAACAACAAAAATTAACAATTGATTTGAGGTCTGTGTTGGAGTAAAAACAAATCCTTAGTAACATGAATTTCTAAATAGATAAACTATCCAGCAAAATTAGATTAGCCAATACTGAAGTCCTGCTTTTATCATTATTTTTGTTTCTTTAACAGAACACATCATGAAGTAAATTGCCAAAGTTACTGGTTGGAAGATATGCCCAAAAGCATAATTATCATTCCATGCATGTTTCTTTATGAGTGATACAGAAAACAGCAATAAGCAATGTCTACAATTTTTCTATTTTTTTATTACTGGACATACCTGACATTTGGTTTTATATTCTCTCAAGTATAACATCTTTGTACTAGTGGAAGAATTGTCTCAAGTCAGCACTAAACATACTTAAATACTGTGCAATCTCCAAAAACCTTTTGAAAACATAAATTTAATTCTATGTGCCTCTATTTATAAAGTTGTTAAAATAATACCCAAATTCCAGCATCAAAATTTATACTAAACATAAAGAGCATTAATGTAATTTTGGAGTGGAAATTTTAAAATCTGTACAAGTAATATGTTGCCATATTTGGAAAGCTATTTTTAGTCAGACAGATTGGCTTCAGAAAACAATATTAGATTATGGGGAAAAAACTAAATGATTAGAATTATTCTTACACAAATTATAATTAAGGAAGAATCTAATTTAAGAAATATACTAGCCCTGGCTGGTGTACCTCAGTGGATTGAGCACAGGCTGTGAACCAAAGGGTTGCAGGTTCAATTCCCAGTCAGGGCACATGCCTGGGTTGCGGGCCAGGTCCCCAGTGGGGGCCATGGGAGAGGCAGCCACACATTGATGTTTCGCTCTCTCTTTCTCCCTCCCTTCCCCTCTCTAAAAATAAGTAAATAAATCTTAAAAACTATATACATAATGATGTAAATATTGTTTCTTTTTATATGTTTTTTATTTTAGCTTTAACATCTCTTTTTCTCACCACAGATTCTATATTAATAAAGACTAGAAATAATTATTATCTGATAACCATTGATTTCTTAAAACATCCTAGCAGGAAAAGTGCAGTTTTTTTTTTCAGTTGGGCTCAAAATGGCATCATCAAACACTGTGAGTGATCCCTGAATACTTTATAATAACTTAAGAGGCCACACTTCCAAAGCCACAGTCCTCTATACCTTTTGGCATTGCAATAAAAAAATGGCAATATTGGCAGCTTTGGTTACTGAATTGATGTGGGGGATTGTTCATTTTAAATATGAGTCAGCAGAATATTAAGGCATGAAGTGTAGAGAGCAGCCTGAGGAGCACTTTCATAAGGAGTTCGAAAAACTGGACTCTATACTTAGTTTTGCTTTGTTTACTAAGTATTAACTTTATATATTTATATCTCTCTTTGTATACTAAGAGATTATAACAAATACAATCAGATGCTAAAATATAATCCAAATATACATTTTTCAGGCTAAGAATATTCTCTAATTTATTAGCTCTACAAAATTTATGCCATTATGCAACCCATTAACCTTTAAATACTCAGTTTTCAATCAATAAAATTAGATGATACATGCTTTGACTAGGAACCCTGAAACACCAATCCAAAAGAACCTATGCACCCCAATGTTCATAGCAGCACAATTCACAATAGCCAAGTGTTGGAAGCAACCTAGGTGCCCATCAGTAAATGAATGGATCAAAAAACTATGGTACATTTACACAATGGAATTGTATGCAGCAGGAAAAAAAGAAGGAGCTCCTACACTTTGCAACAGCATGGATGGAACTGGAGAACATTATGCTGAGTGAAATAAGCCAGGTGGTGAAAGACAAATACCATATGATCTCGCCTTTAACAGGAACCTAAACAACAAGACAAACAAACAAGCAAAATACAACCAAAGACACTGAAATTGAGAACAGGCTGACAATCACCAGAGTGCAGAGGGGAGGGAATTTCAGGGGAAAAGGGGAAGGGTTTACAGGAACAAGTATGAAGGACACATGGACAAAACCTAGTGGGGGGGGTGGAAATGGGAGGGAGGTGGGGAGCACTGGGGGGTGGGCTGGGATGGGAGTAAAGACAGAAAACTGTACTTGAACAACAATTAAAATAAAAAATGTAAAAAAATGCTTTGAAAAGTCTAAAGCATTATGCAAATGTACAGAATATGCTTATGATTATAACTGTTTTAGTATTTCACAGTGGCTTGGGTGAGGGAGAACATTTTCATGGAAAGCACTGAACTGTTTTTTGTATCAATGGTCCTTGATATTGGTGATGCTTGTTTAAAGAGTACCTCTTGTGTAGTATGGGAAGGGATAGAGAGTTTGCAGGCATCTGTGCTTCACTGTCACCTACCAGTAGGCTGTTAAATCAAGCTTAATTAAGAAATACACTTGGGTTTAGGAAATCCATCCATCAGTCTGTGATCCAAGTCAATGGTATCTCTTAGTGCTGTCATATAAAGATGTGCTTAAAGTTGCTAGAAATAAACCCAAAGGGGGTTTTAAGGTCATATAAGTAAACAGGAATATACAACTAAATACAAGCAATTGTTTGAGATAGTACTACTTACTCTTGTAGGCAAAGTCTTTGATATCTTGCATTATGCTAGAGAGAGAATTGAATTTTAACAGATATCTTTTATACTGATGTAATGTACAACCTTTAGCAGAAGCAAAGATGAAATGCTCCTTAATCACTCCATAAGGAAGTACAATATAGGTGTCCAGGGAAATTGTTCTCATTCCCTTGGGATGCATGTTCTTTCTGAAGACTCTTTCTAAGAGTTCTCTTGTGAAGTCTATTTCAAATGAGAGAACACACTTCCTTAAGGATGTGGTGATGTTTGAGGGACATAAAAGAGAATGTACTGCCCCAATATGTAGTACCTTCATTTTCTCCCTTTGTTATCACAATGGAATAGGATTTTTGTTTCTGGAAGTATCAACATATTAAAAATGATTATTTATTAATAACTTAGTTTAAATGCTTCACCAGTGCATTCCCAATGGAAGACTACCAAGCATGAGGTTTCTTTTTATTGCATAGATTCAAGATGAAGATCTGGAACATAGCCAGGGAGGGAAAGAGCTCAATTTGGAGAGTGGGCAAAAGACACTGAAACAGCATTGGGTTCGAGAATAGTAAAGATAAACATTATTGAATAGGTAATGGATCATAAAGAAGGAGGGAAACATAGGTGTGAGTGGCTTCTGAAAGAATTTCTGTAGGACTGCTCTTGTAAGGGGACATGCAGGTATACGTTGGAGATATTGCTGGTTCAGTTACAAACCACAATAAAGTGAGTCACACAGTAAGGTGAGTCATAATCATTTTGCTGGTAGAAGGTCGTGCCTTCAGTTTGAAAGAAAACCCACATCTGTGAAGCACAATAAAACAAAATATGTTTGTACAAGGAAAAGCTGCAGCTCAATATGCATTGCTTTGGCTATCACTGAGGCAAATATGATTTAAAAATTATTAAGTCCCATACTTTGTCTCTGATTTTTAATATTTTGCATTTGCCAAGTCAGTATGATGCCATTTTTCTGGTATCAGCTTGGCTAATCAAACAGATATGAAAGCATTGTTGAGAAATACAAGATGGCACAAAAGTAGGTTTAGTGTTGTTCATATGGAAAATAATATAATAATAAATAATAGTATAAGAACAAACTATGTTTTGCATGTTCACAACTGTAAACCTTCTTTTGCCCCAACCTGTACTTACTGTTTCAAGGCCTAGTTCTTACCTTTCCTTACAAAAATTTCAACACTTTAGTCCCTAGAAATATCAGTCCTCTATCTTTCTGATGATGCTTGAAGAAATGCTTTGTGATTACACCATAAATGGGCATTGAACACAGGGAAATCTGCAGATCACCTTTTCACATTAGTAACTGTTACAACAATCCACTACAGGGGTGCCATTTTTAGGGCAAACCATTCATAACTATTATTCAGTAGCAAAAATCTAGAGAAATATATGCTGAGTCTGGAAAACAGGAGTGCATTTTGTGAATTCTGGAGAGAAAGGCTTCACAGAACAAAGAATCTGAAAACAACTTTTCTCTGTGGGAAAGAATCTTGCTGCGAGGTACTGCACATCCCAGACTCGCACATACTGATAGAATATGGTGTGAAAATCTGCAGTTGCGTTAGGGCCCTAAATGCTGCTTCTACAGCTCAAACTGTTACATTCTTCCTTCATCCCTGATTTTTAGCAGTAGCTCTTCTCTGAGCATCATTTTTTTCACTTCATTTTTTTCTTCAAAATTTTATTTGGCTTCCATTGAATTCTGTGTGGATGGTAACTGACAGAAAGCAAAAAGACAGAAAGAGGCAGTGTCCTAGTTTAATTGTGTACCTCAGACTCGTATTCCAATATTATCATCAGTTCAGTCACAGTCCGTTCTGCATTTCAGATGAAATCTAAGAAAATAAACAATTTAAAATAAGTTTTATGTGCTCCTTGTGGAGAGCTGACAGATCATTGCATCCATCAAATCCCTGTTTACATCAATAGAGACTGGCATGATCTTAAACTAGCAAAAATTGCTCTTGCTTTGCTGCTATTAGTATTCTCAGCTGCTTCAAGGCCTAAGGCCAGCAGCGGGAGTTCACTTAGGCGTCCATCACCCATAGTGGTTCTTACAGAATATAATCCTTAATTCACTTGAACACAAAGAAGTGTCTTTCATTCTGAAGTGCAAAAACTGGTAAAAAGAACACAATGCGGTTATTGACAGTGTGGCTGATAAGGTCTTGATAATTTGTTAGAGGGCTTAGGGTGTTATCATTGTTCAATTAGACTTCTTTAAAAGTTATGGATGTTTTTCCTCCTTTTGCTGCTTGGGTTAAGGCAGGCTGTTACTGAACAGAGTGTCAAATAATGGCAAAGGGCAGAAGTAAAATTTCAAATATCTGGGTACAAATGGATTGGAATGCAGAGTTCATAGGATGCAAATAAGATTACTCTCAACTGTTTGTAAAAGGTATGAAGTTCCGTCAGTACACAATACAGCCTAACCTTTACCTACATGTTGTTATGTGTGTATGCAATTTAATTGCTATCACTTCTTTGTAGCAATACAAACACAAATAAAAATAAATCCTGAGCCCTAGATGTAGCAAGTTGAGAAATCTGCAAATTACTGTTTTAAGAATCATTGACTTTTTTAATGATTTTATCATATATTACAGAATAGATGTTATTACTCATATCTTCATATGAATGGATTGCTTAATTTTATGTAGCAACTATCTCTTGATGATAAAATATTGCCTGATATTAATGAAATATTTAAGAAATAAATTATATTTACTCCATTTTTATTTTCTTCAAGTGGTAAAAATTAATTCAAATTTCTAATGTGAAAATATTGCATTTTAAAAAGTTTATTTAAAGAGTTTGTGAAAATTCACTTTGAATTTTACTTAATGATTCACAGCCTTTCGTATAGTTAGTCTGAGGCTAATTGAATTTCTTTAAATGACCTTTCTTATTCACTCTGGTAATGAAGAATAAATCCACCTTCTATGTATACTAGAGTTAAGACAAAGAGTTAAAACTACTCTACTTTTGCAGTCATAATTTAAGGTTTAGTTAATCTATCCTTATGGGCATAATAATTACCTTAAACTTATGCTGAAATATAGCTTGATATGAACTCATACATCACTCCTAGTTTTTAACAAAACTAAGGGCAATGATAGTTATCAAAACCATGGGTAAAATTAGTGTAAAGTTCTCGGCTGATGTTTCTTCAATCCATTTTGAGTGTAATTAATACTAATCTTAGAGAAACTAGTTTAGAATTGACCATATCTGATTATATCTTAGGGAGAAATTATATAAATTTTCAACATGTTAAGGACAGATTATGGTCTTCAGTGAAACATGAAATACAAAACAAATTCAACAGTTAAGATAGTTTTTACTATACTTTCTGAAATTCTTGCTTAACTCCTCAACCAGTAACAAACGTTTTGCTCTGATATCTATTCCTTCCCTACAAGTTTCTGAGAAGAGATGCAAACTGGGTGCTGTTTTGATCAAGTTGAGTCTTTTTAAGGAAACTTTTCTCTATGTCTTGGCTTTATTATCCTAAATATAAATTTGGATGACTTTTTATATGATAATACCTTGTTGTGCATTAAGATACTATCAGACCCATCTTCAACACACTGGATAGAGGCTGTTGTATTGACAAAAGATAAATCACCAGAATACCTTTTGAATTATATGATACTTTATAGAATGTGGACAGGTGATCATCAAATCAGTATAGGACATCCCTGACACACACAAAACACACACACACACACACAAATAGTCAAGATTATTGCTTTATAATGCTTGATATGTTAAATAATCCTTGTCCATTAGAAAATAGAACCAATAGAATCAATTTAATTTTACTTTTCATATGTTACCTAAACATTTCAGTATATCAGATCATTTCAAAGTATTTAGTTTCTGAAAAAGCATCCAGGCCTTTTTGGCTTTTGATCATGCCATTGAAAGTGCTCTGAAGAATAAAAATTACTTTTCTTACAAGTCCCTGAAATTGCTGTACTGATTCCAGAAAAATAATTTAGTATTCCATACAATGTTTAAAAAGTTATTAAGTGCATATGGAAAAGAAAAGTATAGTTCATGAAGCTCATTATTTATAGTAAGATTATTGATGTAAAATAAAATTACTATGCTAGGCCAAGTCTTGTCTTCTCTGAGTTATATCCCTACAGAAGAAAGACAGTGCTTATCTCTTCTTGGAGTATATTACTTTTCTTAAAATAGTCTTTTATAAAATCTGCAGGAAATAATTCTTAATCACTGAAATTTTTGCCCATGTATAGAATTACCAATGGAACAGGACCTTCATTTCTCAAACCACCATGTGTTTAAATAAATTTTCCACTCAAAAATTTTGTGTGGAAAAAAATAGCACATACATGGAAGGAAAACAAAGGAATAAAAATATATGTGTCAGAGAGAGAAGAGGGCATATAGGCATGAGTAAAAGAGGAACATGAATATCAGAGTGATGGACCAAGGAAGAGGTAGCAAAGGTGTCAGAACAAAGTCAATGGGTGCCATTGAGTATAAGTGTGCAAACAATATTTAGGGGAAGTGGAGAGTAAAGATCAGTGAAAAAATAAGGGGGATAAAGGACAGGAGTGTTACTATTAATTATAAATAACAAGTCATCTTTGAAGCCACACTTACCTAGTTGCATAGAATTTCTTATCCCTGGGCATAGACTAACATAACAAACAGGATATTTTTTTCTTTCCATTTTATCCTAGTGCTAAAATAGTGTTGTTGTCCAGGTGTCTGTGTTCTAAAGTGATAGTTACTATATAAATTTTAAATAGGTAATAAATATTAATTAATGTGATGCATTTTATACAACTATCAGCTGGGCATTTCAAAACATTCTGCAAACAGTTCTTATAAAGCCTCTTTAATTAACATTGGTGCCAGGGATGATCAGACTAAACACTTATTGAGGGATATAGTGTGAAACATTTTATAGATGTTGATTTGATCTAATAAAGCAGACAATGCAATAAACACATGATAAATAAGTGACTTATCCAGGAAAGGCTTATCTGGCATTCACTCCATTTTATAATGCCATAGATTATGGACCCCTCCAAGAACCTTGGGGTTCAAGGAAAGAAACTGACATGATTAAATAAAAGTGAATGTTAAAAATCAATTTTTAAAGAGGAAATGAATGTGACTAATAGTTCAGGAGGAAGCTTTAAAACGTCAAAGGAATTGCATAGAATCTGACCTGATGGAAACATTAAAAAGTGATCAAGACCTTTCTAGAAAGCACTAACAGTTCCAAAGAATAGACAGTTTCTCCCTCTCTACTTCTTATCTCCCACTTCAAGTCCAAATTTTCAGATTTCCATTGAAGTATGTTGTCTTAGACCTCAATTCTTTGAGATATATTGATATATATGATACATATATGACATATGAATATTTATGTACATTATATATATCTCAAGGGATTGATATATATAATATATATGAAAGGATTGATGGTGTGTGCATATATCCATCTGACCAGTGCATATATCCATATATCCAGTTAATTTTTCCCCTTCTAAATATTCAACTAAAATTTACCCCATTGACTCTCACTGATGATTTAGTAGATAAGAAGAGTACATGAGTACCATGTTCTGTAAAAGAGTTATGCCAAGATTTTGAGGTCAAAATGAAGACTCTCCTTAGTAATTGTTCTCCTCTGAAACATTGTATAGCTTTGATACTGAAATTACTATTTTCAAAACAGTCTATTTTAAAATTAATTTGATCCTCTGCCCAGTCCCCATATCCTGAATTATGAAACTCTGGGAAGAATTTAGTATAGCCAATCCCAAACTCACTAAGCCTTGTGTATAAAAATATTGATGAAAGTCAGTTATTGGAAACACATAAAGCAGTTTCCCAAGGGAATTATATTATGCATATTATCAGATCATACACAAGAAGTCCTTTTACTTTATAATGCCACTACAATACAGTAAAACTACCATTTAAAGCTTAGTCACAATTTAAACATTAGACTCTATGACATATCATTCTCAATACTTTTCAGCTTAAGGCACAGTATTATGAATGGTATTTGCTTTTCTCTTACAAATTTCTTTTTTTTAGTATGGCCTAGAAAAAAGAAAGAATTCCTTGAAGCTTCTGAAATGTAGAGTGTATGGTCCACTTTCTGAGATTTTTGAGAAGGAAAAGGGATTTCTGTTAGTCAATGGGGAAATTTCAATCTCTATATGAGGTGACTGTTTACAAAGCATACTCATAACGGTTCCTTTGTAGCCTGAAGATGGATTATCTATACAAAATACGAGGATCTAATAAGTTCCTGGAATAGTATGATGCTGATCTACATATCATATACTGCTTATTTAGGAAGATACGTGTCTATTATTTGTTAGATATGGTGAATTTTGGTCCACTATCAATGAATATTTATTAACTCCTATAGAATAGAAACCATTGGGAAATATGAGGAAGAAAAACCAGGAAATAATTATATCTAATTCCCTTTCTATGAGTTGACACTATATGTAAGATTAACAATAAAATATATTTAATTATGTGTTAAACAAAATATCTGGCAATATAAGCTAGAAGACTGCCAAGCAAGAAAGAATTGCTTTCAACTGAGATGATCAGAGAAGGTTTCACAGAGAAGGAAAAAATACAATTGATATCATTTAAGAAAACACAGAGTAAACTGTTGATACAAATTTTATTTTATTTATTTTTTATTTTTTAAAATATTTTATTTATTTATTTTTAGAGAGGGAAGGGAGGGGGAGAGAGAGAGAGAGAGAAACATCAATGTGCGGTTGCTGGGGGTTATGGCCTGCAACCCAGGAATGTGCCCCGGCTGGGAATTGAACCTGGGACACTTTGGTTCCCAGCCCACGCTCAATCCACTGAGTTATGCCAGCCAGGGCTGATACAAATTTTAGAATTGAGTTTTAATTTTAAAATGGTATTCAAGAAGGAAAAGTAAATTAAAAATAACTCAGTAGGAATAAAAGAAAAATGATTTCCTTCTTTTTCTGTTATATGAGTAAAATTCCTAAGAGAAAAGTAGTTTAGGACAATTAAAAAGATTCGAAAGAGTTCTCCAAAATTTAGCAAACATTAACATTCTGAATACAAAAACATGAATCAAAAGCATGTTTTCTTTTCTACTGTATCAATGAATGAGATTGTTTTAAAATAAATGAGAACAGTTATTTAGCCTGTTTACAATAATACAGTATTTTGCCATGTATAATGCTCACAAATTTTTTAGTGAAAAATAAGGATGCATACTATACATGGGTATAATGATTACATACCAGGGGAATAATAATGGGTATAATTTACCTGAAAAGAAGAGTGGAAAAACTTAAAATTTCAGGGGGAAAAGTAAACACAAACACGCACAAGTCCACACATCACAAGATATATGAGTTTATAAAATTTATCATTTATTTAATTTACAGCTTCATTTAAGTCAGATGCTACTTGGTTCCAGACAGGATTAAAAGTGACTTTCAAATTTACCATATTTTGCCTTGTACACTGTGCACCCATGTTTTTGGCCCATACTTTCAGGAAAAAAACTCATTCATTTTAATTTTTTTAATTCAGTTCATTGTTTATTTATATTTAGAAACAAAACTGTCATATTGCAGGTTATTATTTTGCACATAGATATTATTACTGCTTTTTGTTATACTTTTAACACATAAACATAAGTTAAAGAAATAAAAACATTTATATAGATACAGAATTAGTACTATCCATGTATAACACACATCCTTATTTTTCCCTCAGAAATTTGGGCAAAAAGTGCTCATTATGCACAGTAAAATGTGGTGTCTCTAGTATTCAATCCTTCACTTGTCTTGTTTCTATTTTACAATGAAGTTGAATTTCTGGTACTGTCTACATGACAAACAATTTTTTTAAGGATCCGGAGAATTTTTTAAATTGATATTGTCATTAAGACAATTGTAAATTCACTTGTAGTTGTTTAATTTTTCCAAAAGGTAACATTTTGCAAAACTGTAGTACAGTGTCACAAACAAGATATTGACATCAATACATTCCACTCATCTTATTGAAAATTTCCCAGTTTTACTTCTATGTGCTTATGTCTAAGTTCTCTATAATTTTATAACACTGTATAATTTGTATATCTACCACCACAATGAGGGTACTGAGTAGTTCCAATACCTCAACATCATTCTATAGCCACATCCATCTCCCTGCAGTCACTTGACCTTCACCCAGGTCCTAAGCCCTGGCAACCACTAAACTATTCTATATTTTTAATATTTCTAATTTCAAAAATGTTATATAAATGGAGTCACATTGTATGTGACCTTTTGAAAATATTTTTCCATTGGCATGATTCTCTGGAGATTCATCTAGTTTTTGTATATATCAAAAGCTTGTTTCTGTTTATTGCTGAGTAGTATCCCATAATAGAGATACATCATAGTTTAACCATTATCCCATCAAAGAACATAAGGAATGATTCCAATTTTGGGGTATTACAAGTAAAGCGACTTTGAATATTTTTTTAAAGATTTTATTTATTTATTTTTGGAGAGGAAAGGGAGGGAGAAAGAAAGAGAGAGAGAAACATCAATGTGCAGTTGCTGGGGGTCATGGCCTGCAACCCAGGCATGTGCCCCGACTGGGAATCGAACCTGCCACACTTTGGTTTGCAGCCTGCGCTCAATGCACTGAGCTACGTCAGCCAGGGCTCGTGACTTTGAATATTTATATTAGAATTTTTGTGTGAATATGAATTATTTGTGAAATAACAACTAAGGGTACAATTATTGAATCCTATAATAGTCGAATGTTTAGCATTATAAGAACTGAAAACTGACTAACTATACAATTTCATTTTTCCATCAGCGATGTATGAGTGATCTGGTGTCTCTGCATCCATGACAGCATTTAGTGTTGTCAATGTTTTTTTAAATTAATTTAGTTTTAGTTTTTTTAAGAATAAGAATCATAATTGGTAGGTACAAAATAGACACAGGGAGGTTAAGAACAGTATAGGAAAGGAGAAGTCAAAGAAGGGTGGGGAATGCTGGAGGGAGGGGCTGTGCAGGGAAGAGGGGGATAAAGAAGAGAAAAAAATGGGACAATTGTAATAGCATAATCAATAAAATATACTTAAAAATTTATTTTTATAATTTTTATTACAGTTGTTCCTGCTTTTTCTTCCTTTCCCCACCTCCACCCATTCCCACCTTCTCCCCGCCCTAAGTCAATTCCCATATTGTCCCTGTCTATGGGTTGTGCATACATATTCTTTGATTAATCCCTTCACCATCTTTATTTAGACAACTGGTAGGTGTATAGTGTCCTCATTATTTTTTTAATTTTAGGAGGTCATTTTGCTAAGTCCTTCTCTTCAGAAATATTTCTGTGATACTCAGAGGAGTAAAAAATGATCCACCCAAAGACTATGATTATTATCTGTAGTATCAAGCTGAATTCTAGATCTAGTGAAATGTCTGTTTCTTCCTGTGAGCTCCCATGTTATTGGTTACTGGAAATTCTTGTATCTCTCATTATGTTTATAGTTCTATTTCATTTCTGATTATCTTTCTGGAGTTCTCTAATATTTTACTATATAGTAGTTAAGACAATGCCCCAACATGTAATATGATTTTACAAATCATTTGGAGAAACTTAAATGGATTGAAAACATCATGCAATGTAATTCCTATTAGATGTAACTGTTGTAAGATCAACATTAGTAACTTTGGACAGTTTTGATATAGTAGGCAATTAGACATGAACAGAGTAGGAATGATAAGCAGGTATAGAATGTCACCCAAGGCAGAAAGCCCTGGTGCCTAGCAACACACAACTGTAGAGTGGGACTCCATTCCCAGGGTGATCTTTTCTCCCCTAGGATGCTGGTCATATGGTTTAAATCCCTCATCTTTCATATTTCTATTCATGCAGCTCAGACCCTCCCTTTACCTTTCCTCCCTTGGCATGTCACCAGCCATGTGGTATACCCCTTTTAGGGAGGAAACAACTAGGCCTAGAGAATAACTTCCTACTCCCATTCAAGCCCTCAGGTGACCACTCCCTGAAGCATTAATCCTCAACATAGTGAGGTTCCGATCCACATCAAATAATCTTAGAAACAAAGCCTCAGGTCTGTTAACCACAGGAACAGTTTGGGTAAAACCAGAGATGACATCTGGGCCTCAGTTGTTTTTCAGCTCCAGACCCAGAAAACCAACAAGACCAGAGAAGGGAGGCCATGGTTGACATCAGTAATGCCTAATAACCCTCTGCCCTGGTACTGATCAATCAGTAGAGACCACAACCCTGAAAGGACACACCTGAAAGGCTGATGAATATTCCATTGAGATCATCCCTTAAGATCCTTGCCTTTAATTTAATTTTATTATTTATTTATTTATTTATTTTTTTTGAGAGAGAGAGAGAGAGGGAGAGAGAGAGAGAGAGAAACATCAATGTGCAGTTGCTGGGGGTTATGGCCTGCAAGCCAGGAATGTACCCTGGCTGGGAATCAAACCTGGGACACTTTGGTTCCCAGCCTGCGCTCAATCCACTGAGCTACGCCAGCCAGGGCTTAATTTTATTTTTATATTTATTCAATTATATTAAGATCCACTGAGTTTCAATATTAGAAAGTGATCATTTAAACTTAAGCTAAAAAAATTCAAAGCTTACATGCCTGTGTTACTGCAAAGAATACAGTGTGAATGCCCTCCTAGCATAGCCATTTCTAGACATTCAAACATTATTTTTAGGATGCCTCTTTTTATCCTATTCTTCACTTTGTACATCTTCTCATGGCTTAATTCACAGACTTCTCTCCACATAGATATGGGGTAGCCCTGAGAACTCATTTTGCTAGGGTTTACAGCTTTTGATACCAGGAAGGAGATATCATAGATTCTAATCCAAGGAAGGACTCTGATTGGATGGACATTTAAACCATAATGGTGGCCAGGGTGATGAAGCTCCATGAATGCTCAGGTCAGGTGAAGGATCTATGGACACTGAAATCAAGACTTCAGGCATACCTTATCTGCATGGGCTAAAAAAGTTGTCAAATCAAGAAAAGACAATTCTTACAGAATTGGATTCAGGGCAAACAAAATAGCCATGCACTGTCCAATTTCATAATTTTTCAGAACAAAAGAATGAGAGACTTCATGATTAATTCTTTACCTCTGCTAAATGGAAATGCTTTCAACTTTAAAATTAAAGTCTTTACTCTCCACGATCTACATATTCCACAGAGGTTTCAAAGCTTTTATCATTGATATATGTATACAACTCATGCTCAAAATATTTTTTCCTTCTCATTTTTAACAATCTCTGTAGATGAAATATATTTTTCAAGCACATAGTGTAAGGAGGGAGGTATAATATTGAGATGAAAATAATGGACAATTCTACACAGTCTTCTTCCAAGGCCTGTTTTGGAGACTTCTAGTTTTTCGTGTTTGTGTTATCATCAGGATAATTGTCCAGGAATCAAGAAACTTTTTTTTTTCAAAAAATATTTTCATGAATGACATTACATATTTTAAAATTATTGGAGTGTCTGGAGAAACAAAATTAAATTGGCTGCCAGTGGATTAGTAATTCCAAATATATACTAATAACTTTTTATTTTTTAAATAGCTTATTTTTTAATTTTCATTGTATTTTTTTCCAGTACCATTCAATCCTCTTATATGCCCCAGTGATCCCCAGCAACCTCCACACTGCTGTCCAGGTCCATGAGTCCTTTATTCTTTATGTTCAATTTTCCAGCCCCTATTTTTTATGGTATTTTTTTTTTACATTACCAGTTATCATACTTATACCCTCTTCCACCTACACCCACTCACCGCTGCAATCACCAGATTGTTATTCATGTCCATGAGTTATTTTTTCTTTTTGCTTGATCCCTTTCCTCTTCTCCTCCAGAGTTGCCAGCCTGCTTTCTGTTTTAATCCAGAGTAGAAGACATGGTTTCTGCCTTTTCAGCTGTTCCCACTCATGAAGTTGATGGCTAGTGATTGGGATGCATATAGCACACTCAACTGCCTCAAGGTTCTCTTGAAGCAGATGTCCATGGAGACTTTGGAGGAAGTTCCCAATACTTAATGTCTGTTACCTTCTTGCTTTCAGGAACTGCACCAGAAAGATGACCTGTGGATCCACTGATTTTCCAGAACTTGAATAAGTGCCTCTCATTGGTGAGTGCCTCTAATTTGAGTTCATAACTCTAGCTTCAAGAAAATCTGAGGTTTATATTATGTTGCTTTGCAGATTTTGTAATACTGAAAGGGAGGTAGGGTTGGATGCCATGTACCAATAAAACATAATATGTAATATAATTATATGTGTGTGTGTGTATGTGTGTTTATGTATATAATTAGTTATTATATATCTATATATATATATACACACACACAGTAAATTTCCAAAACTGTTGGGGAAATTAGTGTAAGAAATGAAATAAAGGCACATATATTTTATTGTTTTGGAGTAAGATTTGAGGATATTTAACATTTTTACTTTATTTCGTCTTATGAAATAAAATATGTAGTCAAGATTACTTGCTACATGCTATGTAGCAAATAGTAATTTTTAAAACTCTTCTCTCTTCACTATTGTTGCTTCTGTAAGTATAGTTAAGGAAGAAAATGGCATAATGACACTGGGCATTGTTATGGCACTCTAATTGTGGTTGGGCTAAAATGACAGCAGTTTTCAAATCAGTACTTTAAAAAATCAGTAAGTTTTTCTTGTGGAAGCAACCTATATATTCCATGTCTCATTTTTTTTTTTCTCCAGGCTTACACAAGAAAGCATAGCAATTATTTCTCAAATTTTTATTCTTATTCTCCAGTGTAAAATACATTCTAGATGGGCTTTATCCACTTTTTTTTTCTTTTACCTTTTTTAAAAGAGATTTTAGCAGAACACAGAATGAGACTATTTTCAAACTGATGGGCTGGCTATTACATTCCCTTCATATAAATAGGCATTCTTGACAAGATGTATACTGTTTATGCATGTTTTTGCAGCCTATCCATAAGATTAAGTTTAGGAAGAAGAAGAAAAATAGATTATTATTTGGTCAGTGAACCAAAGGTTTCATTAATATACAACAATCAATGTCTTCACTGGCATGCTGGGGTAAAAATTACTTAAAAGGTTTTAACCTTGTTATTCAAGCTGTCTCATTCCCTGTCTAATTCCATGTGACAGTTGGAAGAAATCTGCTTTGAAGTACAGTTTTTTTGACATTGATATTTAATTTTTATATATTTATTATTTTCGGTAAAACTATATTGCTGAATGTTTAAAGAAATGTGCATGAGACTTTAGCTTCCCTAAAATTCCTTGCCCATAGTTTTTCAGTCGGGATAGCCAAGGAAGTACTTGTGGGTAAGCACACAATTTCCTCGGTGGATGAATTAAATACAAGCATAGAAAAGAGAAAATCATAAAAATTCTATGAAAGGCATCAATACATTCACAATGCATGTGAATTGAATTGGTTATTTAAAGGCATTATATTGACACACTTTGGCCAAACGTCTGCAGTTGATAAGTTTCTAATGAAACACAAATTGTGTTAATAAAATATCTGATTTTTAACACTTTCAGTATTTCCTATTAATCACCAGACTTTTAATAATGACAGCTTCTTTTATCATTTTTGGCACCACAAGTAGAAATATTCTATCAGGTAATAAAGTATATACACTGTAAAGGAAACATTTTGAAACTACTTAGAATTAATTTTTTGAGATTTAATGCCTTTCAGAGTAATAATACTTCTGATTTGAATGATGTTTTCTTAATACATCAAATGATTAAAAGCTATTAACTCATTTATTTTGATAATATATAGAATCTGTTGCACTCAAAAACATGAGATGAATTGTGAAATTACATTTATGTATGTATATGTGTGTGTGTGTGTGTGTGTGCGCTTCATACTATCAGCTGTTAGGGTTTAGGTGGGAGATGAAGAGGCTAGCTAAAAATGTAACAAAATATATAACAAAGATAATACAATGAAAGCAAACTTTGTCCACAAGAGACATGAATATCCCTGGATTTTTCCATTTCCCAAACTAGTTAATTATGAGACAAATTCTCCTGGTTGCAAAATATCAAAAATAATTTTAACCTGAGAAGAAGGTTCCTAAGCCATAAAAAAGAACCATTTACACATTTTTTAAAAAAATTATTTATTTATTTATTTATTGCATGCTAACTTTAATGTTAGTAGCTCATTTCTATGATGAATAATCCTTTAGCTTCACTCTCCCTTTATTACAGACAGGGAAAAGTCAATACATACGCCAGCAGTGGGGTATCATTACAGATGGGTAGCCTAAAGGAGAATTTCATAAAATATATGTCATAGACTAGCTGTGGTATTTTCAATGTAGAACACACACTGGGTGCACAAGGTGTGCGGCAATTCAGGTCCACATTTAAATGACCGTTCTCTATTTTTTCAAATTGCCCCTATTTACTAATTAGGTAAAAATAAGTTTTATCATTCACTGATTAATCCCAGAAATAATAAGGAAAAAAGTTCTGCCTTTTATAATATTTTGTAGACTTTAGAATTCATTGATTAATATTGATGTTTGATTTATTATGGGATGATTTCCTATAAGTTGATGTAATCCAGTTATTGCCTTGCATAATTAAAATTAATATTTTTTTATATTTCCCAATAAAATGAATATAAGATATAAACTCAAGAATTTTTATATTCATAAATTGAAGATATTTATTAATATATTTAAACTTCTGCAATAGCTGATATCCAAATCTGAAAGGTCAAGAATAAGGTAGAAAAAAAACAAACTATCACTAAGAGACTTACTTATACTTTAGTAATTGGTAGAGACATTTATTGCTTTCAACTAAATACTAGAAAATTAATGTTATACATACATTACTAAGAGGAATTTAATTCTGATTTATTTAATTTTTTTGCAAAGTCTGAAGATTAAGCAGAAAATATATATATTCATCTATCTATAAATGCATATATCTATATATGACATCATAGTTGAAAATATGATTAAACCAAATATTTAGAACACTTTTGGAAGAATTTTTCAACAGCATTTCAAAACTATTTTTGAATAAGACACTCAGCTAGGTTTTTACCTAAAATCTCCAGGCATGTAAAAGACTATATGGGGGAAGGGGGTGAGGTGCAACAAAAAGGAAAATCACTTGAAGTTCTATCTTCTGGAGGGAACTGTTACACATTTTGTAAGATTACATATGCCTCATAAATCTTAATGTATAAAACAGGTGTGATCATATTATGTGTGAAAGTATAAACCTTAATTATTCACTTAATTTTGTTATAATTGTTTCCCAAGCCATTAGCCAAAAATCTTTTCCAGGAACAGAGGACTAATAACTATTATGTACAGATATGTTTATTGGCCACCGTGAACACCACTACATTGGATGAGGTAAAATGGTGCAGGGATTCTTTGGAGTAGATTCTATTGTACCAATATATAACAAAGTTTATGATTTTCTATACACCCATCTCTGTTTCTTAGTAATCTGTATTATGCAGTTATACTTGGTTAATAGCTTTTTCCATGTTTATTCCTTCCATTTTTCCCCTCAAAAATTAATCAATTTACCCAAATAGTCATGGACTCAACTAATCTTTCTTTTATACATCAAACAAATCATGTATTGTCTACTAATTTACAGGTTTTTGTGCTATGTTTTGGGAATAAAAGAGTGAGCAAAAACAGAAAGGTCCTTACTTTTGTATATCCTTGGTGAGGGAGAAGCCACCAGTAATTATTCTATGGAAAATGCATTGAATGCGATTGTGTGAGAATATACCAATTAGAAGTCTATTGAGGAGAACCACCTTGCCCACCCATTGTGCGTGTTTTTCTGGCATAATTATGAAGTGCCCTTACACTCTCAAAAATATTTTATCTTAGGTAATAGGTTATATAGCCATAGTACAAAACAGGTTTTTATGAAAAACAAATATTCTGATTGTTTTGATTACTTTCTTGTGATGAAATAGCTAGTAAATGGTAGAAATACATAACTTCATGGGACAGGAAAAGCTTGGCTTTAGAGTGACACAGATCATGGGTGTGCGACTTCTCACTACTAGATCTGTGATTTTAAAAATTGACCTAATTTGATAATCCTGCGAATCATGATCAGGTAGGCTTTAATATCATCTTTAAAGGGCATTACAGTGTTAAGAACTCTGCTAGAAGAGAGAGTTCTCTCGCCCACTGGCTTTTCTAGAATAAGGGAACACTCACAGGCTCTTAAACATAGATAAAATTGAGGAAGGGTTTTGAAATTTTCAGAGTGCTAGTGCAAAGACTATTCTGCATTAATCAAGTGGCAAAAAAGACAGTATAGACAAGTTCATCTTCAAACATGAAAAAGAACTCAAGGATTGACATGGTTACTCTTCAATGCATATTAAGTCTCCACTTAGGAGATATGTATTAACTAACTAACTGTGTTTATATTATAACAACTAACTTGAAATTCAAAAGGGAAGTTAAGTAACAATTTACTATAGAAAGGATTGTAAGAAATTACTATGAAAAACTATATGCCAAGAAATTTGAAAACCTAGGAGAAATGGACAAATTTCTAGAAAAATATGATCTTCCAAATCTGAATGAAGAAGAAACAAAAGCCTGAACAGACTGACAGACTGATAACACATTGTGAAACTGAAGGAGTAATCAAAAAACTCCTGGCACATGAAAGCCCTGGACTGGACAGCTTCACAGGAGAATTTTATAAAACATTTAAGGAAGAGCTAACCTCTATCCTTCACAGACTATTTCAAGAAATCCAGGAAGAGGGGCAACTCCCAAAATCTTTTTATGAAGCCAGCATCATCCTAACCCCAAAACCAAACAAAGACATAAGAAAGAAAGAAAACTACAAGTCAATATTGCTGATGAACATAGATGCTAAAATCCTCAACAAAATATTGGCAAATTATATCCAGCAACACATTAAAAATATCACACATGATAATTGAGTGGGATTCATGCCAGGGTGGCAAGGATGGCATAATATTCATAAATCAATAAATATATCACATAAACAAAAGGACAGACAAAAATCATGTGATCATATCTGTAGATGTGGCAAAATCATATGATAAGGCAAAATATCCATTTATAACAAGAGTACTCAGCAAAGTGGGAGTAGAGGGAGCATATCTCAACATGATAAAAGCAATGTATGAGAAAACCATAGTCAACATCATACTCAACGGGCAAAAACTAAAAGCTCTTCCACTAACATCAGGAACAAGACAAGGATGTCCACTTTCACCACTTCTATTCAATATGTACTGGAAGTCCTAGCCACAGCAATCAGACAGAAAAAGAAATAAAAGACATGTAAATTGAAAGGGAGGAAGCAAAACTGTCACTGTTCGTAGATGACATGATAGTGTACATAGAAAATCCTGTAGACTCCACCAAAAAATTTGACCTAATAAGTGAAATTGGCTAAACAGTGGGATACAAAGTCAATATTCAGAAATCTAAATCATTTTTTTTACACCAACAATGAAATATCAGAAACAGAAATTGGGAAAAAAATCCCATTTGATATAGCAACAAGAAAAATAAAGTACCTAGGTATAAACATAACCAAGAAGGTAAAAGACCTGTACTTAGAAAACTATACAACATTGAAGAAAGATATTAAGGAAACCACTGACAAATGGAAGCACATACTGTGTTTGTGTATTGGAAGAATTAACATCAAATTGTCCATACTACACAAAGCAATTTATATAGAGTAAATGCAATTCATATTAAAAAACCAATGACTTATTTCAAAGATATAGAGTAAACATTTAAAAAATTTATACTGAACCATAAACTACCCCAATTAGCCTCGGCAATTTTAAGAAGGAGGGATGAATAAGGAGGGTTCATAATACTTGACAGAAAAATATAAGACCACTGTAATCAAAAGAGTTTGGTACTGGCATAAGATCAGACACATTGATGAATGGAACAGAATAGAGAGTCCAGAAATAAACCCAAGTCTCTATGGTCAATTAATATTTGACAAAGGAGACAGAGGCATAGAATGGAATAAAAATAGCCTCTTCAATAAATGGTGTTGGGAGAGCTGGACACGTGCAAAAAAAAATGAAAGTTGATCACCAACTTATACCATATACAAAAATAAACTCAAGATGGATAAAATATTTAATGTAAGTTATGAAACCATAAAAGTCCTAGAGGACAATATAGGTAGGAAATCTCAGATATTCCATGCAGCAATATTTTCACCAATATGTACCCTAGGGCAAGGGGTATAAAGGAAAGGATAAACAATTGGGGTGTTATCAAAATAAAAATCTAAACAGCTAAGGAGAACATCAGCAAAATAGAGAGGGAACCAACCATATGGGAAAATATATTTGCAAATGATACCTCAGATAAGGGTTTGATCTCTAAAATAAATAAAGAACTCATAACTACACTCCAGGAAGACAAACAGCCAAATTAAAAAACGGGCAAAGGACCTGAACAGACACTTCTCCATGGAGGAGATACAAAGGGTCAGAGACATTTGAAAGGATGCTCAGCTCACTAGCCATCAGAGAGACGCAATTTAAATCCATAATGAGTTACCACTTCACACCCATTAGAATGACCATAATATACAAATCAACAACCAGTGCTGGTGAGAATGGGGAGAAAAGGGAACACCTAGTACACTGTTAGTGGGAATTCAGACTGGTGCAGCCACTGTGGAAACAGTATGGAACTTCCTCAGAAAACTAAAAATGGAACTGTATTTTGACTCAGCAATTCCACTGCAGGGATTATACCCTAAGAATCCTGAAACACTAATTCAAAAGAACCTATGGACCCCAATGTTCATAGCAGCACAATTTACAGTGGCCAAGTGCTGAAAGCAACCTATGTGCCCAAAGTAAATGAGTGGATCAAAAAACTATTGTACATTTTCATGATGGAATGCTATGTAGCAGAAAGAAAGGAGGAGCTCCTACCTTTCAGAACAGCATAGATGGAACTGGGGAGCTTTATGGTAAGTAAATAAGCCCAGTGAAGAAAGTCAAATACATGATCTCACCTATAAGTGGAACCTAATCAACAAAACAAATAAGCAAGCAAAATACAACCAGAGACATTGAAATAAAGAGCAAACTGGTAGTAACTAGAGGTGACTAGGGAGGGGATAAAATGGGAAAAAGGGGAAGAATCAACAAGAAACACATGTAAAGGGTATATAGACAAAGCCAAAGGGGAGAAGGATTGAGAATGGGAGTTGGGGATGGGTCGGGCTGGGGGAAGTGGTTGGGGGAATATAGAGACAACTGTACTTGAACAACAATAAAAATAATCTAACATTTCAGAAATGGAAAAAAAGGATAAATTCTGTGAGTATGGAAACATACAAATTTCAGTTTAAGCTATTTTGGTATTCTTTATAACATATGTGTCTAAGGCAGTAATTTTATATGACATGTTGGGTACCTTTAAGGAAATGTAAATCCGTATAGGGACTGTGGTTTGAGGAACCATCTGAGTTTGCTGCAGGATGCTGGTGAAGCACTATGTGGAGCACACATGCTGAGCAGCCTTCCAAAGGCTGAGCTTTAGCACAATCATGCTGTCATGCTTATGATTTGACCCCATGTGATTTACATACAATAAAAAATAATATTTTTCATAATTTTCTAGAGTTATTTTACTTTGCTTAATATGATGTGTTTGGATGTTTATCCTACAGATCATAAACCCTGGAACTTTGCAAAGTGTGCTCATTTGATTTGTTTTTAATTGTTCAAGTTTTTTTTTTTCAATTGTTCAATGTACAATTGTTTAATTGTACATTGTCTCATTTTTTGCCACCACTTTTTCTGACCCCCCTCCCTAATCTTTCCGCCCTTTGGCTTTGTCCATGGGTCCTTTATACATGTTCCTTCACAACTCTTCCCTTTCTTTCCCTGTTAGCTTTCTTTTCTTTTTCACTCTTTCCCCTGCTTTCTTTTCTTTTTTTCTTTTTTGGGAGGACTCATATGGCACTAAATATTTCTTCATGGTAAGTCATAATAAAAAGCAAAGATGTGTAACATGAATAAGTGAGGAACAAATTTTAGATTACATTTGTGGTAGCCAAATATCACCTTTATTTTTTTTTTAATTTTATTTATTTATTTATTGAGAGGGAAGGGAGGGAGGGGGAGAGAGAGAGAGAGAGAGAGAGAAACATCAATGTGCGGTTGCTGGGGGTTCTAGCCTGCAACCCAGGAATGTACCCTGGCTGGGAATCGAACCTGGGACACTTTGGTTCCCAGCCTGCGCTCAATCCACTGAGCTACGCTAGCCAGGGCATCACCTTTATTTTTAAAAGTGTATTTTAGCTGAAAATATGATTAAAATATATATTTGGATGATTTTTTGGAGGACTTCTTGGTAGCTCTTAGAAAATTAATCTTAAATTAGGTTTCCAACTAGTAACTTCAAGTATTTAGAGAAGCAAATTTTAATGAAAAATAATGATAATCAACTCTGCGTGGTGAGGCTCAGTAGGTTGAGTGCCAGCCTGTGAATCAAAGGCTCACCAGTTTGATTCCCAGGCTAGGGCACATGTCTGGGTTGCAGGCCAGGTCCTCACTAGGGGGTGTGAGAGAGGCAACCACACATTGATGTTTCTCTCCCTCTCTTCCCCTCTAAATAAATAACATAAATAAAATCTTTAAAAAAGAAAAAATAGTGATAATCATGTTAATAATGAGTAGAATTTGTCATATTATAAATTGACTTTTTATTACAAAACTAACATTTTAATTTTAGTTCACACATCTTAGGGTATTTATTGATTTCATATACTGGGTTGTTTCCCTTTCTGTGTAACAGTTTTAATATGCACATAAATCTGAAATACACTATAATAAAGGCTTGACTAATGGAGTACATGAGAAAGGCTACTGCCCTGCACTTGTATGTTTTCCATATTATTTTTCTAAATATTCTGCTTAGATAGTTTTCTTACTCAATATTTCTCATGTACATTGAAACCTACATCTTGAAATTATATCAAAATAAGCTTTTGGAGACTGGAAAGGAATGGAAGTGTTTCTTTTTCACTTCACTTTGGTTTCTTCATGTGAGGAAGTAATTTGGCTGTTGATGAAGGAAAGCTGTGCTGGTAGTGGAAGGAAACATTATTTCTATTCTGCTTTTAACTTAAAGCTATCTAACAACATTCAGGGATGCCTTTCTAAAAATTAACAACCAACCTGTTGGACCCTTATGATTTTAGCCCTGCATGGCTATGTTTCTGTTAAGGGTTTATAGAGTCCCCCCAAAAGCTATTAAAATCTTAGCCCCTAATATCTATAAATGTAACTTTATTTGGAAATAGGTCCTTTGCAGATGATCAGGTTCAAAATAGTGAAGAGCTACTCACAATTTACTAGCGTATTTCTTCTGTAAGTGTATGGAGTGAAATTTTCGTAAATGAGGTAACAGACTAAGACCCTCAAATGCCATATTTGTCACCTAAGAAAGATTTAGGATAGAAAATACAATTTGTCAGTAGGGAGGCATCAAGTATTCCTCTTCTGCAGTTGTTTCATGTCCCATTGTTTACCTGCAAGAAGAGGAGATGTGCCCCAGGTGAGTGTAGTGCCTGACGTAAGGTAAATGTCACAGACCCCACAGAAGCCAGTATCTTTTGTATAGTTCCACAGACCTAGTTTTCACAGTTCTCCAAGAGATATGCCTAGAATCATCACACTCAGTGAATGCTGAAGCTATGTCTTTGTATCAAGCATTTTTAGATCTCCTAGTCCAGATAAAATTTGCCACAGAGGTCATCTTTACCATAATCTTTGTTGCTTAGAAATATAGCATACCATAATCTTATTAAACTGCCAGATTAACATAGTTAAAAGTTAACCTAAGGTCAAATTCTCATGAAGAAGGAGAAAAAGATTGTTCATCTATCACCTACAACATATGAGAACACAATATTAATGGAATTAAGCTACTCTTCAGTTATATTTTGCATTCATATGTTAAATACATTAAACCATTGAGTATTGTGCTATACTCAGCTCAGTACTTCAGGTTGTTGTATTACCTCTTGCAAAAGTGAAAACAGATGTTCTGTATATTTATGTAGAAAGCATAATCTTCACTCAGTAACTACTACATTTGTTGAGACTCTATTCTCTTCAGTGTTTCTCTCCTCACTCAATTACTGTCAAGTTCCTGAGGACTCTCCCCTGTGGCATACTGTTACAGAACAAACAAGGGGGGGGCCTGAGACGATATACTATTACTGAAAGAAGCCTCCAGGTCCATCATGTCCGCCGCCAGAAGAAAGACGTCTCTCAATGTCAGAGATTCGTGAAAAGGAAAGGAAACTTTTATTTAATGCTATACAAACTTAAAGTAGGGACCTAATGTCTTCACCAAAAATCCTGAAGTCCCTTAAAGCACCCACAAACAGACACAGTCCTTCCTTCCTTCCCCCTTTGCCCAGTCCAGAGTACCATATCTCCTAAAGCTGCGGGGGTCCCTACTCTGGCAAAGGCACGTGGTCCTCTCCCTCAGGGCCATGAGAGTCTTCACTCTGCTAAAGCTGTGTGGTTCTCTCTTGCAGGGCTGCGCATGGTTCTCCCCCCTCAAATGGCTGCCGCGTCTCAGTTTAAATCCCAGTGCCAATCTTCCTCTGAACCCCATTTCTGGCTCCTCTCACAATTGGCTACAGCTGCCAGATTCTGGGCAGGCATGGCCCTGTGGTGTGGAGCCAATTATCTCCAGACTCTTCTGGATCTTATTACAGATCCCTATTTGAGTCTCCCCTCTTGGCTTCACCCTGTTACAATACCCTGTATTGATCTGTTATACCCCTTTGAATATTTTCTAGCTAAATATTTTACTCATAGGTCTTTTGTGCAATAATCAGCTTTATCAGAATTTTCTCCTTTAGAAGATTTATAAAATAATTGCTTTGTTCATAATTTTGGAATATATATTGTTTAATTAATAACATTGTTTTAAGATTTTAGTAACATATTTACATTTTACCAAGAATAGTAAACTTTAAGTCATTAGTTTCAGGGAATGATTATCATAGGATATTTAGGAAACATATCTAGTTTTTAAAGAATATTATTTTGAGCAAGCATTATATTCCAGTGCCCTAATATCATGTAATCATCTTTTATTGTCTCCATGTAGAAAGTTCATTCTCTGTATTAAATGTTTTATTTTTATTTTGCTTCATCATTATTTTAGGTTAAATCATTTTTCTATTCTCTTGTTCTTATATTTATTAATAATATATATTTACCTTTTATATTTGAGTTGACTTTCTTGTTTTTAATTTTTGTAATTGAACTTCTTTATTAGTGCTCCAGAACAAAAATTTCAAACAAAATGTGAGCACACAAACAGACATACAGACCTTTATCAAAAAGCAAAATCAAATCAATTTGATCTTCATTGTGTGCAAATATGGTTTCCTTATGTCTGTGCCTTTTAAGAAGTTTCATAAATCTTGTCCTTCTGAATTTGTATAGAGTACCTAAAAAATATGCACAATACACATCTGCAAAGACTGCAGTGCATTGGTTAATTGAAATGATTCATAAGACAATATAGAGCATGTTAATATAAGTCTTTTTATAAAGGCAAAGGATACTATAAAGCAAATGAAAGAGAGGGAGAAAGAGAGTTCAGGCAAAAAATAGGGGCCTAAAACTGCCCAGAAGCACTTCTCTTAAGTACTTTATGTGAATATAAGAGTGTTTTTCAGCCCTGATTGGTGTAGCTCAGTGGATTGAGCACAGGCTGTGAACCAAAGCATCGTAGGTTCGATTCCCAGTCAGGGCCCATACCTGGGTTGCTGGCCACGGTCCCCGCACATTGGTGTTTCTCTGTCTCTCTTTCTTTCTCCCTCCCTTCCCTCTCTAAAAATGAAAAATAGAATCTTTAAAAAATGTTTAAAAAAGGGGTGTTTTTTTCCTCTAGATTGAATCACCAAAAATTTTGCAATAAGTACTGTTTTGGGGAGAACTACTTGAAAGTTTTTAGTAGGGTCTTTTGTGACACTTTGTTTACATAGTTAAATCAGGCTGTGTAACTGGTTACTCTAGGTGTAAGCTATGGTAAACCAACTGGGCTTGTGTGCCACAAGGGAGTTTCAGATCTGAAACAGCACACACCAAATCATTAGCTCACTGCCTTATTTCCTCCAAGAGTCAGTGCAATATCTTCAGGCATCCCCCAGAGCTAAGCACAGAACTATGTGAATACATGTGAAAGTAGCTATGTTAAATACTGTAGTTGGCCATGTATAAGGAGCATCCATGTTTTTGGCCCAAGCTTTTAGGAAACAATTTTCATTTTAACTTTTAATTCAATTTTTTATTTATTTATATTTTAAAACAAAACCAATGATCATACTTCAGGTTATTATTTTGCACATGGCTATTCTTATTGCTTTCTAGAGTTAAACTTTTAACATATAAGCATAAGTAAAAGAATTAAAAACATTTATATAGATATAGAATTAGTACTATACATGTATAATGCATATCCTTATTTTCCCTAAAAAATTTGGTCAAAAAAGTGTGCATTACACACGGCAAATTATGGTACTAACTGTATGTATAACAATATGGTAATTATAGCAATTTTATTAAAAATAATTAAAATATTAAAAATTCAAAGAAATTCAATTTTATTTTTAGAAATATTAAGTATACATATATAATCAGGTAGTTTTGCTACATGAAAAATCATCCCAAGGATTTAATAGCCTAAAACAACAAGCATTTATTTATTTCCATAGTTCCTGATTCTGCTACTTAGCAATTTGGGTTGGGCTCGGCTGGGCTGTTCTATGAGTCTAAAAAGGGTTTTGTCCACAGTCAAATGCTAGGTTGATTGAGTGGGGTTGCTTTGGAAGTTCTTGGCTGGAATGGTTCATATCTGTCACATGATCTCTCATTTTACAGCAAACTACTCAGGACTTCTTCACATGGTGCCTTGGCAGGGCTCCCAGTAGGAATGGAAATCTTCAAGGCTTTTTAAAGTCTACTCTCAGAGCGGGTACAATGCTACTTATGCCACACTTTATTGGCCAAAACAAATATCATAGTTTGTGTTCTCTAGAAGCAGATGCTGTCATAGTATTGGGGATATAAGTTATTTATTGTGAACTAACATCTATAAAAGGAAAAGAGTAAACAGAATTGGACTGAGGGAGAAGTTGATCTGTGATGCAGGTTCAACACTCTTAGCCAACATGGTGAGCTCTGGAGAAAGTCTTGTCTGTCAGATTGCCCTTCATTGGGCCACAGTGACTTGGGCCTTACTCTCTTCTTTTGCTCTCACTCTGAAATTAAGCATCTTGGAAAGAAAAGTACTTTAGGTTATAGGGCTCTCTGTAACTGAGGCAGAGTGACAGATGTATACTCTGAAATGACTACGTATCTCACAGCTGGACACTAAGTCTTTACTTGAAGAGGAACATTTGTAAAACATTTCTGAATATATTGTAAGTTCAATCCACATTCAATAGGGGAGAAAATACATTTGACATCTTAATGCAAGGAGCATGTGGTATGAGCTGTGACCATGTTTGCAAACTCTCATGGTGTTCGGAGATGCATTGAGCATAATTCATACTAATACAAATATATTTTATTAAATGAACTGCAAAAAAGCAAAAGACAAAGAAATTTATCTAGAAGGTATGTTTTTTGGTAAGTCAATATAGTAACATACCTATCTGCATATTCCTAGATGAAATGGTATATGATCTCTCTGCTCTTAGGTATAACTCCTGTCAACTGTACATTCAGAATCATAAATAAAATTCTTAGAATGCTAAGTGGTTTCACATTTGAATTAATGGCCTTATCATTTTCCCATTCTAGACAGGCTAAGCACTTTCATTAATTTCACTGTCTGAAATATGACTTGATTGGCAGTCATCAGTTATTAAAATTTGATGTAGCATAGTCTGCTGAAAAGAGAAACTTGGACAAGAGTCCAAGAGGACTGAGATGTAGCCCAAGATAGTCACCTAAATTTTGTAATGATTCAGGGCAGAATATTTCTTACCCACGTCCTCATTTTTTGTAAAATCAAGACCCCTCCCCATATAAATTCTTTGACCTCTGTTCTTTCACCACTTTTAGTGGTACATTTTGTGACCTATGTTTTAACAAATATTTGTCTTTAGGAATTTATTTAATTTAGTAAATGCTTCCTATTAAGTTCTTTGTTTCATTTATCCACTTATTTTATTCCACATTGATATTTTTTACTAGATTATCTTTCATGAGTCTGTATCTTGGTACAGCTCCCTTCTCATTTTGCAGAGGTGAGCTATCAGATGTCAACTGCTCTATCAGTCTGCTTGCTACATGTTCCTCTAGTCATCAGAAGTAATTGTGGATGAGTAAAAGAAAGTCTGAAACTCTTTTGGGGGAAAAATATCACTTGAGGATCTGTTCTTTACATTAGGTAATTCTTGATAAGTGGTGTCTTAGGTGAACAACCCTGACTATGCTGCCTTCGGGAAGATGTTCCTTCTTTCTAGTGATGGGTTTCAGCTGTCAGTTCCCAGCTGACAAGTGACAGTCACTTGTCACAAACTCCCCCAAACTTTATACTCTGAATCTAAGCACTGCACCACAAACATCAGTGACTATGCCCTGGTCATGACAAATGCTGATAAGAGATATTTTACGGCTATCTAGATAAATTCGTTGCAGCAGTGCCAACAGCTAATGTGTGGGATAATACTGTTGCCAATATGTACTGTGAGAAAAATGTGTCTCAATGGATTGAAGAGAAAAACACAATTTTAAGTAAATACCCCATCAATAAAGAATGTGCTCAGAGTAATTAACAACTATCAGGATATGATATTATTTACTCATTTTACTATGGAGAAAAAAGGTGCCAGGGAACAGCTAATAGAGAAGTTTAAGATGAATAACAAGAAGTAAGTCTGAGTAAATTTGGGCCATTCTGTGAATACTTAAGTCATGATTATAAATGAAACATATTTTAATGTTATAAATGAAAGTTGCAGTTAATATGTTCAGATAGGTCCAAATGTTTTTCTAAAACAGCAGAAAAACAGCATCATTCCTTGGCTAAAGTTTTAGTCTGAGTCATCCAAAGGAAAATGCTTTCAAGCTATACTATATATATTTTTTTCATCCAAGAGTATTATTTTCCTTCCTTGTTTCAGAAAACAATAGTTGGAATATGCCATTGACAAGTAGTTTATTTAGGGAAATTTTCTTCAGAAAACAAAATTGTTGTAAGATTTGACTAGCATGTGAATAAATGAATAGAACTAATTAATGGATGGATTCTGGTATCAATGGATGAAAAAGTATGGATTTTTTTTCCATGCTTTTTCTTCCCCACTGAATTGCTGTGTGTCCTTTGTCTCTAAGTTCTCTACCTATCTTGTCACTTACCATGTGCATCAATCAATAAAAAATACTGAAGAATATTTTTTAGATCTTTGGATCTCTGGTATTGAGCAAATTTACATTTTAACTACGAAAAATGTGAAAAAATAGTAAAAATGATGATAGAAGATTATCACCTGGTGGTTTTCTTCATTGAACAAGTTCCAGCTGAATTTATGTGACATTGATTATCTTAAAACAGCATTTTCAACCTTTTCCATCTCATGGCACACATAATCACTAAAATTCTGTGACACAACAAAAAATATATTGTTTGCCAATCTCAGAAAAATATAACTTTGATTTGTTCACACTGGACAGTTATGGCTGCGTTGGCTGCTGTCTTTTTCTTTTTCTTTTCTTTTTTCTTTTTTTTTTTTTGACAGTTGAAGGGAAAGAGGTCAGTGTCCTTGACAAAAGAGTCAGGTATGGCTTGTTCTAAAAATTCCTGTAGCGCACCTGTTGAAAATCACTGGTTTAGGAGAGCAAGGTGCAGGAATATCACCTCCTGGTTAAGTAAGGATTCTCTGATGCAATTGAGGCACTCAGTACTTTTGCTTTTGTCCAAAACTTTGTATTATATACCTTAAATTATTCTGTATATTACATTTTAGAATTTAGCACATAAGGGAAATTTCATATACAAATGTTAGGTAACTCAACACCACATTTCAAAACGATTTTTGTCCCCACATGACTTCTCTTTTTCATAATCCCTTAAACACTTCAGTTAGAAATAGAAGACATGCTTCTCAAAGTGGCTGCTTAAATTTGAAATTCCACAGCTAAGAGGATCAAGCAGGTAGTAACTTGGCAAGGGTATTTTTATAGTCTTATGGTAAAGAAGCTAAAATGAAGCATAACATAGGAAAGATCATTAATTGCATATATACAGGATATTGCATTCTATCTGGGTTGTAAATCTTTCTTTCCTTTTACAGTGAAGCCAGCTGAATTCATATTTGCTTTTTATTTATGGTCCTTTGCTAGATACTTGAAATGGATAACGCAAAAGCAAGAGAAGATATTCATCAACACACATTCCTGTGACATGTGAAGCTGATGTTACTCTTTCAAATCAGAACTGAGCCACAGCTGACACTCACCCCCCTTCCTGACATTAAATAAGTGCCATCTTCTTCACCCAGTTCCAAAATGAAGGGTGGAACAAGAAAAGCACAGGTGGTACCACCTACTATAAATTTTTAAGTTCTTCTTAACTCAGCAACAGCTGTTGGGCTTTTTTCAGTCTGTAAAAAGCAAAATAGGGCATACAGGGTGGGCCATTGACATTGTGCAACACCATTTGTTTGCTCAGATCATGACAACCAATGGCAATTTGAGGAGTGTTTCCTTTTTAGGCTTTGGATAAAATTCTTCAGCTTTGACTGCCTTCTTTGCTAATAGTGCTATTGACTTATTGATTAATTCTGGATACATATAAAGTTATATAACTGCCATGTATTTTAATCTCAGTAATTTGAGAGTGTGTATTATATACTTGAAATGAATTTTAAGAATTAATGAGCATCTGTTTCTAGGCATATGAGGGAGAGAGGTGAAAAGAAAAGAGGGTAGATTGTTTTGAGGCTTGGTAATGTTGGCTTAAATGCCTGTTTTCAGTGAGGATAGGACTTTCCTCTATCCTTTCTCACCCAAAAAGCCAGCTTTCCCCTCATAGAGGTTTAGTGAGTACAGGAAGAAGTAGAATTGCATACCTTTGATTAGGACTGAGCCACTAAAGAGTCTTAGTTATAAAGCTGACCCCATTATTGGGTAAAAGGAATTCCAACTAGAGTAATTAAAGGGAGATGACATATTTGGGCTTGATTGAGGCTATCTCTGAGATCCAACACGGTTCACCATGATGGGACAAGTATAGGGTGGGATAGTGTAAACTGTATCATTAATAAGACAGGTGAATATAATGTTTCCATTTGGCCTACTTTGAAACAGAATACTAATTAAATCATAAATGGAGAGTGGAAAGTGTTCAGAAAAATAGTTTTCAGAGAGCAAGGTTTATAACAACACTAATGTCAGCCTGCCCAGGCTGATGAATTTGAGGATATAATGATATCTTGAAAATTTATTCAAGATTAGATCAGCAAATAAGGAGGTTGATCCTGTGTATTGGTAATAATTGAGCCAAGATCCATGGGATTCGGAGAAGACAAGGTTAAATAAAATAACTTGTAGCAGTTCTTCTATACACTAAGTATCTCTAAGAATAAAGTTCAGCATATTATACCGAGAATAACTTCATGGCTCCCTGTAGTTCTAGAGTCAGGTTCAGGTATTTGCATTTTAAAACCCCAAATGATTTCATTGTAGAAGATCCCCTTCCACAATTGCAAGTTTATAAACAATGTTTATTGCTTATAAAGGAAATAAATGATGGACTAAAAATAATAAATAATAAAAATTGATCTATTACCATAAGAAAGGTATGGACATCAATCAGGAAGCTGTTAAAATTGTTTTGGATTCATTTTTGTCTTTAATTAAAATAAATAGGGAGAGAATTTCATACAGATGGTAAGTGCTAAGCAGATGTATGGAGGTGGGTCATATCATGTTATGTACTTTAAATGTCTATTCAACAAGAATAGCTCCTGTAAAGGCACTGGGGGAGGGTGTCAATATCTAAAACATAATACTGTGCAGTAGTAAAACTAAAAAGGATGTTAGAAATCACCTAATCCAAACTTCTTATTTTAGAGAGGAGGAAACAAACTCCGAAAGGTAACTTATCCTATCTTTAGACAACCTTAACTATTCCTTCATTTCATCAAAATGTAACTCCTTAATTTTCAAACACTGATCTGTAAACTATACTTTTGAATCTATGTGTAATTGATCTATTCTGTCTTCTAAGAGAGTTTTCAAATATTTAAAGACATTTAAATATCCCATTCTTATTATTTTTTATATTTCTTTGTGTCAATATATAGTGAAATGCACGGGTACATAGACCTCTCCATTTCTAGTTATTTTCTGATGACAACTTTATGAAATGGTTATTATAACCATGTTATTTTTTCTTTCTTTTTCTGTCATTAATATCATTTTTTTATTGTTGTTCAAGTACAATTGTCTGCATCTTAACTTCCCCTACTCAGCTATGCCCACATCCCTTGCCTGATCCCACCCTGATTGGTTTTGTCCATGTGTCCTTTATAATTGTTCCTGAAACTTCTTCCCCTCCCCCCATTATCCTATTTTTTTTAAATTTCACTTAATTTTTTCATCCCCAACTTGATGGTTCTTTTTTTAATTTATTTTTTCTATTGTTCTATATTTATAACAGCTTTTCCCATAAATGTTTTTCAATATTTTTTTAGTGTTTGTTCATTTTAAACATTAAAAAGAATAAATCTATAAGATTATAAATACAATTATTTGATCATCCTCTCTTTGAACATGCCCTTCTTGAACTTTGTACTTCCTAAAATATAGCAGTTAAACTCCAGAGTTAAGAGGAAACACAGTAAACCTAAAACCACACTCTGATTTGTTCTCATTAGCTTGGTAATGTCTTGAGAAGACAATATAAATCTAGAACAATTACAGATGTAATAGAGGGATGATGCCAGTTAACCATGCACAACCCAGTTTTCAATTCATCCTGACATGGCTGTCTTCAGCCACAGAATTCCTCCCTTGAAGGTCAAGATCAGCAAGCTTTGTTTCAAATTCAATTTTGACTTTAAAAACCTCATTTGAAAGAACAGAACAGCAATTTATAATATAATTATTTGTAAATTTAAAAATAGATTTATTTTAAAATAGTGATCAGTGAAAAGCATTTTCTAGAAAATAATCCCTAGTGAGTTAAGCCAAAGAAAATTTAGAAAGAAACAGAAATAAGGAAGGAAGCCTTATTTACTTGTGCTCCTCTGGCAAAGTATTTCGGTTTCATGAGCTTCAGTCTTCTTATTTGTAAACAAATTAGTACTATTTTTACTTAGATTTTGAGGTGATTAAATAAGAAGGGTTATAAAGCCCTAGAGAATCTGTTATCTATGTAAGGACATTAACATATAATGAAGAACTATATCATATACTAGGGTTTTTTCTTCTTTCATTGTCTTTCTTGCTGTTATTATATTTGAAGATAAAAGGTCATCATAGTTGAGTTGTTCTTCATAGTGCACATTTACGTCATTTTAACAATTCAGATTTTTGGCATTCTTGTGGTCCCCTGCCTTAACATCTTAATATCTTAATCTCTCAACATCTGGTCAAACTAATCCTGATAAAGTATACCTTTATTAAACCTAATACTTTCAGCCTATTGCTTATATTTTAGGGAGTTGATATTAATATTTCATATATTTATAATGCATTTACTTTGTTTCCTGCATTACTTTTTTTTTTCAGCTAGTGCCTTTCTTTTGTTCATTCACATTGATTCCCCCTCTTTAGTTATCTTTCTCTTTGTTAGATTTATGCCAGTATGAACATGTAGAATGCTGCATGTCCAGGCATTAAAAGATTATTTGATTTGCGTGTTTAATTAAAACCATGATTACATAAACAGCTTCTCTTTACAAATCTTCTCACACTCACAGAAAAAGCCATAATAGAAAAATACTCTTCTCTTTTTTCCTAAACTTACACAAAACAAAGTAGTTATTCAACAGCAAGTATGTTTGAAATTTAATGAGGAGCACCTTTAATTATCACAATAGGATGGTGGTGGATCCCAAAAAGCTACAAATTCTTTATCAGTATTACTGTGCTTCTATTGGTTTTACTTACACTGTGAATTTTCCCTTTAATCATTCATCTCTAGTTGAATATCATTCTTAAATAACATTCTGAACTGTTGACTATTTGAAGCCTTTATTTTATTTTAAACTATAGCAGTTTATTAGTCCACTTACTAAATTAGACTATAATTTTTCTTTTCTATATTCACTTATTTTCTATATATTATATTTTTCTGACATTTGCTAATGACTAAAATTTATCATTGTTATTAACAAATTTAATTGTATTTTTACTTTTTAAATAAAATCATAAACTAATTTATTGATTTTATTGATTTGTTTTCACTGAATAGAATTTGTGTCACTACATTACTTGCTTACCTTAAAACTTGTAACTTTCACTCACTACTGTTTGTGATTCTTACACTAATATTAATTGCTCTTCATGTTCATATATTTTTAATTCAAGTTGTTGTTAAGAAATAAATAGACCGCTGCTCTGTTCACTCCAGTTGCACTGCTAACACTCTGGGACTTACCATTATGAATACTCTGTTGGAAGCAAATGGCACTTTAGCCTTATACTTTTTGAAAAAGCTGGGAGAGAACAACTCGAAGAACATGTTTTTCTTGCCCATGAGCACCTCCTCTTCCCTGGCCATGGTCTTCAGGGGGGACAAGAGAAACACCACGGCCCAGATGGTACAGGCACTTTCTTTAATTAAAAGTGGTGACAGAGGTGCAGATCCCTCAGGGTTTCCAATCACTTCTCACTTAGGTTAACAGGACTGGCATGCAGTACTTACTTGGAAGAGTAAATGAACTCTTTGAAGAAAAATCTTATGACTTTAACTCATCTTTTAAAGATTTCTGCTGCAAATTCTACCAAGCAAGGATGGAAGAGCTTGACTTCTTCAAAGCTACAGGAGAGGGGAGAAGACATAAACATCTGGACAGCTAACAAGTCAGGAGGTAAAATTAAAGCTGCTGTCTCTAAATAGAGTTGATTAAGTTTTGTATCTGGTTCTAGGGAATGCCAATTATTTCAAAGGAAATTGTGATAATCAGTTTAACAAACAGTAGACCAAGGAAAGACCATTTAAACTGAATAAGAATGAGGAGAAGCCTGTGGAAATAATGGTTACAAAATCTACCTTTAATATGACCTGCATAGAAGATACAGTCACCAAAATTGTGGTACTGCCTAATGTCAGCAAAGAGCTGAACATTAATCTTACTTCCTGATGAAAATGTCGATCTGGAAATGGTGAGCAATTTACTTCTGAGAAATTCCCAGAATGGACTAGACCAAATATGATGAATGAGGAAAATCTGAAAGAGTCCTTCCCTCGATTTATACTGCAAGAGAATTACGTACTGCACAGGGAACGTCCTTCACTCTCTGGGCATGACCGATGCCTTTGAGTGGGACTGGGCAGACTTTTCTGGAATGTCTGGGAGAGAACTGTTTCTGTCCAAGGTCATACACAAGTCCTTTGTGGAGGTCAACGAGGAAGGCAACGAGCCTACATTCACCACTTGCTGCCATCATGATGTTTGGATATGCAGGAATCATCTGCAAATTCTGTGCTGACCACCCCTTCCTTTTCTATATTCAGCACAGCAAAGCCAATAGTATTCCATTTTGTGGTGGATTCTCCTCCCTTAAGTAAATGACCTGCACTACATGTAGCTTTTCTCCTGCGTCCTACTGACCCACTGTCCCTGTGACACTTAACAATGTGCCTGAAATGTAAAATAACCTTGGTGACAATCCAAAAATAAAGGCCCTAATTTTGAATTCCCCCCCTAAAAGATACACCATATGTCAGTAGCCCCAAATTTTTATGTGTCAAAATAATGTATTACTGTTTATAGTTTTTATATAAGTGCATGATTAATTAAAATATTTGTATCTTTTATTTCTTATAATCTCATTTTAATTTAATTTTACCTTTTTACTGTATTATACATAAGACTAACAGAAAACTATATAGCCACACAAAAAAATTTTTAGAGCATAATTATTTTAAGGCAGGCTATTGAAATACAAAACCTAATTAAAAACTACAACTTGGCCAGCCTCTGTAGATGTCCATGTATTATTACCATCACAATCCCTTTCTTCCTACTGAATGGACCCACTATTCCGTATTTTATAGTAATCACTTTCCTGACCTGTAACTGTTGAAGGATCTGAACCAAGCCTTTAGTGCAATATGTAGGATTTTCCACGGTGTGAATTTTGCCAATCGCATATTCAGCGTTCAACATTTGTCTTTGTATCCCCTGCAAAGTGTCATATGGATCCAAAGGCTTGATCAGACCCGGGTCCAAGGTCTTTGGAATAACCATGGTGGTCTCTGCCCTTTCAGCATTAGATAGTAAGTTTGGTTGTCTCTTGAAAATCTGCTTTCCTTATTTACTATTTAATTACCCCTTGATTTATTTCATATAGAAAAGTCAGGATAAATATTTAATTATTTCTTTTATTGACCATTTTTAAAAATAATGAAATAGTTCTTTATTATTCCTCATAGGTGACCTATTAGCTAATTAAAAACATCATTAAGAGCACACAATTCAAATATAATCATGGGTTTCAATTATTTGCAAATATTATGCTTACTGAAGTTCAAATTGCCTCAACTTTGACCAGTGGAAAACTTTCAGACATAGTTTCTAATTATTTGTTTTCGTCGTAACTGGTGGTTTTGATAACTTCTTTAATTTCTAATATGATAAGACGTTCCAGGCTCTTCTTGAATATTTAACCATTTATGCAAGAAGTCCTAGTCTCTGCCTGGCTGGCGTAGCTCAGTGGATTGAGCGCCGGCTGGGAACCAAAGTGTCCCAGGTTCGATTCCCAGCCAGGGTACATTCCTGGGTTGCAGGCCATAACCCCCAGCAACCGCACATTGATGTTTCTCTCTCTCTCTCTCTCTCTATCTCCCTCCCTTCCCTCTCTGAAAAAATAAATAAATAAAATATTAAAAAAAAAAGAAAAAAAGAAAAGGCACAAAAATAAAAAAAAAATAAAAAAAAAGAAGTCCTAGTCTCTGTAGGGGGCAGTGGTATTTCAATGTTATAATCTAATTGGTGTGGATGTTCATTGCTACTAGTCCAGTCATTGATTTTAGTCCTTTGCTGAGGACTGCCTTAGGGAATGTACGTGTATAGTCATTATCTTCCTTTTTTTATACAGAAGTAAGTTTGGTTTTCAATAACACAGAAAGAATTTGAATATCTTATAATTACTCATTTGTTTTTTCCACAGTTAGCACAGTTATCACTTGCCTCACATTTTCTTTCCTTAAAATACTAAATATTTTTATCCATTGTCTTACACCACCCAAATTTGTTCATAAAAACTATAAAGAAATACAGAAAATATTATTCTTATTAAGGCAGAAAAAATTCAGATTATGATCTAGTTTTCTTCCTCATTTAAATCTTTTACTCTGTTTTCTCAAATACCCAATTTTTTTTCTATTTGAAAAAAAAACAATATAGTAACTAGAACATTTTTGTGTTAGTCATTGTTATTCAATATTCTCAGATATATGTGATATTCAATTGCATTTTAAAATATTTAATTTCTACATTTTATGTATTGCTGTTAAGCATATAACTTTTGTATTTGTTCTGTCCTCTTATTGTTGATTTTTCTTAATTGAAAAATATTTGTGTGTTTGATTTTATTTGCCTCCTAATATCTATTGTATTTTTTGATATATTTTAACTTTTTGGAACTTAGGTTTTTAGTATAGCTTTAAAATTTTGAAGTTATTTTAAACTTATGGAAAAAATTATAAGCACAATTTTTCCTTAAAGTCAGGATGTATGTATTTTATATGGTGAATGCCATCATCACATAATTGACTATGTAATTGTTATATAACACAAACACAATAAATATCAAAATCACACAAAAATATCAAAATCAGAAAGTTAACATAGATATATTATTACTATCTAATCCCTGGGCATATTCAATTTTTGACAGTTGTCCTTGTCAAAACATTTTTAGTTTTTACCAAAATTAGAAGTTAACCTATCAGAGCTTCATGGATACTAACTGTACCCATGTGAGCCTTGCATCAGTCACAAGACATTTTTGCTCATAATATAGTAAGCCACATGAGCTTCATGTTTATTCAACTTGTCTTGCCTCTTAATTTATTTGTTTTAATTTTAACTTTTTTCTATTTCAATAGTGAGTTTTAAATGTTTATGATTGCTAAAAATGTTTCAAAAATAATTACTTGTATCAAATTTCTCTCTTCACAACCCTGTACTGTCCCATTTAAACATCTTTAATACTCTAAAAATACTAATGCTTTTCACAATGTACATTTAGAAGAGATCTCTAAATAAAAGGCCAGTGTAATTTTTATTTTAACTCCGATGCCAATTGAATGTATAAAGTATACTAGTTTTCTTTAAAATATATTTTCAGTAAGTTTATTAAAAATCATTTATTCCAAAATAATGTAATGAATTGAAACATATAGTCTAGCCACTATCTTGTTATGTTTGGAGTCTTGTATGACTATTTAAAACTAGATGATTAGTAAGAATCATGTAGATGAGATTATTTATGGCCTTGTGCCTATAAATTTAATTATTTGTTTCAGATGAATTTGTTAACTAATAAAATAAAAAATAAGAATCACATGTTTAGTAGTAAGACTGGAATGATAGTTGGACTAATCCTTCTAAAAGTAATTAAAATTCTGAATGATACATACTATAAAAGCCTTTTAAAATACAGGTATACACATATTTTATTTAAAGCTGTATATGTATAATTTTTTTAAATTTTTATTTGTTACTTTATTTTTCATTAGAAACAAATATATTCATATATCTCTAATTCAGTAAGGTATATTAAATACCAGAGCAAGACACCTACATTTCTTCATTCACACCTACATTTACTTCTTCACAGTGAAAATTTTAATTAATCTGAAAATTTGAATTCTAGGAAAAGAAAAACAGTTAAACAGTTAATCAGCATAGCCTTCAGAGAATACCTCTGTAGGCTTCTCAATGTAAGTTGACACAGGTAGACAGCATGGATTTGTTTACATTATTTTGATATTGCATTCTAAAATTAACAAATTTTATAAATAAACATATATTGTTGAACATCATTATCAAGACTCTATCTTTGTAAAGAAAGATACGGTATTGGTGGATGATTTGGGAGGGGGTAGTTTAGTAGAAAACTAGTATTTTTTGAGGGTTTGCTCTGTATCAAACATTTTATATAGATTTCTTCATTTATTCTTCTAAACACAAAGAAATGTATATACTTTAAGGATGAGGAAATTCAAAGGAAAATGTTAAAGAACAAGCAAATTTGAGCAATTAGTGTCAAAAACATTGTTGAAACAGGTTTCTGTAGTACAACCATCTATTCTCTTAGCTTAAAATGTTTTTGTTTTAATTTCATACCATTTAATTTAAACTGTTATATATGCCATCTTTTCTAAGTTATTTTTATTTTGTTTAGTGTCATATTCTTAAGGGCCATTCATGTTGTCTCAAATGGCAGTATTTCATCTTATGACTGAGTAGTGGTCAATAGTATGTGAGGTCTGTCCAAAAGAAGCCCAGCCATTGTTAATATAACAAGAATGGTTTGCATGACATCAATATAACCTGGCAGCCAAGGAGGCTGGACTGGAATGCACATTCACAACAATGACAACTTCATTGTACTAGTCAGAGGAGGCAGTAGATGCGGCTGAGTGAGCACGTGTACTGTGTGGCTGTCACATTCAAAATGACCGAGTGAATAGAACAATGAATCTGCATCAAATTTTGTCTTAAGCTTCAACATTTCTCTGTGTAAACTATTTGGATGATCAAAAGGCTTTCAGGGATGGTGCAATGAGTACAGCACAAATAAAATGTGGCACAAATGCTTCAAAAATGATTGAAAATCTGTTGAAAGTGATCCATGTTCTGGAAGGTCTATAGCCAGCAAAACACCTGAGAATGTTGATCGTGCAGGGGCTGCAATCAACAAAGATTGTCAACTGACAGTGTGAGAACTAGAAGTTGATTTGGGGATTCCAAAAACTACTGTGTCCGAGATTTTGATGCAGAATTGTGGCATTAAACGTGTCATAGCAAAATTTGTTCCATAGCTTCTACTACTAGAGCAGAAGGAACATCATGCTGCAGTTGCTAATGATACCCAAAGAACTGTGTGAGGTCCCAAGGTGCCTACTTTGGAGAGGACTAAGGCATTATTGTCCTATGTACAATGTTTCTTGTATTTGTATCTTCCTCAATAAATGTCTCTATTTTTCATAGTACATGGCTGGATACTTTTTGGACACCATGAACCATATGGTCCAGAAATACAGTCTTATGTATATACAACATCTTCCTTATCCAGTCCTCTATGAAGGGACAACCTAGTTTTTCCCATTGCTTGTCCACTGTGAATAATGCTCCAGTGAATATAGGAGTGCAAATATCATTAAAATAACTGTTTTCAATTTTTTAGGGTACATACCCAGAGGAGATATTGTTGGTCATATGGTAACTCTAGTCTTAAGTTTTTGAGGAACTGCCATACTTTTTTCCCTAGTGGTTGTACCAGTTTACTTTCCCACCAGCAGTAAATGACAGTTCCCTTTTCTCCATAACCTCTTCAATACTTGTTATTACTTGTCTTGTTGATAATAGCCATTCTAACAGGTGTGAGGTGGGATCTCATTGTAGAGTTAATTTGCATTTTCCTAATAGTGAAGTTGAACATCTTTTCATATATCTGCTGGCTTTTTATATGTCTTCTTGGAAGAGATGTCTGTTCAGGTCCTCTGCCCATTTTATAATTGGATTGTTTGGTGTTACATTGTATGATTTTTTAAATATATCATAGGAGACCGTTTCTGCATGGCGTGGGCCCAACTCCCACTTGGAGATGCACAGGACCCAAGCCCACGGATAGGTTCTCCTGTGGGAAATCGGGCCTGTAATGTGCCTAGGCCGCTTTGAGTCTTACTTTTTGCTAAAAACTCCCTCACCCTGATTATTAACAAACATTTACTGCAAAGTAACTTCCTAAAATCCATGCTAAACCATGCAAGGATGAGTGTAAGTGTTAAACCACTTTTGCCTTTTCATTTGCAAATATCTGTCTTCTGTGATGTGATTATCGGCACTAGCTCCTTTGTTTTCTGTAAAGGTAACCACCTAAAGTGAACCTGTGCACAGTAAATGAGGACCATCAGGTAATGTGCCAGGAGATAGAAATAAATGCCTGTCATGGCGGAGGCCTCGGCTTTTGCTCCCCTTGAGAGAAAAGCGATGCTGTTCCTTTACCTCCACGGGACTCGGTAGTCCATGTGAAATGTCTCATATCATCAGTAATGTTGAGGACACTGCGAGCCGGTGTCTGCATCAATATATTTTGGATATTAACCTCTTACTGTTTATACACATCTTCTCTTGTTCAGTTGGTTGCCTTTTCATTTTGCTGGCAGTTTCATTTGTTATGAAGAAGCTTTTTAGTTTGATACAGTTTCATTCTTTTATTTTTGCCTTTACTTTCCTTGCCTTTGATTTTATATTCATAAAATCTTTAAGATCAAGGTCTATAAGTTTAGTACTTTACTGTTTCAGACCTTATGTTTAGATATTTGATCAATTTTGAATTAGTTTTTGTACATGGTGGCAAACTGTAGTCTTGTTTCATTCTTTTTCATGTGGCTTTCCAAATATCCCAGCACCATTTATTGGAGAGGCTTTTTTTCTCCATTTGATGTTTTTGGCTCCTTTGTCAAAAATTATTTACCCATATACATGTGGTTTTATTTTTGGGCTCTCAATTCTGGGCCATTATTCTTTGTGTCTGTTTTCCTGACAATGATGCTTCCCAATTTTTATGAAAAGAACATGGTTTGTCTTAGGAAGATGCTGCCGATACACTGTTATTGCACCACAGGTGAAAAATGTTGAACCTAAGAATCCTCAGTATTTTTCTAATGTGCTGAAAACTATCCTCCCCAGCCATTGCCCTGTCGAGAAATACTGCTCTTGAAATTAGTTACCCAGTTAGCAAACAAACCTGCTATCTGCCTCAAAGAAAAGTTTCATCTCTCACTCCCAAGGCTATTTGTTATACAACCATCCTTGAAAAGATAGCACAGAACAAATTCCATCAGTATCTCTATTCACAAAGTGTGTCAAAAATGTGAGTCATAGAAAATTGTCAGCATCCCAATGGCATATCTTTATTTCTTGTTTCTGCTTGGTCTCCTTCAATGGACAAGAGTTTATTACTCATTCTTTGATTTTCATCATCTTAATGTTTTTGAATATTATAGGTTTGTTATTTTGTAAAATGTCTTTCAATTTGTGTGGCTTTATATTTTTTCATACATAGATTCAATTTATTAAGTTTTGTAAGAATATTGTAGAAATAATGCTGTATTCCTCATTTTTAAAAGCAATAGCTAATAGATTTCTGTATTAAAAATCACTGCTTTTTTCATTTAATGAGTATTTTTTAGGAGGGTACTTATAAATATTCTGGTCCTTGTCATTTACCATGTGTTTTATGATCTATTGAAGATTTTTACCTGAATTCATTATTATTTTGATGGTTAACAAATGGCAATTTTTAAATTCCGTTCTTCCACTCTGCATTTACTTATTGACATTCTAGTTCAAAGAGAGTTTTCTCATTTATATATTTATTTACTATTTCTTTACATGGCTATATTCATGAATTTCTAGTTCATTTAATAGATTACAATGTATTTTTTAATTATTTTAATTCTTAAATTTTTCATTATTTGGCAACTGTGATCCACTTGAAACTAGTTTCAGTGCCTTTGGACAGTTTTATAGGCCTAACATTTAAAGAGTAGTATAGTTTTTAGAAAACAAGATATAAGCACTAGGTGGTCTTCAACTGAAAATCAATATCCAGTATTATTTAGGAGGCAAAAAAGGAAGGAAAAGAAGGGCAAGCAAAAGGCAAGAAGCAAATCATGTTATTTTAATGTATATTTTTCTCTATTTTCATCTAACATTTTTAAAGGTTTTATATATAATGGTTATTCAGTCTTGCATTTCTTCTAACTAGAGTCTTCATTTCCAATTTTTAAAAAATCTATGTATTTTCTTCATGTGTTCTCCATGTTATTTCTGAGATTTTTCTACTTCTGACTTACTTTTTAATTAGTTTATTATTCTTTTTGGGAGGCACTGAGCATTTATTTGGGAGTAAAAAGAATTTCAATAGTGGAAACACAGATTCAGGCAGAAACCCAATAGTGTCCCAATTACAAGGTGAGAGCAAAGGGTTTTTATGAGAAATGGAAGAAAATAATTACAATGAATAGAACCAAGAAATTTCTGTTGGTGCTAACCAGCCAAGTTACTCTTTGACTATGTATAGCTGATTATTGATTCTGTCTTCAGAAAAAGAAGTTGGCATATGTTTTAATATAATGTTTTATTCTTTCTGTCATTAAGCATATTTTGAAATAGTAAATTATAGGTTTTATTTGTTTTGATTCTACGATTTTCTGGAGTGTTTATATTGCTTGTGGGGATGTTATTACATACCTTTATTTTTTTTTCTCATAGTGACTTTCAAGAATCTTTGACTTTAATATTTTCTGCTGTTCATTTTAATGTAAAATTGTTTTTTCTGGATTTTTAGAATGAGATCCACGTTAGCTTTTATAAGTTTGTAGAATATTTAAGAGTACACAAAGCTCAGACTACTCTAGCTGCTTTGGACCTTACATTTTGCCTTCCTTGTGCAATTTGATAGGGAGAAAGTCCTCCCATTTCAGTGCTGTTCTCACATTGGCATTTGTTCTCCAGTGACTTCCTGTTGGCTCTCTTGAGAGCACAATCTCTAGATTATCAGTTTATCTTCCCCTTCATTCTACATAGATGTTGATACTATGCAGGTATTTTGGCTATTTTTCGTCTATACACATTTACATTTGCAGATTAATGTAGAACACTTGTTAACAAGTTTTGTTGCAAAAGTTGTCCAGTTGTTTTCCAGTTTCCTATTTTATTGTATTGTCTGCTTTTATGTGGTGATATGGGAAAAAAAAATTACATCACTGTTGACCCCAATGTGTTCCTAGAATCCTATGTTAATATTTTTAATATCTTTTATAATAGGAATAAAATTGAACATTGATTATATATTATTATTTTAAAATTATTGAAATGTTATAGGCACAAAAAAACAGAATAAGCATTCTAAGCTTTTTATTATACAAGAAAAATTTTCTCCATAATAAAATAAAATAAAATAAAATAAAATAAAATAAAATAAAAATGGCTTGTTGGCCCTAAAACCAAATTGTTCCTGAAATGGAATAAGTTTTGTGGAAAACCAAATTTGCATTTATCAATGAGAAAACTGATAACCATATTATATTTTTATTATTCAAGAATTTCTCCCTGGCTGGCATAGCTCAGTGGATTGAGCACGGGCTGGGAACCAAAGTGTCCCAGGTTCGATTCCCAGCCAGGGTACATTCCTGGGTTGCAGACTAGAACCCCTAGCAACCACACATTGATGTTTCTCTCTCTATCTATCTCCCTCCCTTCCCTCTCTAAAAAAAATTAAATAAAATATTTAAAAAAATTAAAAAAAGAATTTCTACCATTTATAAATTTATGTTGTTAGTTATATAATATATTATATAAAGATGTATGCATGGAGTAAATTTACATACATTTACTAAGAAAGTCGTATTGCACAGAAAATTTTAGAAATAAACCAATCATAAGTTTTAAATTGCATGCCGTTCTGAGTGGTTTAATGAAATCTCACACTTTCCTGCTTCATCCTTCCCAAGACATAAATAATTCTATTTTTCAGAGTATTCACACTGTGTATGCTTCCTGCCCTTTAGTCACTTCGCAGCCATCTTTGTTATCCAATGGACTCTTGCCATTTTCCAAAGTTATGTTTAAGTAACTTTTATTTTACCTAATAATTTCCCCAAAGGGCAAGAATAGTGATGCTGGAAATTCAAATATGCCAAAGAAATGTCATAAAATATGTCACAAAATGCTTCCTTTAAATGAACAGTGAATACTCTTGACTTCATAAGGAAAGAAAAAAAGTTGTATGATGATGTTGTTAAAAATGTATGTAAGAACAAATATTTTATCCACAAAATTTTGAAGGAAATAAAATTGTGTTAGTTCACTGAGAGACCCCATTTGTATAACTTTCATTACAGTATAAATGTTCTATTTCATTATTGTTAATTTATACTCTGTCTAATTTATAAATCAAATTTTATCATAGGTATGTATGTATGTATGTATAGGGAAAACACTCATATGCATATATATATGAATATGTATGTGTGTGTGTACATATATACAGTTTGGTACTATTCATGGTTTCAGGCATCCACTTGGGGGTCTTGGAACATATCCCCTTACAGATAAAGAGGGGAATACTGTATTTCAAATTGATGAATGCAATAGCCTGAAATTAATTTTTGATGTAATTTCTACTAAACTGTTTTCTTATCATTACGAAGGAGAGCAATTTGCACATAAAATGGATGGTGACATGCTATTATAAATTTACAAAATTGGATAAATGTAAATATATGTACAAGGATGGACTACATAATTATGGCAGCTCTTACATGGTTGTGAAAGTAGCAGGGACATCCTAAATGATTGATTTTCCTTGTGAGTTTTAATGAGATTTATTTTAGAGAGAATATGACTGGGTAAAATCAGAAAGAATTCTGTGATTCACACTGGAGCAGTTTTCTTTGCTTATAAACTTTTTATACTTTTTCTAAACATATTCTGACTGTTATGATATTTAAGCTAATAAATTCAGGTTCTATTTTACACACACAAAATACAACTAAGTTTCTCAATGCAATCAGAACTACATCTATTAATACAATTCAGCAATGTCTGAAATACCAGACCCACTCTAGGCATGAAATATATAGCAATTAGCCAAATAGGTAAAAATTACTGTCTGTGTATTATTTATATTATTGTAATATAATTGGATGTATTGGATATATTATTGTAAATTATATTGGATGTTAGAAGGTGGTAAATATTTTGGAGATATATGAAGAAGGTAAGTGAAATGTGAGCATGTGGTTTTTACAATTTTAAATAGGTCAGAAAAAGCCTCACTGAGAAGGTGACATTTGAGCAAGCACTTAAAGAAGTTGAGTAGATTAGTCATGAAGATATTTTCAGGAAGGAGTTTTATCCTGATTTACAGGAGCAAATGTTCTGAGCATACTCAATGTGTTTAAAGATTGGGAAAAGGGGTAGTTTTGCAGGAGATGAGCATAATTGGAAGGGAGAAACAATAGAAGAGATGGTCACTGAGTAAATGGGGGAGGGCCAGAACACAGAATCTTCTCTGATACTGTAAGGATTAGATTGTACTCTCAATGAAATAGCAAACCATTCAAAACTTCTGAGGAGAAGGATGATATAATCTGTTTTTAATTTTAAAAGATCACTCTGATAGTTGTGTTGAGAATAGAACATAGTAAAGAGAAGGTGTAAAGAGACAGAGTTGTAATAATGGAGTCCGATTAGTTAGCTAGAGGGATAGTCCAAGTGAAAGATGATGATGGTTTGGACCACAGTGGTCTTAGCCGAATTGGTAAAAAGGAGTCAGATTCTGTATATATTTTGAAGTTAGAATCAACAAAATTTGCTTATGGATTAGTATAATGGTCATTTGAGTGAGTGTCATGGATGTGTGTTATGTGCAGTTTCACAGTACAAACTTAGAAGTGTTAGTGTAGATAGCTAGTTATTAATAAAGGGAACAAAGGGAATCAGACATTAAGCCTGATAAACTAAGGAGCTGAATAGGACATGAAGCCTGAATCAATAGGAAGTTTCAGCATTAATAGGCTCCCTAGGGGACTGCTACACCCTCCACCCTGAGGAACCAATCCCTAAAGTGGCAGGAAGGATTGTTATCAGTCATTAGCTGGGATTCCTGAAGCAGGAATAAAAACAACAAGAGAAATTCCTCTGCTGGGCACATGCTCAGTAGAAGTCAAGATGTCACAGAAGGTGGTCCTTCTGCTGAGGTATGTGTGCAGTAGGAGCCAAGATGTTGACCATAAAGAATAGGTGTCTAATCTGAGAAAGAGATGAGATTGGTTAGGGGGAGGGTCCAGAACAAGCCCCAAAAGGATTGGAAAATTAATTAGTAAATTTAAAGGAGAGCCAACTCCTTCCCAAGCCAGAGGTAATATAATGAAAGCACAGCAAAGCCCTTTGGGCTAGTAATACATGCCTGTTCACCTGTTCATTTGTTCATTCTCTCTTCATAGCAGCAATGTGGCCTAGCAGCCACATGGTCCCTAAGTGCAGGACCCAAGTTCGGCTCCAAATGCAAGCCAGGGTACAACACAGTGCCAACCAAAGCATAGCCAGGAAGACACTAAGCTAGCAGATGGAGACAGACTGAACTGGCATAAACTTTGGCATGGACTAAATCAATGGCACAGAATTTCTGGGCTCTGGCTTTCATCTGGGCTTGGTCAAGAAAAGCTGAATTTCTTCCACAGGTCACAGAGGAGAAGATACACCAGGGACCTGTGTGCAACCTTTTATTTATTATTTTCCAATAGCTCTTACCACTATACATTATCCTCCCAGATGTGGGTCCCCAAGATGCTTTTGTTGCGACTACTCAGAAGGACCCCATTTCCACAGTCAATAGAAGGTCACTATGTTTTGGTTTTACCATCTTGAAATTCTTAATAATTTTAATTTTACACTGTGTTTTATAAATCTGATAGAAAATGGATAAATTGTTTGCTTTGGCAAATTCTTATATCCCTATTTAAAAACAACATAGACTGAAAGACAATACTAAAATGCCAACAGAATTTGCATTTCTGTTTTCTAATTAGGTATTCAAATTAATAAAGGTGTTCATTCTATATTTCATTTAAACAAGTCATACATTCTTATGAATATCCAGAAAGAATTTGAGTAGTGATGGGAATCCCTCTGCTGCATCTTGGATACATGGTCAATAAAGAAATTAAACATTCATTAAACAATTTATCCATACTTTAATATGTTATTTTGTTTTTAGCTTCAGCATTCTCTATGGAGTGGCTGCTGTATGTACATTGGAAAAAGGCTAGTCACTTTCCTTGTGAAGTCTGTGATTTTGTGCAAGTTCTACACAAGTTGCATGTCAGTGTTGCTTCTCTGTTCTTCAGTGTCATGTACTTCTTTATTTTATGTCATAAGCTTCATCACACTGTTTTTCATTTTCTTTTGTTCATTTAAAAATCATCTCTAGCTTGGGTTATTTTTCTAAATGCCCTAGCAACTTATCATCCTTTCTAATAAGATGTAAGGTACAGAGGTATTTCTTGAAACTTTTACCCTTTTCCACTAGAAGGAAAATCTGTTTGCATTTAAAATACACTTAATTGGTATTCACCTCAGGTAGGAATACATACATAGCACTCACTTGAAGCTTATTGGAACATTTCCCTCAGTAGCTCTATTTAATACTTCATGGGGGAAACTACAGTCTTTTCTTAATATTCCCTAGAATGGTTTCTTAAAATAGCTTTGGAGATTGTTCACAGGTTCACTCTCCTATTCTTCAGATGATTTGATTTTGATTCTTTTTATTCTTTTCTCTGATGGTCCCTAACATACCATCTTAATGGTGAATGTTTCAATTATCTAATATACATAATCTCAAATATATAGATCCCAATAACTTCTCATGAAAATAATTCATCAATATTTCAAGAATAACTACTAAAATAAATTTCAAGTTCTTAATACTAGAAAAAAAATATTTCTTTCTGAATTCAGATGATAGGATTTCTTTCTAAATACAGAATCAAACTCTTTACCACATGGTTCTATATTAATCATGCAACCTGATATATTCTGAAGAGAAATTCCATTCAGTCTTTTTTAATTCAATCCTATACTTAAAGAAAAAATTTAAAAAGTTCAGAAAATAAACTACAGCAGGTTTCATTTCAAATATAATACTTATAAATTTAGGCATGAGACTTTCTATTACATTAATGAAGGTAATGTAACTAAGCTTCCCTCTGCCTTTCTCAGTCTACCTTTAAATAATCTGACCTTAATTGACTCTGTTATGCTGGAATGTTGCAGGAAAAGTGATGAGATATGTGTCCTTTATTGTAATTTGATGTAGTATTGTATTTTCATTGTTATATGATAAAGTGATTGTTCCAGATGCTGTGTGTGTGTTTGTGAGCATGTGTGTGTATGTGTGTAAGTGAATGGATGGGGGAGGGAACCATTGTGAACAGCCACTGATGAGGGAGAAAGACCGGGCTTCTTTTGTGTGTGTGTGTTTACCAGCTTTAATAAGTGTCCCAATTTAAAGAAAGATGTTCTATACATTATATACCAGTAATTGAAAAATTGTGACTTTACATGTCTTAATATGTTTTTTATTTTTTATTTTATTTTTTTTATTTGTTTCATTGTTGTTCAAGCCAATTATCTCCATTTTCCCGCCACCACCACTTCCCCCCACCCCAGCCATCCCCACTTCCCTCCCTTGATCCCACCCCTCCTTGGTTTTGTCCATGTGTCCTTGATAGTTTTTCCTGAAAACGCTTCTGCCTCTCCCCCCCATTATCCCCTCTCACCTCCCCTCTGTTTACTGTCTATTTGTTCTTAATTTCAATATCTCTGGTTATGTTTTGCTTGTTTGTTTGCTTTGTTGATTAGGTTCCACTTAAAGGTGAAATCATATGGTATTTGTCTTTCACCACCTGGCTTATTTCACTTAGCGTAATGCTCCCCAGTTCTATCCATGCTGTTGCAAAGGGCAAGAGCTCCTTCTTTATTTCTGCTGCATAGTATTCCATCATGTAGATGTACCATAGTTTTTTGATCCATTCATTTACTGATGGGCACTTAGGTTGAAAAGATAACAGAACTAAACAAATACCTATAGTAAGAATTAAACAGGAAGCTACTCCTTTAAAAAGGGGAATATACTGTTTTATTAATCAACCTATTTATTTTTAATTTAGTGTTCTTTACTTCCTTTTATCTTTAATCTAGATTAATGCAATGATCTGCTATGGCAACAAGTATATGTTTAATATTTACAAATCTGTGTCTTTTAATGATTTTCTCTCAACTTTATAACATAGCCTTAAATGGTCAGAACTGCTTTGGAGAATATGCAAAAATATAGACTTGCTTTTACTGACAGATTAAAGAATTTCCACTCTTTATGTGAATATCTACTGTGATAGTTATTGAACAAGAAAAGCTAGATATTTTCAGTTAACTTTTGAACAATATGACTGGTCCTGTTTTTCTTCCACCTCCATTTTCTTTGCTTCCTTGAAGGAAGCTGTGGCTTGACCACCAGGGTCACTAACTAAATGTGTGGTGGCCCACTGGTACTTTGAATTTGACCAAGTGCTCTGCCCAATAGAGGCAAACAAAATAATTTAACAAACTAAAATTTGGTTATTGGAATACAAAGAGAATGAGGAGACCTGATGAAAATAAGCAAAAGTATTTCAGAGATACTACTGGAAGGAAAGATTGCTAGATTATCCTCGGTTTTTGTTTTAGTTCATAGGCAATCTAAAGCAGTTTGTGTGTGTGTGTGTGTGTGTGTGTGTTATTCTAAATGCATCTGTGGTTATTACAAGTTGAAAGGCCTAAGCCGCATGTTCTTGATTCTGTAAATGTGACAGTGGCAGAAACAAGTAAAACCTTTATTTGATTTTGGAATGATTGTAAAACCTAGGTTAAATTCATAATAAATAGGAAAATAAAATCAGTAAATTAAGATGCTCAAGTTTGTTAAAGTTATGGTTTAAAGTTATGACTATATTTATTCTTCCTAAACTTTTGACAACTGACCATTAAAAAATATTAAAGTGTTTAGCCTGGTTAGTGTAGCTCAGTGGATTGAGTACCAGCCTGTGAACCAAAGGGTCACTGGTTCGATTCCCAGTAAGGGTACATGCCTGGGTTACAGTCCAGGTCCCTGGTGGGGGGCAAGTGAGAGGCAACCACACATTGTTTCTCTCCTTCTCTTTCTCCCTTTCTTCCCCTCTCTCTAAAAATAAATAAATACTTGAAAAATAAAAATATTAAACTCTTTAACTGAGGTTTTCCTCTTACAAATAAATTTTTTTAAAGATTTTATTTATTTATTTTTTAGAGAGGGAACGGAGGGAGAGAGAGAGAGAGAGAGAGACATCAATGTGCAGTTGCTGGGGTTTATGGCCTGCAACCCAGGAATGTACCCTGGGTGGGAATCGAACCTGGGACACTTTGGTTCCCAGTCCGTGCTCAATCCACTGAGCTATGCCAGCCAGGGCACAAATAAATTTTTGTACAAAGATTTTATTTAATGATATTTTCCAATGCTGTAGACACCATTTTAATAAAAATATCTATAGTAATTATGGTTTATAATTAGTGTTTAAAATAATGTCTTCTTAGGTATGTTTTTGGCAGGCAAGAGTATTAAATCACATTGAATTCAAGCAAATCTGCGATAAAAGCTTCAGGATTTTGAGACTATATGTACACACACACGCATACACACATGCACACACTTATATTAAGTATATATAAGTATATGCTTATATACACATGCACACACACATATATAATTGCTATATTTTTATATTCCTGAGGACTAGTCAGTTTTGCTATATATATAAAAAATAAAGTACCACTTTGAATAACATGGACTAAATCAAATTTAAAATGACAAGCTGGGAAGATGTTTACAGCACAGTATCATAGATATCAATTAGCAGGGCTTCTCTTTCTACCATAAAAACAAAGATCACTTGCAAATAACAGTCACCTCCTAACAAACTGGGAAAATAAACAAAAACTCAAAAAGGGAAGTTTTAAATATATGAAGAGATGTCCAATCACATTTACTAAAAGAGAAATATAAACTAAAACTACACTGAGATATCATCTCACCTATAAGATTAACAAAAGTTCAAAAGTCTGATAACTCACTCTGTTGGCACTGATGCATAAAACTATCAATTCTCCTTTATTGCTGGTAGGAGAGTAAACTGACAGAACCCACATGGAAGTCACGTTGGTAGTCTCGATCAAGAGTACATTAAGTGTACTATTAGGTGTGTGGTTAATAAATGTGATAATGGAATCAGACTATGCCAAGATTCTCAGAAAGTGTGAGTTAAGTCTTGCTTTCTTGGGCTGCCATTCTCAGTATGTGGTATCAGCTGTTACATAAGCATCACACCTAAAGAGGCCAGAGAGTTTTAGATCATGTTGTCAGCTCTTGAGCTCAGTCCACAGAGACCATGAACTTTGTCTTTCGAGGAAATACTAGACCAATGAATATTTTGCCCTTTTGATTTTCATGGAAAACGTTTCTGAAGAAGAGAAGAATTCTTCTTGAGGTTAGCAGTTCTGTAGTGTATTTTTTTTTTTTTGAACAGCTATGATTCAATTTGGACTTTTTATTGGTAAAATCCATAGTTGGAACATAAATCAGCCATTAGAGTTGGGATGAGAATCAACTGAAGACAACTGCAATAGATTGAATGTTTGTATCCCCACAAAGTTTGTGTGTTGACACCCCAATCTCTAATGTGATTATATTTGGAGATGGGGCCTTTAGGAGGTGTTTAAGTCATAAACTTTGCAGGTGCTGTGGTGGTAGCAATGGCCAGTCTTTACAGCATGATGTTCATTCACTTATTTCATGTGAAGTTAAGACAGTTTATTTAGATCGTGTCCCTGTTGTCCTTGGGTGAAGAAACTAGTAGTGTTGTAAAGCAACTGCCTTACAAATCTTGCATGAATGCATGCTATTGGTGAAATTGATTGATAACCAGAATCCCCATTGCAGTGTATTCTGGTAAATGCAGTTTTAGCTCAGAACTTTATGATTCAGGAAGACATAGTTGAAGTAAATGGGCATGAAAACTTAGTTGCAGTCAGTTATGACTAATGCTAGGAAGTATTTACAACATTTACAGTTGTATATTTATACAGGTATATTTGACCACAAATTCATCATAGATCTTCAAATTTGAATTTATAATGCTTTGACAACAGCATCCATTTTACAGATGAAGAAGAGGGAGGGCATAAACTAGATTGAGGAAACCATATGTCCAAAGGGTAGAGCTTCATCTAACTGTGTATAGTTGCTCTTGAATCCTGTTGATTTTTTTCTAAAAATATGTTCTTTCATTCCATATTTCCAAATAGAATTATATTTTAGTGGTTATTCATCTGATTTTGCTTATTAGTGCTTTGCAATTTCTTTTATCAGAACAGTATTTCCACAAGATCTTAATAATGTGCTTTGTGAGAAAAAAAGGCCCTGGGTTTAAAGAAATTTAAGGCATCTTATATTTATATTTATCCAGGGATTATTCCTTGCTTCAGATTTCTTCATAATTTAATCTATTTCCAACTGCTGCTTTTACAGATACCTAAGGGGGAAAATTCAAAATTATATTACAAGGACATTTGTTCTACTCCTTTTATTTTTCTTTCACTATAACAAGCACATTTTGATCAAATTTATCTATTACCACCATCCAAGTAACTAGCAAGACCTCAGAACCATGCTGGCCAGGTAGCTAAGTTGGTTGGAATGTTATCCCATGCACCAAAAGTTGTGGGTTCAATTCCTGGTCAGGGCACATACCTAAGTTGTGGGTTTGATCCTCAGTTGGGGCATGTGCAAGAGGTAACTGATCCATGGTTCTCACATCAATCTCTCTCACTCTCTCTCTAAGATCAATGGACATATATCCTCAGGTGAGGATTAAAAAATACAAAAACCTTAGACTGCTTTGAATGCCTATGCTAGTTTTAGACTTAGTGCTTATGTGTGTGTAAAAGAGCCCACATCTGATTGCTTAGATGTTATTGTTTCTGCCAAGGTGGGTGCTCACATATATGTTCAATACATTTTTGTTAAGTTATTAAAATTAAGATAAGAAATGTCTTTAGGGAATGTCATACAGTTTTGCTTTTGTGAAAAAAATTTCAAGTGTAGATTATATAAAAATTTGATTTTAAATAGGTAAAAAATATAGAAAAGATGATCCCCACATCACAGCAACATTGTGTAATATTTCAGAGATTTCTTCATGAACATGCAGTCTAGGTCTTTTGAACTAAGAACATGTATGATAAACAAACATACCTTAGAAGTTAGAGATAGTGTATTCTTCAAGAGAGATTTGTAGATGAAAGCTTTTCTCTTCTCCTCTCCTAACACTTTTGCTTGTACTCCAGGATAATAACCTAGAGACTCGTTCTTTATCTTCCCCAGGAGAGAATTGCTTAATGAATAATATCTCTTTCTCTGGAGAAGGGGATAGGTAGTAATCGGCCAGTTTGCATTTCCTATCCCGTACTGCAGTTTCCTGCATGTATAAGTAAGCAACTGACCCTCAACCCACTGCACTGTAGGGATTGGGGGGAATTGCTCTGGTTGCTGATTTTGCTGAGAGTAATCAATAAACAGTCTGTCACTTAGCTCAATGGTCTGTGTTCTTCTATCTGTATTTGTACATGCTACTACAGTAGGCTATGTTGCTGGCCTACAGGCAGGGTAAAATCTCAGACCCGTCACAGAGTTTGTGTTATCTGAATATTTCAATAGCCTATGTAGATAAGATGGGACATTGTCCATTGCATCCTCACTCAAGTGGTTAAGAGAAACCACGGTGTAGAGCTTACACCAAGGAGTGGCATTCACTTTCTACTCTCACTTTATTGGTCAAAGTAAGAGCTGGAAGTTGTGATAATCAGGAAGGTAGAAAATCAGGACAATTAGGTGAACAGAATTAATGTTTATCACAGATAATTAATCACCAAGTGGATGAATCGGTATTCTTATTGAAGGCCTTTGGGATAAATAAGATGCAGTGTGTTGGAAAAATATGAGGTCTTCCTTTAGAGGTCAGATAAGTAAACTCATAAGTTCAGTGTGAAAGAATCATAGTTTGTCATCAAATCATTGAGATTTTTATCCCTTGTTCGATATTCAAAAGTAGATGCCATTTCCAAAAAAAGAAGATGGCATGCAGTATTGAGAAAACAACACCACAATTAGTAGAAAGGAGTCAGATTTGTCCAGCCATACCAGAAACATCAATTTTGGTTCTAAACACCACAAATTAGGAAGGATTGCAGTGCACTAGAGTTTGACAAAAAAATTCAAAATAGTATAACATATGTATTATCACTCTACGTTGTTTTATACTTTTCACTGTTCTAAGCATTTTGGGAATGGTAACAAGCCTAAGATCCAGTCATTTTTATTAATTGTTTTAAAGAAGATTAAACTGAGGCATGGATAGGTTTTTGCATTTCTTTAGACCATACAAATAAGTGGAGAGATGCCCAGATTTTAATTAAGACAATATGGCTCTACAGTCTGTGCTCTTAAATAATCAAAATGCTATTTTCTCTTGTTTTACTTGAAAATAAAATAGCTCTTGGCACTTCTTTGCAACATTCAAATACTAGACCACTGACTTGCAGAAGAAACTCTACATTGATTCTGAATGGCCCAAGGAATCAAATTGAAGATCACGGGTGGAGGCGTATTTGGTCTCAGGACATAAATGAAGCTTCTAAGTCAGAATGATTATAAAATGATTTTATACAGAGGGTAGTAATTTCTCTGTCACACAGCTGTTATGCTCGCCTTTAATTATCAGTGATTCTACAGACAAAATTAGCATTGTTACTGATATTAATATGAATTACCTAATCCATGAAGAAGTGAATGTCTTGCTAGTCTAGTTTTGAGATACAGACCTACCCTCTTATTTTATTTTCCCCCTTTAAACCCACATTATGTAGTCAAGTCCAGGTTAGTTGTGTCCAGTGTGATTGTGTTCATCAGTCCACTCCTTCTGTATTCCATGGAGGTTAATTTTATCATTCTACAAGAAAAATTCCATCCATGAAAGCTTAGCCTTGTATTCAACATATAAACCTAGATTAAAAGTACTTTATTTTTCCTTTTTATTTTCCCTTTTCCTTTATAAGTACAAAGTGTTATTCTGTCTTTTCAAGCTTTGTTAACAGTGCCCTAAAGCACAGGGGTTTTCTACAATAGCAGAGCCTGGAAAGGATCTATAGCTACAATTTATCAATAAGACAGTCACTGGCAAAGAACCAGTCAGATTTTTTATGGAGAACTCTGTATGCAAAAAATTGGATTGGAAAGTAATTGGAAGAAATGCTAAAACAGAGAAATCATGTACATAAAGTTCAAAAGTACATGCTAGTTAAAATTTTTTTAAAAATGACTGACAATTATATTCTTTTTGTAAATATAGATTTAAAAAGGTATGAAGACATAAGTGACCTTTTAAAAGCAATTTATAAAATTAACTGTGAACTAGCTCTTCTCTTCTTTGCCACGAGAAAGCTCCCTTGCCACACACAAAATTGCAGTGGATAAAAAGGTTAAATAAAATTAGTAAAATGCTTCAGTTTGAATGTTTAATGATACCATGCTCAAAAGCATGAGCTTGACTCATGTGCTGTTCTCTTACCACCCCTTCTTTTACATCGCATTCACTTTCCATTATAATAACTGAACTTCATCTCTTGAAATATTTTGAAAAATTTCAACTAAATCATGTAGGCAGATTCTACTTTATACAAAGAAAATTCTGCAAAGCACTGATTATTTGGAAATCTCTGCTCATCAAAAGCATAGAGACAAATATCTCATTGGGCTATATATTTTTCTCCTCCTAGAGAAACACAATTTAAAAAAAAAACATTGCTTATTTTCATCAAAAAATCAGATTTAAATAATATTGAAGGTTTATATCAACAATACAAATGTATTCTTTATGCCCTAGAGTCTATTCCAATGTAACAGAGTTTTTGCAGGACTCTGTAAAAACTATATAGAATACTCAGAGTAATTGAGAAAAGTTTAACAGACATGCTTTTTAAAGAAGTCAGGATAAGGTAAGGAAAAAAAAACAATGGAGGGTTTAATATCTTGGGGCTAACAATAGTAAGGTGTTTTCACTACCTTTAATATTGAAGGAACATGGAAAGGAACATATATACGGACCCAGAGTGTAGTGGTCACCCTAGAACTGACCTTTCATAAAGTGACTTAATCCATGGAGGAATGTTTAATAATTACTTGGCTTTCACTCTTCAGTTTCTGCCCTTAAGTATGCTGCCTGTGATTCCTATATATTTGCATATATTTTTGTTTGTTTTTTAGTTTAGTTTTTTTTTCCTGTCAGGGTAAAACTCAGTTGCTAACACTCACTCACTCAGTCTTCTCCAGATGCAGAAGCTCCATCATATCCCATTTTAAAATCTGATTTGGTTGCAGGAATATTTGCCTTTTTTAAAATATAGAAGCATTTCAAATATACTTAAAACCATAAATAATTCTGAGCAAACATCCCAGTTTCTCCTACTTGGTGCATTGAATCACAATTTGCTGTCACCTTGGTAGTATTTTTTAAAGCATATATATTTTTTTAGATTTTACTTATTTATTTTTAGAGAAGAAAAGGGAGGGAGAAAGAGAGGAAGAGAAATATCAATGTGTGGTTGCCTCTCAAGCGCCCCCTATTGGGAACCTAGCCAGCAGCCCAGGCAGTGCCCTGCTGGGAATCCAGCCTGCAACCCTTTGGATCTCAATCCATTGAGCCACACCAGCCAGGGCACAATTGGTAGCATTTTGAAAATAAAATATAATTCAGAATAATGAATTAATGATGAATGGGTCCTTCACAAAGTTAATATCCAAAGGGCCAGGAAGTGTTCAGTCTCTTTACTCATCAGGAAATGCAAATTAAAGCTACAATAAAATACCATTAAGCATATCCCAGATAGCTAAAATTTAAAAGATTGATCATACCAAGTGTTGGAGAGACATGGAAGAACTGGAACTCTGATATTCTGCTGTTAGGGAATAAATTTGAAAGATAATTTAGGTTGTAGTATATATAAAGTCTCAACCCAGATATATCTTATAATGAGAAAATCCACTGTTTGCCAGGGGATTATATGTTTATGTGTTTGCCAAAAGATATGATTATATATTTGAAAAACAGATGCATATGTGAATACTCCCAGAAATGCTATTCATAATAGCCATAGACTGTAAACACAAATATCCACTGACAGTGCAGTGACTCAATGAATGAATAAATGCATACATAGATATTGATGAAATCCTTTAAGCAATGGACATTAACAAAATATTTCTATCACACATGACAAGCACAAATCTTCTAAACATAAATAAATTTTAGTGAAAGAAGCCTGACAAAAAAAACCTGAAAGTGTCCATGGACTTTCTCGTAGTAAATACAGTGCAGAAATCATGGGTCATAGGCTACTGCATTTAAAATGTTCATACATTACATATTTGTCTCCAAAGATGTTATTCCAAGTCACATAATTTAAAATATTTGAATTGAAATGATTATGATCCTTCACCCTTAATATTCATTAGTATATTCTGTACCACAGGTCCCTCCTTTTAGCAATTTCTGAAGATAAAGCATTTTGATTACATAATGCTGGTGAATCTTTCATTCATCTTGCACTCCTGCTGTTGAGTCAATTCACTAGTTCTCTGGCTCTTTGCTGCCCTGGAGACCAGACCTCCAGAACCACTAACCAAGGAGCACCCAGTCCTCAGACTTCATTGTTGTCCTTCTGTGAGCTTTCCCATACAGTGCCTAGAGCTTTGCTTTCTTTTTTTTTAAAGGTTTTATTTATTTATTTTTAGAGAGAGAAGGGAGGGAGATAGAGAGAGAGAGAAACATCAATGTGCGGTTGCTAGGGGTTATGGCCTGCAGCCCAGGCATGTACCCTGGCTGGGAATCGAACCTGGGACACTTTGGTTCGCAGCCCGCTCTCAATCCACTAAGCTACGCCAGCCAGGGCGAGCTTTGCTTTCTTAAAGACATTCTATTTGGAGATTATTTGGGGGATTTTTTTCTCTCTCAACCCCAAACATTGTACCAAATCCCAAATATTTGATCATTTCTAGGGTCAAATATATTTTATAACAATTGGTGGAGGGTACATTTACTGTCTTGACTTAAGTCCCTATTAAAGAATCATACTGTAGTCTAATATGGTTCCTATGGCTTGAGATATTAAATGTTTTCTATAGTTATCTCATTATATAGATATTTATTAAATAATAAAATGAATAACAGAGGCATCAGCTGCTAAAATATATATCATTTTTAAAGCCAACTATCCTATGTCTCTGATCCCTTAAAAAATTTTGTCTCTGCATGGTAGTCAGTATAATCTCCCCACTGCCCAATGAAAAACCCTCACTTTAGTCCCTGGAATTTTTTAATACATTCCCTTACAAGGCAAAATGGCCTTTGTAGTTGTGAGCAAGTTAAGGGTAATAAGAAACAGAGAAGAAGATTATCCTGAATAATCTGGTTGCTCCCAAGGTAACTAGAAGAATCCTTATAAATCAAAGAAAGAAGTAGGAGATCCAGAGTCATAGAAGGAGATATGACAAGAGACATAGAGTGTGGAGTGGTGGGATTTTTTTTTTTACTTTAAAGAAGGAAGAGGTAGGTCACCAGCCAAGCAATACTAGTATCCTCTACAAACTGGAAAAATCAAGGAAACCAATTCTCCCTTGGAGCCTTCAGAAGAAATGCTTTGGTTTTAGCCTAGAGAGATCTAATTCAGGATTCTGACCTCCAGAACTGTAAGAAAATAAATTTGGGTTATTTTAAGTTAGCAATCTTATAGTAATTTGTTATAGCATCAATAGGGAACTAACACACTGTGTTTTGCATTTCATTATAACAATTAAGTGTGTGGATTTATTTTCATGTATTTTGTATAGCATTCATATCTTTATTCACTACAAGAATATACTCAGGTATTATTACTACTTCCAATAATGCTTGTTGCATTGTCAAAGCACCGATTAGCCCCCCTGGTTAATCTGAGATGCCTATCATTTTAGCTCTCACATCAAACTTGGGACCCAACCCAGTAAGGTAGGCACTTGAACGCTTAGGGCCTGGCCTTCCTGGGACACCCCTCACACAGCTGCTCTGAGGCCTTGGTAATGGCCTCAGACAATGCTCCATGTCTCTGGACAATGCTCCATGTTTGGCTAGACCAGATGAAGTTGACAGTAATCAAATCGAGACATTAATTGGCAATAATTAGTGTTATCCCACGTGGGAGATGGCTGACATACTAAAACTACCCAAATCAATAAAGTTATTGATGAAAATGAAAAAATCTTTTATTTTATGGAAAAAAATAAAATGAACATTTGGGCCTACTCAATAAAAATCACAGGAAGAATCATTGACTTGAACCAAATTCGGATGGTTAATGTATTGAAAGAAGAACTCTAAAATATTTTAAATGCAAAATAACATCTAAATAAATTATCTTGCCTCATTTATATTTATTACCTTAGTCTATACTTTGTAGTGTATGTTACTTCACTTTACAGATCTTTCATGGAGCAAAGCCACTGAGTTGTCTAATATAGATCCACAAACCTTTAACACTTTCAGACAGAAAAATGATCCCTTTTGTTCTTAATGTTAAAGTTTATTGGTTTATTTTTTAATATTTGGCACATCAAAGGGACAATATTTTATGTCCAGGATTGTTGTATGTTTCAAGCAAATATCTGTGCACTTACCGTGCTGCTCCCAGGAACATTGAGGGAGTGGGGAAAACTTCACTGCTCATCTCTAATCCAATTCTCCTTCACGGCGTTCTGTACTTGAACTCATGAACTATATTTTCCAGGATAAGAGAGCATCTGCTAATTTACCTTTCACATTTCACAGACTCATTTTCCAAGAATGAATTCAGCAACTTTGCTAGCAAATCATCCATTTTATCAAATCTTACCAATCCTGCCAGACTCGCCCTCAGAGACACTCCTGAGACACTGAAAAGATTGTACTTTTGACTTGGAAGTTTAGTAAAGTCAGCTTTGCATGATCAACAAGTTTTCCTGGTGGCCTTTCTATGAAAATTTCAGCAAGGAAAACTGGAGTAAGAGAACTTTGACAGCCTGGCTGTGTAGAACCAGAGCATGTGACAGGAGAAAAAGAATTTTAAGAAAACTGGCAATAGGAACATAGTTATAAGAATTTGTGTAAACTAGTTATTGTTTTGTCCAAATATTAACTGTGAGAGTTACTTCTTAAAGAATGAAACATTTTAAAGATAACCAAAAGGAAGCAAGTATAAAAACTGTAGGAAAGAGAGAGAAAATCTAGATGTGAAAAACGTTCTTGGATGTAAAAAAAAGTTATATTTTAAAGTGGTTTTTACTAGTTTACCTTTTTTTGTTATTGTCTGTGTAGTTACATAAAAAAATAGGAAACATGTAGATTACAGAAGGTAAAAGAGATAAAAACTGCTTAGGCAGTTTCTTTGAGCAACAAGAAAAACAGAAAAGGTTGAAGGTAGTTGCCCAGCAAAAGATTATTTTATTAATTCAATTGAGATAAATATCAATGTTTATAGTTACATAAGTCCAAAATCCAGGAAATAGAGTTGCTGATATGATTTTTATATTTCTATGATAATATTCATGTATTTTGGGATTGTATCAGATGGAAAAAGACCAAGACATCTGAAACAGTGATCTAAAATTAGTGATAATACTCACTACTCTTTAGGAACAAGTAAGGAAAACAGTCATTTCCCACACATCACTGTCAGGTAGTATTATTGCCATTTTACAGATGAGTGAGTTAGGTGTTGATGGACAAATTTCACTTATAATCATGTTGCTATGCATGTAGAATTTAAACTCTTTTCTTTTCTGCAAGCTAATTCAAAATACACAAGCCTAGAAATGAAAAAAAAAAAAACTTAAGCACTTTTTTCATATTTAAGAATTAAAACCAGTACCGACTAAATTAAAATCAAAATTGTTTGCTACAATTTTCAATAAAACTCTTATATGGAAAGCATAGTGAGCTTTTTCAAAAGATATGAAATGAATAGTGCATACTTTCATACACAGTGTCCTGAAGCATTTCATAATCAAAGGCACAATGGCACAGCTTGACTTATGGTAATCCTACTGTTATGAGTAATACTACCACTAGCACTACTACACTGCCTCCACTAACAAATATATTTATTATCTATTTGTTGTGTGCAAGACTTTGTACTAAATGATTTATGTATTTTATCACATGATACTTTTTAATAACTCAAAAAATTAATTATCACTACTACCATTTTATAGGTAAAGACATTGAAATTCAGAGTTTAGTGAATTCCTAAGAATACACAGGAAATAGACACAATTCTACTGTTAGTAGTCAATTTAATCTTTCTATAAATTCCATGCTATTCAGCACTGCCATTTGCCTATTTATATGTCATTTCACATTTGACATTGCATTTTTACATGCAATTTTATATTTTTATGTATAGTTTTTCTGAATTTATTCTTTAGACAATGAGATGGACAAGTCAGATGGTAATTTTGTTTTCTTTTGTTTTTAAAGATAAGGAAGTTGAAGTTGCATTTTTCAGTGTAGGGAGTACCAGAGGAGATGCCTAATCATATTCTAACAAAGGTAGAAGCAGAACTAAAAATTCAAAAAGTTCTTGGACCACTGAAAATGCCTTTACATTTGCCATCCCATTTCTCTGTGTTCTAAACTCAATGGTTTATACCATTCAAATGTCATGTAGATTGCCATTTCTATTTTTCTTGTCCAATCCTGTCCTTCCTTACATCATTTTGTCTTGTCTATCCTTTTACAATTTTTAATAGCATTCTATTTTACTAAGGAAAAGCATCCAGATTTTTACCTCTGATTGGCAAAGGTCTACTAAAGCTCATATCTGCCTAACACTCATATTTTATCCTGCTACATTCTTCCACTCATCCAAGATAATACAAAAAAGCCTGAGATATTTGTATATTTATATTGAAAATGAATGAATAGAAAGCTGCTCTTAGAAGTCTCTAAATAGTCCTAACCCATACATTACTGTCTATGATAGATATTTTCTAAATTTTTTGATGCTAACCCTAAAGTTAAACTTAGTTCTTATCACATACATAAAGATAATTGAATGCATAAAATAATGTGATAAATGTAGATATTTTGAAGTTTTTCATGAATACATAGGGATGTTAATAGGTAACAAGTATATATGATATATATATATGTATGACATCTCTATCAGTTATACTTATTTCTATAAATAAAAACTGTACCATAATATTAATATAACAGTTGTCTTTGAAAAATTATATACTAAATATTTTTGTTTTAATTAATGTTATTATATAATTTTTATGCAGTTAGGCACTATGTAGTAAATTAAACAAAAGATATAAGAAATATCCAAATTGATTCACTGAAAAGAGGGTAAATAATGCATACAATTCTGGGGGGAAATGATAAGAGATTTGTGTATTATGTATTTAAATATGTTTTATAATTGTTAATAATTTTAATCTGCATATTTAATTATATATGATAATTATTAGACTAGAGACATCATGACTGAAAAATATGGCCTTTTTTAATCATGTAGTGTACATTCATGAAAATTTACCATAAGATATTTAATGAAACTAAAACCTTAGTGTCATAATTTTTTTAGTGTAAAACATGAAAAAGGAACATATAGAAAGGACACATGGACGAAGCCAAAAGAGTGTATGATTGAGGGTGGGAGGTGGGGCTTGAAGGAGCAGGGTAGAGTGGTGAGGGGAAATGGAGACAACTGTACTTGAACAACAGTAGAAACAAGAAAATGTTTTGAGAATGTATTTGGAAAGGAAAATATTTAAACATCTTTATAATATTACAAATGTTTACCTGTTAGTATGTGTATTAAAGATACTTATTAGATAAGTTATTTGCTTAAGCTTATATTTTACTCCAAATATTTGTTTTTGCTTTGCATTTGCATAATTTATGACATGGAGTTTATCACAAATGACCCATACTGTTACATATCTTAGTTGGCTTTATATGTCATCTTTATAACACATGTCTTTAAATAATGGTGACAGGTCTCTGCTGTATGCTGTGCTGCTATTCTGAATTGTTACTCTTTTATGAAGAGCGCTCAGAATTCAAGAAAAACCAGTTTGAAACTTGCTAACCTGATATTTATTTTTTAATGGCAAGTAACAAGTTCTTGTTATAAAAATAAAGCTTTCTAAAATAAAAAATTCACACTGCTTATTGCTTTTTAGAAAAGTAAATAGAAAAATGTGGCAATATAATCTTTGATTCTTTGGATATTGAAAAATAAATATGTAAGGTATTTAGCTGTTATAATTTTGCTTAATGAGGTTGTCTTAATCCTTGATGCTTAATGGAATCCACCATTGTATTTAAATTACATTGAAATCAAATAAGTCTCCTGAAAATATGAAAATTAAGCAGGCTTATTAAATAAAATATAAAGTTTTTTCTTGGAACAATTATCTATTTTTAAATAAAGTATATATAAATAAGTAAAGTTGATACAGAATATAAGGCTGATAAAGAAACCATCAATATATCAGAGTAAATTGTATGCAAGTGTGAAGCTATTAAAAACCACAGTTATTATTTTGGTTGAATTATGTTGAAGATACAGCTTTCTATTTTGTATAAACATTATTTTATTTATTTACTTTATCACTTACCTTCTAGAAGTTCAATGGAGGATGAGGGGATTTAAATGTGAAACTATGTACTACATTTATTTAGATAATTTTTATATTTGGCTGAAAAATAATATAATTTGCTTGCTTTTTGTAATACAAATAGTATCAGAAAATGAAAAGTTAACCTTTCCTTTTTTTTTATCTTTCTTCCTTTTTTCTTATCTTCTCTACATCCTGCATATTTTCATCCAAAAGATCTTGAGATCCAGGGTCCATGCTATCTCCTTCACACATGACAGAAGAACTCAGAAGAATATTAGGGTCCCGTGCCAAATAGATGTGCAGAGGGAATAATGACATAGACATATGTAGAAATAATTATTGGTTATAGGTATAGAAATAAATGCTGATATAAACTATATTATAAATATATATTTCTTAGCTCTGCTCAGTAAGAAAGCCTAGGATAAGTATCACTGTATTAGCATACAGCATACGCCAAATATACAGATTTTGGGTTCTAAATACATTCATCACTGTAGGATTCCAGGGCTTTTGTAATAGGACTGAGATAGAGAAAGTATGAGATAAGCCTGGAACATCTTTTTGTACTGGAAATTAAGAAAGTACTCAAATTAAGATGGAGAACTACTTAAAGGACACAGAAGCCATTTGAAGGAACTCCCACTGGACAAAACTGGAACAATTTGAATATCAAAGGAATAATGATATTAATAGATTATACTCCATTGCATAAAGTAAGCTCAGTGCCTACACTGATACAGACCAATAAACTAATATGTAAAGTAGAAAAATAGAGAGCTCTACCTGATACTGAAACACCCACTAATATGTATAGAAGGAAAAATGGCAACTTTTCAAATCACTCTTGGAAAACTTCAGAGTAATGTTTGACTAGAGAAGTTTTGTGAATGGATACTAAATCTACTGTGAAAGTATTTCACAGTACTTGATGAGGATAAGGTATTACTTAGACTCAACATATCTCCCCACGAAGTATATATTCATTAAAATAGGGGGAAAGCAATTTTGTAATGGCAAACCTAGGAGATATCACCTTAATCAAATGATCAAAATTAATATAAAGAGTGATAAGGGAGATTCAACAAAATGTAATGAGAGTAACACATCATTACATATGTAATATTTCTACAAAAATTTCATAGTCCAAATCTGTGCATAGAGAATGTCAGACAAATCCAAATTAAAGGATTTTAATAGAATGAAAGTAAATGAAAGATTTGAAGAACTTCCAGATTAAAGGGTATTAACATGCAAGACCAGAAAATGTTCATGTGATATTGAATTTAATTGTTTCACTATAAAATAATATTACAACATGAACAAGTATACAGATTAGATTATTGTAAAGCACAATTCTCTACTAGCTGGTTTTGATGTTTGCAATCTGGTTATATAGGATAGCATTCTGGTTTGTAGATTATGTGCACTTAAAGTATTCAGGGAGTAGCAGAACATCTGAAATTTAGTCTCATGTAGAAAAAAAATATTTGTATGTTTCTTCCAACTCTGTAGCTATATTATTTGTGTACTGACTAATACAAATTGAGAATCTAAGGTATCTTTGCATTACCATTAGAGTGCTAATATTTTTTTAGGAAAAATGGTACCTCAAAATAATGTATTTAATTTGTCACTTTACACAATTAGTAAGTCAAAATTTAGCAATCAGATGCTCTTTTGTTTATGCAAGTATAGACAATTATGCAGAGAAGCCATTGTAATAACTTTAAAAACACATTCAGAATTAATGGCAAGGTATAAGAACTAATAAGAATCAATTTTTGCCACAATTTAAGTAATCCATACCATAAAAACTATAGACTGCAAGGAAATAAAAATATGATGCACAGAGTTTTATGATTAAGCCTTTCAAACTCTTAACTTAGCATTGCAAAGGGTTTATTCATTACATTTAAAAAACATTTATAGTTATAAATGAATTAAATTATTTAATCATAAAATTCATTGCATGTCATTGTATCACTACATGGATCAATTACCCTAATTTTCAAACTGTAACATAGTTGATGTTAGAGTGATGTTACATAGAATTTATATCTCTTATGCATGTTAGTACTGACAACTCTTACTAAGCTGTTTTGCAAATGTAGTATTTGGTAGTATGTAGTATTTGGAAAGAAGCTGGGCATTTATTTAATTTAAAACTGTCTCTGTCAATGACTGCAGTTTATGAATTATCCAGGCCTCTTTTTAATCCATCTTCTGCTTTCTATTGCCTGCTTTTTGCAAAGATTTCTTGTCTTCTTCCCTATGGAGACTTTTTTATACTTACTTCATCATTAATCCCTCCCATTTTCCTTTTTTTCTTTTCCCTTAAGGAAATTCACTGTGTAATTGCATAAACAAAACTTTAGTTCTGAGATGATAATATTTGTTATGTTATTAGAATAATTCATTTGCCTATTTTTAATTTATTTTTTGAGTTATACTAATTTTATTTTATATGCTTGCATATATGTTTAAAATTACTGTATAATCCTGCAGATTTACACATTAATATGAAATGTTCCCATATATCTCTAGTAATCCTTCTTAATGTGTACCTTGTCTCATAGTACAGGGACCCCAGCTTTCTTCTCATTAATGTTTACAAGTCCCATCTTTGTCCAAATTTTACTTTCAATCTCTCTTCATCTTCATATTTAAGATGTATCTCTTTTAGACAATAATTCTTTATTCCAGTTTTTTAGTTTTAAAGTATTAAATTTTTTAATTTAATTTTTGTTGCATTCTTTCTTCCATTAACATTTAATTTAACCCAATTATATTTTTTATTTTTTAATATATTTTATTGATTATGCTATTACAGTTGTCCCATTTCCCTCCTTTATACCCTTCCAACCTGAAAATGCCTACTTTCACCCTCATTCTCCATCACGCACTTAGTTCATGTTCATGGGTCGTACATATAAGTACTTTGGCTTCTATATTTTCTATACTCTACCTCTCTTGACCATTTTCTACCTACCATTTATGCTATTTATTCCCTGTGCCTTTTACCCAATTCTTCCTCTCCCCTTTCCCACTGATAACCCTCCATGTGGTCCCTATTTCTGTGAATCTGTCCCTGTTCTAGTTGTTTGCTTAGTTTGTTTTTGTTTTAGGTTTGCATGTTGATAGTTGTGAATTTATTGTTATTTTACTGTTCATATTTTTGATAATCTTCTTTTTCTAAATCTCTTTAACATTTCATATAATAAGGGTTTGGTGATAATGAACTCCTTAACCTTGACTTTATCTAGGAAGTACTTTATCTGCCCTTCCATTCTAAATGATAGCTTTGCTGGATAGAGTAACCTTGAATGTACGTCCTTGCCATTCATGACTTTGAATACTTCTTTCCAGCCCCTTCTTGCCTGCAAGTTTTCTTTTGAGAAATCAGCTGATAGTCTTATAGGAATTCCTTTGTAGGAAACTGTCTCCTTTCCTCTTGCTGCTTTAAAGATTCTCCCCTTATCTTTAATCTTGGGTAATGCAATTAGGGTGTTCCCTGGTGTGTGCTTCCTTGGGTCCAACCTTTTTGGGACTTTCTGAGCTTCCTGGACTTCCAGGAAGTCTCTTTCCTTCACCAGATTGAGGAAGTTTTCCTTCATTATGTTTTCAAATGAGTTTTCAATTTCTTGCTCTTCCTCTTCTCCTTCCGGCATCCCTACAATTCACATGTTGGAATGTTTAAAGTTGTCTCAGAGGTTCCTAAGCCTCTCCTAATTTTTTTTTTATTTTTGCTTCTTCATTCTGTTCTAGTTGAATGTTTCTTTCTTGCTTCTGCTCCAAACCTTTGATTTGAGTCCGTTTCCTTCCCATCACTGTTGATTTCCTGTGCATTTTCCATTATTTCACTTTCCATAGCCTTCACTTTTTTCTCTATTTTGCCACCATGCTCAACCATTTCTGTGAGCATCCTGATTACCAGTGTGTTGAACTGTGCATCTGATAGGTTGGCTATCTCTTTGTCACTTAGTTATATTTTTTCTGGAGCTTTGATCTGTTCTTTCATTTGGGCCATTTTTTTTTTCTCAGAACACCTGTTACATAGTAAGGGGCAGAGCCTTAGGTATTCACAAGGACAGGGCAACCCACATCGCTGCATTGTGGCCCTGTATGTGGGGGAAGGGTCCAAGAGGGAACAATGCTGCATGTGCAGCTTTATGCAGGCTTTCAGTCACTTCTGCTGCTACCGACAAGCAAACTGGGTCCTTCTGGTGCTGATTCCCAGGTGGGTGGATTTGTGTACATTCTAGGACCCTGTGGGAAGCCCCAGTGAACTCTCCTTTGAGGCTGGGAGTTTCTTCCACTGCCTCAACCCCCACTGGTTTTTTCAGTCAGAGATTTTGAGATTTTATTTCCTGTGCTGGAACCATGGGTTGTGCAGTCTGTCTTGCTTCCCAGTTGTTTCTCCTGGTTTATCCACACACAAATGTGGAACCACCCACTCTGCCAGCTGCCACCTTGCCCAGCCAGGTCCATCAGCCACTGCTTTGCTGCAAATCCTCTCCTTGCAGCTGCCCATCTCCTACAGGTCTCAATGAATGTTTCTTTAACTCCTTGGGTGTGACACTTCCATACAGTTAGATTTTTTGTTGTTTCTGGTTGTTTTTTTATTTTTAAATTTGTTGCTGTCCTTCTTTTGGTTGTGAGAGGAGGCACAGTGTATCTACCTATGCCTCCATCTTCAATGGAAGTCCTAATTTAATCCAATTTTAAATGAAATGTGTTTTGCATCCAGCTGACTTAGGACAAGTAAAGAAACCACATGATTCACTAAACAAAACAAGAAAAATACGTAGTGTTTGAAGAACATGGTTTTGTGAGATAAAAATGAATAAATATGTCAATACTTATTCAAATAATATTGGCTCTAGTGATGGAGAAATTTCTTTATTCAGTGTTGTTCAGTTACAGTTTTCCTGTCTTTTTCCCCATTGTTCTCCCCTGTACTACTCTGACTCACAGTCACCCTTTTCCCACAATCAATCCCCACCCTATGGTCTGTGCCCAGGAATCCTCTATTCGTGTTCCTTGACTTGTCCCTCCCCCTTCTTTCCCCTGTTATCCCCTGTCCCCACCCCTCTGGTCACTGTCAGTTTGTTCTTTATTTCCATGCCTCTTGTTCTATTTTATTTGTTTATTTGTTTTGTTAATCAGGTTTCACTCATATAAGATCACGTGGTATTTATCTTTCACCATCTGGCTTCTTTCACTTAGCATAATGCTCTCTAGATCCATCCATAATGATGTGAAGGGTAGGAGTTCCTTCTTTCTTTTTTGCTGTGTAGTATTCTATTGTGTAAATGTACCATAGTTGTTTGATCCTCTCATTTACTGATGGGCACTTAGGCTGTTTCCAGTACTTGGTTATTGTAAATAGAGCTGCTATGAACATTGGGATGCTTAGGTTCTTTTGAATTGGTGTTTCAGGATTCTTAGGGTATAATACCAGCAGTGGGATCACTGCATAAATAGGTAGTTCCCTTTTTAGCTTCTTGGGGGAATTATTTTCCACAGTGGCTGCACCAGTCTTCATTCCCACCAACAGTGCACTAGAGTTCCCTTTTTCCACAACCTCACCAGCACTTCTTGTTTGTTGCTTTGTTTATGATGGCCATTCTGACTGGTGTGAAGTGGTATCTCATTGTGGTTTTAATTTGCATCTCTCTGATGGTTAGGGATCTGAGCATTTTTCAGGTCTATGGGCCCTCTGTACGTCCTCCTTGGAGAAGTGTCTATTCAGGTCCTTTGTCTATTTTTTAATTGGATTGTTTGTCTTCATGGTGTGGAGTTGTATGAGTTCTTTATATATTTTGGAAATCAAACCTTTGTCCAAGGTATCACTGCCGAATATGTTTTCCTATATTCTTCATTCCCTTTTCATTTTGTTGATGTTTTCTTTAGGGGTGCAAAAGCTTTTTAATTTAGTGTATTCCCATTTGTTTATTATTTCCTTTATTCCCTTGTCCTAGGAGATGTATCATTGAAAATGTTGCTCTATGGGATATCTGAAATTTTCCTGCCTATCTTCTCCTCTAAGACTTTTATGGTGTCATGACTTCTATTTAAGTCTTTTATTCATCCTGAGTTTATTCTGGTGTATGGTATGAGTTGGTGGTCGGGTTTCAATTTTTGCATGTACTTGTCCAGATCTCCCAACTCCATTTATTGAAGAGGCTATTTTTACTCTGTTTTATATTCTTGCCCCCTTTCTCAAATATAAGTGAGTGTATTGTCAGGGGGTTGTTTCTAGGTTCTCTATTCTCTTCATTTGGTTTCTGTGTTTGTTCTTATGCCAGTACCAGACTATTTTGATTACAGTGGCTATGTAATATAGTTTGATATCAGGTATTCTGATTCCTCCTACTTTGTTCTTTTTTCCTCAAAATTTTTGATACTATTTCGGGTCATTTATAGTTCCATATAAATTTTTGAAGTACTTGTTCTATATCTGAAATATGTCATTAGTATTTGACAGGGGTTGCATTGAATCTACAGATTGTGTTGGGTAGTATGTACATAAATAATATGAAGGACAAAGCCTGCATGGACAAATAGAAGCTAAAATCCTTAACAAAATATTCGCAAACTACATCCAGCAATATGTTAAAAAGATAATATGCCATGATCTAGTGGTATTCATCCCAGGGATGCAAGGATGGTTTAATTTTCACAAATTAATAAACATAATACTCCACTTAAACAAAAGGAAAGACAAAAATTACATGCTCATATCAATAAATGCAGAAAAATCATTCAATAAACTACAGCACCCACTTTTTGATGAAAGTACTTAGAAAGGTGGGAATAGAGGGAGCATACCTCATCATAATGAAGGCCATATATGAAAAAACTACAACCAACATCATACTGAATGGGCAAAAACTAAAAGCTTTTCCCTTAAGATCAGAAAAAATTTAAGGTTGTCTGCTTTCATGACTTGTATTCAACACAGTATTTGGAGTTCTAGCCACAACTGTCAGAAAAGAAAAGGAAATAAAAGGCATCCAAATTGGAAAGGAGGAAGTAAAACTGTCACTGTTTGCAGATGACATGATAGTGTACATAGAAAACCCTAAAAATTCATCCAGAAAACTATTCAACCTAATAAATTAATTTGACAAAGAGCAGGATACAAAGTCAACATTCAGAAATAAAAGACATATTTGTACATCAACAATTAAATATCAGAAACAGAAATTAGGAAAATATCTTATTTACTATATCAGCAACAAAAATAAAATACTTAGGAATAAACTTATCCAAGGAGGTAAAAGACTTGTACTCATAAAACTAGAGAACACAACAGATAGAAATTATGGGAGACACAAATAAATTAAAGCATATACTATATTCATGGATTGGAAGAATTAACATCATTTTTAAAAAAACTTAATAAGTTTATTGGGGAAAGTTTGGTTAACAAAACCATACAGGTTTTGAGTATACAACTCAACAAAACATCACCTGCATACTGCATCATGTACCTCTTCCTGTTCGTATTTATGTCCCCCTTGCCCTTTTCCCTTCTACCTCCACCTACCCACGTTTCCCTCTGGCTATCACCATACTGTTGTCTGTTTCTAAGTGTTTTTTGCTTAATTCGTTCTCCTTTTTTCACAGCTCCCCTCCAACCAAACACTTTCTGACTGCTGTCAGTATGTTTTATGTATGTATGCTTTTGTTTCTATTTTGTTTTAATTATATTGTTCATTAGATTTCACATATAAGTGAGATCATACAGTATTTGTCTTTCAATGACTGGCTTATTTCACTTAACATAATACTCTCCAGGTCCATACATGCTATTTCAAAAAGTAAGATTTCCTTCTTTTTTATAGTCGTGATAGCAGAGTAGTATTCCACTTTGTATGACTTGTGATGTTGAACTTCTTTTTTCATATGTTTATTGGCCATCTGTCTGTTGTCTTTGGAGGAGTGTGTATTCAGAACCTTTGCCCAGTTATTAATTGGATTGTTTATTTTCTTAGTGTTGAGTTGTTTTTATCTTTTACATATTTTGCATATAAACTCCTTATCAGGTGTATCATTGGTGAATGTATTCTCCCATTCAGTGGGTTTCCTTTTCATTTTGTTGATGGTTTCTATGTCTGTGCAAAAGGTTTTTAGTTTGATTAGTTTCTCTTGTTTATTTTTTCCTTTGTTCCCCTTGCTCTAAGTAAATATCAGCAAAATTATAGCTACAAGAAATATCTGAGATTTTACTGCTTATGATTTCTTCTAGGATTTTTGTGGTTTCATGACAAAAATTTAAGTCTTCAACCCATTTTTGAGTTTATTCTTGTGTATGGGATAAATAGGTGGTTTAGTTTCATTTTTTTGTATGTACCAAATTTTCCCCAAACCATTTATTAATCAGACTGTCTTTACTCCATTGTATGCTCTTGCCTCGTTTGTTAAGTATTAGCTGTAAAGGCATGGATTTATTTCTGATGTATCCATATGCCTGTTTTTATGCCAGTATCATGCTGTTTGATTACTATGGCTTTGTCATATAGTTTGAAATCAGGTATTATGATACCTCCAATTTTGTTTGTCTTTCTCATGTTTGTTGAGGCTCTTCAATGTCTTTGTGATTCCATATAAATTTTTGAAATATTGTTCTAGATCCATGAGTTAGGCCATTGGCATTTCAATAGGAATTATATTGAATCTATAGATTGCTTTGGGAAATATGGATATTTTAATTGTTAATTCTTTTTGTGCATGAACAACAGATATGCTTCCACTTATCTCTATCTTCCTCAATTACTTTCTTTAGTATCCTACACTTTTCTAAGTAGAAGTCTTTTACATATCTAGTTAAATTTATTCTTAGGTACCTATTTTATTGTCATCACTATAGTAAATGGAATTGTTTTCTTAATTTCCCTTTTTGATAGTTTATTGTTGGTATATAAAATGGCAACAATGTCTGAAGATTAATTTTGTATCCTGCTACTTGACTAAATTCATTTATCAGTTCTAGTAGATTTTTGGTGGATTTGGGGGGTATTTTACACACAGTATCATATTATCATTGAATAATGACACATTTACTTCCTTCTTTCCAATTTGTATGACTTTTATTTCTTCTTCTTGTCTGATTGCTGTGGCTAGAACTTCCAGCACTGTGTTCAATAGGAACAGTGAAAGCAGACGCTTGTCTCGTTCTAATGCTTAAGGGAAATCTTTGTAGTTTTTGCCCTTTGATTATGATGTGGGCTGTGGGTTTGTTACATATGTCCTTTATTTGAAGAGATATGATCTCCGTATTCCCACTTTGCTGAGAACTTTTATCATGAAAGGGTGCTGGATTTTATCAAATACTTTTTTCTGCTTCTATTGATATGACAATGTGTTTTTATCCTTTATTTTGTTTATGTGCTGTATCATGCTTATTAATTTGTGAATATGGTACCAACCTTGCTTCCTCAGAATAAATGGCACTGATCATATAGTATGATGTCTCAGGGTCTAGTTTACATATATTTTGTTGAGGATTTTACCATCTATGTTCATTAGGTATATTGACCTATAATTTTCTTTCCTAAAATTATCTTGAAATTCTTCCCTCCTGTTAAATTTTGTGGAATAGTTTGAGAAGGATAGGTGTTAGTTCTTTTTTGAATATTTGGTAAAATTCACCTGTGAAGCCATTTAGTTTAATACTTTTGTTCACTGGGTGTTTTTTTATTACTGCTTCAATTTCAGTAGTTGTAATTGGTATATTCAGATATTTCTCATTCTTCCTGATTCAGTTTTGGAATGTTTTGTTTCTAGAAATTTATACACTTTCCTTGTTTGTCCAATTTGTTGGCATATAGTTGTTCATAATATTTTCTTATAATACTTTGTGTAACTGTGATGCTAGTAGTTATTTCTACTTTTTTATTTCTGATTTTATTTATTTGGATCCTCTATCCTTATTGCTTGATGAGTCTGGTTAAAGATTCATCATTTTTTTTCTTTTTTTTTTTTTTTTTTACTCTTTAAAAATGTTTTTTCTCAGTTATATTTGTCCTGCCTTCTCCTCATTGCTGATCACTACCACATCCCCCTCCTTCCATAGTTAATACCTCTCCTAAGGTACATGTCTGTGAGTCCTCTATGTATGTTCTTTTTCTTGCCCCTGCCTTTTTTTCCCCCTGCTATCCTCCTTCTCTCTGGTCACTGTCAGTTTGTTTTTTTTAATTTCCAAGTATCTGGTCTTATTTTGCTCATTTATTTATTATGTTGATTAGGTCCACTTATAGGTGAGATCACATAGTATCCTCTTTTTCTAGTTCTTTTAGGTGTTGGGTTCAATTATTTATTTGAGGTTTTTTTTGTTTGTTTCTTGAGGCAGACCTGTAATGCTATGAATTTTCCTCCTGGGAATGCTTTCACTATGTCCCATAGATTTGGAGTTGTTGTATTTTCATTTTTGTTTGTCTTCAGATAAATTTTGACTTCTTCCTTAACCTCATTGTTAACCCATTCATTGTTTCACAACATGTTATTTAGCCTTCAGGTGTGTTAGTTTTTTTTTTTTTTAATGGTAATTGATTCCTGCTTACACACCATTTTAGTCAGAGAAGATACTTAATATGTTCTCAAACTCTCAAATTGATTAAGATTTATCTTGTGTCCTAGAATGTGGCCTATCTTCGAGAATGTGCACTTGAAAGGAATGTATATTCTGCTGCTTTGGGTGAAATATTCTATAAATATTAATTAAATTTATCTGGTCCAGTAAAGTTGCTATTGCCTTGTTGATTTTTTTCTGGAAGATCTATCCATTGATGTAATTAGGGTGTTAAAATCCCCAGCTATAACTGTACTACAGCCAATCTCTCCATTAATGTCCACTAAGATTATATATTAAAGTGCTCCTATGTTGGATGCATTTAAGTTTACAAGGGCTATATTAGCTTGTTGGATTAATTACTTTAATATCATGTAATGTCCTTTAATGTCTTTTGTTTTGAAGTCTATTTGTTTGATATAAGCATTGCTACCCCAGCTTGTTTTTATTTCCACTTTCATGGAATTAATTTTTTCTATCCTTGTACTTCAGTCTGTATGTATCCCTTGTTGTGAGGTGGGTGTCTTATAGACAACCTATGTACAGACCATGCTTTCTTATCCATTCAATTACCCTATGTCTTTTGATGGGAGCATTTAATCCATTCATATTTAAAGTTATTATCGATAGGTACTTATTTATTGCCATTATGTTCATTGTACCTATGTTCCTTGTCTCTGTTTTTTCTACTTTCTTTTTTTTTTTTAAGCAGATCCTTTAACTTTTTTGAAATACTGATTTGGTGGTAATGAACTTTTTTAGTCTCTTTTTGTCTGAAAAGTTCTTTATTTTGCCTTTGATTTTAAACCACAACCTGGTTAGATAGAGTATTCTTCATTTTAACTCCTTGCTTTTCATCACTTTGAATATTTTATTCCAGTCATTTTTGGCCTGAAGTGCTTCTGTTGAGAAGTTAGCTAAAGTTATGGGAGCTCCCTTGCAGGTAAATAACTATTTGCCTCTTGCTGCTTTTAAGATGATCTCTTTGTCTTTAACATTTGCCATTTTAATTGTATTATATATTTTTGTGGGCCTTTGTATTCTTCTTGATTGGGACTCTCTGTGCTTCTTGAACCTGTATGAATTTTCCCTTCATCAAGTTAGGGAAGTTTTTAGCCATTATTTCTTCAAACATGTTTTCAATTCCTAGCTCACTTTCTCGTCATTCTTGTTGCCTCTATAATGCAGATGCTGTTACACTTGATGTTCTCCCAGAGGTATCTTAGACTTTTCTCATTTTTTAAAAGAATGTCTTTTTCTTTTTGTTATTCTGCTTGGTGCTCATTATTATCTTGTCCTCTAAATTGCTGATTCAGTCTGCTTTGTCTAACCTGCTGTCAGTTCCTTCTAGTATATTCTTCATTTCAGATATTGTATCCTTCATTTATTTTTAAAAATATTTTATTTATTTATTTTCAGAGATAGGGAAGGGAGGGAGAAAGAGAGGAAGAGAAACATCAGTGTGAGACAGTAACATTGATTGGTTGCCTTCTGCACTTGTCCTGATTAGGGAACAAACCTACAACCCAAGCATGTGCCCTGACTGGGAATTGAACTGATGACCTTTTGCCATGTGGAAGAGTGCCCAACCAACTGAGCCATACCAGTTAGGGCTCTTTTGTGATGGTTTCTATGTCCTTTTTAATGCTTACTATCTATTTTAATTGTGACTGAGATCATCCATTCCTCCCCTAAGTTTCTTGAGCATCCTTATAACTATTGTTTAAACTCTACATCTGGTATCTTGGTTTCTTCAATTTTATTTAATTCTTTTTTTCTGGGATTTTTCTTATTCTTCCTTTTGGAGTATTTTTCTTTGTCTCCCCATTTTATCTGCTTTTTTTGTGTGTATGCCTCTCTGTGTTAGGTAGATCTCCTATGACTCCCAAGCTTGTTATGAAAGACTTTCTGATGTGGTGACTTGTTGGTCCTGGTGGCATAATGTTCTTCATGACCTAAGCTAGGCACTCCAGAAATGTTTCTTTTGTGAAATATGTGGCCCCTTCTGTTGCAGTTGAGTCTTGAATGCTGTTAGCCTGTTTGGGAGTGGAGTTCACCCTCAGACTGGCTGAATATAAGGATAAACCTCATTCACCATGTATGAATTGCTGTTCAGTGGGAGCCCTCCAAGGCAGAGTTGTTCCCAGCAGGTACCTGCTGGAGTCCCCTTTTGGCTGTGCCACTTGTGTGGCAAATTAGGTTGAGCTCTGGTGAGGTTGCATCCCACCACTGGTCGTGTTGGGTCTGGACCCACTTTGATGGGTTTCTAGTGTAGGTCAGTGATGTGGACACCGGCTAACAGTGTCTGTGGCATTGTGGATGAGACAAGACAAATTCAGACTGACTACTGCATCCTGTGGAGGAAAAGGGACTGTACAGCCACTCTCTCTCAAGGGGAGAGCACCTTGGAGCACCTTGGATACTTTCTCAAGATGAGGGCACCTGGACCCTTGTCTTGACAAGCTTTTATTGGCTTAATTTGCATAGGAATAGAAGGTGTTTGTGGAAAGCTCATCAATCATTGTCAGGCAGTAATAATCAAATAGATAACATCCAAAGAATTCTGAGGGATTATTTTGAGTCAAGGTCAGATAGTTAAAGAGCCATAAAACTTTTGAGGTAACAAACTCATTTCAAGCTTGGACCCTTATCATTTAAATTGAGGGTATTAGCAAAGCATGTTTCACAGGATTTTATGCATTCTTTCTTAAGCCTGATCATCCCAGGGAACCCATGCTTTCCAGCACAGGGCTGCACCCACCTTCAGCATTGTTTCAGGCTTAGATCAAGCAGGGCAAGTGAGGCAGCCAAAAGATTAGGAGACTTCTTGCAGACAGAATGAGGACTCAGGCTATGTCAAAGCCTAGGAACAAGGATCCATCACCCATTTTCTCCATAGCCCCCCAAGTCCTTCCCTGAGGGCTCCCTCATGACTGTGACTGTCTTAGGTGGTCCCTCCCTTGAGGAATACTACCCATCATCGGCTAACTGGTCATGCACTGGGGGCCAGGCAGAGTGACGTAAAGTGGGCAGAGGCGGTACTTGTGCCAGGGAGATAAGCTTTCTCTCTTTAGGGTCCCAAGGTCTCTTACTCAGCCTTAGCCATGGGGGTTACAGTTTCTGAAACTAGGCAGGGTGGTTTCCAACAGGTCACTGTCAGACTTTGTGTGTAACCTGCTTTTGTCTATCTGTTTGTAGCTACCGTGCTATTCATTGATTGTGTCTCTGTTTACTGGGCTTGGGTATGTGTGAGAGGGGTCAAGTTGGGTAGGTCAATAAAAGGTCCAAGGCTCTCTGAGGTCAATGTCCACTTGTCAGCTATTTTTCTACCTCTGAGGTTGCCTGGACTTTCTCCAGAGCCTTTCGAAGAAAGACTGTAGAATGTATCCAAGCTGGCCATGCCCTCCTGGTGCAAGCGCTGTAGAACAGGACAACCAGGTTGGCAGGATGGGGCTAGTGCTTCTCCTACTTGAGAGCAGTGTGGTCAGGCATTCAATGGGGGAAATGAGGCCCCTATTCCAGTACCATACCATTCTGTTTCAACTCAAGCCTTTAGCTCTATCTTACTCATGGGGAGCTTACCATTGGTTCAGGTTGGGTGCAACCAGCTGTCTTCACTACAGGAACAAGCTCAGCAAGGTAGGGCTACTGAAACTTGGAATAATGAGTCCAGAGAGCCTTCCTTTGGGAGTGGTACCAGCTAAACCTGTGCAAGGGAAGCAAGCTTTGCACCTTTCCTTAGCTGTGTAGCTGCATCTGCCCATGCCAGACATAAGCCTCTGAGTGAGCCAGACATGAGCCTCTGAGATGTGCTCTGAAGGTTCCAGGTCTGAGTGGTGTTCCCTTCCCTTTGCAGATATGAATTCAACATGGCAAAGCCACCAGAATTTAGAAAGAGAAATCAAATCAGCCTCCTGTTGGGAGTGTGCTGGCTGAGCCTACAGGTTGCGGGGGAACTGGCCCCTTCTAAAGCATTACAGTTTAATGTCTGCCTGGGTGTTTGCTTACAGTTTTTCCAGAGAAGGAACACGCTAAACATGTCTGTTGGGTGCGGCCAAAAGTTCTTTCTGCTGGACTCAAGCTTGGAAATGTGGTGTTACCAGTATTTGGAGGACTAAGTTAGTACACTTTGCAGGCTGATGCTGTGAGAATAGGAGTGCCCAACCTTGTAAGATAACACCTGAGGGCAGTGGGTATTGATTCAGGACTGGGACCTCAGTAGTTGACCTTCCAGATCTCTCCTGGGGCCACACCACCTAGGTCTTCTCTTTCTTATTACTTTATGCCCTTAGTCACCTTCCCCCTACCAGAGGCCTGGGTGAATACTGAAGAGTGAGCTTCTGTGAGTTGGCTCTTTAGAAGAGCATCTGAGATTCTACCAGACTCCTTCTTTTTTTCTGATGGACACAATCCCTACTGATTTTCACTGCCAGATACCCTGACATCTGATTTTTACTTCCAGGTCCTTGTGCTCTGGTATGGGGTTCCTGATGAAGGGTTTATACCCCATACTCCTCGTGGGGCACTTTTGCAGCCCAAATAACCCTCTGATTCCTTGGCCACCATATGTGGGTGCAGGGGACAGCCCTCTTCATGCCTCCACCTTTCTTCCCAGTTTCTGTGTTGCTTCTTCTATAAATCCGGGATATAATACTCCTTTTCAGCTTTCCTTCAGTTGGTCATTCAGGTTGGTTGCTCTATAATTTAGATATAAATCTGATTTGGTGCTGGGTAGAGGTGAGTGTAGCTTCTACCGGCTCTATAGCCATCTTGAAACCCCCCAAATTAGTTTATTTTAAGTAGTAGTGAAACATTTAGTAATTTAACATAAATTTTTATGAATATGTATATTATTGTGAAAATGGGCAGAGGAAATACATTTGTGCCATGGATACAAGTTCAGAACTATTGCAGTAGGATCAGGAGTGTTTCTATTCAGTTAATGCTCAGTGCAATGACTATGGTCATTATTAGTAATATGAAAGTAGAAAGATGGAAAAAATTATCAACATATTAATTCAGACACAAAGGAAGTAGAAAAAGGGATATAATATACATATACATATTCAATTCAGTGAGTTGGGTGAAATGTTGGTTTTAAACATAGTAAACAAAATATATTGAATTCAGTTTTAGTTTGATTATTGTTGACTGTGAACTTTCTAGAAACAAACAAACAAAAATGTAGATCAAGAAAAGTTAAGTTTATTAGACTACCTAAAATAAGGGAGTATACCCCCTTATTATTGAAGGAAATCTCAGTTTTGCCTCAAATCAAGGAAATGAAAGAAGGATATTTATAATATTTTTTTAAGGTTGTGGGCTGTGGTATTTTAAAGTGATTCTTAGATAGGAAAAATCTTGGTGGAGTATGGGTATAATTTTTGGTAATTAGATTTAGACTGGTGGAGTTAGACAAAAAAATCAATGAACAGGTTGTTAGAAGGTAAATGTTTAGTTCACTCACACTGTTAATGTAGCTCACTAGATGTAATTTTATTATTTTAATGCTTCATTATCCCAGGTGGGTTCCATTCTCTGGCAAAAAACAAACCAAACAAACAGAAAACATTATTAGAAGCAAATATACAGATTGAAAAACAAACACAAACAAGCAAACAAAAAACTTGCACATTAGTTATTTTAGAAGGCAAATGCCTTCTATTATAAGGCCTGACACTTATTCTCTAAACAGCTAAGTTTGTCTTCATGTGTTGGGGAGAGATGTCCTAAAACTAAGAGAAGCTATGCATAAACCTGGAAAGTGATACATGAGTATTGGTGTATGTGCATCCTGTTTCATAATGAACAGATCCTGAATTCCAACGTATCTTCTGAGATTTTGAAGAGTGAATAACCATTAGAACAAAACTAAACCTTGACTGACCTTCCCAATGAACCCTATAAAATCTGTATGCTACTTATTCATTCACATTTATCACATTGAAAGGTTTTTAGAAAAGGATTAAAATAATTTATTTGATTTGGTTTTTCATCTCCCACAGATTGTTTTAGTACCTGGGAAACATTGATAAGGATAGGACTTACAAAAGTCCCTTTATTATCTTCCTTATGGGACTCTAGGACTGGAAAACTCAGTGAGTTCATCCCCTACTTGGCACTCTGCCCTGTTGTATTAAAGTTTGCTCAGCCTTTATCATCATCATTATCTTCATCATCCTTGTATAAGACTGTTTTCTTGTTTTTGTCACTGATAAGGCCCTTTAAGGTAAAGAAAGAATATAAGAATTAGATTGGGGGAGTTTACTTGTGTTTTTATTTTCTTATCACTAGAATGCAATAGACAGTTCCCAGTAGGATACCTCACACCAAAATGGTGCCTCTGTATATAGGTGCCCACAACCCCAATTATTTGAATACTGCATGGCATTTCACTAGAAAAAAATTATAACTAAAATAGAAAATTTCAGTAAATTTTTATGTAAACATATATTTTTATTAGAAAAGCGTGTTAGGAAAAATTGGTAAAAAACCCTCATGAGAAATTTTTACACACATATTTATCTAAAAGATAGGTAACTTAAGACAAAGATTGCTTTTCTAAAATAAACGCTAATAATTATCTTCTGTGAGAGTCAGTGTGCATGTGTAGGTTTCAAAACAGGCTTTTGGCACATAACCATTCTTTCTTGCAAAGGGAAGGTAATTAACTTCTAACAATGAAAATTCTATTTTTGTCTACCGTAAGCTCCCTCTTAATTGTCCTGTGTGTGTCTTTCTGTGTGTGTGCATGTATGTTCTTTTTCCATTCTATCTTTTCTCATTAGATACTTTGAATATTCATTAATCAAACTTTATTCTTTAATTTTTCAATTTAAGGATATGTAGTCTAGGTACATGTTTAGAAGTTTTTTAAAGAATTAAGGCAAAATTCTGCTGCTTTTAATTTTTAAAAGATATGTCTATGTCCAAAAAATCTTTAGCTGATCATGTAAATGAGTAATAACCTGTTCACTAGTTACTAGATGAGAAAAAGCTTTTGTTTCTCTATAGGAACAGTACTTCTAAACATGATTTAAAGAGTCATTGTACTTTAGTTTATGTACATATATAAATTATACTAATAAAACCTTTGTGTACGATTTTGGATAAATATATAAATCTTCACACAAATTGGCATTATTTAATTATATTAATTTAAAAATTACTGTCTCCTTCTATACTTTATTATGTAAAATTAATGTAAACACAACATATAGCACAACACTAAGAGTAAACACTGCATTTAACTATAATAAATTTCTTACATTGATTCTGAGGATCAAATTATTTTTTGTTTTCACAAATATTTAAAATTTTGAATACAAAAATTTTGTTTAAATAAACTTGTGAAAATAGACATCTTTTTAAAAAGGTTAATCTCATAAATAAATTCTTCAGACATTGAAATGAGGTCAGTGCATTGATTTAAGTAATTTCTATTTAATTAATTTAATTTAATTTTATTTTTATTGTTGTTCAAGTACAGTTGTCTCCATTTTCCCTCTACCATTGCCCCCAGCCCCACCCATCCCCACTTCCCACCCTCCATCCTACCCACTCCCATGTGGACTCTGACCAGCGGTGTCCATGGTGTTGTAGATGCAACCAACAAATTCACATGGACTGCAGAAGTCCTATGGTGAAAAGTGAGGGCATGGCCACTCTCTGAGTGAGAGAGCACCCCGACCCTTGCCTGGACAGGCTTTTATTGCTTTCTGGGAGCATTACTTCAAGGAAGGTACTCATTCATTGTGCACAGGTTTGCTTTAAGTGATTACCATTTACAGATAACAAAGAAAAGGATACTGCTTATTACTTCTTATAGATAGCAAAGAAAATGATGTTGCAAATGCAAGGGAAAAGGTGGTTAAACTGGTTGTACTCTGTCCTTGGGAGGTTTAGCACAGACTTTAGGAAATTACTTCTAAGATATTCATTAAACATTTGCTGCCTTAATTCAGGGTGAGGGAGTTTTAGCAAAAGCAAGCCTCAAAGCGGCCCAGATATAATGCAGACCTGGTTCCCCATGTGAAAGCTGATCGGTGGGCCTGGCTCTTGTGTTCTGCCTTATACCTGTCGGTTTCCTGAACCAGGGCTGAGCTACCTTCACCATTGCCATGTGGACTGGTTCCTTATACCCCTTTGTCTTTGTCCATGGGTTCTTTATACATGTTCCTTGCTAATCCTCTTCTTTCTCCAGTTATCCCCCTTTCCCTTTCCCTCTGATTACTGTCAGTTTGTTCTTTATTTTCAATGTCTCTGGTTGTATTTTGCTTGTTTTTTCCTTTTGTTGATTAGGTTCCAGTTAAAGGTGAGATAATATGGTATTTGTCTTTCACCATTTGGCTTATTTCACTTAGCATTATGCTCTCCATATCCATCCATGCTCTCATGAAGGGTAGGAGCTCCTTCTTTCTTTTTGCTGCACAGTATTCCAGTTTTTAATAAATTTTAAAACATATTAAAGTGAGTATATGAACATTTTCAAAGAAAAAGCTAGAAACTTTCATGATGAACTTTGTTTTTATTTACCTTAATCATTGTAAAACATTTTTTTTTAAATTCAATTGGTTTGATACAGAGCTCTACTTTTTGAAAAAGATTTTATTTATTTTTAGAGAGAGGGGAAAGGAGGGAGAGAGGGAGAAAAACATCAGTGTGTGGTTGCATGGGCCCCTACTAGGGACCTGTCCCACAAGCTAGGCATGAGCCCTGACTAGGAATGGTACTGGTGATTGACAGGCCAGCACTCAATCCACTGAGCCACACCAGCTAAGGTGTAAAACATTTTATAATGAATATTGTAAAATATGCAAATACATTTGATAATGACATATATGTATGTTTATCTTTCTTGCCATCTTAAAATTTTTAAAGTTAATATAAAATATATGCTTACAAAGATAAAGGATTAGAGAGTTAGTGATTATTTTATCTTCCAATTTTTTTTTCTGTGTTTCTCACTGGAAGAAACTAGAATTGATTACTTTGGTTAAAAATGTTAATTAATAAAAGGTATTTGAGACTATGCTCAATATAATTACTACAGAGAGGTGTGAATATATACAAGATAATGAATATAGTTTGTATATTTCTTTTTTAAGAAGGTAGTGTAATTTTTTTTAAAGATTTTATTTATTTATATTTAGAGAGGGTTAGTGAGGGAGAAAGAGGGAGAGAAACATTAGTGAGAAATATCAATGTGTGGTTGCCTCTCATTCTCCTCATAGTGGGGGCATGGCCCACAACACAGGCATATGCATGACTGGGACTGAACCAGCAGTCCTTGGTTCACAAGCCAGCATTCAATCCACTGAGCCACACAAGCCAGGGCTGTTTTGCATATTTCTTAAAGAAATAATTACAATTCATTGATATGGGAATTTTAATATAAATATGCATTGGTCTAATATGTTAATACAACTATTTATTTGTTAAAGCTAAAACTCTGTTTTGTGAAGGTATGATTAATATACCTTAATATAAAAGTCATGAATATGTTAATACTTGACACTCTTGACTCAATATTAATCTATTTTTTCATGAGAAAAAATGTTATAAATTACTTACTATAAAATATTACTAAATATTATAAAATACTAGAATCTGTGGTGCTTTTTATAAAGTAAACTAGCTATTCTCTACCAAGACAACAAATATTTCTTATTTTTTAAAAATGTTAAGTTCCTTTTAACCATTGTCCTTAATGCTATGAATTTCTAATAACTCTTTCTTCTAGTCAGTTTATTAAAATGTTACTTTTCTATATTCAAGCCCAAATTCAAGACTGTGAAGTGTAGTAGAATATGACTGTAGGAATTCGGGACACGCTAACCCAAAATATACTGCTGTGGTATATTGTTTTCAGCTGTAGGTACTCAGAAACAGTGAATGCAGGAAGTGGCTTTCTATGAACTCTCCTTAAATCACCAAAAGGAACTTGGTTGTCATAAATCACCTGTCTTGGAAGTTCTTCATCCAGGGGAAGATTGACTGGTTACACAGAAGAGAAGACTAGAAGTCAACACCAAACCTAGTAAAACTTTGTTACAGATTATTATATCTCCCATCTATTTCTCTGTCTTAAAAAATCATTTTCTCTGCCCATATTCCCATAGAATACAGAAAAGTCCCATATTCCTTTTTCACTTTCTCTATTGAGATTTAATTCTGTATTTAATTTCTGTAATTTCTGTAATTCTAAAGCTACCTCTTTGAGTTACTAATTTTCCTCTGGGTACCTCCTAAATATGTGTATGATATACACGTTATTAAACTTCTGTTGTTGTTCTCTTGTTAATCTGCTTTTTATTACAGGAGTCTCAGCTAAGAACTCGGGTAGTAGAGAAGAAATTATTTTTTCTCTACTACAAGCGTAACTATTAAGATACCCTTTATCTATAAAACTTTTCTTGGATTTGCTGAAATAATGTGAATAGAAAGGCTTCTTCACCTTTTAAAAGGAAGATAAGAAAAATAATAACAGTTGTTAGTTACTCTCAAAATTTAACTAAATCCTAATTATTGTCAGATTTCTGTCTCTACTTAATTTAAAAGGAGAAAAACAAACAGAATATAAAAGAAATACAGTTGTTAATGGTTTTACATAGTGAAAGTAAGCTATATTAATATAAATATGTTTCAATGAATGCATATTACTTGTGTTAAAAGAGGCATATTCTTTCAGGGCATCCCAAAAGTTTTGACATGTTGCACTGTCATTCTCATTTGTCTCTCTGTATCTTTTGATAACACTTTTTATTTCTTCTTTGCCCTAATTATTTTTATAGTATGTTTAATCTTAACATATTTGTGGGTTTCTTTACTTCCTTTTTGGAGTTGATTTCTAAACTCAAAGCATTGTGATCAGAGTATATGCCTGGTATAATTTCAATCATCCTAAATTTGTTGAGGCTAGTTTTGTGATCCAACTTATGATCTGTCTTTGAGAGTGGTCTATGTGCACTAGAGAAGAATGGATAATCTGATATTCTGGGGTGGAAGGCTTTTTAAATGTCAATTATGCCTTCACACCCATTAGAATAGTTAGTATCAATAAGACAGGTAATAACAAGTGTTGGAGAGCATGTGAAGAGAAAGGAACTCTCTTACTTACTGCTGGTAGGAATGTAAATGGTACAACCACTATGGAAAACAGTTCAAAGTTCCTCAAAAATTTAAGAATATTCACAATATTACCTAGCAATCCTTCTTTTGGATATCTACCCAAAAAACTTGAAAACATTTACTTGTAAAGATACATGCACCTCTATGTTTATTGTAACAGTATTCACAATGGCCAAGATATGGAAACAACCAAAGTGTCCTTTGTTAGATGATTAGATAAGGATGTGGTATACATATACTATGGAACACTGTTCAGACATAAGAAAAGATGAATACTGTCATGAAAAAATACTGTCATTTGTGACAACATAGGTGGACCTTCAGAATATCATGCCAAGTGAACTAAGTCAGAAAAAAGTTAAGAACAGCATGGTTTCATTTACATTGGGATATAAAACTCATAGATCAGAGGGAAAGAGGGTTTAATAAAGGGTAAAATGAGCCAAATGTATGGTGATTTGAAGATGATTTGACTTTGAGTGGTGGGCACACAATGCAATATTTAAATTACGTATCAGAAATGTATACTGCAAACCTGTATGATCTTGTTAACAAATGTCACCCTAATATATTTAATAAAAAAGAAGCACATTTAAGTTCAAATACACAAAGACCAAAATTCTCTATAACTTAATTTTTTCCTAAATATTAATAATATCACAAATGGAAACAATTAGCATTAGTTATTAATCATGTTTTATTATTACATCAAAGACCCTGGAGATTGGTCAGTGTCTGCCCTATTTAGAATATATGATTACTTTCAGAGTAATCATTGACTAAATCCACACGAATTCATTCTGTGTTATCCCTCAACAAACTGTTCCATACTTTCCAAGGCTTCTATTACTGGCTAACAAAATAATAGATTCAAACTGACTATAATATTAGATCAGTATCAGTAGTGTGATTTTATTTAAATTTTGGGGGGATATTTCTAGTGAATGTTTCATCAGCCAAACTTATAACCCAGACAACTTTAAAAGTAGAACATAAGTAAGATCATTTGAAAATTTGCAAATTCATTTAAACAATTGCTTTCTTGGTTAGGCAAGATAAGATAAGTAGGAAATTAATCATTTCAGGGTCTATTAATGACACTACTTCATGTGTTTTTGAGCAGAGTCATTCCATATTTTATGCTGCCCAGAGTCTTAAATGCCTCTATATAGAATGCTAACTCAAGAGACAATTGCAACCATTACAGAAAATCAAATCTCATTATCTTAACCATCCCCCAAGAATCATAGCCCCCAAATTTTCCTCACCACCCCTTATTCCTAAATGCAAATTACATAGCCAGTAGATATTAACTGAGGTTCCACCTTCCTGTACCTACATCCTGTCCCACAACTAACATAATTAATTTTCACATACTTTCTAAAAATCTGAACAGTAAAGTATTCTCAGAACAAAACTGAAATTTGAGTGGCCCTCCTAACCAGCCTTGTAAAATGTTAGCTACTCATTCTCTAGAGAACACTAATTTTAAGTTGATCTCAGTATTATTGCAACATTCTTAATAAATGCTTGTGTTAATGACTTTTGGTCATTTTCTTTCCCTTTCAGGTAATATTTACCTTACAGTGTTGTTGTAAAATATGTATGCATATTATTTAGCAGAGAATAAGCAGATCTTCCATAAATGTTGATAATACTGCTGCTAACAATAATTGAAACAACATTCATAGTCTTTCATTGAATGGTGATGACAATGATGATGATGATGATACTAATGAAGTCTAGGAAAGGTAAACAGCAAAATAATCGGGTAACTCAATCACCTTGGAACAGTGAATATTTTGAGAATAGAGCTAACCCAAACAGAGAATAATACTGGCAGCAGTGAATTGAAACACAAACCAGCAGATCATTCTGGAAATTTTAAATGACTCCTTCAATTAGTAGCACCACACAATGTTACAGATTTCAGGTCCCCAATTCTTTAGTGATATCCATCTCCAAATTGGCTATATTTTTGAAGAGAGTGAATTTTATAGGTTTCTTCTTAAAGCTTTCTGAGCTGAACCCCTAGGAACAAACCAGGTCTTATCCTGCCAGATAAGCCTCTGACTTATCTGTAACAGCAAAAATCTAAAAATTTTTGGTATTGTCCCTTGATACCAAGTGTTGAGAAAAGAACTTCTGTATTTTTCTGAGGAAATGGTTAGATTCTGAGAGTGGGTTCATTTTTAAAGTGCTAAGGGAAACTTACTATGTAAAACTCCAAACCACTGAAAGGCCAACCTTGCCTTGAGGGCACAGTCCCATTATCACTTGTTCAAGGTCCTGTTCTTTTCCCAGGAGAAGGTTAGGCTCAGCAAATAGGAATTGGTGATCATTAATTCTTTGCATTTACAAGAGAAGTTGTTTCTGAACTTTTTCTTAACCCAATTCACTTGAGATCCTGATTTCTTAAATAAGTTGACCTTTAGTCTTGTAGCCAGAGTCTTTATAGAACTGTATACTAGTTTAAGTTTTAGAGAAGTTGGGTCTGTTCTTAGTGGAGTTCTCTCTCAACTATGAGAGGTAAATGAGCGTTAAAATTCCCTAGAGCAAGCAGTTACTTAAGGATATCTTTTTGTGATGCGGTTGTTCCAAGTTCTTCTAGAAATTGTTTTCCATATCTCTTTGCATTATAAATTAATTTAGTCACATATGTAAATTAATTTAGATTATTCAAGTTATTCAGATAAAGGGATTGTAAACTGAGTGTTACAAAATCTATGACTGTTTGATGTAAAACAGCGAGGCTTTTCAGTTTGTTTATAAAATATATACTAAATTGTAGCAGGGTACAGCTAGGGCCCCCAAACTGAAGGGTTTGCAACAGGGTCCAGAACTCAGGTGTCCAGGAAATATAGAAATATAAGATATCCCCACCCCTACAAGCCTGGACTTGGGGGAGGGACCTATAGAGCAGGGCCATTGAGAGAGATTTTGCAGGGCAGCTTCATATCTGATATGCAAAAATGGTTATTTTGTGTATTGATAATAACAAACTACACTTCTAGCCAGAATGGTGCCAGAGGTACATAACTTTGACCCCTGATGTAACTGGGAGGCAACTCCCCGTGGTTACAGTGTCTGTGTGAGAGCTTGGGGATGGTTCATTCCACACCACAGATCCACTCCTGCCTGGACTTACTATGGCAGCCCAGAAAAACTGAAAACTGCGAGTGCTGACAGGTGTAGCCAGTTGTGGGAGGAGCTGGAAATGGGGTTAGGAAGGAGGTCCCAGGCTGGGATTTAAACTAAAGACTCGCTGCGTGAGGGATACAGAGACGATGCAGGACTAGGGATGGGGGACAATGCAGGACAATGATAGAGGATAATGTGAGATTTTGCAGGGAAGGAAAGTGGTAAAAAGACTCGCTGGTGGGCCATGAGTGATGGTGGGCCAAGGTGTCATGTGATTTTGGATTAAGAACTGGAGATCATGGTGATACAGCTGATGGTGCTGAGGACTGCCAGAAACCTGCCCAGGGGAGCACAAATAACTGAGAGGAACTGGGAGAAGAGAGCTGTGGATTTCTGTTTTGTTTTGTTTTGTTTTGTTTTCTTTCTTCTTCTGGAGGACAGTAGTTCTGATTGGCATGTTCTGAGACTAGTTTGCTGAGGCAAAGGAGAGAAGGGAGGACTATGTGCATTTGTAGGTGCTTTAGGGACTTTAGAATTTAACGGTCACATTCTGTCATTACTTTAAACCTGTATAACTTTTGAATAAATAGTTCCTGTCCTTTTCATCAAGTTCTGGCATTGAGTGCCACAGTTCCTAAGGGTGATGGGCAAAGAACCATAGTACAGAAAGACACCCTAATGGGTCCATTCTGTAACAAAATTTTGTTTAGGTTTTGTGATTCCTACAACTTTTGTTAGCTTCTCGCATACATGATCATAATTAATTATATTCTTTATTGTATATGTATGCTATTACTCCATTGAAAAATTGAAGTTTATCCTCAAATTTTAAAAATATTTTATTTATTTATATTTAGAGAGAGGAGAAAGGTGGGAGAAAGAGAAAGAGAGAAGCATTGACATGAGAGGAAAACATTAATTAGTTGCCTCCCGAATGTGTCCCAACTGGGACTTAAAGCTGCAACCCAGGCATGTGCTCTGACTGGGAATCTAACCAGCAAACCCTTGTTTTGTGGAATGACACCCAACCAACTGAGCCACACTGGTCAGGCCTCTTCATTTATTAATTAAGCTGACTTTAATAACTTATTTGACCAAATAATCTGTGATAGGAAGTTACATAGACATGAATAGAGCAAGGACCATGGGCTGGATAGAGAAGGTCACCATGGCAGAAAGCCCTGGGTACCTAGCAATGGACAATGCTGGGAAAAGAAGGACCTTGCCCCCAGGTGGCCTTTCTTCCCCTAGCATATCCTCTTCTAGTATATCTCCTGTCAAGCAGTTTGGACCCTCCCTTGGCCTTTTCTCTTCTGGCATGTGGCTAGTCATACAGGTTAGACCTCCTTAGAGTGGGAACAAACAAGGGGGCCAGAGAATGGCCCTTAAGCATTAGACCCCAAGGATAATGAGGATTTGACCCATGTCAAATACATCTAGGTCTCAGTTGTATTTCAGGTCCAGGACCAAAAGGGCAGCAAAACCAGACAAGCAACACCATAGCTTACTTTAGGAACAGCTTCATTGACTCATGATACCCTGCCCTGGAACCGACCAATCAATGGAACCTGAAGGGACACATCGGGAAAACTGATAAATATTCTATTGAGATTCCCCTGGGTACTCCTCTGAAATCCACACCCTTAAAAGCCCTTGGGATGGAGGACCCAGTACGTACCTTTACTTCTTGGGAGAACATTCCCCTTCCTCTCTACTTCCTCCTGTTCTTCCCCCAGGCACATTTTTCTTGTCTCTCTCTTAAGCTCCAAAGGCCCTTCTTTTGCCTTTGTGACACCTAAAGCCCACTTCTTTTACCTGCATGGCTTTCTAAATAAACTTTTCCTTATGAGTCTTAGCTCTGAATTCTTTCCTCACCAGAACTCCGGTATGAGGTTGCTGAACAAAGATCCAGTCTGGCCCCAGCAGTCTAACACATGGTCTCACTCCCGCCTCCACCAGGATTCAGCAAAAGTGACATTGTAGCTATGTCATAATAAGTTTCAGGGCTTCTTTCCTGGACATCTCAGGATGATTTTTTTAAGAAAACTTGTAGTAGGAAACATTAACTAGCATGCTAAAAATTATAATTCAGGCCATGTGGAGAAGTCTAGTAGGAAGAGATAACATGCAAAAGAAAGAGAGAAGCTAAAGAACATCAAGGCACTAGGCATATGAGTTTAAAAAAAAGCCCATCATTTAAAGTTGTTTTACAGTGTTACCTGTGATGATGTGGAGAGCAGAAAGGCTAAATAATAAACTTTTGTTCTGGCCAGGGAAATTTTTACGAGGTATTTACAAAGTTTCATTGTCTCTTCTAGATGCTTCTGATAAAATAAAGATGAACTAAAAAAGAAGGAACTGTTCAGTCTTTGAGCAGAATTCAGACAAAATATAAAGGGCCCAGACAACTGATTTCAGGAAAAAAGTAGTTTTTATCTCTAGCATATCTTAGCTAAAGATTCTCAAAGTAAGAAGTGGTTTCAAGGAAAGACTCAGATCAACCATGGTACCAGTAAAACAGGCTTCAGGATCAATTTCACAATGGAATGACTCAGATGCCTCAGAAAGATTTAAGGTCATACTGATTAGAGCTTCTAGGAATATTTTAAGAATATACTTATACACCTCCACCTCTGCCAAAAAAGAATGTCTCTAAAAATCTTAAGGACATGCTGTATTAACCTTTTCAACTAGATAAAGATTGTGATAAGAATCTTAAGGGAAATATTAAACAGCAATGAGACTTCTGAGCCAAGGTAGAGCAGGGCCTGTCTTGGAAATGAGGATACAACTTTCATATAATGGAGTGGATTAAGATCTGATACACAACAAACAAGCAAAGTTTTTTTTTTTTGTTTTTAAAGATTGTATGTATTTATTTTTAAAGGGGGAAGGGAGGGAGAAAGAGAAGGAGAGAAACATCAATATGTTGTTGCCTCTTGTGTACCCCTTACTGGAGACATGGCATGTGCCCTGACTGGGAATTGAACCAGCAACCCATTGGTTTGTAGGCCAATGCTCAGTCAACTGAACCACACCAGCCAGGTCTCAGCATGCAAAGACTTAAGGATATATCAGCTTAGACTGAGAAGAATGGAGATAATATAAAATGCAATATATTTGAGCCCTAAAACTTCTTCATGCAGGAAATGGGCTGAGAAGCTTATTTCATTATGAACATGGTCTATATCTTACAGAAAAGAAGAGTATAACCAAGTAGTCAAAAACTGGAACGAAGATGAATGGAAAATTGTTTCCAGAATCCTAATTAAGAAACTGAAGTCATGGATCAAGTTGGAGTGGCCATAAAGGATAAAATGTCTAAAGAATAAAATATCCACTTTATGATGGACAATGAAAAAGAGGGTAATGGGCACAGAGATACTAACTAAATGAGTGAGAAATCTGTCCCAGAGTAGACCATCTAGCCTCAATCAGGCCACCAGATGCCACATTAATTAGACGCAAACTTTCCAGCTGAGCCCTCAGTGAATGCCTGATCCACAAAATTGTAAACAAAGTAAAATAGTTGTTTTAACCCACTTAAGATTTGGAGTAGTTTTATTTTTATTGTACACCTATAGGTAAATATGTAATTGGAGCTTGACTGTGTTTACTGCATTTAGTATAATTAGTATGATTATGAATTAATCTAGGTTTTCTCTCTTGAATCAGTAGAATATGGGGCTGTTAATAAACCAGAGCTGTAAAATCCTTAACCCCCACAGGGCTTCACAGAATAAGCAAAGTTAATTATATATATTCTCAAAGAAAACATTAGATCAACAAGTGCCTCCATCGTGTGCCTTTGAAGGACATTCTTGGACCATTAATCAGTTATTAACACTTACCATCATACAGATAGGCCCTTTGATAGGTCATTTGCAAATATAATTATCATTTATCAGAGGAATATAGTGCATATTATGTATGTAGAACAAGATATTATCCTCACAATAACACTTATCAGCATTATTATTGTTGAAAGTTATGTTTCTTGGGATAGTTTAGCAAGAAAGACATTTACAAGAGACTCATGATGAGATATACAACGTATATCTTGAAAAAGTCCAGCTATTGTTCATATAACAAGAACAGCTTGCCTGACATTGATATTACCTAGCAGCTGAGGAGAATGGACTGGAATGTACATGCACAAACAATGATGACTTCACTGTACTAGTCAGTAGGGGTGGTAGACACCATTGAATGAGCCTGTGTACTGTGTGTGGCCATTGCATTTAAAATGACTAAGGGAGTATAGCAATGAATCTGCATCAAATTTTGTGTGAAGCTTGAACTTTCTCCTGTGGAAACTATTTCAATGTTTCAGAAGGCTTTTGGGGACAATAAAATGAATGCAGCTCAAATAGAAGTGTGAAATAAATGCTTTGAATATGGTTGAGAATCTGTTGAAAGTGATTCATGTTCTGGAAGGCCTGCAACAAGCAGAACACCTGAAAATGTTGAACGTGTATGGACTATCATCAACAAAAATTTGTGACTGACAGTGGGAGAACTGGAAGCTGATGTGTGGATTCCAAAAACTACAGTGTCCAAGGTTTTGATGCAGAATCTTGGCACGAAACATGTTATAGCAAATTTTGTTCTGTGGCTTCTACTACCAGAGCAGAAGGAACATCCTGCTGCAGTTCCTAATGATGCTGAGGGAACTGTGTGAAGTCCCAAGGTGCCTACTTTGAAGAGGACTGAGGCACCATTGTCCATGTACAATGTTTCTTGTATCTTGCATGTTTTTCAATAAATGTCTCTATTTTTCACAGTGTATGGTTGGATACTTTCTGGACAAACCTTGTAGATTAGTGAAAGGAAGAATGAAGCAGGAGATGAGAGAGAGAGATGGCTTAGGATTCACTTCTAGCAGTGTTGGTTCACACCATGGAAGGCTTTGGAGTAGACTTCCTCTGGTGAGCTCAATCTGAGGCTTCAGAGAGAATTTTAATGATCTATTACAGATATTTATGGATTCCCAATTTATTTAATGAGGACAACCAACATAACCATTATCATAAAATTTGATAAGTCTCTACAAAGAAGGAAAAGTAAATCACAGAACAGAATCCTTCAGGATCATAAATGCAAAGATCCATAACAAAATCTTAGCAAAAAAATTACAATATTTTAAAAAGATAATACATCAGAACTAAGTTGAGTTTATCCCAAAGTATGCCTATGAAAGGAACAATTAAATATCAGATTTAAGATTTTCAATTTTTTCAGCATAGCGTTTTTAAATATTTTTAAACAAGATTGCTTTAAGTCTTCAAAGTTGAAATTTATAATAAATTTGAAATTATCACTTTAAATCAATTCTCTCTACATGTTTTTCAATGAGGAAATAATCTATAGTTCTGAATTAAATGAAAATTTCAGAGAATTGTATTAAATTGTATATATTCTCAATACTAATTTTTAATAATATTTAAATATATACAAATTTAGTCCAAGTATTTTCAGGCTTTTTTGCCTGTCTTTAGAGAACCTTTTAAAAACACATATATTTTTTCAACCTAAAATTTCTTGAATAGATAAATTTTTTTAAGATTTATTTATTTATTTTTAGAGAGTGAAGGAAGGGAGACAGAGAGAGGGAGAGAAACATCAATGTGCAGTTGATGGGGGCCGTGGCCTGCAACCCTGGCATGTGCCCTGGCTGGGAATCGAACCTGCAATACTTTGGTTCGCAGCCCATGCTCAATCCACTGAGCCATGCCAGCCAGGGCTGAATAGATAATTTTTAAATATTTATTTTCAAAATTTTTCAAATGTGGACATGGCAAATTTCAGGTCACCTCAATAGAATTCTACTCCACTACTAAATATAAATTTATTCAATACAAGTAAGACCTATATCAAAATATTTTTCTCAAAATGTATAGCATGGAGCACTTACAGAATTTCAGAATTAAACCTCATGCCTTATTTAAACCCTCATTAATCATCTCTTACTATTCATCTCTTACTTTGCAGTAATACATTTTAGTAAGTTTCTGTAATATGGTCTTATTTACAAGTTTTATTTTCAATAATTAAAACTCTCTAGAAGCTACAAAGGTTACCTACTTTGACTTCTTTGTCATTGAAATCTTTGGTTGAATATTTCCAACTGAGTATAAAGCAAATGTAATTAAATGTATAGGAGTCATCTTTTAAAAGGTTCTGCAAAATCATAGCCTATTGAAATGGATTTATAACAAAATACATTTTTGCTATTTCAAGCTTTTGTAAAATTCAATGAATGCCAGGTGGCAAAGAGTAAAAGTGTGTGTTGCCATGCTAAAGAAATGACGATGATGATGATTAACATTCAGCTTTACCACAAAAGGTTATGTATTTTAGTGACTTCTGTTCCTGTAAAATTTGACAATTATAGATTCTATTTCAATTGCTAAATTACCACAGCTCATTTGGATGCAATTATGAATTATTCATTTATATGTCTAATTTCATCAACATTGGATGCATAGGTTTTCTAATTTACAAAATATTGTTCTTATCATAATTCTGTGGGTCACCAAAATTTATTTTGTTAGTGCCAATATTGTTACTAATACTCTTACTGCATATCCCATTAATTTTATATATTGTAAAACTTTTTAGCTGGATTTATAAAACCATTCAAAATTATGTTCAGTGATCTTCCAAAATCTTTATTTTTCTTTCATTTATTGGATAAAATACCAAATTATTATTTCAATGATTATACCTGTTTTTCTATTTGAAACGTCTATTAGTATAAATATGGCACCATTTAAATATTTGTGAATTGCTTCCATTTTATTGGAACTAAAACTATAACAATCATTTAAGACTTCTTTGTTTTTACTTTCACAAAAACTTAGAAATGGAAAATGACCAAAATTAACTCAGAAGAACAATTACTTGATATAAGAAATCTCATACCTTAAAGTGATATGGAAATACATTTTCTTCCACAGTATATAATAATTTACCATTTTCATGTTTTCTAATTTCATACAACACATATTTCTTACTAACTTGGTTGAGAAATAAAAGTTCAGTTCTTAATTTTTATTGGAATAGCACGAATTTAAAAATATCAAACTAAATTAAGAGTTGAAGATTTACACTATGTGTGGAATTAACTAAGCTGTTGTTGCAAGACTATTCAGATTTTTCTCTATTTGCTGTGGTGATACTACCCACTGTGCTTCCCATATATATTTCACATCTATCTGATGTGTAATTCCTCACATGTCCTACTGAACACACTGACTGGTAGCTTGGCAGCTTCGTGCATCTCACAAGCTGTGGCACAGGCTGTGGCAGAGCTGGCTGGCACAGATAGTTTTCAAGGATATCATGGTTGAATAATTTTCCTACTGCTATACAAGGCTGGATCTGATTTACTGCTCCTACCTTATTCTGATCCTTAGCAGTATATTTTTATCAGCAAGTGTTCTGAGGGAGAGCGATGAGTTATCTCCATTCATTTTTTGAGTTTAATCACATTACATTGATAACTGTTACTGAGCATACTGAACATATGTCACATGCTCAGTAACAGTTGTCACATGCTCTTTCCAGGTTATGAGAGAAATAATTAAAGGGCTACTGAGCCAATTTGTCTAATTTTATCTAATTCTTAATACTAGTACTTTATGTTTTAAAACATAAAAATTTGGGGCAATGTTATGGTGGACAAAATCTCTTTCAGGATAATAGTCATAAACTAGAACTTGTTCAGGCAAACAGAAAATCTGGTCAGACTACTTAAAACAAATGTTAAGAGATTTTAACTTCGTTTAAAGCTGTCACATTGAAATGTAATGAGATTAAGTCTATGCATATTCTCAAAAAATGAACAAAAGGGAAAGATTATGAACTAATTAAATTTAGAACTTGGTTAAAGGAATGAAATAGTTTGAACAGTTGGAGCTACCTGAATAAAATATACTATGTTGCGAGTTGAACATTTTTATCAGTAGAAATAGGTAGATTGTTGATGAAGACATATTGTTAATATGGGTGAGATCCTTAGGGGTTTCCAAATGATGCCACTATGCAATCAATAGGTTTTCATTATTTACAATGAACACTAATGTGCAATGGTATCTTACTACACTGTGATTTACTTTATACTAGATTCAGTAAAAGTTATTCATTCATGGCTTCATGCTAAAGAGTAATGGGACAGATGATCTTACTCTAATTTGCCCTGCTTATGGAATCACCTTATAGCACAGAAAACCAAAGACAGAAAAAGGGCATGAAGCTAGTGCCAGAAGTGGCAAGATTAGAGAGAAAAAGTGGCAGCTGAATCAGTATAAAACAGTGCACTGCAATTTTTGTTATTACAAAATGCAATTCAAATTTTATAACTTTCTTTTCAGTGCCAGTATATAGTCATCATTATCTTTATCAAAATTATTTATTTAACACTCACAGGTACATGATAGGTACTAGATACTGAATGAAGAAAGTGAAATACACATTTTCTATATTCCTCTAGGCTTTCTGCCAGGTAGTGCACTTTGATTTTCAGACAGAGCATATGAAAATGTAAAGCTTTCTTACTTTCCTCAATATGGATACAAAAAAGATGTAATCTTTTGTTATTTTAATTGTTTGTTTGTACACACATTATTCCTTGAAAGAGAAAATTATAAGTAAAAAGTTTGGAGATTTTGATTGATTCTAAAATATAATATTAAAGAGTTGATTTAAGTTCCACAAAGGCAATATTTTAATATATTTACTTTCTTGTGTATACTAATGGTTATATACCTAATCTTTGTGTCCCCACAAAATTCATTTATATGAAATCCTAACCACCAATGTGATTGTTTTAGGAGGTGAGGCCTTCTTGTCATTGTATTAGGTGATTAGCTCCCATGAGTGGAGACCTTATGCATGGGATCAGTGCTCTTCTAAAAGAAACCCCAGAGCTTTCTAGTACCTTCTGATATCTGAGGACACAGCTAGAACATGGAAGTCTGTGAACCAGGAAGCAGGTCTTCACCAGGCACCAAATTCCCCGGCTCCTTGATATTGGACTTTCCAGCATCCAGAACTACGAGAAATAAATTTCTGTTGTTTAAAACCACCCAGTCTGCAGTAATATACGTTCCAGAAGCTTGAACAATCTAAAACACTAGCATTTTATCTGTACTCTAATTATGGTACAGGGATCACTTGTATCTCCCCCCAAACTTTTATTCTTTCCCTTCTAAATCATCATGTTATAAATCATTATATTTATAGATAATATGTTTCTTGAATACTTACAGATTCTAGGTTTAATCTGTGTTTAATAAGCTTATGGAAATAGTATTCCTAAATATAAAAATAATCATTCTTATATAAGCAAAAATTAAATAATAGTTATTTAGAAGTTAAACATATTTGAAATAATAGAATGAATCAAAACCGACTTCTTAAGCCATTTCTGTGTTGTTGTTAGGCACATTGATTCATAGTCAGCTAGTTTTATAGCATTGACATGTGAAGGATAATAAGTGGAGAGTTTTTAAAATAGCCAGTTTCTGGACTCCAAAAAAAGTCACTTCAGAAACAGTATGTAAAAAGGAAAGATAAAACTTTAGGAAAACATATTTTTTTCAATGTAAAGGAAAAAAAAATACCTGATAACTGCAATCTTTTCCTAGACCCACTGTCTTCTATTATTCCTGGAACTCTACATTAATAAATTGAATCCAAGCTATACCTCTTAATTACTATAGCTCTAGTCTTGAAACATGACGTGTGTAACTAATCTCATTACATTGTATCAGTTGCCTGAATGTAATTATTATAAATAGATATCCCCCACTGTTGCTTATCTTTGAGAAGAATAGAACATTGTGGCTAAGTATTCAGCAATGAGTTTTCTAATGAACTATGGAAGTGCCTGTCTAGTTACGCATTGTACTTTATTCTTGAAGATAAAAAGTTAAAATTTCAAGGCTCTATTTTCATATATTATAAACTTCTGACATTGTAGAAAATTGTACCCATTAGCAAAATTTCTCAGAAAACTAATCATGTGAAGTGAAGTGAAGAAATCCTAACATTTGTCTTTGTATTCCATTGGAGAATACCTTCTTTACCCTTTCACAGCTAATCCTGCCATCTGTACAATAAATCCTGTCCTCTTCCATTAAGCAAAGGACAACACATCATGAAGTACCTGACTTTCATTTTCTTTAATTTCTTCTTTCTCTTTGGCACAGGAATCTGCTAAAAAACGTTGAAAACACCTTTTTCCTTTCTTTAAATTTTATTTTAATTGTTGTTCAGGTATGGTTTTCTGCCTTTTACCCCCATCCCAGCCCAACCCCCAACCCTCCCCATCTCTCTCCCGTTTCCACCCCACCTTGTTATTGTCCGTGTGTCCTTTATACTTGTTCCTGCAAACCATTCATCCTTTTCCCCTAGCACTTTTTTCCTTATAACTTGAGGTAATCATGTTTGATTTCATGATTCAGAATTTCTTACTGAATTCTTATTCTTACTGAATTAGAATTTATTCTGAATAAATTATTAATTCAGAATTTTCTGAAAAGAGTGTTCTTTATTCAGTGCTCCCACCTTCTCCTCCTACTATCAGTTCTCTTCTCTGAATCTGCAATCTGATTTCTGTTCTGGGCTTCAAAGACAAAGCTCCTACTGAGGTGACTAATATTATCCTTTTGTTCAAATCAATTAAGATATTACCTCTAAGTTTACACCTTATGTTCTTTTCTAAAATTTATCTTCCATCCATCCTTTAAATGTTGGTGTTAGCTCCATTATTTCCCAAAACATTTTTCTTTCTTTTCTTAAAAAGTCTTCCTGGACAGTTTCATGTGTTTCTTTGTCAACTTGTGTAAGGTCACTTATATAGAAAATGTTGAAACGTGATGTGTCTAGTCCCATTTTTTTTACTTCATTTGAATTTTAGTCAATAGGATATATTTTCCTTTTAATTTCAAAATATCAGAATGTGTCTCTTTTAAACAAATGTGTAGAATATTAGTTTTCTTGTTCTTTTTTACTATAAAATCCCAACAAACATGAAAATACATAAAAATTTGAATTTACAACTAATTTATACATCATTTATAAACACATGACAAGTATTGACCCCGATTTCACTTCCATTGTTTGACATCTCTGTCCAACAACCAAACGTGCCACAACACCTTCAAAGATGATCTTGGACAATGTATACTCCAAGTTACTTAGCTGAAATGCTATCTTCTTGAATATTTAATATCTTGCTTATAGCATTTTAAACAACTTTAAAAAGTGCCAAATAAAATAAGTTTAATCATTGCCTGTATGAAATTTTTAAATAGTTGAAGACAGAGAAGATGCTACTTTTTTATCCTATGGCTGATTGATTATTCATCTCTTGATTGTTCAGAGAATTGCTCAGAAATTTTTCCCATGGCACAGATTCTAGTTCCTAGAATTAGAACAATATTCCCAGGATACAACTTTCTGGCTGTTATATATAAAGGGAATTTTCTTAGAGCTGTTCATGCCTTTTTTTCTATTGGAATATTCCTGCATATGTATTCTTTTACTTAATTTGGTTTTTGTTTTGCAGTTTTTATTTATCTGAAACTTTGGAAATGTGGTTTTCTTATATTAATCATGCAAATGTTAAAATAAATACAGAAGTGAATAATAAACCTAATTATGTATTATCCTAGTCATTGCAGAAAACTCCAACATTAAAAGTGAAATTATCTAGAAGGTATGTACACCAGTCTCCTGTTTACACTGTAGTGAATCTTTGTGACAAGCAAACACAGGAGGCCCACAGTGTTCTTGAGAAATGTGTATTGGCAGACACCCTGCCAGTTTGGAACTGAAAGAGACAGAGAGAATAGGAAATGAATTCAGATTGGTGAGTTTCCCAACCCAAAAATTCTACTTGTAGAAACATATTGATAAAACTATTCATGGAAAACAAGTGTTACCTTTTAAGGAAAAGTAAAAACGACTAAGAGAACAGAGAGCCCTCTTCTTGTCCCATGATTCTATTTTGAGGTTATAGGTCCACAGGTGGAGAGAAATTTTGTTACAGAATTGATTATATTCAGAGCTTTATCTATATTGAATTTCGATTGCTTAGATAATGAGATTTGAGGTTTTCAACCTGGTGAAATTTAATGAAATTTTAGACATTGAGATGATGCTCTAATGGGTAGAGACTGGGGGATATTGGGATGACATGAATATATTTTGCACGTGAGACAATAATCTCTGGGCACCAGAGGGCAGACTGTAGTAAGCAGAGTAATGGTCCCCAAATATGCTCATCCACCGATTCCTAGATTCTGTCAGTGTGTTAATTTAAAGAAGAAAGGGACTTTGCAAATCTGATCAAGGTTAAGGATCTTGAGATGGGTAATTATATTGGATTATCCAGGTGGATACATTTTAATTGTGAGAATCCTTAAAAATGAATCAGAGGGATTTGAGAAATCATAGAGATTCAATGTGACAAGTTCTTAACACACCATTGTTGGCTTGAACACGGAGGAAAGGGGCCAGAATCAAGGAATGTGAAAGCCTCTAGAGGCTGAGAATGACCTGTAATTTACAACAAGCAAGAAAACTGTGGAACCACTATGACAATTGTCAGCAAACAAAGTGAGCAGGGAATGCAATCTCTTTCAGAGTCTCCAGAAAAAAAACGCATTCTGCCAGCACATTGGATTTAGTGTTGTGACATTTGTACCACACTTAAGAAAGATCTAGAAGATTCTAATACAATAAATGTGCTGTGTTAAGCCACTAAATACGTGTTAATTTATTATATTAATATTAAAAAACTATTGAACCTACAGTGGTCTTGTACAAATCATTGATTTTAAAAAATAGTTGTCCTCATTTCTTTCTATTAACCCCTATGATAATCTTGTCCAAATGGGTATTTTTAATAGTTTATATTTATCATATTTTTCCATTACTACTTATACCCTATTCTACCTCCATCCATCCCCTAGCAGTCACCACACTGAAGTCCATGAGTCCTTCACTTGATCCTCCCATCCCACAGTCACATGCCCCCAGAACTGTAAGCCTGCTCTGTATCTATGAGATTGTCTCTGTAGTGCTTGTTAGTTCAGCTTGTTCATTAGATTCCACAGACTAGTGAAATTGTTACAGGGTGCAGCCAAGAGGGGGGACCCCAAATGGGCATTTAAAATGGGGTCCAGAACTCAAGGTGTCCAGGGGATTTTTGGATGTCCTCACTCCCACTCCCCAGGTGTGGGTTGGGGGAAGGGACAAATGGAGCAGGGCCATTGAGAGCTATTTTGCATAGCAACAGCCTTGCAGCTAACCTCTGGTGTGGTCATTTTACATATCTATAGCCTTTGGCTGGTCGCTTGGATATGTTAAATAGCTGTGGCCATGCCCTGAGCCTGGGGAATGGAAGTAACTTCCCCACCAAGATGTGACTGGGGGCAGGTCCCCGGAGCAACAGCGCTTGCGTGGGAGCTTGGAGAGGATTGGCTCCAGGACATGGGGCCACACCTGCCCAGACTCATGATGGCAGCGCGTAAAGCTGGAAGGGTATGAGTTCTGGCTTGTGTAGCCAATTGTAGGAGGAGTCAGAAATGGGGCTGCAGAGGAAGATGGGCGTGGGGATTTAAACCAAGACACAGCAGCCATTGTGGAGAGAACCACGTGGCTTTAGCAGAGTGAGGACTCCCGCAGCCCTGAGGGAGAGAACCATGTGGCTCTGGCAGAGTGGGGACTCCCGTGGCCCAGGGAGAGAGGACCACGTGCCTTTGCCAGAGTGGGGACACCTGCAGCTTTAGGAGATATGGTACTCTGGACTGGGCAAAGGGGGAAGGAAGGAGGGAGTGTGTCTGTTTGTGGGTGTTTTAGGGGGCTTTAGGATTTTTTGATAAAGACATTGGGTCACTACTTTAAGTCTGTATAGCATTAAATAAACATTTCCTTTCCTGTTCACAAACCTCTGGCATTGAGAGACGTCTTTCCCCTGGCAGCAGACATAACGGACCTGGGGGCTTCTTTCAGTAATAGTATATCATCCCAAGCCCCCCTTGTTTGTTCTGTAACAAAATCATATGGTATTTGTCCTTCTCTGACTGGCTTATTCACTTAGCATACTGGTAAGTCAAATGGGTATTAAATTTTCCAATCAATATATTGTGAAATTCATATTATTCTCCTGGTGAAAATTAGAACATTTGCTCATCTTTGCTTTTTTTAATTTAATTTTTTTTGTTTATGCTATTACTGCCATCCCAGTTTTCCTCCCTTTGCCTCCTTTCACCTAGTCCCTCCACTCCCTCAGGCAATGCCCACACAGTTATCCATGTCTGAGGGTCCTACATATATGTTCTTTGGCTACTCTAGTCCCTGTACTTTATATCTCCATGACTATTTTGTGACTAACAATTTGTACTTCTTAATTCCTTCCCCTTTTTTACCCATCTTTCAACCCCTTTCCCATCTGGCAAGGGGTTGAAGCAGTATGGGTATATGGAAACCAATCTAAATTAAGTCTGTAGATTATAAAATGAACCAAAATTAAATTATATTTATTTTTCTCAACAAAATATACCAAAAATGCTTAATTGGATGTATAAAATTTCCAAATTGTTACTGAAAGGCCTGTGATAATTATCAGGTCAAGAAAAATGATTATAGGCAATGATTATATACCTATTAATAACTGACTCTAAAAAAATAAATAAACAGAACAGAGAAAAATCACACGTACAAAGAATATTTTGATGGTTGCCAGATGGGAAAGGTGTTGAGGGATGGGTAAAAAAGGTGAAGGGATTAAGAAGTACAAATTGTTAGTCACAAAATAGTCATGGAGATATAAAGTACAGGGACTAGAGTAGCCAAAGAACATATATATGCAGGACCCATGGACATGGGTAATGGTGTGGGCATTGCTTGAGCGAGTGGAGGGACTACATGGAAGGAGGCAAAGGGAGGAAAATTGGGATGGCAGTAATAGTGTTGCGGAAAATAACACTTGCGGGAGAGATTTTGGAGCACAATCCTTTATTACACGGGTGGGCTCAGAGGGGAATCCCAAATTCTGAGCCCCGAACTTTATCTTCCCAGGGTTTAAATAGTCCTGGGCTTCCTACCTACATGGCAAAGCGAGGTTACAGAAGTGAAATGCGGAAGTTAGGTCTAGCTACCTTATATGGGAAACAAAGGAATAAAGCGCAGGAGGAAATTTGCAGAAGCTACAGAGCACAGGAGCTTATGTGGGTTAGTGTGTGACCTTGAGATAACTGCTAACGGCTGCTGTCTGGGAACAGCTGCTGGTCAGCTCCTACCTAAGAATAGCTGTTGCTCAGCTATGTCCTGTCACAATAGCATAAACAAAAAAAATTAATTAATTAATTAATTAAAAAAACAAACATGATCAAATGTTCTAATTTTCACAAGGAGAATAAAGTGAATTTCACAAGGTATTGACTGGAAAATTTAATATCCATTTGACTTACCAGTATGAAAATGATATAAGCCAGTCAGATAAGAACAAATACCATATGATTTCACTGATCTGTGGAATCTAATGAACAAGCTGAAGTAACAAGCACTTCAAGTTTTTTTTAAGAGTGAATTATCATTCTTAAACATAAAACAAAACGAGCAAAATAAGAGTTGAGTCATTCAGCTTCCACAGTTTCTGACTTTCAGTATCATACCACTTGTAATGAATAGTCAGCCTATTTCTCCCTTGATATTTTTCTTGTCCTAAATTTCATCAATGCTTTGATTGTCCCACTTGAGTCTTCTTTCATTACATATTACGCTGTAGGCATCCTTATAATGTTATTCATTGTGTCTTCAGCTTTTTATTTTTGAAAATATGTGACATTTAAAATTTTATTTTTCAACTTAAAATGTCTTTTTATTGAAACATTGATTATTTAAATATGATTAAAATAAATCATAAGTACTTTAGAAGAAGTGATAGGCAACATATTTAGAGGAGAAATTTAGAAGAATATACATTATTCATCTTGCATTCTAGAATTAACAACATATTTCTATTTAAATTTTTCATTGAAGTTCTAAGAGTGTTCAGAGTTATCATAGCTTTTGCTTATGGTTTGTTTCTTTCTAAATCTAAAAGTAAAACTGAAATATGTTTCTTTTTTTGAGGTCATGAAGCTATAATGTTATTTACCATTATAAATCTGAAAATTTCCAGTGTCATTTCTTGGTTCATCTTGTTAGGTATGTTATGAAAATATAATGTTTGTTCTTCTTACTGTTGCTGTTGTTCTTGATATTGTGAGGATTCAAATATTCCTGGGAACATTTTCAGACACTATTGCAAAAAATTTTAAAAATGTTAAATTGTAGAGCAATGCAGGATGGAGGTCAGGATTTATGTTAACATTTCTAAGAGAAGCTAGAAAAAAATGCATCAAATTGCAAGGTCATTTAACAGTATTTTTCACATATAATAATGTGACCATTATTAATATTAGCAAAACAAATATTTGATAGATTAGGAATGTCTATAGTTATATTTTTCAACACAAATTTTGTAAGAATGTAGTATAACAGTTAATATACATCCATGTAAATACATATAGACTATAAATAAATACATACAAACTAATTTATTTTTAAGTATAGTTTACATATTATATTACTATCAGATGTATAATATAGTGATTAGACATCAGTATAACTTACAAAGTGATCACCCTGATAACCCTAGTATCCACCTGACACTGTACATAGTCAATATATTATTTATAATATTCCCTAGGCTGTACTTTATATACTAGAGATATATACTTTTTAACATGTACATCTATATTTATTTTGTACTAGTGTAAAGCTATTATAGAAATGTATCTGATTTCCACATTTCTGTCCAATTCCAGAAGCATTTTTCTCCTATTCTGAGTATGTTAATTTACAGTGATATTAACATAACTATTAATTGAAAATGTCTAAGTCTCAATTTTTCCTTTGTTTGAACTTAGAGTAATTATTAACACATAGTCATTTCTGGTATTGCTTTACTTAATAGAGATAATATTTATTTTTTAAATAAAGATTTTCATTTTACTTTTTTGATCCAGCATAGTTCCTCAAAATATACCATATTTTGTCTATTTCATGCCCTGTATTTGAAAAGATATTTTTTTCCTAGAATAGTTTATAAACCTCTCTAATTTGTGAGTAATCTCTGTCTTTCTTAGAATGCTCTATACATACGCATGAAAACTGTGTCTGTTAAGGAAAGCACACTTCTGCATGGCCATTCACTCCTAGGTTCTTGAGAAAAGTCTAAAGCCTGGTCAAAAATGAGAGACAGATTTATGTTCCTGGGAAGCTTGTAAACTCTTCTTTTGATTATGAATTTCTGGAGTTATGATTTACATATTATTATCTCCTCTTGTCAAAAAATGACACAATGTATATGTTGCTTAAATTAGCAAATTAATTATTTGTTTTGGTTCTGATTTTCAGCTGCCCTTTTAGTGGGCTTTTTAAGATGTTTGCTTGTCCTTTGTACCTAACCCCCCAAAGAATTGTTCCTTCTTAAAACTGATGAAGAACCTTTGATAAATGTAAAATTATTTTAATTTCAAATTGAAGATAAAGCTCAAGGTGCAAGCATGATGAAAATGATACAATATGTAGACATATTGATTGAGACATATTTACAAAAGAAGACGGGGTTTCGCACCTTGCAGAGCAGTCCCCTCCCCAGGACCTGTTGAAAGTCAGCCCCTTTTGTTACAAAAAGTCAGAATAGCGCAAAACACAAGTTTTGTTTTTTAAAGTCACAGAAGATGAAATTTGACTATAGCAAAGATCAACAATCAAGTATACCTACTTTACAATAACTCCTGTCACTATTTAAACTCCCCCTTTACAGTAACTATATATATATATAGAGAGAGAGAGAGTTATACTATTTACATTTATTTTGAAATGTGAATTCTATTTTCCAAATGTTTTATAATGTCTCTGAATATACAAACATCATTAAAAGTTTATGTGTGCAACATTATGCTTGACATTATTTGAAGGAACATAAGCAGATATTAGTCATCTTTCCTTCTAAAAATAATACTATATTAGGCATTCCAGGTTCCACTAAGATAAAGTAAAGATAATTCATAATGCTGTAATTGCCTAAAATTTGAACTATCTTAGTAACTTTTAAGCAGCATTATCTGTTATATGCTTTGTTTAATTCAATGAATTAACCTATTATTTTAGGGGAAGTCAACTGTTCACCAATAGAAGGTGATGACTTTTAAAATCTATACATGCTACAAAACCTCAGACTATAATTCCCAAATGGGAAACAGCTAAATTCTTAAGTGGGAGATGTAAGCATGTAAATTTGATGATGGAACAGCCTTAAATAATCCTCTATGTTTTCTACTTCTTGTGTATTAGGCTAAGATGGCATTAACTAATTTTAGCATTCTGGATCTACTCTTGCAAATTCAATTTATTTACAAGTTGCACTAGATACCAACTAAGCAACATTTGGCCTGGCAACAAAGTGGGAACAATCAATTTTTTTGAAATAATGGAAAAGACAATCTTGGGAAAAAAAGCTGTTTAATATCTGTATTTCTAACAGGTGTTGCTCTAAAAGATGTTGTTTATAGTGAAATATAATTGGGTCACTCCCAGTGATGAGAATTTAGCTTCTTTATTATCCTGGACACTATAGATCATCTCTTATTTCAGGTGCTGGCTAGATTTTCATGGTAACATTTTCATAATGATCAAAAGCAATGGCTTAGTTAATGGGGTTATCAGTATGATTGTCGATGCTGCCAAAATCTTTTGGCTCAAAAATCAACTCCTATAAACTGTGTCCAATTTCTTCTCAAATATATGATAGAATGTAAAGGAATAGAATAACTCTATTAAGATCTAGAATTATGAGAACTGCATAGTATGATTATACATTTAAAACATTAATGTGCAATTGCTATCTAATAATTATACTCTTTTTTCTATTTATACATAACCATCTATTTCTTTTCAAATGAATTAAGGATTAAAGAAAAGTATGTGGGTATATTTGACCTTAAAAATTATCAGATAAAATAGCATTTACTTAATTTTATTAAACATTAAACAAATATTTTATTATTAAAAAACTCAAAATACCATACTCACTTATTCTTTTATTTATTAGATATTTTTATGAAAATAAGAACTAAAAGTTTAGGTTTTTATCTAGCCCTAAGGGAATTGCAGTTAAGGAGGTTTCCACCAAAAGTATGGGAGAGAACCATCCATTCCTGTTTATGTGACTGAAGCTTTAGGGACCAATCAAGAATGAATATCTGAAGTAAAAAAAAAAAAAAGAGAGAGAGAACAAAATCTTATCAGAAAATGAAACAGATATTTGTTCACTTTAAGCAAATAGGAAAGCAAAGTCTTGGGAGATATTGATAATAAGTTAGTTATCTTAATTTTATCTTAGATCATTAGGTTTAATCAAGCTAGTTGCAAGATAAAATGCTTTCTTTTTGTGCTTCCTGCTGATCTGCTGAATCTTTGTAATCTTTTTTTATGCTACAACTCAGTTGGAATCCTTGTCTGAAGCCACATTACTCTATAAAGGAAAGGGCTTTTGAGAAAATAGGATAATGTTATTCACATTGAGTCTTTGAACTTTTTTTTCAAGAGGGAATTATTGATTGTGTCAGCATCTTTCACACTGCATTGCAAAGATTCAATGTGAAACAATTCATTCTATAAAGGAACACAGGACACAGTTGCCCTGCCTATCACACTATTGGTACTTTAACTTTGGACTGTTTTACCCAGATATTTTGACAAACAAATCATCCCAACTGTTTTTTTAACAATATGAACTATATTTGTATGCTGCTGTCATATTATTTTGTGCTTCCCAATTTACAAATCTTATTAAAGTATTGAAGCTTATGACCTGATGTCTGGGCATAAGGTTAATTGGAAACATTTAAAAAAAAGAGTACTATCTATTATCTTTTTCAAAAATAGAAATTATTGTAGCTAACATGGAAGATCACTTTTGTGTATGACTATAAAGTCAGCAGTACAGTAAAAAAAAAATGAGGGCACATAAAATCTGCATGCCAGACATAAACATTTTTAAAGATTGTAATTTTCAAGATTTTTTAAAGTGCAGGTTATCCTTTCAGTATATGATCAAGTGAAAACTACTTTTACATTAAAATTTTTATTTGTAGTAGCCTTCATGCAACATAGAATTAATTAATACCTACTTCTATATCTAAAATATACTGCTAAATGATGGTAATAAAAATTCAAGATAAAATTTAATTGATTTTCCAGAAACAATCTTGTCTATTAGTTATATGTCTATATTGTTTTAAAATTTAAAAACTCTTTATATTCCAGATTTTGAATCACTATTTCTTAAAGACCATTTACATATTTTCTCTTTACTAGGACATAAATTTATTAATTTTCACAAATGTTTTTATTATTCATAGTAATCTATACTAATGTAACATAGTATCATTAATGCTAGTAAAGTTTTATAAGCATCTGTTGACATATTGATATTTCAGGTGACATAGTAACAAAGCTCAACAGAAATTCCTATTTATTCTCATGATATATATATAAGTAAAAAAATCTACAGAATTTGTAAACATTTCCTAAGAGATTACTTAAAAAGAAGAGTAATGGTGAAGGTGGTAGCATACAGGCCTTCTTTTAACCAGATAACCATGTGCTTAGTCTTGTAAAATAGAGTAAGAAATTCTGAGGAATAGTTTTACTGCTCTATTTCAATTGTGTATGTGCTTGTACTTGCATATGTGAGAAAAATGTTAAAGATTACAAAGACAGTGAGTGAATCAAATTGAGAACATGTTCTTATTAATAGATAGGACATACATTCTTGAGACAGTCAATTAATATATTTTTCAGGAAGTATATTGGCTTTATTGAGAAATTACTCTTTATTGAATCTTCTAAAAATTAATTATACATTTAATGTTATTTATTTTAATTTTAGTACAGTTAGTAATGTTCAATTTTACTAAATTTAAAGTTGAATTTCATTTAAAGTGTCTGATGATGCTCTAAAATAAATAAGCTGCAGTCAAAATAGTATTCCAAGTGCTGTCATAAGCCATTCCGGCATAAAGTCCTGTCTATGCTGAAATACAGTGTAGTTCATTTAATAACATACTCAATACAGAATTTGCTTATAACTTTTAGGCAGCTCCTGGGCAAATTTATAGATTTTTGTAGTAAGATAAATTTCTGCTATAACAACTCTAACACAGAAACTATTTCACAGAACTGTCATACCTTTTTCTAGTATTCTAATGATGATTTCTCCCCAGTTTGTTATTGTGAATTGCGTAAAATCTTAGTTAATTACATTGAATCATAGCTTCTACTAATATCACTCTTAGTAGTGTTATTTCTCACCACATTTTTATAAGCACCTTAAAAACCTCAGTTTTGACTGATCCCAAGTGATCTGTTTTCTTCATACATGATATTCTTCTAATCTTCTTCACATCAGGTTTCCATGGATTTTTCTATGTTATTGTTATTATTTTAATCTATAATATTCATTTATGAATTGACATATATCTAAAATGAGATTCAGAAGTCAACAAATCCAAGAAGAGTCTTTCTAGCAATCTCCTTCCACACATAGCAGATTGCAGGTGTGCTGGGCAATTGCTATCTCTGGTGTGGCTAGAGTTTCTGGTCTGAACCAGCTAAAGCTCCCTTCTCTCTATGCCATAAACATCATCATTTTGTGTGTGTTATGTGAAAAAAGTTTTGAACATATTGCTGTAAATAATTAATCATATAATTTTCATTGACTTGCACTTATTTCTTTGAATGTTTAAAAACAATTTACTATTTTTATAACCCATAACTTTAAAAAAAAATTTATTGTTGTTCAAGTATAGTGTTCTGCCTTTTCCCCCATCCATCCCCACCACCCCAGCTCTCTCTACCTCCCTTTCCCATTTCCACCCACCTTGTTATTATCCATATGTCCTTTATAATTGTTCCTGTAAACCCTTCATACTTTTCTCCCATTATCCCCTCCCCTCTACCTTCTGATTACTGTCAGCCTGCTCTCAATTTCATTGTATTTGGCTATACTTTGCTTGCTTATTCATTTTGTTGATTAGGTTTCTGTTAATGGTGAGATCATGTGGTATTTGTCTTTCATCATCTGGCTTATTTCACTTATAACTTTTATCTTCATAAATGAAATGTAAAGACTGCAAAGGAGAGACTTACATTTTGCACTTTTGTGTATAGGGAAAGATCATAATTAATACTGTATGCATTATAGTTGTGAAATATATTTCTGTGACTAATTATTGAAAAAATCAATAAAGAATATTATGGAGTGGTGATGAGACAAAAGCTCAATATGTTCTTTGAACATTGGAAATACTTTAGTTTTTGTATGTTTTTCTGACCTGGTGTCACATGAGGTTAACAGAACAACTTGAAAAGTTATTTATAACTTAAAGGGAAAAATATTCCAAAGTTCAGATTTCTTTCTTAAGTTGATGTATGTAGAGTAACCCAGTGTAAGGTTTTAAGATTTGGTGTTTCCTTATTTGATATTCTAAAATAGCCATCCATTTATTCTTCTTCTTTGGTAAATTAAAGAAGCAGACTTTCCAATTTTTACTTCCTTATATGCAACCCAAACTAATTTACATTCTCAATACTGGATTTATTTTTCAATTTAAGTATTTTTTAGTTTAACTATGTCTCCTTTTTAAAAGATGGTGAACAGTTTAATCATGTAAAGGCCTAACTTCCCTACAGCTTTTTTATTTCCATTATTTTCATATTATTGAATGTATTTTCAAAGATGAAAAAGATCAGCAGTAAGTATTGAAGTGTATCAAGTCTTTTGAGATGCATTTAACACCTTTGTTGGAAGTCTCAGTAGAGAGGCATATTATTTGATAGGTATATAAACTGGCATTCTTCCCTTCTCAGCCATAACTGCAAAATGGTTTTTGTCCTGCTGGTGTGGTTGCTTCCTCTATTCTCTGAAAAAAATCATTAACTGCATTTGAGAGAAGAGTTCATGTGTGGCCACTAACAACTTGAAAATTCCTTGACTTCAGGACATTTTGTTTATGCTATGAAGAAGAATTACACTTATGATGTGAACAGCAATACCTTTTACATATTCTCTGAAGTCTAGGACAAGAATTAGGAATAGGCTGATAAAAATTGAGAATGGACCATGATTCTTTGGCAGAAAGTTGGATTTACCAAAGGTGAAGCATGCCATTGACAAGGAAAAAATTTAGAAATCATGTAAAGGTCTTTAGACCTACAGACCTCAACTTTTCTTAGCTGTTGGGAACCAAATTAAAAGTTTCTTAGTCTGTTAGAAAAATAATAAAAAAGAAGTCAAATGTTAATGTAAATGTTATCCTTGATGACCATGGAAAGAAGCATATTTCCTGAATTAACGTTTGATGTTTTACTGATACTTTTAATTTGTTTCTGTCTATTTTCATTTTGACAGTTTTTGTGTTAACTGTATAAGTATAATAAGCAAATACAAAGCTGCCTTTGTACTTCACAGGAGCATGTATTAGCAGTCTCAAAGATTCATTATTATCAGAGTGTTTCTTGGAACAGATGGTGAAAGAAGTTGAAATAATTGTTTATTTATAAATCCTGAATTCTCTCCCTCAGCCTTTTCTCACTTCTTCTCTTTGCTTATCTACTCCTGATCATCTGTCTGCATTATTTTGTTCTCTCTATATAAATAGTCATAACTAGGGAACACAGAATAGGAACACCCAAAAGGAAAAGAAATAATATTTCTTACAATTATAGATGTGACAAGGTATTCGTGTTTTTTTTTATTGATTGATTGATTTTACAGAGAGAAGAAGAGAAAACATACAATTGTTTTTGCAATTTTTAATGCATTCATTGCTTGATTCCTGTATGTGTCTTGACTCAGGATTGAACCCACAGCCTTGAGATATGAGAACGATGCTCTAGCCAACTGAACTTCCTGGCCAGGGCAAAGTACGTGTTTTAAATGCTTGTAGTGTTGCAGTAGTTAGCTAGATACTAATAAAGAGAGCAAAAGTCATTAGTATTGAGTTTATTGAATGGGTAGAATTAGCTCATTTGATTACCCAGGAAGGTATGGCTTCACACCCCAGGGCATTATAGTATTTATCTGCCAAAAGGAGTAACATTTTTGCCTTCCTTCACTACTGGATTATTGAGGAATGCATGGGGTGGTGGTGGACCAAACAGGCCTAGCAGTATAACTTGGGGGAGAGTAGAATTGTTTGGGAGGTTGTCCAATTATAAAGCCCCTGATGCTTGAGAAGTTGATTGGCTCTTTTGAAAAGGAGCTTGGTCCCAAACGCAAATTGATATGATTCCAGAGGAACAGAGAATCAACCTCTTTCTCTCTCTTGCTCTCCTTCCTACTAGTTAACATACTTGCACTGTTCATCTGCACATTCTCTCTTTCAGGAGCATGCCACCATGTGGATCTAGCATCTATTGGGGCTTGCAGCAGGCTGCACGGGCTCCAAATGACTAAGCTTTAATATGAAGCAGAAACTCCATATTTTGGCTTTTGATTTGACTTTGCTGAAGACAGGTTGAACATTTTCCTGGTGGGATGGACAGTGATGGGACACAAGGGTGCTCTTGATTTTGCACCATGAATAAATAAATCACACCACACTCCCCCATGCACAGGACCTTGGGATGTTTTCCTTGGAATCCTGTGGAAGAGCCTGATTTCTACCAACAACAGGAGGATGCTGGATATCCTGAATTTATTCTTAAGATGGGCAAGAGGCCCAAGAGAGTTAAAAGAAAATGAGAAATGAGTATAATTTTCATAAGGTTTACTAATTGGATTTTTAAAATATATGTTTTTTAATTGTTTACACATTCATTAATTATTCAATAAATTATTTATTCCATGAATATTTACCAAGATCAATGGTATGCTGGATATTTACTTGAGTTAGAATGATCAATAAAGCAACAATCCCAAAGGAAACTAATATTTTAGTGACAGCTACTATAAATAAATAATAAATACATATAACTAATGATTATTGCTACATGTTATTTTAAAATTATTTTTACATATTTGTAAAATTTATGTTACAAAATTACATATTTTTCATTATATTTTATTGAATGTGCTATTACAGTTGTCTGGATTTTCCCCTCTTTGTCTCCTTCCACCCAGCAACCCCAACTACCTCAGGCAATCCATACACCATTGTTCATATTCATGAGTCATGCGTATAAGTTCATTGGCTACTCCATTTCTATACTAAACTTTACATCCCTATGGCTAGTCGATAACTACCTACTAGTGCTTCTTAACCCACTCACCTCTTCATGCATTCCCCCATACCCCTCTCCCATTTGACAACCATTTGAACACTCTCTGTATCCATGATCCAGTCTCTCTTCTTCTTGTTTGCTTATTTTACTTTTTAGATTCAATCTGTGATAGGTATTTTTGCCATTTTATTTATTTTGCCATTTTTGATAGTCTTTTACTTAAACAAGTCCTTTAACATTTCATATAATAATGGTTTGATGATGAACTCCTTTAATTTTTCTTGTCTAGAAAGCTCTTCATCTGCCTTTGATTCTAAATGATAGCTTTGCTTGGCAGAGCAATCTTCCTGTAAGTCCCTGCTTTTCATGACTTTGAATATTTCTTGCCAACCCTTCTAGCCTGCAAAATTTCTTTTGAAAAATCAGCTGACAGTCTTATGAAAACTCCCCTGTTAGTAACTAACTTCTTTTCTCTTGCTGCTTTTAAGATTCTCTCTTTATCTTTAACCTTTGGAATTTTAACTATGATGTGTCTTGGAGTGGGCCTCTTTGCATCCATGTGGTTTGGGACTATCTGTGCTTCCTGGACTTGCATGTCTAGTTCCTTTACCAAATTAAGGAAGTTTTCTTTTATCATTTTTTCAAAATGATTTCCAACCTCTTGCTCTTTCTCTTCTCCTTCTGGCACCTCTACTATGTATATGTTGGACTGCTTGAAGTTGTCCCTGAGGCTGCTTTTATTATCCTCAATTTTTGCATTTTTTTCTTGTTGTTGTTCTGATTATCTTTTGCTTCCTTATGTTACAAATCACTGATTTCATTCTTAGCTTCATCCACTCTACTGTTGTTTCCCTGTAAATTGTTCTTTGTTTCAATTAGTGTATCCTTCTTTTCTGACTGGATCTTTTTTTATGCTGTTGATGTCCTCTCTAAGTTCCTTGAGCATTCTTATAACAAGTGTTTTGAATTCTGCCTCTGATAGATTATTTGTTTATCTCCATTTCCTTTAGTTCTTTCTCTGGAGTTTTGATTTGTTCTTTCATTTTGGCCATGTTTCTTTGTCTCCTCATTTTGACAGCCTCTCTGTGTTTATTGCTCTGTATCAGGTAGAGCTGCTTTGACTCTGTGTCCTGGTAGTAAGCTTAATATAGTAGATGTCCTATAGGGTCCAGTGGCACAGCCTCTCCTATCACCCAAGCTGGGTATTCAAGGTATACCCTTCATGTGGGCTAAATTCACCCTCTTCTTGTAGTTGAGCCTTGATTGTAATTGGCAGATCAATGGGAGGGGTTTTACCCAAGCCAGTCAGCTGTAAAGACTGGCTGTGTCCACTCACCACCAACCTTTGCCTTCCATGGACAATCAGCTGTGCAGGAGCTGGGTGGTGGTGCTCTGAAATGGTCTGTAGCTGTCCATTGGGTATGTGGGATCTGAGTTTTCCTGGGTGGTTTGGGTGACGGTCAGCCCCAACCTGTGTTTTGCCTGGGGCCACCCTGCCTGAGCTATAAAACAATCTGAGATGGATGGTATATATGCTAGGGATTTTATGATGGAATTTATCTTTCTGGCACTGGAATCCAGGGCTGAGGGGCCTTGTGGGGTCTGGGACTCCTCACTCCGGAGATAATGCCTCCCGAATTTGGGGGGATTCCTAGGCAAAGCCAAGCTGTGAATTAAGTCTGGCTGCTTCTAGTGCTGGCCCTGGGACCATGTAACAAAAGCTATGAAGGCTGGGGGCTTCCTGGGGCCAGCTGTTGCTTGTTTAGGAAGTTGTGAAAACGTGAGCCAAGACCAGGCATTCATATGGAAAAGTCATTGTTAACAGCTTGAATGGGCCCATAAATTGGGTATGCTGGAGTCAGGGGATCTCCAGGGCTGGACAAACAGTGTTAGATCATTTGATGGATATCAGATATGGCATCTGCCTGCTGGCTCTGTGACTCTTTGGAAGGAGGGTTCAGAAAAGGATCTATGGCCTCTGCCTACCTTTCTGTGTGGGAGAAAGTTGACCCCCATCTCTTGCCTTGATGCAAGATGCTTCAGTTCCTCCCTGTATGCCACTGGTAACTTTTAAGCTGCTACCCTGGTGCTGGAACTCAGATGGAGTGAGTCTGATTAAGTTCATGTATGGGTTCTTTAAGAGGTAGTGCTTGGGATTCCGGAAGCTTCTTCCACCAACTCAATCTCTGCTGGTTTTTGCATCCAGAAGTTACGGAAATTTATCTTCCTGGCACTGGAATCCAGGGCTGGGGGCCTTGTGGGGACTGGGACTCCTCACTCCTGAGATACACCTCCCAAATTTTTATATCCACCACACATAGATGTGGGACCTGCTGCTCTGCATCTCCACCTCTCCTAGTAGTCTGGATGCATGTGGTTTCTTTGATTTTATAATTGTCAGGCTTCCATTCAATTTTATTTCTGATGGTAATGAGTAATGGTTTTTGTTTATAGGTAAAATTTTGATGTGGTTGAGCAAGGATACAGGTTTACCTATGCCTGTATCTTGACTGGAAGTCTCTTCAAAAACACATACTTTAATAAGATATTTGCAATATCACCTACAATATTATATAACTTGGAATGATCTAGGAAAGTACACAACACTATCAAGAGTAAAGATACTAATTAAACAGTAGATAGACCCAGTTCATACGACAGGTTATCATTATTGATTTATAGGTAATATGCATCACAATCAAAATCTCAAGAGATTAAGTTAAACTAAATAGGCTGTAAACAAAATTTACACGGAAGTGCAAATAGTCATGAATAGCTAAGACTCTCTTCGAGAAGAAACCAAGCCCTGTCTTGTGGATATCAAGAAACTAATGTTATGGGTTATATGGAGAGGCAAAGACCATGAAAAAACAACAAAAATATTAAAGAGAACAACTGAGTATAAAGGAAACATTAAATGATTGCTACTTTACACTCTACACAAAAAAAATCTTCGAATAGATTGTAGATCATCCATACTGTATGTATACCTGCTTAATTCTTTCTAAAAATCATTTTAAAATTGCTCTATATTTTTATATTAATGATATCATAATTTATATATTTGTACTTTCATATTAGTTTTACTCCTTTGGATTTTTGTCTTCAAGTGTAACAAGAACTGATTTTTTTTCTTCCCCCTCACCTCATCTTTTTATTAGTTTTACTTTTCTTTAACTTAGTTTAATTTACTTTTTATTAGTTTGTTAGTTTTCTTTTGTTTTGTCTTACCTTGTGTTTTCTCTAAAGTGTTTTCCTAGCCTTTGACAACACTGATCAAGAAAGAGATCATTTTTGACTAATGTTTACTGCAATGGTGAGGCTATGATAATGAAGACACAATCAAGTGAATATAGCTTCTTCTAACCCTTATGTAGGCAAAAGTTCCAAGAGTAAAGATGATTGCAGATTTAGGGGAGTTCCTTTATAAGCACAGATCAGCAGCAGGCTCTGACTTAAGCAATAAGAGTAAGTAGTAAGCCTGGTTCCAATACTTTGAATAACTAGAAACAATTTTATCCCAAATGGAACAAAACTCTGAACTTGCTCATATACAAACCTAAATTCTGACAATATGATGGCCACAGTCCCAGCTACTGCTTTCATTTTAATTCTGAATCTTGGAAGCGATCTCTTTCTCTTTTTCTCTCCCTCTCTCTCTCTCTCTCTCTTATTTTATCTAATTCTATTATAGTATGTACATGCTTTCAGTTTATTTATGAAGTGCCATTTAGCTTCACAGACCTCTGTTAGTCAATGACCCTGATAGAGAACCAATGTCACTGATCATTTTGTGGGAAATTTTAGGCTCTGATATGTTCATGATATTCAAACGAAAAGTCTAAGTATCTCAATTCACTAAAAGTAACACTAGTTTCTCCTTCAGTTTAAAATCGAATGTGTTTTCTGCTCTTGATACTATCTTTGGTAACTCACATTTGAATAATAGTATATCAATTATGATTATAATGGAACTTGACTTAGAATTACCAATAATATATAGAAAATACAAATAATTTAATTTTTAGTATTAATTTGCAGATTGTTCCAAGAAATAATAAATAATGATTACAGCTCATTTTCCTTACATATTACTTATAGACCTAATTGCCACTTTATAATAGAATGGGTTATAAAAATATTTGGTCACAAATATATCTAATAATCAATATATACTTTGGACAATGATTGTTACACTCTATCATTTTCCTTTTAAAATAAAAATCTAAATTTTTTAGCCTAATGTTTATGTTGAGGAAAGTTTTCAATTTTTATACTTATTAAGTTGCTTTAGCAGAGAATCTGATTTAATCTAATATGGTCATTATCTATTTAGGAATTCTAAGTATAGCCTGTGCATGCTTTCCTTCCTAGAATCATTTTCCATTTCAAGTAGAGCCTTATTTCATTCTTTATTTTCAAGAATTTCATTATCTATGCTAAGGCTGACATTTTCCAGATTGAAGATGCTAAATTTGTCTTTTTTCTTGACCATCTGTGTTAATTCTTGGGCTAAAACCATCACTTATCACATTGCCCTAATTAAATCCAACTGTACATATCATTCAATGCCCTAATAATTCCTTCTCCGCAATATTTTCTCCCTCTTTGACAAAACCAAGCTGTATCTATACTAAAAGTGACTCTAGCTCAGTTTCCAAGATAGATGAGTTTGTGCTAAAGGGAGAGCTACTTTGAAAAGGTCCTTTTTACTTATCACTCTGAGTGTTCCATTTTTATCCAGCTTAAGAAGTTTTAATTTTGAACTCCCTCCTCTGCATTTCTATTGAAAGTATGTAGCTATGATCACTTTCAATTTTGCCTCAAGTGCAGTTTGTTATTAGTGTCTTCCTTAGTCATTTTTCACACATTTTACCTTATTTTTTGGGGGGTATTCCATCTGCATTACTCACATATCTAAAATGAAGGTTGCCCGATTTTAAATATGTGTGTGTGTATGTGTATTGGTTTATATTATTAATTTTTATGAGAAACGTAACTCATGCAATGATTACATTTTTTTCATGTTTGCTAAAACTTTTAGACAATTAATGCTGTATAAGTAACAGCCAATACTAATCTTTCTCTACTAACTCTCATTCTCAGTCCATAAAGGTTCTTACTGAGCACATTGTTGTATTCTGCCTGTTCTGATGGCAAAGGCTAATTCTGATACCACCATATACTCCAATAATCAACTCCGAATCTGTATTTCAGGTTAAAGTTGTCTTCGTTTAGGTCAAGATTTTTTTTTAGGACTTTTCTTCTTTGTATGCTATGATTTTGTTTTTATTTTGAAAAAGCAAAATTACGTTTAATGTGAACCTTTGGCCAACTCATACCTCATGCTTTTATTTAATTAATAGAATTTATTTTTGAGCAGTTTTAGGTTTACATGGTGGGTACAAGAGTTTCTATATAGTGTCCTCTTCTCTTCTTTCATTTTCTTTCCTCTTTTATGAACTACTTATATTAGTGTAACATTTATTACAATTGAGGAAACAATACTGTTAACATTGTTACGATAAGATGATAGGTAACTCTTTGTGTTTTAAATTCTATTGATTTTCGAAAATGTAGAATGACAAGTATTCACTATTACAGTATCATATAGAATAGTTTCACTGCTTTATTTTTTAAAAATTTAATATTGTACTTTTTCTATTGCCATTTAGTTCCCTTATACCCTCCTCCCCTCAGCAATCACCACACTGTTGTCCACATCCATGAGTGTTGGGAACCTCCCTGTCTGGTTTCAGAAACTGTAACCCCTCATGGCTAAGACTGAATAAAAAGACCTTGGGACCACAAGCCATTAAGGAGACAAAGCTTATCTTCCTGGTAGGGGTGCCACCTCTGCCCTCTTTCACTTCACCCTGCTTTGGCCCCAAGCAGATGACCGGTTAGCAAATGACAGGTAGGTTTTCTCCAAGGAGGGACGATCTAAGGTAGGCATGGTCATGAAGGTGCCCTCAGTAAAGAACTTGGGGGGCTATAAAAAAGGGGATAATAGACTCTCGCCCCTCAGCTTTGACATAGCCTGAGTCCTCATTCTGTCTGCAAGAAGTCTCCTAATCTCTTGGCTGCCTTACTTCCCCTGCTTGACCTAAGCCTGAAACAATTCCAGAGGAGAGGGTGGGTGCGGCCCTGTGCTGGAAAGGGTGGGTTCCCTGGGGCAATCAGGCCTAAGAAAGAATGCATAAAAGCCTGTGAAACCTGCTTTGCTAAGAATGCTCTCATTTAAATGATAAGGGTCCAAGCATGAAATGAGTTTGTTTCCCCAAAGTTTTATGGTCCTTTATCTATCTGACCCTAACTCAAAATAATCCCTCAGAATTCTTTGAATATCTATTGTTTCATCATTACTGCCTGACAATGATTATTGAGTTTTACATATACACCCTATATTCCTACGCAAATTAAACCTAATGAAAGCCCATTGAGGAACAAGCTTCTGGCCCTTCTCCTTTGAGAGATTGGCCACCTTTCCTCCCCAAGCAGATCACGTCTTGGTAAACTTATTCTCATCATGGCAGCTGGTGGTGGGAGGCATCTGCAGGTGGAGCTTCCCCACACATGAGTCCTTTTTTCTTTTTGCTCAATACCTCCACTCCCTAACCCTCTCCACCCTTCACTAGCTGTCACCCACTCTCCATCTATGAGTCTGTCTGTGTTTTTCTTTTTAGTTCCATTTGTTCAATAGATTTCACATGAGTGAAATCACATGATGTTTGTCTTTCTCTGACTGGCTTATTTCACTTAGCATAATGTTCTCCAGATTCATCCATACTGTCGCAGAGGGTAAAACTATCTTCTTTTTTTTTTTTTTTTATGGATGAGTAGAATTCCACTGTGTAAATGTTCCATAGTTGCTTTACCCACTCTCCTATTGATGGACACTTGGACTGCTTCTTTACCTTGGTGATTATAAAAAATGCTTCAATGAATATCAGGGTGCTTATGTTATTTCAAATTGGTATTTTGGGTTCCTCAGATATTTCCAGCATTGGGATTGTTGGGTCAAAAGTCAGATCCATTTTTAAGTTTTTGAGGTATCTTCACATTGCTTTCCACAGAGACTGTACAAGTCTGCATTCCCACCAACTGTTCAAAAGGGTTCCCTTTTTCTCCACATCCTCACCAGCACTTGTTGTTTATTGATTTATTGATGGTAGTCATTCTGACAGGTGTGAGGTGATATCTCATTGTGGTTTTAATTTGCATTTCTCTGATGATTGGGGATATTAAGCATCTTTTTGTGTGTCTATTGGATATCTGTATGTCCTCTTTAGAGAAGTATTCATTCAGGTTCTTTGACCACTTTGTAATTGGGTTGTGTGTTTCACTGCTTTAAAACCCCCTGTATTTTACCCATCAATCCCTTCTTCCAGGATTCTTGAAAACTACAGATCTTCTGTTTCCATAATTTTGCCTTCTCTAAAATGTCTTATAGTAAAAATTGTACTGTATATAGCCTTTTCAGATTGGCTTTATTCTCTCAACAAAATGCATACAATGTTCTTTTCTGTCATTTCATGGTTTTATAACTCATTTTTTTAAACACTGAATGATGAACTACAGTTTATTTAATCCATTCACCCATGATGGATATCTTGGTTGCTTCTACCTTTTGACAATTATGAATAAAACTGTTTTAAATGGTCATATGCAGTTTTTATATGAATGTACATTTTCAACCTCAAAAGTAAATGCAAAGGAGTATGATTGCTGGATCACATGGTAAGAGTGTGTTTAGTTTGTAAGAAACTGACAAAATGTTTTCCAATGTGGTCATACCATAGTTCAATCCCACCAGCAATGAGTAAGAGTTCCTGTTGTTCCTCATTCTTGCCAGCATTGGTTGTATCTCTGTTGCAGATATTGGCCTTTTTAATATGTGTAAAGTGGTGTCCCATTTTTGTCTTAATTTACATTTCCCATATGACATATGTACTGAGGATCTTTTCATATGCTTATTTGCCATCTGTCTATTTTCTTTGATGAGCTATCTGTTAAGGTCGTTGATCCACTATTTTTTAAATCTGTTTATTTTTTTACTGTTGAGTTTTAAGGGTTCTTTGCATTTTTTGGATAAGAATTCTTTATCAGATGTGTCTTTTTCTCCTAGAATATTTTTTCCTAGTCTGTATTTTCTCCTAATCTGTAGCTTGTCCTCTCATTCTCTTGATATTATCTTTTGTAGAGCATAAGTTTTTAATTTTAGTGAAGTCTAGTTTACCAATAGCTTCTCTTGTGGATTATGCTCTTATCATTTCTAAAAAGTGATTGCCATTCCCAAGGTCATCTAGGCTTTCTTCTTCTAGGAGTTTTATAGTTTTGCATTTTATATTTAGGCTGTGATCCATTTTGAGTTAATTATCATGAAGGGTGTACAATCTGTGTCCATATATTTTTTTTTTTTTTTGGTATGTGGATATCCAGTTGTTCTAACACTATTTATTGTGAATGCTATCTTTTCCCATGGTATTTTCACTTTTGAAAATGAAACATTTCAAGTGATATTATAAATGTTATCTTGTGTCAATTATGAACTTGCCTTCTTAGCTTAGTGTATACAGCTTGGTTTAAAATTGAAAGTAAATAAAACAAAGATGATACAAATAATTAAATTAAAAATAATTATGTCTTAAATTTAACACTATCTGGACCAATTTTGTGGTTTCAAAGTTCTTACTGTTAGAAGTGAGAATATGTGTATTTTGGTTAAAATAAAATCAGAATGTTATTTATTTGTTTAAAGAGAATTTGATCAAAATTACAAACAATACAATTTATTTTAGTAGGGTTAACAGGGTCTTCTAATTTTATTACAGTTACTGGATAAAAAAATTTTCATAGACTAATTAGTCATATAATCACAAATTGATTATTAGAGAAATTTAAAAAACAAAACTCAACTCTCAACTTCAGTTAGCACATTCCAGATGGCTGAAGCATTTAATTATAAAGAGCACTTTTCAATTTTTTAAAAAAGATTTTATTTATTTATTTTTATGAATAGGGGAAGGGAAGAAAAAAGAAAGGGAAAGAAATATTATTGTTAGAGAGTAACATTGATTGGTTGCCTCTTGTATACCCCCTGACTGGGGACTGAACCTGCAACCCAGACATGTGCCCTGACTGGGAATCAAACCAGTGGATTTTTGCTTTGGGAGACATCATCCAACTTACTGAGTCATACCAGTCAGGGAACATTTTTCAATTTTTATTAACCTGGTATACATTATACTAAAATTTTATATTGCAATGTAGCTCTTTGTTGTAGACTATTTCAGTATTTCTTGATAACAGTATTTTGAAAAAAGTGTATGGTGTATTGTCTGTTTTTTTTTTTTTTTTTGACTTTTTGGAAGGTTAAAATATAAAAGGGATGGGGTTAAATTTTTAATTTTAATGAGTAATCATTAAATTTCCAGTGGAGTGTGAGAGTTTCTACCATGGAAAGAGTCCTTAATAGGTTGTGAAGCTGAGGTACCATGGTCCAGCTAGGCAATCCATATTAAGAAGATAAATTAATCCAAGTAAGAATATTTTTTATGCTCTCTAGTGCAAAGATAGTAGATGAAATTAACTTGCCATATAGTAGCTGGCTAGTTTTCTTGAGTATTGGTACTCAAATGAAGTTTCATTGTGGGCTCTGATGTAGAAATGCTGAACATTAACAGTAGTTTAATCAGCCTGTAGTAGTTTAAAGGCATTAGTTTAATCAACCTTTGAGAAAAAGCCCATGGTTTTGCACTAGTGCATAGCCTCCATTCATTCATTCATTCATTCATTCAACACTACATGACTGATGTGTTATTCACGGAGACCTTGGATAAGCAGTGAGGTGAACAAGGACAGAGGACAGTTGCTCTCCAATAGATGAGTTTTTCTGCCAACTTGGTGACCCCTGGGGTGAGTGAAGGGAATATGGATGGGGCGCTAGTAGTGTCTACTATACCAACTGTCCTGAAGCTAGTCATAACAAGAGCTATGTGCATGATTCTCATAAAGATAATTTTCACACTATTGTAAAAAATTATAGGTATATCACACTGTCAGTGTCCCTTTGATAAGTATTCAGAACTTTTGCTTTCTTGCTTGCTATTTAATGCTACTGCTGGAGTTCAGAAAGAGCCCTTTTGATGGATCTTGCCTTATACAAGGTAAGGAATAGCATTTTTATCTCTAGGCCCTTCAAATATGTAAGAATTTTGCTACATTCCCTATTTTAAAAGTATGAAAATTATGTCTAGGCCAAAGGAAGGCACAATATATAGAGATTCTGTAGGATACCAAAAGCAGAATTGCAGAATGGCTCTTAGGATTCTTGTTTGGATAAATTTGATATCAGATTAGCTCCTGCTAAATCTCTGATAGAGTTTTGAGAATCAGCTTAATTTTTAATATCTACAACTTTCCATTTAGTTGTCCTTATTGCCATCTTGTCTGTTCCTTCATCAGTTTCAGGCTCTAGAATATATTTCTTGCAAGAAGGAGTACTTGCATTATTAACACTTCCCATGTTTTGAGGGGATCCCTTCTTGCTTTATATTTACTAGACTAGCTTTTGTCCCCCCCCTTACCTCTGATTAGATTAAATGAAATGGTTTTCTCTTACAGTGGTTCAGATGTTAAATGTTTACTTTTTATAACCCCTGTGCAGATTAAATTTGGGCAATTCCAAAATAACAGATCTCCTTAATTCCCCAAGCAGACAAAATCAGGCAGCTGCCACAGTCTTCTGAATGCTGCATATGAATCCCGATATCAATTTTCATTGCTATCTACTCATTATAAGGTACTAGAGCAGTCCTTTATGTAAAGGCTGGTCTGCATGGCTCTATGCCTTTAATCTTTAGAGTAAGATATGGAAAATCTATATAACTAAGAGTAGCTTTTTCTGCTTATGATCATTTTTACTTTTGATCTATCTCTGCTGTGGTATGTTATATAACTATATTAAGTTGAACTTTTGTGGTTGTTGGGGGTGAGATAAAACACTCATACACAAATACTTGTTGATTTCACTAGTGATTTTATTTAACTCACTGTATTTTATGGCATAATAATAAAAATATTAAGTAGTATAACTTTCCCTGGAAGAGCCAGCCTTACAATAACCAATCTCAGGGAAAAAAAAAAAAGGAGCATTTGAAATCTCACAGGTATCCTTAAAATCTTCCTTGAAGTAATGCTTGAGCTGACCTTTAAATATATACCTAAAATATTGTATTGGGTTATCCATGGTAACTACATACTCAAAGTACTTTCAAGGGAATAAGCCCTGATTTTTTTTGGCTGGAAGCTGACTCTAACTAGCCAAGACAAATTAAGGGAAGACAAAACAGATAAGCAAAAAAAGGAAGACCTAAGGCCTCACCAGTTCCAAGTGTGGAGATAACAACAACTCAGTGGTGTTATGAACAAGCTCTAGCATCTTGAAATCTACTTATGTTTAGTCTAGTACCAGCAGGCATTTCCATATGTTACTGTATCCAGAGAAAGATGACAGATTATCTCTGCATTTATGTAATTCTTAGTAACAAACTTTTAGTAGCCCTCCTCTATCAAAGCTAGAAAACCTCTTAGTTCTTATAGTCAGAATTAATATACTTTCCCATTTTGGAAAAAAAAATCACAAAACCACTCTTCTAGCAAACACTGGTAAATTAGTGGAACTACTAAAACAAATGTAGATAAATCAATTAAGGTGAAATGGAATAGAAACACAACAATCTTGCACACTTAAATTTTGATTTAGAATATAGGTAAGCTATTTGAATATTTATCTTATAATGTCACACTTTGAAAATTCTCATTAGATTGGTTAATTTTACTTGATTCAATCTATTTCCAGTTTTAATGAACTATAATAGACATATAATATTGCATTAGTTTAAGGCACACAATATGATACTTTGGTATTTGTATATATTTTGAAATAATACAATCAGGTTTTATAGATCAACATTTATATGATCTTAATAGTAACTCTTCTGTCTTCCAAAATTTATACTGCTTTCCTTAATATAATAGATAAAAACCAAAGGGGAGTAGGATCAAGGGTGGGAAGTGGGAATAGCTGGAATGGGGGGAGTTATGGGGGGTGGATGGAGACAGCTGTACTTGAACAGCAATAAAAAATGTAAAAAAGTTTCAACAAAATATTTCAAAAATAGGTATGATAAACACTATCAGGACTCTGCTGCTGAATTATATCCAATTCAAATTGATTTACATCTATAAGAAAACAAATAAATAAAATTAACCATCTGTTGACTAAAATTCCAGAAAGACTGGAATTTTAAGCATGGCTAAAGACTGACTTTAAGCATGACTAAAACTATAACCTCAAGAGGTATTCTGAAGAATGTTTTTTCTTTAAATGTCTCTAAACTCTGTTTTGATTGAATGCTGCTCTTCTTCTTTCTTGTAACAAATGAATTGTATCATGAGGCTTGGAAGGATAGATTTCAGCCACTTCAATATATCGCATCCATTCAGTTTCAAATCCCAATGCTAGGTAGAAGTCTGTACAGATAACTCTAGCATAAATTTTCCAGAGAATGTGCTAATTGGCCCCATTTGAGTTAAGTATCATTCCCGCCTTACTCACTGGGTCTTGGATACTGATGGATTTTTACTGATCAAATCTGGGTCATGCATTAAACACAAAAGACAAGGGAAATAGACCCACATAAACTACTTGGAATATGAGATACCTGGTTCACAAATATAAATATTTTAGATAGGCTATAAAATATTTCAGTAAAAAATAAACTGTATATTTTAGTGGATAAACAGAGCAAGAGTGATTGCTTCCTGACATTATTACCTAATATGATTTTTGGTGATGGTCATTTTTGGTCATGAGGACTTTTTCCAGTAGCAACTCAGAGAGAGGCCTAGGATCCTTCCAAATTTTGAATCTGGTGTCTTCCACAAATGGTTAAACATCTACAGATATTTGAGGTGGAAACCAGTGGGAAATAAAAAAAGTGGGGAAAAGGTCATTTTGACCTCAGCATGGAAGTGACATGTCACTTATGCTTATATTTTACTAGTAAGAACTAATGATATGGACCCACCTGGGTGCATTATGACTTGGAAATGTGTTTTAGCTGTGAGTCCAGGAAGAGGAAATGTGTTTGCTCATGACATAACCAGTCTCTTTCATGAGCATTTATCATTAAACTTTATCTATTCAATACATTATTAAATCATTTATATTTTTCACCTCATTGAAGATTTGCTATACTTAACCATTAACTACTACATTGTATGGTGAACTGAAGTAACTATCTATTATAGAAAGGAAATAATCTTTTTGTATCAGTAATTTATTATTGTGCAAAACTCCAACAGTAGTGTAAACATCATGATCTATTCTTTCTCATGATGTTTATGGGTTGACAATTTAGGGGGTTGTTTTGTGAGTCTCCACTGAGATTGTAGGTGGATGCTGTCATCTGAAAGCTCAACTGAGACCAGAAAGTTGAAGGTGGCTTATATAAGTCAAGCAGGAGGTACAGAATGCTGGCTAGGTGCCCTCAGTTTCTTTCCATAGTCTCTTATTCTCTACTAGGTAAAATAATCTTCTGCACACATTGGTGATCTCAGGGATATGAGATTGTGAAAGCAAAAGATGTAAGACCTCTTAAGGTCTAAGGTTCCTCCTACATCACACAATTTCCACTAGTTTTTTCTTTTGGTGAATGCAAGTCAAAGGTCCAGCATCATTTCACAAAGGTAGAATAATATAAACATTGCTTGATTTGTAAAGTGGTTATGTCACATTGAAAAAGGGAGAGGCAGTGAAGAGACAGTGACAGAGAAGGAGAGACAGTGATATGCTGATGACTTTTATGATTTTATTATTTAAATGCTATAAAAGGTTGTCTGTAATAATGAAATTTATACAATGTTTACTTAACCTATGTTGATGCATCTCTAAAAATATAATATTTGTACAGTCTCAGAAGAAACACTGTTTTATGTAGCATATAATCTAATGGTTGAGAATACTAATTCTACTTTGCTTTATTGCTTTACTCACCAACAGTGTAGTGCTGAGGGAATTGTTTTTAAATAACTTTATTTTTTTAGAGCAGTTTTAAGTTAACTACAAAACTGAGAGGAAGGTATGGAGATGTCTCATATACTCATTGTCCCCACACACATTTAAATTCCCACATTATCAATGTCACTCACCAGACTGGTACATTTGCTGTAATTGATGCTGCAATGACACATCATAACCATCCAAAATTTATAGTTTACATTATAGCTGACTTTTAGAGTGTACATTCTATGGATTTAGAAAATCCACATGAAGCTTCCAGAAATTTATTCATTTCAAGTTCACCCACCTGGCCCTGATTCCTGCTGTGGTGTCTGTTCTGGATTCTATGCTCAGGTAAATTTTGATTTTTCTGTATTTGCCTGTTAATTTCTCCAATTTAGGTGTATTTTCCCCTGTTTCCTTACCTCTCTTACAGGTCTTAGCAGTGCTGAGGTTTTCTCAGTCTGTTCTGCTCTTTACTTGTTTGTACAATGTAGTGGCAACTTCCAAGTGTCTTACATGTGTAACTCAAAATTGCTAAGGGAGTTTCTTAATCTCTGTAAATCTCATTTTAATATTATATAAACTGGGGATTACAACAGAACCTAACCTCATAAATTTGTTAGCATCAAGTGAGGATAGATGATAGATAGACAGACAGACTGTAGAAAGAATGTAACATAAAGTAAAATATATATAATGTGTTAAATGTTTGAATACATCATTATAATTGTTATATCCTGATGTGCCTTTTTGGAAATAAAATGTTTGTATTTAGCAGTGACAATAGAAGATGGCAATGTCACCTTTGTTAGATGTTTGGTTCAGGGTCCTATTATTATGTTAATATACAATATGAGACTCTTTTGCTTTTTCCATGACCCTGGATAATGTATGTAACATTTGATTTATTTGCTCTTTAGATGTTAAAATAGCACTTGATTCCAGATTTTCTTAGCATGCCACTTAATCTTCTATTTAGATTTATTTTTGTATTACTTTTGGTATTTTACTAAGAAACATTTTCTATTATGGTATTTTAAATTTATTTTTATAGACATATAGGTGACATACACTTATACATTTTAAACATTTCTGAGTGTTTATTATGGACACATTTTTTTCTTTCTATAGCCTGAACTTTACATATATTTGAAACCTTCCTATTTATGTTATTTTTTAATAAGAGAAGGTGTACACACTTTATTGATATTTTAACATGTGCAGGGCCTTCACAGGAAAAAAAGTGAAACATTTAAAGAGGTGGTTAGACTCAGGGCTTATCTACCATTATATACCATTTTAACATGGGCAGTAAATTATAGAGAAGTGACTAGAAAAAGCTGAAAAAGGATTTTGGCTTCTAGGGCTGATAAATTGTGAAAGTGGCTAGGAAATATATGGAAGAATCTAATAGAAAAAAGGGGTTATTTTAGTAAGGTTTGTGTTTGCACACTCATCCCTGTTCTAGCTGTCTGTATTGAGTGACAAGGGTCATTCTCATCATGTCAAACAAGAGGGGGGACATGTATACACTGTTTTTAGACAGAAAGGAGGAGAGCAGAGAGTTCTTGGGTCTGCCATTTTTCAATAGTCTTCACCTCAAAATAACCAACCTGGGTCACATATGCTGATCCTCTCATTCTCAAGGTTATTCCATTTTGTAGCATGTGTCAAAAACTTCTTCCTTTTTATATGTTAATTCACTTTTGCAAAGTTAGGTCTCCATATTCTAAATTTTACTTTTTCCTAATTATTAAATCACAGTTGAAATTCAGTATAAAATTAGATTCCAGTGTACAGCATAGTGATTAGAACTTTACATAATTTATGAAATGATCCCCTGCCAATGACAGTAATTTTATCCATGAACACAGTTTATCCTCCTATTTATTCATGTCTTCTTCAATTCCTTTCATCAAAGGCATAATTTTCTGACTGCAGGACTCTTCTCACTTATATTTATTTCTAGATGTTTTACTATTTTTGATGCAATAGTGAATGGAATTTGTTTCTTAAATTCTATTCCTGATAGTATGTTATTGGTTATCAAAATGCAACCGATTTCTGAATATTAATTTTGTATTCTGCTACTTAACTGAATTAATGTAGTAGTTCTAACAGGTGTGTGTGTGTGTGTGTGTGTGTGTGTGTGTGTGTTGACTCTTTAGTGTTCTCTCTCTATATAGCATCAACTCATCTGGAAATAATGAGTTTTAATTGTTGCTTCCATTTGAATGTCTTTTATTTCTTTTACTTGTGTGATAGTTGGGCTAGGACTTCAATGTCATGTTACGTAAAGGTGGTGAAAGTAGATAACCTGTGTTGTTCCTGATCTTACGAAAAATGCTTTAGTTTTTCACCATGTGTATGATACTAACTCTGGGTTTGTCATATATGGCCTTTACTCAGTTGAAGTATGTTCTCACTATTTTCACTTTGCTGTGAGGTTTATCATAAATTAATCCTGGATTTTGTCAAGTGATTTTTTCTGCATTTATTGATATGATCATATAATTTTGTGCTTCATTTTGTTTATGTGGTGTATCTCAATATGGAATTTTTAGGTACAGAAATAACCTTGCTTTCCAAGAATATATCCCATTTGATTGTGGTATATTATTTTTAAATGTATTGCTGAATTTGGCTTGCTAATTTTTTTTGAGAATTTTTGCATCTATATCTTTGGGGATATTGGCCTATAATTTCCTTTTATTTTGTTGCATCTGTCTTGTTTTGGAATCAGAGTAATGCTGACTTTATAAAATGAGTTTGAGAGTCTTCTTTCTACCTGAATTTTTGTGAATAGTTTGAGAAATATATAGTTTGATAATAGCCATTCTAACAGGCATGAGGTAGAATGTCATTGTAGGTATGATTTGCATTTCCTTAATAGCTAATGAAGTTGAGGATCTTTTCATATATATGTTGACCATTTATATGTATCCTTGAGAGAAGTGTCTGTTCAGGTCCTCTCATCATTGTTTACATTGAAAAATAATGAAATGCTTAGAAATAAACAAAGGATATGAAGGATTGACACAATGAAAACTATAAAACATTATTAAATGATATAGAAAAAAGACAAAGAAATGAAAAAATAATCTGAGCTCATGGATTGGGAGTATCATCATAGTTAAAATGGCCATATCACTCAAAGTTATATATAGATTTGATGCAATTCCCATGTAAATGCAATTGAATTTTTTAATAAATAAAACAACAATTATCAGATTTGTATAAAGCCACAAAAGAGGATGAATAGACAAATCAATCCTGAGGGAGTGAAGAATAAACCCAAGGTATTGCATTCTGTAACTTCAAATTATAATACAAGGTGACAGTAATCAAAACAGCATGGTATTGGCAGAAAAATAGACACAGAGATTAGAAAGAAAGAGTAATGATAGTCCAAAATAAAGCCACATGTATACGGGCAATTAATTTTTTGACAAAGGAGCCAAGAACAAACAATGGAAAAAAGAATGTTTCTTCAATAAATGGTAGTGGTAAAAATTCAAAAGCCACATGAAAAGGATAGAAATTAGACTGCCGTTTGTCCCCATTTACAAAAATTGACTTAAAATGGATTGAAGACCCAAAATAAGATTTGAAACAATAAATTACATAGAAGAAAACATAAATACTGAACTTATGGACCTTGATCTTAGACAGGATTTTATGAATTTCACCCCAAAGTCAAAAAAAGTAAAAACAAAAATAAATGAATGAAACCATATCAAACTAAAAAGCTTCTGTACAGCAAAAGAAACCACCAATAAAACAAACAAAAAAAACAAATGGGAGAAGACATTTACAAACAACAGCTAAAACAAGGGGTTAACATAAAAAAATATATAAAGAACTTATTCAAGTCAATGCACCATGCCCACAAAAACAATCTAATTAAATAATGTGCAGAGTTTATTGGTTACTGAATCTCTTTTTTATAGTAGTGGTAGTAGTTGTACTAATTATTGGGCTGTTCAGATTTTCTGATTCTGCTTCTGATTCAATCATGGAAGATTGTGTGTTTCTAGGAGTTGATCCATTAACATCATATTGTGCAATTCATTGGCATATTATTCTTCATATTACTGTATTATTAGTTGTTTTCATTTCTGATTTTATTTATTTAGGTCCTTTTTTTGTAAGACTGGTTAAAAGTTTATGAATTTTATTTAGCTTTTCTAAGAACCAGCTCTTGGTTTTATTGATTTTTTATATTGTTTTCTGGATTCTATTTCATTTATTTCTGCTCTGAGCTTTTATTTTCTCCTTTCTACTCACATTGGATTGTGTTTGTTCTTTATCTAGCTTCTTAGGTATAAGGATAAATTGTTTAATTCATGTATTTCTTGTTTCTTAAGGTAGGCTTTTATTTCTGTGCCTTTTCCTTTTACTACTGATTTGTCTGTGTGCCATATATTTTGAGTCATTTTGTTTTTATTTGCATTTGTCTACAGTAACATGTTATTTAACTTCAATGTGTTTGTATGTTTTTCATCTTTCTTCTTGTAGTTAATTGGAGAAGATGCATGTTATGATTTCAGTCTTCTTAAATTTGTTGAGAATGTACTATATCCTAGACAATTTTCCATGTGCACTTGAAAAGAATGTGTGTTTTGTTTCTTTGAGTAAAATGTTCTAAAAATATAAATTAAATACTAAATTAAATATAATTAATAAATTATAAATTTAATTAATGTATTATTTAAGGTATTGTTTTCTTATAATTTTCTGTTTGGATGACGTATCCATTGATATCAAAGGCACATTAAAGTCCCTCACTGGTACTGTATAATTGTCAATCTATCCCTTTATGTCCATTAATATTTGCTTTATATATGTAAGTGCTCTTATGTTGAGTATGCAAATGTTTACAAGGCTTATATCCTCTTTCTGAATTTATGCCTTTACAATTATATAATGTTCTTCTTTGCCTTTGTTTTAAAGTCTACTTTTTGTGATGCAAGTATTGTTTCCCCAGGTATATAGGGTCCAGCAGAAGTCAGACCTGTGTGAGTGTGGTTGGTAGGGTAATAATGTGGGAGTAATAACTAATACTTTTAATTTGAGCATTTCACCTAAAATACAATTTGTCATATCTTGTGCTTGAATGTGATATTGTTATGTTTCAGAATTATGTGCTTATGATACTGTAATAAAAGATTTTATAATAAAAAGGGGACATTATTTGTGTTGGACCCTGTATAATTATTTTTTTTAATTTTCATGAAATATCTGTTTCCATCCCTGTACTTTCAGTAAGTATGTGTTTTTCTGTCTAAAATGGGTCTTGTGACTGGAGTATATGCATGGGTATTTTGTTCTTATTCACTTAGTTAACAAGTTTCTTTTTTTTTAATTAATTAATTTATTTTTTAAAAAAGATTTTATTTATTTAATTTTTTTAGAGAGAGAAGGGAGGGAGAAAGAGAGAGAGAGAGAAACATCAATGTGCGGTTGCTGGGAGCCGTGGCCTGCAACCCAGGCATGTGCCCTGAATGGAAATCAAATCTGCAATGCTTTGGTTTTCAGCCCTCACTCAATCCACTGAACTACGCCAGCCAGGCTTAACAAGTTTCTTTTGACGGTAACATTTAATCTACCTACATTTAAAATAATTGTTGATATGTATGTAGCTATCGCCATATTATTATTCATCTCCTTGATCTCCCTACTCCTCCTCCTCTTCTTCATCTTCTCCTCCTCCTTCTTCTCCTTCTTCTTCTTCCCCTTCTTCCTCTTCCTCTTCAAGAAATCCCTTTACATCTCTTGTAATACTGGTTTGGTAGCAATGAGCTCCGTTAGTTTTTTATCTATTTTTTAAAATTTGTATGTATTTTTTCACTTTATTTTTATTGTTTACACTATTACAGATGTTCCCATCTTTTTCTACTTTTGCCTATTCCCTCTCACTGTCACCTCCTTTTCTAACTGGCCATCACTGCACTGTTGTTTGTGTCTGTGGGTTAGGCACATATGTTCTTTGGCTAACCCCTTCACCTTCTTTCATCCAATTCCTCCCCTGTTCTCTGACAACTATCAGTCAGATCAATGTATCCGTGCCTCAGCTTCTATTTTGTTCATCAGTTTATTATATTCATTAGGTCCCACATATAAGTGAGATCATATGGCGTTTGTGTTCCACCTACTGACTTATTTCACTTAGCACAATAATCTCCAGGTCCACACATGCTGTTGAAGGTGAGAGTTCCTTCTTCTTATGGCTGGGTAGTATTTCATTTTGTAAATGTACCACAGCTTTTTTATCTACTCATCTAGTGATAAACATTTGGGCTGTTTCCATGTCTTGGTTATTATAAATAATGCTGCTATGAGCACAAGGATGCATATATTCTTTTTGAATTGGTGTTTTGGGATTCGTAAGATATATTCCCAGAAGCTAGAATGCTGGGTCAAAAGACAGTTTCACCTTTAATTTTTGTGGGGGAAATTCCGTACTGTTTTCCACAGTCGCTGCACCAGTCTGCATTCCCACCAAGAATGCACTAGGGTTCCCTTCTCTCCACATCTTGACCAGCACTTATTGTTTGTTGATTTGTTAATGATGGCCATTCTGACTGGTGTAAAGTGGTATCTCACTGTGGTTTTAATTTGCATCTCCCTGACAGCTAGTGATATTGGACATTCTTTCTTATGTCTATAGGTTCTATGTATGTCCTCCTTGGAGAAGTGCCCAGGTCCTTTGCCCATTTTTTAATTGGATTGTTTGTCTTCCTGGTGTGAAGTCCTGCGATTTCTTTGTATATTTTGGAGATCAAACCCTTGTCCAATGTATCATTGGCAAATATGTTTTCCCTTATGCTTGGTTCTCTTTTCATTTTGATGACATTTTCTTTAGCTGTGAAGAAGCTTTTTAGTTTTATGTAGTCCCATTTATTTGTGCTTTCCTTTCTATTCCTTGCCCTAGGAACTATATTGATGATAATATTACTGTGTAGGATATCTGAAATTTTTCTGTCTATGTTTTCCTCTGGACTTTTATGATGCTATGGCTTATAATTAAGTCTTTTATCCATCTTGAGTTCATTTTGGTGTATAGTATAAGTCAGTAGTCTAGTTTCATTTTTTTGAATGTACCTGTCCAGATCTCCCAACACCATTTGTTGAAGAGGCTATTTTTTACTGTATTTTGTGTTCCTGCCCCCTTTATCCAACATTAATTGGCTATACTGACATGAGTTTATTTATGGGCTCTCTATTCTGTCCTCCCAATCTGTGTGTCTGTTCTTATGCCAGTACCAGACTGTTTTGATTACAGTAGCTTTGTAATATAGTTTAATACCAGGTATTGTGATCCCTCTTATTTTGTTCTTCTTTCTCAAAATTTCTGAGGCTATTCAGGTTTTTTTAGGGTTCCCTATAAATTTCTGAAATATTTCTTCTATCTGTGAAATATGCCATTGGTATTTTAATAGGCATTGTATTGAATTTATAGGCGCTTTGGGTAGTAGGGGCATTTTAATGACGTTAATTCTTCTAATCTATAAGCACAGTATATGCTTTCATTTATTTGTGTCTTCCTTAGTTTCTTTCTTCAGCGTTGTGTAGTTTTCTGAGTATGGATCTTTTACCTCATTGGTTAAGTTTATTCCTCGGTACTTTATTTTTCTTATTGCTATAGTAAATGGGATTTTTTAATAGCCCCCTGAGTATGATGTTGACTGCAGGTTTCTCATATATGACCTTTATTATGTTGAGGCTGCTCCCTCTATTCTCACTTTGCTGAGTGTTTATATCATAAATGAGTATTGTACTTTATCAAATGCTTTTGCATCATCAATTGATATGATCATGTCATTTTTGTCTTACATTTTATTTATGTGATGTCTCTTTTCTATTAAAAATTGTAGCCTTGATTATTACAAAAAATTTCATGACAAATTTTTAATATATTGAAAAGCATTTCTCCCCTCTTTCACAGCAGTGTTATATATAGCAGAGAATAATCAAGAGCAGATTTTTAGATTAGAATATCAATCTTCAAATTAGGCCCAGACACACAGTGGTTTATTGGCCCTCCCCTCCTTTTGTCATAAGAACTAAAAACACACATACACATACAGAAATGTCAAAAAATTTAAGGGACCCTTTCTAAACAGCACACAGTTAGTTCAGTAATTCACATCTTGCTACAAAGTGTATGTATATTATTTCTTTCATGAAACTTTCAGTGTCAACAAGGGAAATTAAGGCTATTAGATTCACAGCTTGAAAATTCACATAAAGGAAATAAAAATATTCTGTGCGTCAGAAAAGGCTCTGCAGTGTATGTAGGTAAAGATTACCATACTTGTTTATTTTAAGGAAGACAGTTGACTTGAGAAATTTTCATAATTGCACAGCTTCTATTGGATGCTGTCTGGGATCTCTGTGGCTGGAGTTCTTCCTGGACAGCCGCTTCAGCTTCTTCCACCTCTTCCTTTGCCTGTTTAGGTACGGTTGTTTTAAAGATTGTATTTCTTTGAGCAACCTCCTCTCCCTGAGAATTTTTCAGTCTAACCTTCATATCTTCACCAGTGTCCCACTAGTTCTGGTTCTTCCGGGTGAGGTCTGTGGGAGGAATGGCTGTGACACCGGCATTTGCAGACCAGGTGTAACAGTCTGGCCTGCCTTTAGCACATATCTTGAGATAGATTTGTATTTGACTGATGTGTCTACAATTGTTCTGATCATCTTCAAGCCTCCCATTGGTTGATCCTGTTCAGTAGTATTCTTCAAGATAAATTTTCCATTAACATCTATGTCTTAAATACAGACATTCCCAGTGGCTGAAGTGGAATGAGAGATGCTAACATCACTGCTGGTCTCTGACTCTTCCATGTCGATTATCTTCCATTTCCTTCTATTTGTATATCCTCTGCGACTTGAGGATGCTTGTGATACTGTCACATAAGAAGAAGGGCTTGGAGAGAGCTTCAGTCTCTTTTCTTCACTTTCTAAGAGTTTTCTGTAAGCACTGATTTCCATGTCCAAGGGTAACTTTACATTAGAAAGTTGTTCGTGATCATTCAGCTGTTGCTTCACCTGATCCCCCATTTCCACCGTATCTCTCTCTTTGTCAGACAATATGCACCAAGGGTTGTCTCTTTCTTTAGCAAGCATGTAATCTAGCTCTTGAATCTTCTCCAAACATGCTCTAGACTCTTTGTAGACTAGAAAGCTGAAATGAAAGGCATTCAGTTCTCATATGACTTTCTACTAGTTCTTCCCTGGCACTGTTGACAATGGAAGTGTTCATCTCTGATGTTAGTCAGGCATTCCCAAGTTTGACTTGTAAGTCTGCCCCAGCCCCTCCTTGTACAGTTTGACCTGGGCATCATGCTACTCTTTCATCTCATGAAAAGCCTGAGCCAGTTTGTGCTCATCCTCAGTCTCACTCCCAGAATCCACCTCACCAAGTGAGTTTCAGCATCCTTCTGGTCTCATTAATCTTCTCCTCATACATGATTTTACAAAACTCCAAGTCCTCCGTAAGATTCTAACAGCGTTTCTCCAAATCCATTTTAAGTAAACTTTCATCAGCTAACTGGTTTTGGGCAGCAGTTAAGGAGGTTTCCAACTGAGCAATCTGATCTTTCAGATCTTCCAATTCTCCCTCTAACCTTTTTTTTTGTCACCAAGTGCAGTAGTCAGAGCCACATCTTTAGAATTCAGTGCTGTTTCACATTCGAGAGCTTGACCTGGGCCCCATTAAGATTAGATTCTTTCTTAGCATAATTGAGGAGCAGTTGAACTTGTCCAGTTCTATCTGCAGCTTGGTGTGCTTGCATGCTGTCTTCAGCACTCTTCGTGCATCTGCCTACTTGGCCTCACGAAGTGCCTTGAGACCAGTGACCTGCAGCACACCTCCTCAGGCAATGACTGTCACCTGCAGCTGCAGCACACTGCTCTATTTCCAGTCTGTGCACCTTGTTGATGTACACCACCAGCCCATCTTGAGCTTGAACAGCTCCTCCCTCTCCTGAAGCCCCAATACATGTGGGGCTCAGTGGGTTTGTATCTGGCTGCTGGTCTGCGGCTGCATGGGGGTGGAGGCCTCCGTGGTGAGTGGTGGGGAGAGTGAAGTGGCGAGGCTGTGTGCAGTGCTGGGAAATGCAGCAGGTTGAAGGGAATGAAGCCGGGACTGCAGGCACACACCAGCAACTCTAGATCACTCAGAGGCCCAGCTGGGGAAGGAAGAAGTACCTGGATGGTGGGAACTGGTTACAGCACAGAGAGCAGAGGGGAACTTCAAATCAACTAGTCCTAAAATGCCCTTTGTGAGAAAATGCACTGGAGCACGCACTCATGCACTAGGAAGTTACCCAGCGAGGATATCAAATAGGTTTTCAATTACTTGCTCTCTCCCCCTTCTGGGATCCCTATTACGTGACTGTTGTTATTCTTGATGTTGTCCCACAGGTGGCTTAAACTGTATATGTTGTTTCCAAATTGCGCATTTGATCCTCTTATTTATCCAATCTAATTTTGTAACTGAGCCTGATTGCTGTTGGCACCTCAGTGGGTAGGACTGACTCAGGCCCACTGGCAGTTAGGATTGACTATGACCAGAGTAGACAAGCTGTTGTGTGAGAGCTTACCTCACTAGTAGAATTTACTGTAGTAGTACCCTTTGGGTATATTATTAGTGAAGCTAATTAGGTGATGCTCTAGTGTGTTCTGAAGTCACCCATGAGGTGTGTTGGTTCTGGGATCTCTGGGATGGAGCTCAGGTACAGGCTCATACCAGCCACTGCCTGACCTGGGCCACCTGGTAAGATATGCAATGTGTTCTGTGGATGGTAGTTGCTTGTGCTGGGCTTGGAGGTGCCCAGGAGAGGCTAAGCTGCAAACTGAGCCTGGCTCTCATTAGTACTGGTGTGGGGGCTGCTTATCAAGAGGAATGGGTCACACTGAGAACAGCACTTGCTGATATGAGGTGTATAGAACCTTGAGAGTCTTTAGGGCAGTCTGTAATGTGAGCTGAGGCTGGCCATTGGGTAACAGCTGCTGAAAGAGGATCTGGCATGTGTGTGAGTTGGATGAGGTCAATTCTCAAGAAATACCAGAGTGGGGCAAGTTTGATGGAGACTAATGTTTGGTGCCCACCTGCACCTGCAGGCTAGGCAGAAGGAAGGCTCAGCAAAACAATTATGGTGCCTGCCAACACTTTCAGAACTGTCCCTCTAGCCTTTACCCTGAAGCCAGGCAATTCAGTTTCTCAAGCTATGTTCCTGGCCTCTTTTGAGCTGCTATCTCAGTGGTGGAGCTCAGAACAAGTGAGTCCATCCATGAGTATTTCTGTCCATGGGCCCTTTAGAAGAAACCCCTGGGACTCCAGCAGCCCTCAGTCTCACTTGAACTGAATACCCACTGATTTTTACAGCCAAATGTTGTGGGAAATCTTCTCCCTGGCACAGGTGGTCTGGACTAGGAGCCTTTTGTGCAGCTGGAACCCTTCACTTCTCAGTGGGGGATCTCCACAGCTGAGGTATCTTTCCCAATTCCTACATGTGGGTATGGGTGTGGTTGTGGGAGCAACCAGTCTGCCTTTCTAACCAGTCTTGATATGACTCCTTTATATCCTTATGTGTATGATTTCTGTTTAGCTAGCCTTCAGACACCCCTGCAATAGAGTAAAGCTAGAAATAATAGCTAAAGGAAACCCAAATTCACAACTATTTCATAATTTTAAAAAAATACTTAAACATAAGGTCAAAGAATACATTTAAAAAGAAAATAGAAAAGAATTGAGACAAATAAAAATGAAGCAAAAGCATACCAAAACTTATGGGATTCAGCAAAAGCAATGTCAAGAGGGAAGGTTAAAATGGTAAGTGCCTACATATATAAAAAACAAAGTTCTCAAATAAGTAACATAACTAAACACTTCAATGAGGTATAAAAAAAACCCCTCAAAGTTAGCAGAAGGGTAAAAATAAATATTAGATCAGAAACAAACAAAATACATGACAAAAAACAACAAATCAAAAGTTTTTTTGAAAAAAAATGAAAGTTGGCACACTTTTAGCTAGGCTAAGGTAAAAGAGAGATTAAATAAATAAAATGGAAAGTGAATGAGGAGACATTACACTTGATATGTAACTAAAAAGGTTTATGAGAAACTACTGTGAATAATTATATACAAACTAACTGGATAACCTAGATGAAATAGATAAGTTCCTAAAGACATAAAACTATCAAGACTTAATAATGAAAAAAATCAAATGTCTGAATAGAATTGTGACTAACATAAATATATAATCAGTAATAAAAAACCTCTCATCAAAGAAAATTTCAGAATTTGATGGCTTCACTTCATTTTTTTGAAAATTCTACAAAACAAGTTGAAAGAACAAAAACACTAGTCCTCATAAACCTTTCAAACATTGAAAAGGAGGGTATACTCCCAAATTAATTTTATAAGAATAGCATTAATATGGTGCTGAAATCAAGGAGAGACAATTATAGGTTATATCCAAATTAATACATATGCAAATATTTCCCACAAAATACTAGTAAACTTAATCCAATGGCATATTAAAATGATCATATATTGTGACCAAATGTGATTTATTCCTGGGATGCAATGAGAGTTCAACATATGAAACTCAATTCACATGACACATAAAAAAAAAGGAGAGTGAGTGCTATAATCACCTCAATATATTTAGAAAGAGCATTTGATAAAATTCAACACCTTTTATGAGAGAAGATGTCAACAAAATATAAATAAAGGGGGTTTATTTCAACATAATAAAGACTATATAGAAGAAGTCCGCAGCTAATATATATCATGGTGAAAAGCTGAAAGAATTTCCACCAAAGTCAGGAACAAAGCAAGTATATCCACTGTTACCACTCTATTCAGTATAATACTGGAAGTACTAGCTAAATCAATTAGACAAGGAAAGGAAAGAAAAATACTTAAGAAGTACAAATAGGCACAGATTAGCCATGGGGATATAAAGCACCATATAAGAAATGGAGCAGCCAAAGAAACTTATATGCACGACCCATGGACATCAACAATGGTTGAGGATTGCCTGAGGGTATGGGCAGTGTTGTGTGGAAGGGGACAAAAGGGAAAAATTGGGACAACTGTAATAGCACAGCCAATAAAATATAATTAAAACTATTTATAGAAAAAAGGTAATGATTCCAAATTAGAAGTGAAGTAGTAAAAGATCTTTTACAGATGACATGGTCTTGTATATATAGAGAGCACCATAAATATGCCACCAAAACACTGTTAGAATTAAACAAAGTCAGTCAAGTTATGGGATATAATACCAACAACAACAAAATCTGTACACTAATAAGAAACTTACTGAATAAGAAATTTGGAAAACAATTCCATTTACAGTAACATCAAAAAGAACAAGATACCTAGAAATAAACTGAAGCAAGAAATTAAAGGGTTCATATAATGAAAACTACAAAAACTGATGAAAGAAATTAAACACAAATGAATGGAAAGACACCTCATGTTCATTGATTGGAAGGTATAATATTGTTAAAATGTCCATATTACTCAAAGCAATCTAAAAATTTGATGAATCTCTATTATAGGTAACCATTAGGGCACTAGAAAGTCAAAATAATATTTTTAAAAAGCTGGGGTATCACACTTCCTAGTTGCAAACTATATTATAAAAGCTAAAGTATTTGAAGGGGTGTGGTACTGTCATAAAGACAGACATGTACATTAGGAACAGAATAGAAATTCAAGAAATCAGCCTATTTATGTTTATATGATCAACTGGTCCTGAATAAAAGTGCTAAAAACACACAATCAGGAAGCTTACAACACACAGTCAGGAAAGAAGAGTCTTTTCTTTACATGTTGGTAAAATAGATATGTACATGCAAAAGGATGAAATTGGAACCATATCTTACTCCATCCAAACTAATATACTCAAAATATATTAGATACTTAACTATAAGACCTGAAACTCTATCTGCTAGTAGAAAAATAGGGGGAAATATTCAGGACATTTTTCTTGGTGATGATTATTTTAATATGGCAGCAAAGCACAGCCCAGAAAATCAAAACTGGATAAAGGAGGCTACATCCAATTAAAATGTGTCTGCACAACAAAGAAAATAATCAGTGGATTTAAAGAGCAACCTACAGAATGTGATACAATATTTATAAATCATATATCTAATAAGGGAGTGGGGAGTGGGCTGGGCGGAAGAGAACAAAGGGGGAAAATTTGGGACAACTGTAATAGAATAATGATAAAATATCCTAAACTTAAAAAAAGAAAGAAAGAAATGAACCCTGGCTGGTGTGGCTCAGTGGATTTAATGCCCTCCTGCTAACCAAAAGGTTGCTGGTTCAATTCTTAGTCAGGGCATATGCCTGGGTTGTGGAGCGAGAGGAAACCCATAGATGTTTCTCTCACACATTGATGTTTCTCTACCTCTTTTTATTTCTCCCTTCCACTCTCTCTAAAAAATAAATAAGTCAAATCTTTCATAAAAAAAACAGAACAAATGGAAAACCTCCAAATAAACCTCATTTAAAAAAAACGGGCTAAGAATTTGAATAGACATTTTTCCAAAGAATACATATAAATGGCCAATGGGTTTATGAAAACTAATTATCAGGGTCATGAAAATTGTAGTCACTTTATACCTTCTAGGATGACAGTTACTAAAAAAAAAAGACAACAGGTTTTGGCAAAGTTGTAAAATTGCAAACCTTGCAGTGTTGATAAGAGTGAAAAATGAAGCAGCTTATGGAAAATAGTATAGAGGTTCCTGCAAAAAGTGAAAGATGGAACTTCCATGTGATCCAGCACTCTCGCCTCTGGGTATTGACCTAAAATAATTGAAATAAATATTTCAAAGAGGTGGTATCACACTCTCATGTTCACGAAGCATTATTCACAATAGTCAAAGGTAGAAACAACCTAATGTCCATTGACAGATGAATGAATAGTAAAGGTATTATATGCAGTGGAATATTATTCAGCCTTAAAAAGAAGGAAAGCCTACAATGTGTGATAACATGAATAATCCTGGGAAAAATTATTCTGTTAAACTTAGCCAAATACAGAAAAACAACTACTTCATGATTCAACTTACATGAGGTATCTAAAATAATCAAAATTGAGGCAAACAATGAAATTGTGGTAGCCAGGGGCTTCGGGGAAGGGGAAACGGCGAGTTGCTAAACAACAAATACATTTCAGTTCTGCAAGGTGGATTAGATCTTCTGTACAACACTAAACTTATAATAACAATATTGTGTTTATACACTTGAAAGTCTGTTAAGAGGGTAGATCTCATATTAACTGTTATAATGACAATAAAGGTTTTTAAAAATGTTGGATATGTGTGTATGTGTATATATGTTTTTATATATAATATATAAAAACATTTTTTGATATATATAAACATTTTTACATAGGAACATGATGTTTTCTATGATGTGTTTCTATGTAAAACATTTCCTCTTACTGGCAGTACTTTCATGAAGATTATATTTTTCTAAAAGTAATTCTAATGCTGTATAGATTTCAAGCAATTTGCTCTCTTGGAATATAAATGTATCTTGAAATATTGCAAAACAAGTAAACTGTAAACAGCAATTAAATACTACAGTTAAGAAATAATTACAAAGTTGTTTTTATTAGCTGTTAAACTATACAAACATGTTCTACCAAGTGAATGGTACTATAGTACTGTTCTTATGGTTACATTTATGTCATTCAACTCTACAAAATTTACACTGGCTTAATTAAATGTTATTAAAGTCTATTTATTAAATTTTCATTTAACAAGTATTTATTTGGTTTACATTATGTGCCAAAACTTTGTAGTAACTTTCTCTCAACCTCTAATTTTGATTTATTAAAAATATTCTATCTCCATAACTTCCTTCACAAGTACATTTTCCATTCTATGTTCCCATTTACATAGGTTGAGTTTAAAATAAATTACACACTGAAGATTGTGAAAAACATTCCAGACTATGTAGAGAATATTAATGCATTTAGAGCTAATATGTAAGTACATGAGCTCTATTAGGTGAAAGGCCATTTCTTAACAATTTAAATTCAATCTGAATTATATCTTTAAAATAGAAGATTCAGACTTTTACTGAACCACTGAATATAATTTTTATTTTTATCAAGTACTTAGATATTAAAATAAACAGCAATTTGATATTTTATACATCTTGATTTTAGTCTCTGAAGTGTGCAGCTATTTTATATATATATATGTATATATATATGTGTATATATGTGTGTATATATATATATATATATATATCACTGTAGGTCAGTGATATTGTTTATGACCAAGGTAATTGTATCACATAAAGTAAAGAAGGTAAAAATGATGTTGGAATAAAGAAAATTGGATATACATAAGTATACTTTGAATTACATGAACTAGTTATTATCATATAAAGCAACAGGCTTTTAATTGTTTTCATGAGTTGTTTATCAGGATAAATGTGTGCTTACAAAAGTAAATGTCACCAATACAAACTTCTTTCTAAGTGAAGACGATACCGCCAAAATAAATTTCTCTATATTATCTGTGAAAATAGAGTCACAGCCATATGTTGTAGTTTTAAAGTATGCTCAAGAGCCCCAGCTGGCATAGCTTGGTGAGTTGAGTGTGGGCCAGTGAGTCAAAGTGTCTCCAGTTCCATTCCCAGTTAGAGCACTTGTCTGGATTGTGGATCCAGGTCCCTGGTGAGGTGATACAAGAGAGACAGCCACATATTGATGTTTCTCTCTTTCTCTGTCCCTTCCCCTCTTTCTAAAAATTAAAAAGGATAAGCAATTGGTGAATTATTGTCTGTACATGAAAAACATTCCAAATTAACATGCTTTCCACTCAATTCATTTGGCATTTTTTATTTGTGGAGTTTAAACTCTTGGCAATATGTGGTAATTATATGAATAATGTGTGCTTATTTAACTGGAGTCTCAAAAATCACTTTGAATCTTTTAATTTGACAACTTCCATTACTAACAACTCTCTCTTATTTAATATTGAAAATATATTTTGTAAGCATTATTCTTTTCTATATACCATTTTGAGCATTTTCTATTTTTAATTATTAATGCAAAAAGATATATCTTCATTTACTGTTATTCTACATCATTTTAATTGATTTATTTGCAAACTAAATTTTTGTTTTGTTCCAAAATACCCTATATAAATAGTATCATTTTATAGGTAATGACTTTTAACCGTACTCAGTAAAATTTTGGACAGAGAGCATCAAAAGAGGTTACCTTACATCTTCAGGACCAGTCATTTCATCTTGTGGGTCATAGACACAGTCTGTAGTCTATTCCGTTTTAATACAATTTTATGTTCATATCAGTTTAAAAATCCAGGAAGAAAACTATATTGTAAGTGGCTACTCTAATAATTAATATAGAGACACTGTGATTTTTGGGTCATTTCATGTGTATTGGTACTATGGTAAAGGTAAAAAAGTATTGAAATTAAATAGAATACTAACCACATGGATTGCAGAGACCATCTGTTTTTAAATGATCATGTTTTGGACTCTTCATATTTATTATATGTATTTTTATTTGTTTATCTTCACCCCAGGACATTTTCTCATTGCATTTTTTTTTTTTTTTTTTTGAGAGAGAGAGGGAGAGAAAGGGAGAAGGAGATATAGAAACATCGACGTTAGATACAAACATGGATTGGTTGCCTCCCTGATGCACTCCAGCAGGTGAAGGGGCATCAAACCCACAATCTAGCTATGTACTTTGACCGGGAATGAAACCTGTAAACTTTCAGTTCACAGGATGACACTTAAACCAACAGAACTACACCAGCCAGAGCTATATTTATTATAGATAATAGTATTGTGGAAGTGGTAAAATAAAGACAACATTTTAAAAACATCCATAGGAGGATGATTTAACTTTTGTGTGTCTTAAGTAGGGTTGCAAGTTTTTACTTAATTTTCCCATTGTAATAATGCCTTATATTGCCATATTTTGTGGTTTTTACATTTATAAAACAGTTCTATGTAAAATGCTCCTTTTAATTTCACAGTAATCCAGTTAAATTCTTTTTTAAGTTTCCAATTACAGAGAAGAGAACTGATCTACAAGTGGTTATATGACTTATTCCAGATCACATAGCCAGGATTTGGCAGATATAGAACTCAAAATTAAAACTTTGATTTTTAGTCAGGATGTCTCAGTATATGTAATACATGTTACATTTCATCAAATGATAAAACATATATGAGATTTCATAAATTCACAAGATATCTGCACTTTATCATGAGTTTCTATAAAACATTGCAATATTTAACTAGTATAACTACAGTTACTAAATATACAGGACATTTCATGTACTTTTTATCTATCTTGCTAAATTTCTGGAGATACCACTGGACTCTCATTAGGTTCTAATAAATTCAACATTACAGATGTTTATTTTTAAAAAATAAAATGTTAGACATATCAGCATATACATTAGTACTGTCTTGATGAATTATTGGAGTGACACATGATTTTTATCTCTAATGATTATGTATTTTAAATTTTTTTAAAGATTTTATTTATTTATTTTGAGAGAGGGAAGGGAGGGAGAAAGAAAGACAGAGAGAAACATCAATACATCAATGTGTGGTTGCTGGGGGCCGTGGCTTGCAACCCAGGCATGTGACTTGACTGGGAATCGAACCTGCGATGCTTTGGTTCGCAGCCTGCGCTCAATCCACTGAGCTATGCCAGCCAGGGCATATTTTAAATTTTTAAAAACATTTTCTGAAGATTAACAACTAAAAATAACTTTAGATTCTTAATTGTGGTAAAAGCATAACATAAGCAGGTTTGACATAATACAAGAGCAAAGAAGAAAATATCTGTCATAATTACATAAGAATGTTAGTATATTAATTTATAATATCTAGTGGCTATTTAATGCTATAGATAACTTGATTCTTTATTCTTTATAACTGGAATTAGGACATGGAATAGTAAAGTCATCCAATCTTACAAAGAAACAAGTTAGAAACAACACGTGAATATCCAATTTATCAAAGTAACAATACATTTTCTTTTTTATTTTTTTATTTTTTATTTTTCGTTTTTTAAATTTTTTTACTGTTGTTCAGTTACAGTTGCCCTGCCTTTTTCCCTATTGCTCTCCTCTGCTCCATCCCCCTCCACTTCCACAGTCAATCCTGTCCTCCCATTGTCCATTGCCATGAGTTTTCTATTTGGGTTCCTTGGCTTGCTCCTTCCCCTTCATTCCCCTGTTATCTTCTTTCTTACTCCTCTCTGGTCACTGTTAGTTTGTTTTTATATTCATGTCTCTGGTTCTATGTTGCTCTTTTGGCAGTTTTGTTGATTAGGTTTCTCTTATAGGTGAGATCATATTGTATTTGTCTTTCATTGCCTGGCTTATTTCACTTAGCATAATGCTTTCTAGTTCCTTCCATGCTGTGGAGAAAAGTAGGAGTTCCTTCTTTTTTTTCTTCTGCCTAGTATTCCATTGTGTAAATGTACCATAGTTTTTTGATCCACTCATTTATTGATGGGCACTTAGGCTGTTTCCAGCACTTGGCTACTGCACATAATGCTGCTATGAACATTGAAGTGCATAGGTTCTTTTGAATTGGTGATTCAGGATTCTCAGGGTATTATCCCAACATTGGGACTGCCGGATATTTAGTTTTCTTGAGGAAATTCCATACTGTTTTCCACAGTGGCTATACCAGTCTACATTACTACCAACAGTGTACAAGGAATTTTCTCCACAACCTCACCAGCACTTGTTTGTTGATTTGCTTATAATAGCCATTCTGACCAGTGTGAGGTGGTATCTCTTTGTGCTTTTAATTTTCATCTTTATGCTGGCTACTGATATTGAGCATTTTTTTCATGCTTATGGGCCTTCCAGATATCCAGAACTCATTGGAGAAGTGTCTGTTCAGGTCTTTTGCCCATTTTTAAATTGGATTGTTTGTCTTCCTGGTGTGGAGTCATATGAATTCTTCACATATTTGGGAGATCAAACCCTTGTCCAAGGTGTCATTGGCAAATATGTTTTCCCATACTGTTGGTTATCTTTCCATTTTGTTTATGTTTTCTTCAGCTGTACAGAAGTTTTTAGTTTGATGTATTCCCATTTGTTTGTACTTTCCTTTCTATTCCTTGCCTTAGGAGATATATCAGTGAAAATATTGCTGCATGGGATATATAAAATTTTCTTGCCTATGTTCTCCTCTATGACATTTATGGTACCATGATTTTTATTTAAGTATTTTATCCATCTTGAGTTTATTTTTGAGTATGGTGTAAATTGGTGCTCAAGTTTCATTTTTTTTTTTGCATGTGCTTGTCCAGATCTCCCAACACCATTTGTTGAAGGGGCTAGTTTTATGCCATTGAATGCTCATATGCCCTTTGTCATATATTAATTGACCATACTGATGTGGGTCTATTTCTTGGCTCCCTATTCTGTTCCAATGGTCTATGTGTCCGTTCTTATACCAGACTATTTTTATTACAGCAGCCATGTAATATAGTTTCGTATGGGGTATTGTGATCTCTCCTATTCTGTTGTTCTTTCTCAAACTGCTGATACTATTTTCTGGGAGCCAGCCCAGCCCTGCTGTCTGACACAGTCACAAAGGGAGCCGCACATCTGCACAGCATACACGGCAGGGGAAAGTACCTGGCACTCCTTTGCTTAATCATTGTATAACTACCTGTGCTTAGGGTCTGTGTGATTTACCCTGGGGCTGGGACAAATGGCAATTCCACAGAAGAAATACAGTTCTTCAGAAGTAAGCAAGAAAATGACAGCTCATTGGAGAGTGACTCCCCACCAGAGTGTCCTCCTAAGCAGGTTAGAGAGATTAAAGAATGGGAATGGAAAAGACTCCTGGAATTACTCCTTACAAAAGCCCCTACACCCACCCTTATTACACAATTCCTCACAAACAAGGCTCTGGGAACTAGACATAGATTCAAAAAACACATTTGGTCAGGATTGTACCAGTATCCATGGGCTGTGCCCCCTCTAACTCCTAGGCCCACTGATCCCTTTTTACCCTATACTGGAATCTATCATAAAGTGACACGATGGGTAAATATAAATGGGTATTGGAAAGATTATTATACACTCCCCTTCTATGAAATGCTTAAGCGATCAGGGCTCCCATGGTTTTTATTGCCTAAAAAAGTCAGACATCAAAGATGGAAACAAATAATAAAAATGCATCAACACTGAAGTGAATGGGAGGCAGCCAAATGGACTGAATAACACAAAAATTATTACTTGCGTGGAAAGACAGGGTTCTGGCACTGAAGTGAGAAGTGAGAGACAGATGCTAACCACACTGACCATGAAAGCCTTCCACATGGCCTTTGCCAATGAGCTAAAACAATCCTGTGCCAATCTATGTGCCCAGCTTGCAAGTTTAGAATATATAGATTAAAATTAAGTTAAGCTTTAAGAAATTAAGGTGTTCTATAACGTGGTAAAATGTGTTACTGATTAATTGCAAAGATTAGGAGCTAAAAGCTTGCACAATAATATGCAATAGACAGCTGCTTCCTATTATGTCTGTGTCATATTTTCTGCAGAACAATGACAAAGCAAATATGCCTTGAAAACCTCATTTTTTTATTGCTTTCACATATGTCAAATGTACACACCCAATTGTATAAAAATAAAGAACTCAAGAGCCCAGCAGAGATGCCTGGCTGTTGAGCTTGAAAATGCACCTCTCGTGTCATTCCTCCACCAACACCATCCCGCCATTGGGAATCCCTGGACCTGCTGGAGCTGGACTCCGGCAACTACTGGAGTCATTAATAGTTCCATATAAATATTTTAAATATTTTTTCTATATCTATGAAATATGTCTTTGGTGTTTTGACAAGGATTGTATTGAATATATAGATTACTTTGGGCAGTATGTACAGTTTAATGATGTTAATTCTTCCAATACATAAACATGGTATATACTTCCACTTTTTTGTGTCTTCCTTAGTTTTATCTTCAGTGTTCTTTAGTTTTCTGAGAACAGATCTTTTTACTCCTTGGATAAGTTTATTCCTAAGTATTTTATTTTTTTTGTTGCTATAGTAAATGGGATTTTTTTTTGTCTAATTTCTGTTTTTGATACTTCATTGCTAGTATACAAAAATACATTTGATTTCTGAATGTTGATTTTTCATCCTGCTGTTTTGTCAAACTCCTTTGATAGATCAAATAGTTTTTTTGTGTGGAGTCCGTAGGGTTTTCTGTATACACTCTCATGTCATCCACAAACAGTGAAAGTTTACTTCCTCTTTTCCAATTTAGATGCCTTTTTTTTTTCTTTTTCTTGTCTGATTGCTGTGGCTAGAATTTCTAGTACTATGTTGAATAAAAGTGGTAACAATGGATATCCTTGTCTTTTTCCTGATCTTAGTAGGAAAGCTTTTAATTTTTTTCCCATTGAGTATGATGTTGGCTGTAGGTTTCTCATATAATAACTTTATTATGCTGAGATATGCTCCCTCTACTCCCACTTTGCGGAGTGTTTTTATCATAAATGGGTGCTGTACCTTATCAAATGCTTTTTCTGGATCTATTGATATGATCATGTGATTTTTGTCTTTCTTTTTGTTTATGTGATGTATTACTTTTACAAATTTGCATATATTGTCCCACCCTTGCATCCCTGTGATGAATCCCAGTTGCTGATGGTATACCATCTTTTTGATTTATTGTTGGATCCAGATTTTCAATATTTTGTTGAGGATTTTAGTGTCTGTGTTCATCAGCATTACTAGCCTATAGTTTTCTTTCTTTTTTGTGTGTGTTATTACCTGGTTTTGGAATCAGGAAAATACTGGCATCCTAAAAAGAGCATGGAAGGCTTCCCTATCTTAGGAATTTTTGGAACAGTTTTAGAAAATTTGGGGTTAGCTCTTCCCTAAATGTTTTGTAAAATACTTCTGAAGCTACCTGGCTCAGGGATTCTTTTGCCAGGAATTTTTCACTGCTTCAATTTCACCAGCTGTTATTGGTCTGTTTGGGATTGCTTCTTTTTCTTGACTCAGTTTTGGAGGATTATATGTTTCTAGAAATTTGTCCATTTCACCCAGGTTTTCAAATTTCTTGGCATATAGTTGTTCATAATAATTCCTTACAATCCTTTGTATTTCTGTGGCATTGGTTGTCATTTCTCCTCTTTTGTTTCTGGTTTTATTTGGATCTCCTCTCTTTTTCTTGTTAGGCTGGTTAAAGGCTTCTTGATTTTATTTATTTTTTCAAAGAATCAGCTTCTGAATATATGCATCCTTTGAGTTGTTCTTTCAGTCTCTATGTCATTTAATTCAGCTCTAATCTTTTTTAAATTATTTATTTCAATTGTTGTTCACTATCTTTTACTCCCACCCCAGCCCACACCACCAGTCCTCCCCACCTCCCTCCCATTTCCAGTCCCCCCTAGTTTTTGTCCATGTGTCTTTTATACTTGTTCTTGTAAGCCCTTCCCCTTTTCCCCAGAAATTCCCTCCCCTCTCCTCTCTGGTCACTGTCAGCCTGTTCTCTGTTTCAGTGTCTTTGGTTATATTTTGCTTGTTTGTTTGTTTTGTTGTTTAGGTTCCTGTTAAAGGTGAGATCATATGGTATTTGTCTTTCACCCCCTGGCTTATTTTGCTTAGCATAATGTTTTCCAGTTCCATCCATGCTGTCACAAAGGGTAGGAGATCCTTCTTTCTTTCTGCTGCATAGAATTCCATTATGTAAATGTATCAAGTTTTTTGATCTATTAATTTACTGATGGGGGCACCAAGATTGCTTCCAACACTTGGCTATTCAGCTCTAATTTTGATTATTTCATTCCTTCTACTCTAGCTGGGCTTTGTTTGTTGTTTTCCTAGTTTTTGTGGATGTAGGGTAAGGTCATTTATTTGAAAATTTTTTGTCTTTTTTCATTAGTCCCATATTGCTATGAACTTTAATCTCAGGACTGCCTTCACTGTGTCCTACAGGTTTGGGGGATTTTGTGTTCATTTTCATTTGTTTTCAGAAATTTTTTTATTTCTTCCTTGATCTCATTATTTACTCATTCATTGTTTAATAACTGTTATTCAGTCTCCACTGATTTGATTGCTTTTCCAGTTTTTTTTTTTTCTCCTTGAGGTTTGTTTCTAGAGTCAAGCAATTGTGATCTGAGAAAATGCTTGATGTGATGATTTTAATTGTCTTGAATTTGTTGAGGCTTCTTTTGTGTCCTGTCAGGTGGTTTATCTTTGAAAGTGTTCCACATTTTGCTTTTTTTGGGTGAAAGGATATCATTCATATATATATATATGTATATATATATATATATATATATATATATATAATCACTTAAGTCCATTTGATCTGGTGCATTGTTCAGTGCCAAAAACATCAATGTGTGGTTGCCTCTCGTGAGCCCCATCCTGGCGATTTGGCCTGCAACCCAGTCATGTGGCCTGACTGGGAATTGAACTGGTGACTCTTTGGTTCGCAATCCGTGCTCAATCCACTGGGCCAGTATTTTATGTGATTTAAAGTACAAACAAATAGTGAACAAATAGGAGTTCTTTTGGAGAAGTACAACAATAACCACGGCATTTTGCTCAACTGGAAAGTAAATAAGACTTATTAGAGGGGGAAACAAATGTGAGCTAACTTAAGAAAGAATACTGTTTATGCAAGGTTAGGTGAGGAGAAGTAATACAAGTAAGGGATAAGAACATGGCATATTGTGAGGGAAAATAAAGTTTATGACAACAGTAAGAAAGGCCAGGAAGATGGCAAAATTGATTAAGATCAGAGAAGGATGCTATGTGGGATTTGGAATAACAATAATAACTATATATATAATCTGATTAAAAAGAATAAAATAGGAGGCCAAGAGTAGTGAGTTATTTGGAATACGAGTGACATGAAAGAAGAAAAATTAAAATGCAATATTTAAGGGAGCAAAACAAACAAAAAAACACAACAAAAATAAAAACAAAAAAAAACTGAAAAAAAAGATGAAAGAGAAATTTTAAAAAACACTCAAGTTCTGATGAAGAGCAGGGTGAAATTTGTCTCAGCTGTTGGTGTTTGCCTTTTGACTTCTTTCTGGATCTGTCTCTGGTTTTCTTTCAGTTCCAGGTCCCAGGTGGGTTGTCCAACTTCTGGCAACACCACTTGTATCTCCTTCCTCTGTCTTTAGAGGGAGCTTCTGGTGATATCAAGAGGGTGAGGTCTCTGTGACTGCTCTGGGAGGACCTCTTCAGTTTTCTGGGAAAATTGTGAGCGCTTTCCTCCTGCCCCCGCACCTCCCCTTTTAGTCTATCCCAGCATATTTCCAATAATGTATAGTTTCTGTTTAAATAGCAGTCCATTTCACCAGGGCAGGGGTAATCTGTGTAAGAGTGTCAGCTCTCTCCTGCTTGGTGTAATCCGCAGCTCTGTGTGTGAGCTCAGACTGGGTGGTGCGCTGAACTCCCCTTGCTGTAGCCTTTCTTAGCTTCCTGTTTTGATGGCCTCAGTGAAATAGGGCCCTAGGATCCAGTGTACTTTATCTCCCTGTGGAGAGTGCAGAATAGGCCCTTTTAGGCATTAACCTTGCTGTTTTACTCCTGCAAAAAAAAAAAATAAATAAATAAATAAAAAGCCCCCAGCTGGTTGTTGAGCTTATAAAGCTGGTTTTGTAGCCCTAGGTCCTGGGTGTGCAGGTGGAGGGTGCTTGGGCTCCAGTTGGTTGGGCATCATCACTAAGTGAATATTTTCAGGTTCAATTCCTGGCTAGAGCATATCCTTGTATTTTGGAAATGTTTACATTTGGGGTCCAAGTATCTCTCTCACATCAATGTTTCTCTTCCTTTCTTTCTCTCTTCCTTCCCTTCTCTCTAAAAATATTGAAATAAAACATTACAAGATAAATTTAAAAAGGTGTGATCTGAACACCTTTTATTTATTTATAGCCTATTTGAAAATATAATACATTAACAGATTAATTGTTTTCATTAAATTCAATAATAGTAATCCAAAGAACCAGTGTTTTCTTGTATTCATCTAGCTTGGTAAAGGAGGTATCTTGTAGGTGGGTTCAAACTTTGCATTACTGCAACAGTCTACTCGGTTGTGCAACCAAATGATTCAGTAGGTTTTTTTAGGGCTTGTTTGACATATTCTTGACCCTTCTTCCTCAATATACCCTGAAATATTTGCTTTATTAATTAGATACCAAGTGACTAAGTCCACAAAAATACTCCCACAGACATAGTAATTCTGGACACTGGGAATGTATGTGTTACACATTTTATTATAAGCTAAGGTAAATGCATTTTGTTTTAATGAAATGAATAGCTACTTTTTAATGATAATCTAAGGCCAAATCTATTCTATGTTTGAACTCACCTTATTAGATCATGCAAATAAATCTATGAGGCCCAATTGCTGAAGTAAAAAAATGCACCTTAAAGAGGTTTAAAGGTGTTTGCAGTCATACAACTCTTAATGTCTGAAAGACAGAGGCTATTTGATCTTTATTATATTAGGTTATTATTACAAACAGTTCGATGAAACTTATTTCATGCTTGTTTGAAGTATAATATTGAGAAGCATCTTCATAAAATTGCAAAATATCATCTTTTAGGTTCAATAAGAGAAATTTCTCCTGTTTGAGCCCCAAAGATTGTTTGTCCTGAATGAATGAAGTGACTTACTTTTTATTCTTTGGACATGAACCATCAATCTTATTGTGTGTCAGGGCTATGTTTGTAAGCTACATATTTTTCTGTGTGTGGTAAATTTGATTCGTCATTTTACGGGACTGTGTTTTAAACATTATAATATTCATTTTCCATCACTGTTGGCCTAAATATTTATGCATTGTTGCCTTTCTAATATATTCTGTTTTACTAAATTAAGATACACTTAGGTCTACAGTGGAATTAATTCAGAATGTGCCCCAAATTAAGTCAGGATACAGTCTAGCTGTCCAGAACAAGAAACTTGCTACGCAACTCAGAGCTGTCATTTAGGTCATCCTGACCTGTCATAAATTCTAACATTTGTGTCTTATAACTAATTAGGAGGGATAATTGTGACACCATACTTGCCACAGACACTTCTGAGTATGTCTCTGAATTCAGAGGTAATGACTTGACTTGTACCCTCTCCCCCAACCCCGCCAAAATCGTGTCCACTTAGGACTTTAGACTGCAACCTTATTCAAAAATAAAATCTTTGTAGGTGCTTCAATTAAGATGACATCTAACTAGTTTAGGGTAGGCCCTGAATCCCATGACTGGAGTCCTTATAAAAACAGTAGAAATGTAAATATCTTAAAACTATTCAAATCACATTGTACTAATAGGGTGACCTAATGGAGCTAAATTATAAGCAGAAGGTGTTTTATGAACGTGAGCTGAGAACATAGGTGCCACAGAGATTAACCAAATATTTCATTGAATCAAACTATCATGGACAGCCACACCCATTCCACAAAAGGAAGAGATTTGAGGCTGACAAAAGAACACTGAAAGACTTCGTTTTGAAGTTCCCTTTCCATGACAATGGATTAGAACAGGGAATACCAGCTTTTGAACTTTTGTCTCAGTGGCTCTTTTGTTCTGTGCTTGTACATCTGATCAAACCTAGAGTCTAACTGATACATTCTTTTTTTGGAAAGCTAATACATTTAGTAAGTAAAATTCCATCCTTAGAGATCCAGAAATATTTTGAGTAACCTTGTAGATCTTCATGCTGATCCGTTATGCTGGTTCTAACATTTAGTGTACTCAAATTTCTGTCTTTGACAATGTCTTATAACATTCTTAAAAGAATGACAATATAACTACCTTACAGAAATGTATATTATAATTCAAACTATAGAGAATAAAGAATTAAGTAACTTTATTTTTTGCATATAAGTAGCTCTAGGATCTCTATAATTTTAAAATAACAATAGCAACATTGATAATAGCTTGCTTTTATTTTGGTCTAAGCTTCTGTTTGCTTTTCCTTTTCACTTAAAATTGAATGTGCAGTTCAGTCACTGTGTTCACTAATGTTATGAAATCTGTAAAGCTGGTCACTTTTAACTTTTGAAATTTTTTATAATATAGTAAATTTGAGCTAGTGTACTTCATATACTCACATTCAGAGAAAAGGAAGAGACGTTGAGTCAGGAGAATGACAACCTATTACTAACATACAGTGATGTACAGCTTTTTATTTCTGCCATCAGAGAAGCTGGCAACTTCCTGCTAAATGGCTTTGTGTTCAATACCCATTTGCTGGATGAGCTGTGCTATAATTAGAGCTTTCACTAAATCATTACCACATTAGACCACTTTCTAGTGCCCTCTCCAAAACCTGCAGGGCAATCCCATCTTTCCACTCCTGGTGGAGAGCTTCCTTCCGTAATTCCCTCAAGTCAGTGCTTCTCATCCTCCTACTTGAAAACAATCTAAAAAGTACTCTCTGATAGAAGGAAAAGTGGATACTTGAATGTGGGAATGTTTCCTGATCATGAAACAAACAAAAACACTGACATAAAACCTTCAAAGGAACTTGAAACAGCGTGGAGCAGTTCCTTGTTATTTAGTTTGAAGGGCATTTATGAGGAAAAAAGGGAGAAGTGGAGGTTGATGTTAAGTAATTTTTGGAAAGAAGCATGAGTTGAGGATTTGGGTGTCTTCAAGTGGGAAAAGTTCAGTACCAGATGATTTAAAAGCTAAAAAAAAAAGAGAAATAATTAACTATTAGGGTAGTTTTTTTCCCCCAACAACAACAAAAAAGCAAACAGTAAACAATAGTACCAGATGACCTGGGTTTAGTTTTGCAGCACCTCCCTCACTTACTACCTATTACACGATTAGTGTGTGCTCCTTTTGCTTCATTTTTTAATCTGGCATCTTCCACATATAGTTTTATCCCCAAACTCCTGTCTTCAAATCAACTGCCCTATTCAAAGTGCCAAAGTCAGAATGCAGTTGCCAGTAACTATGGTAAGAGGCTCATGGTTTAATCAATACAAGTGCAGTATAAGGTATCTAGGCTGTCATTACACTGTGGAAACCAGATGGTATGGGGATGAAGAAAAAGGTATCTTGAAATCCAGTATTACCAGCTAACAGCTACTATGAGTCTCAGTTTTCATATGTGTAAAATAAAGATATTAATATGTGCCCTTTCTGCTTCACAGAAGTGCTATAAAGGTAAAAGCCTGCTTAATCGCCTTCACAGGCGATTAAGGTAAAAGCCTGTTAAAATTCAAAATTAGTAAATAAAGATGAGCTACTGTCCTGGTGAGAAAGAGAGTAAAATTATGCCTACTGCTAAGACAAACTTTTAAAAAAGGATACAAAACACATAGATATTGAATTAACATAGAATGTGTTTTATGTACAACAGACTTAAATATTTCTGGCTTATTTTCACCTTTACAGTGTAGAGCTCACCTGTGTGTTAAGTCCTGCTGACACTTTCAGTATTTCACCATAGGAAACAGCAGCTTCCTTGCTGAATGGTCGCTATCCTTTATGTACAGATGTTGACTCATTTGGAGTGAATACACTATAAGAAGGAGAATTGAGATTTTAATTTACTAAGCAGGGAAGCAAATTATGTAATTAACTGTTAAGCAGTTAAGCAGAAAAGTAACAGAAGTAATGTTGTAGGGAAGATGTTGGGATCACATAAGACATAAATATTTCTGTGAAACAATTGTTGGGGTTAAGAAATCTACACTATGTATGACCTTACCAAATTATATTCCACAAAAAGTGAAGAATACTGGAACTTAAAGTTTTGCATTGTTTTCTTGAGATTTCATCTTTATTTTCAATAATCCATTTATTTTTCCTTTTAACAAAATAGTTTATTTTGTTGTTATGTGGTCATTTTTTCTAAGAAAAAAACATATATCATCAAACCTTTATTATAAAAAAATAAAAAGCACCTCTTTATAGACCAAGCTTTATAGGGAGAAGGAAGATACTTTTATGAGAGTTTTACAATAAATTGGGTATGATATAGTGTAAATTATGGGGATATCATCTCTTGAAGAATATGGCCCTGATTATAGGTAACATAGCACATGTTTGGTAAAGCAACTGATTATAGGTAACATAGCTCATGTTTGGAAAAGCAACTGATAAACCCAAATGGTTTGAATCATTTTATTTAGTATTTTTACAAGCCAGAAGTTTACTGTTAACATTCAGTGAGATGTAGAGAATTATTGTGCCAGTAAGATTACACACAATGAAATATATTACAAAATCATGTCACATCATCTTTAAAAAAATTAATATTGTGACTCTATTTAAAATTATTTTGATTATATTTGAAATACCCAGGATGTATCTTCATGTTTCCTTTTAAATGAAGCTTAGAAGCTTGGTTTCAATTGTTTTTGTAATGTCATTGGCCTGAATTGCTTCATCACTAATAACTATTTACAGTGTGATGGAGAACAGTTAGACATTGAAAAGGGGGATTCACTGTAACTCAGAACTCACATCAGCGGTTCCTGGAAAGTCACTGAAGGCTAAAGACTTCAAGGGACACTCCTGAGCTCATTCTGATGTTACTTTAACTTAGCTCTACCTTAGTCTCAGAGATCAGAAATGATGAGAATTTCAATTGCTTTGCAGTCTAGTGTCACCGAATTTTGACCCTGAGAGCTAATGGCTCAAGTTTTAATGATTATGTGAGTTGCTGTGTATTTTATTAGCATTATTGAGGACAATGGATATTTTCTAAATGGATTGCAATAACTTTGTGCAGGAAGCTCATAATGGCGATTAATTTTGATTTTATACAACAGATGTTTGCTCAGTGCCAAATAAACCTGTTCAATTTACCCCATGTCTTAATGTACCCTATCTATTATTTACATGTGAGCACATGCACCACTGAGAAAAGTAATAGCAAGGGCATGGCAGGGGTACATCAAGACATCTGGTGAGGTGATTGCTTACAAAATCAAAATTCTTGGCTGCAACTCAAGATTGAACATAATTTAGAAGTAAGATCTTCTCTGTGTTTTCATCTGCCTTCACTGCCTAGTATTTAAAACTTCATACTGCTAACTCTCAGGAAATCAGTGCAGGTCTAGTATATTTTCTGATCAAACACATCAAAAGAATGTGGGGTGATAAAATTAATTTTGTTTTCTTGTTCTACATATTTTATTGTAATTAGCATGTATAAATAAAATAAATTCTTCACAAATCTAAGAACACCATCTATTTTCAACAACCTGATGCAAACGGTTTTGTGGGTTCTCTTCTACTTGGAGGGTAACTATATATAGGTGTTAATTTAATGAAGAAAATTTAGAGCTTACATATGAAAAACTGCATATAAGTGGGTGGGAATGTCAGAGAGGTAAATTTTTTTTAAAGATTTTATTTATTTATTTTTAGAGAGGGAAGGGAGGGAGGGGGAGAGGGGGAGAGAGAGAGAGAGAGAGAGAGAGAGGGAGAGAGAGAGAGAGAGAGAGAAAGAAACATCAATGTGTAGTTGCTGGGGGTTCTGGCCTGCAACCCAGGAATTGTACCCTGGCTGGGAATCGAACCTGGGACACTTTGGTTCCCAGCCTGTGCTCAATCCACTGAGCTATGCCAGCCAGGGCCAGAGAGGTTAATTTTTTAAACTAATAAACCTTGAGGTAATTAAAAAAAATAATAAAAAGTAGTAGTAGTATGCTGACTTTAATTATTTCTATTTTTTTTCTTACAGCTGCTTCATCTTTCTTCTACATGGTATAATTGTCCCAGAATCCCTTAAAATCCAGACCAAATGTCCTTTTCTCATCCTGGATTACAACATTTAAACTGGAGTGGAGAGAGTGACCAATAGGGCTTGCATATCAAGTACTGCATGAAGAAGGCAGTCCTCGTTTAATTGGTGTAGCACTGCATTAGATTTGCCCTGCATGTATCCTAGACTTTAGATATACAGAAAATGGAAAGCTGTATCAACTGATGATAACAAGAACAGAAAGGAAGAAAAGAAAACTACAAGGCTCCATAGTTAAGTTTTTTAACAGGTTAAGCCCTACTAGTTAAAAAAAAGGGCACTCAGGTTAAATCTGTCATTGGAATAGAAACCTCCTCTAATTCAATCTTTCCTTTAGAATATTTCCACTTCAAAATATGAATTATCAAAGTAGTCAATCTTGCTAACAAAATTTAGGGGGAAATTGTATATTTTTCATTAATCTGAGAATCACTTTTTTCTCTAGATGATTATTTTTCTCACAAAGCATTAGATCCCATGACAGCTGTTTAGGAAACTTTTACCAGTGTGCATTAACTCTTTAGTGTAAAAAGCGGAGAGATACACTTTTCATTTATGGACTTGAGACTGCTTTGTTACTAGGAGAGTTCAGAATGCACCTCACTTTTCCATTTGTTTTGAGTCAACAAGAAAAACTTAATTCAATCAGAAGATGTGAATATTACATCATTTTAAAGTTTTATTAGTTTATTGAGAATAAAAATGCAATGCAATATATCTTAATTTAGTTTAGCCTTTCTAACAGCATGACAATTCTTTAATACATGGTATTTTGAATAATCTAAGTAAGAAAATTTTATTTGGTTTTTGGGGGAGTGTTGTGATTAGTGATTTTATTGAAAATTCATCATGCAAACACTTTTGAATTTTTATAACTAATCGAACAAAAGCCAGTATTGACTGTGACATGAAAATTTGTAAAACATCTTTTAATACGATATAAGTTATGAAAAGTCTTTTTTTATTTCACCAAACTGCCTAGCTAATGGCAGCTATGATTTAGTAAAAAAGTTAATCAGTTTAGCACTGCTGAGACATTTCATGTTCTTGTCAGTGACTTTTTTATCTCTCTAAAAGAAAGGACCTCATTGCTTAGTTAGTCTGGCAGGAGTGACTACAAAAAGTTTTGCTGGTGAAATTGATGGAGACTTGCAGTGTCAGTGGTATTGCAACCCACTCTTCCATTCTTTTAATATTGTTTCTGTTAAAAGTGTTTTTGTAAAAGATAAATTGTTAACTAATGTGTAGCCTGTAGATAAATAGCATATTTGTGAAAAAGTTCTATGAACTAACTTCAAAGGGAGCTGACACTAGCCCCCAGGAGACTTGCTGACTTTCAACCACAAAAAAAAAAAAAAAAAAACCGGATCTCCACTCATCCAGTTTTGAGATAATCATCAGAATAGACTGTGCTGACTTACACATAGAGAACTTTCAACTCCACTCCTCCTGAGTTCTTTGTTCTGCTTTCCTTCTTCTTCCTAATAAAAACCCCTGTCTGCACTGAGATGTGGAGATGGCCTTTAGGACCAGAGTCTGCCACCTTCTCAGGCTGCTGACACTTGAATAAACTTTTTTTTCCTTACCTCAGCTTTTGAAGCAGAAGGCAGCCAAACCTGAGTGGTATTAGTATTTCCATAGAAATTCAAAGAAAAGACAAGTAGTACTAATACATACATCTTTCTTTATAAAGTAACTGTCAATCACTCTATTACTTTTTTAAAATCTGATTTTGATAATTCTGTCTTAACACTTCATGAAACTAAAGATTCAAAATGGTTTTGTTCTTTACTGTGCTACTTAATTAGGAAAAAATTCGTGTTTTATATCATGAAACATTTAAGTATTTTATTTGAAAAATGCCTATATTATTGCTTTTTGGTTTCTGGTTTCATATCTTAGGACCTTGGAAGCTGTCACTCCATTTAACAAAACTAAAATGCTGAACAGACTGAAAAATCAGCAACTCTTCTAAGATCTGTAGAGGAATGGGAACACAGACCAAATCATAGTCCTCAACACTCAGGTGGGGGGAAGTCAGGCAAATGAACAGATTATGACTTACTAAAGGCTCATTAGAAGAAACTTCCTTGGAAACCAATAGTAGAGGGGAAGGAAAACCTGGACTACAATTGACAGTCCAGAAGTATAGGCTCCCTAAAAGACTGACATAATTATAATACTGTAGAATCATTCCCCATCCTCTACCTTTCCACTGCAATTCTAAAGGCCAATGTACAGCAGTTCCTTTTACCTAGTATGTCATATATAGCTAACAGGAAAAAATTACAAGGCATACCAAAATTAAAAAAACAAAAAACAAAACAAAAATTTAAGAGACAGAGCAAGCAATGGAAGGAACAGGACAGAGGTATTTGAATTTCAGACCAGAAATTTTAAAGAGTTATGATTAATATAATATGCTAAGGATGCTAAGGATAAAGTAGACAGAATGCAAAAACAGATGGGCAGTGTAAGCAGAGAATGGAAAATTAAAACAAAAACAAGAAATAAATGTTAGAGATAAAAAACACTGGAACAGAAATTTTAAAAAAGTGTTTGATGTACTTACTGGTAGATTGGACACAACTGTGAAAAGAATCTCTGAACTTTAGGATAACTCAATAGAAATCTCCCAAACTGAAAAGTAAAGAAAACAAATAATGGAAAAAAAAAAAACAGAGCAGGATACCCAAAGCCTGTGGGACAACTACAAAAGGTGTAACATATATGGAATGGGGATATTGAATGTTGATGGAAAAACAAAGAAAACAATCTTAGAATTATGTACTGTAGAAAAGTATCCTTTAAAAATGAAGAAGAAATAAATATTTTCTAGGTAAACATAAATCAAGGGTATTATTTTGCCAGTAGACATTCCTTGCAAGAAATATTTTTAAAAATCTTTTAAAGAGAAAGAAAATAATATAGGCCAGAAATGTAGATCTGTAAAAAGTAAGAAAGAGCATTAAAGAAGGAATAAACAAAGGTAAAATAAAACATTTACTTTTAATATATGATTTCATACAATAGATAAACCTATATATAATATATAACCATATTGAATTAAATACATTGTTGCTATTATATGCTTACATATGCTTACATATAAGTGAAATGAATGAAGCAATGATACAAAGGATAGAAGGGAAGAATTAAGATTATTTTGTCATTATACAGTACTGACACTGCCCTGGAAATGGTATATGTTATTTAAATGTGGACTTGAATTAATTGTAAATGTATATTGAAGATTCTAGAGCAACAACTAAAATTTATTTAAAAAATACAAAAAATAATGTGTTCATAAAAAAGGGAATATTAAATCATATAAAATGCTTTATTAAAGCCTAAAATAGAGAAGAGTGGAAGACAAAAATAGAAAAACAACAGCAGCAACAAGTAGAAAATAGTAATATGATAAATATTAATCCAAATATATCAGTAATCACTTTGAATATCAGTGGTCTAAATGCACCAAATACAAGACAGAGATTGTCAGAGTGGTTCAAAAAATAACAACCAAACATATCTTGCATACAAGAAACTACTTTAAATGAAAAGACATATAGGTTAAAAAATAAATGGATGGAGAAAATATATCATGCTAACACTAATCAAAAGAAAGCAAGAATAACTATATTAATTTCTAACAGGATAGATGTCAAAACAAGGAAAGTTATGAGGAACAAAGGAGGGCATTACATAATAATAAATGGGTCAGTTTTTCAAGTGTTAATCTATGTGAGTCAAAACTGATAGAACTTCAAGGAGAAATAGATTAACAGTCCCCCTGGACCAGATGCAGCAGGCAGAAAGTCAGTGCACAAATAGTTGAGCTCAATAGCCCCATCAACCAGCTGGTTGGATATCTGTAGACTACTTCATTTAACAAGAGCAAAATATACATTCTTCTCAAGGTCACATAGGAAATCCACTGAGATAGACTCCATAATGGGCCATGGCACACACTTTGACAAATTAAAAATCTAGAAATCATACAATATCTTTTTTTAGGCCACAGTAGAATTAAATTAGAAGTTAGTAACAGAAAGGTAACTGAAAAAGTCTTAAAACATGTGGACTTTATTTTTTTAAAAGATTTTATTTATTTTCAGAGAAGGGAAAGGAGGGGAGAAATAGGAAAGAAACATCAATGTGTGGTTGCCTCTCACATGCCCCCTACTGGTGACCTGACTTGCAACCCAGGCATGTGTCCTAGACTGGAAATTGAACCGGCAACCTTTTGGTTCACAGGCCAGCACTCAGTCCACTGAGCCATACCAGCCAAAGTGTGGACTTTAAAAAACATACTCCTAAGTAACACAGGGGTCAAAGAATAAACTTCAAGGGAAATTTTTAAAAGGTTAAAATAAATGAAAATAAAACCACAAAACATTGTGTTTTGTGTGATTCAGCAAAAGCAATGGTTAAAAGGGAATCTATGTTACTGAATGCATTTATTAGAAAAGAAGAAAGATATAAGTTTACACCTTAGGAAACTAGGAAAAGAAGAGCAAATTATCCAAAGTAACCAGAAAAAAAAATAAAAGTAGAAATCAATGTAAGTGAAAATAAGAAATCAATAAGAAATTCAATAAAATTTAATTCTATTGAAAAGATTGATAAAATTCATGTGTCTAAAAGAGACAAGACACAAAATGCTAATATCAAAAATGAGAAAAGAAATATCAATAAATCCCATGGACATAATGAGGATAGTAAAGGAATATTCTGAGCAACTCTATACCTATAAATTTAATAACCTGGATAAAACAAACCAATTCCTGGAAAGATAGAAGCTGCCAAGCTCAAAGACAAAGAAACAGGCAATCTAAATAAGTCTACATCTATAAATAAATTTAAACAATAATTAATATTCTCCCTAAAAAGAAAGCAGCAGACCCAGATAGGTTCACTAGTGAATTATTTCAAACATTTAAGAAAGAAATGATTAAAATTATATTGTACAATCTTCTGGGGGATATAAACAGAGAGAAAACTTTCTTATTTTGTAGGACCAGTATCACTCTAATATCAACACCAAACAAAGGTATTATAAGAAAACTGCACACAGTTTCACCAATGATTGTAGATACAAAAATCTGCAACAAAATATTGGCAAATTGAATTAAAAAATGTATAAAGATAATTATACACAATGATCAACTGTGATTTTCCCCAAATATACTAGGGTGGTTCAACATTTGAAAATCAGTGAAGGCAATCCCATACATCAACAGGCTAAAGTAGAAAAATCACATGACTATATTAGAAGATTTGGGAAAAGCATTTGACAAAATCCAACTCCCATGCATGACAAAAACTCCCAGTGAACTGGGAAATAAGGGAGACTTTCTCTACATAATAAAGACCACCTATAAAAACCAACAGGTAGCATCATACCTAATGGCGAGAAACTTCAATCGTTCTCATTAATACCATGCAAAGCATACGCCCTCTCATTACTACTTTTCAACATCTCTTTTTTGATTCTAGTAAGCAATATTTTATATTAAAATTAATACACTATTAAGAAAAGGCTTATATAAAATCTATAAACATGCTTTCTTAGCATAGCTTTGGTCATCCTTTAATGCCTATTATACCAAATAGCCTCAGTTAAAAGGGCTGATGGGCTTACTCAGAATCCTTCTGAAACCTGAATCCCTACTATGAAATCTTCAGGACTACAAGTGGTTGTCTTCCAGACATGTGTGATAAAAGCAATACAACTGTGACAAACATTTCAATATTTCAAGGGCCTTTTCCCCCATACCTTTCTTGAATGCATGTCTATTCACTGGTCCTTATTTTTTCTTACCTAAATTTATAGCAAAGGGTTTATTTTAATCTAACATTTAATGTTCTTCATTTTTTAATTGTTCAATTATAGTTGTCCCCATTTTTCCTCCATTAATATCCCCTGCCCAACCAACACCCCACCACCCCATTGTCCAACTTTCAATCCATCCCCATCCCCACACCCCATTGTCTTTGTCTTTGGGTCCTTTATACATATTCCTTGATTTGACCCTTCCTCTTCTTTCCCTTGTAATTCCACTCCCTCCCCTCTCTGGTTACTGTCAGTTTGTTCTTTATTTCCATGTCTGGTTCTGTTTGCTCACTTGTTTATTTTGTTGATTAAGTTCCATGTATAGGTTAGATCATGTGGTATTTATCTTTCAACGCCTGGCTTATTTCACTTAGCATAATGTTCTCCGGTTCTATCCATGTGGTGATGAAGTGTAGGAGTTTTTTTTCTTTCTGCTGCATAGTATTCCATTTTGTATATGTACCACAGTTGTTTGATACATTCATTTACTGATGGGCACTTAGGCTGTTTCCAGCTCTTGGCTCTTATAAAATAGTGTTGCTATGAACATTGGGGTACATAGGTTCTTTTGAATTGGTGATTTGGGATTCTTAGGGTATAATCCCAGCAGTGGAATTTCTGGGTCAAAAGGCAGTTCCACCTTAGTATTCTAAGGATATTCCTTAATGTTTTCCACAGAGTCTCCCCCAGTCTGCATTCCCACCAGCAGTGTACTGGGGTTCCCTTTTCTCCACAACCTCACTAGCACTTGTTTATTGATTTGTTTCTGATGGCTATAATCACCAATATGAAGTGGTATCTCATTGTGGTTTTATTTTGCATCTCTGATGGCTAGTGATGCTGAGCCATCATGTGTTTCTGGGCCCTCTGTATGTCCTTCTTGGAGAAGTGTCTAGGTCTTTTCAGGTCTAGTCAGGTCTTTTACCCATTTTTAATTGGATTTTTTTGTCATCCTGGGTAAAGTCATATTTTTAAATTGTCAGTTATCTATAATAATAGTTAAAATATTAAGGATATCTTTTCATTTATGTTTTATCTGTTTCAATCTTTAATTTTATTATTTATTTTTAACAGCTTTATTGATAGGTCATTGACATGTAACATTGCAGAAGATATCCAATGTGATGATTTTATGTGAATATATATTGTGAAATGATATCTATAAGATTAGTTAACATATCCTTTGCCCTACAGAATTATCATTTTATTATTATTGTTATGGTGAGAATATTAAAGCTCTACTCTCATAGCAATTTTTAAGTGTACAATGAAGTATTGTTAGCTAAGTCACCATAATGTACATTAGACAGCTTCAACTTAATCATCCTACAACTAAAAGTTTGTACACTTTTACCAACATCTACCCATTTTGTTCTGCCTGTAAGCCCCTGTCAGCCGCCGGTCTGTGAGTTGTTTCCATGCATTCAGTGTTTTTAGATCCCACATTATAAACAGATCATACAGTATTTGTCTTTCTGTGTCTAGTATATTGCACTTAGCATAATTCTCTCAAGGCCCATCCATGCTGTCACAGATAGTAGTATTTTTATATTTTTCTGGATGAATAATATTCATAAAAAATACCATTCTCTGTGTGTGTGGTGACATTTTCTTTATCCATTACCCTCAATGAATATTGTTTCCATGACTTGGATACTGTGACTAATGCAGTAATCAATGTGAGTGCAGAGACCTCTTTAAGACAGTGATTTCATCTTTTTCAGAAATATATCCTGAAATGAGATTGCTGATGATATGGTAACTCTATTTTTAATTTTTTTGAGGAACCTCTAAGCCAGGGCGTCCAACATTTTGACATCTCTGAGCCATACATCTCTGGAAGAAGAAGAGTTGTCTTGGGCTACATGTTAAATGTACTTTGTGACTCAAAATCACACACACAAAACAACTTATAATGTCTCAAGTAAATTTACAGTTTTGAGTGGGCTGCATTCATAGTCATCCTGAGCTGCATGCAGCCCACAGGCTGCAGGCCAGACACCCCTGAAACTGTTCCCATGGTGGAAAGACAAGTTTACATTTTTACCAATGGTGCACTCTTCCCTTTTTTCCATGTCCTGGCCAGCATTGGTCATTTCTTTTCTTTTTTATAAGAACCCTTCAAACAGGTGTGAGGTGATCTCATTTGTGATTTTGATTTTCATTTACCTGCTAATTAATGATGCTAGGCATCTTTTCATGTACCTTTTAAGCAACTGTATATCTTTTTGAAAAATAAGTATTCAAATCCTCTGCTAATTTTAATTTTGTAAAATATTTTTTTCTATAAGGATTATGATTCTTTATATATTTGGGGCATTAACTCCTTACTGGATACATGGTTTTTGAATATTTTCTACCATTCCAGAAGTTTCTTTTTTCATTTTGCTGATTGCTTCTTTTATGGTACATAAGCTTTTTAGTTTGAGATAGTCCTACTTGTTCTTGTCATGGTTGCTTGTGGTTTTGGTGTCAGATCCAAAAAAATAATTCCCATGACCAATGTTAACAAGCTTTGTCCTATTTTTTCATGAGTTTTATTCCTTCATGTCTTACATTTAATTTTATAATCCATATCAATTTAATTTTTCTAAGCAGTTTAAAATAAAGAAACCATTATATTATTTTGCATACTATTTGTGCAAAATGATTTATTGAATAGACTATCATTTCCCCACTGTGTGTTCCTAACACCCTTGTCAAAAAATAGTCACCTGTATATGCATGGGCTCTCTATTATGTTCCATGGGTCAATGCTTTTGTTTTTACATCAGTACATTACTGTTTTTATTATTATAGCTTTGTAATACATTTGAAATCTGAAAGTATGATGCCTCCAAACTTTGTCCTTCTCATTAAAGAGTTCTTTGGCTATTTGGGATATTTTTGGTTCCATATAAACTTTAGGACTTTTTTTTCTACTTCTGTGAAAAATGCCATTGCACTTTGATAGACATTGCCTTCAATCTGTAGATAACATGGGTAATATAGACATTTTAATAACATTGATCCTGCTAATATATTAACTTGGTGTATTAGTCTGTTTATTTGTTCCTTCTTCAGTTTCTTTTATCGAAGTCTTATAGTTTTCAGTGTACAGATCTTTCAGTTCTTTCATTTAATTTATTCCTTAGCATTTTTTTCCTTTTTGGTACCATTGTAAATAGATTGTTTTAGTATCTTTTTAATAGTTCATTGCTAGTGTATAAAAACACAACTAATTTTTGCATATTGATTTTGCATTTTCACCCTTATTGATTTTGTTGATTAGTTCTAACATTTTTTTGATGAAGTCTTTAAGATTTTTTATGTGTAAGATCATGTCACCTGTAATCAGATAATTTAACTTTTTCCTTTCAGATTTGGATGTCCTTTATTTATTTTTATGGCCTACACCTTTCTAGGATGTCTAATGCTATGTTGAATAGAAGTGGTAAAGGTAAGCACCTTGTTTTCTTCCTGATCTTGGAGGAAAAACATTAGCATTTCATCATGGAATATGGTATTAGCTGTGGGCTTGTCTTATATGGCTTTTACTAGGTTAAGGTAAATTCCTTCCTTACCTAATCTGTTTAGTATTTTTATCAGGAATGGATGTTGAATGATGTCAATTTGTTTTTCTGTACTTATTTAGATGATCATATGGTTTTTATACTTTGTTTTGTTAACATGGTTTATTACCTTTATTAATTTGCATGTGTTGAACCACCCTTGGATCCCAGGGATTGTTTCCACTTGACCATAGTAGATGATTCTTTAATGTGCTTTTGAATTTGGTTTGCTAGTAATTTGTTGAGTATTTTTTATCTAGTTATCAGGAGTACTGACCTTTATTTTTCTTTTCCTGAAATGTTGTTATCTAGTTTTTGTGCTAGGGTAATGCTGGTCTCATAAAATGAGTTTGGGAGTTTTCCCTTCCCCTTCAATTTTTTTGAAGTGTTTGAAAGAATAGTCTTTTTTTTTGTTTAATGTGTGGGAGAATTCACCTGTGAAGACATCTAATCTTGAGTTTTCTTTGTTGAAAGATTTTTAAGTACTGCTTTAATCTCCTTACTTGTAATTGCTTTGTCCTGATTTTCTATTACTTCATATTCAATTTTTTATGTTGATAAGAATTTGTCTATTTCTTCTAGATTGTCCCACTTATTGGTGTATAATTTTTGAGTAGTTTTTCCTGGCTTTTTTTGGATTTCTCTGATATCTGTTGTAATGTCTTCTATTTCACTTATAATTTTATTTGAGTCTTCTCTTTCTCTTGGCTAGTCTAAAAGTTTTTCAAATTTATCTTTTTAAAAACCAACTCTTAGTTTTGCTAATCAATTCTAGTCTCTATTTCATTTATTTTTTTCTCCAGTATTTTCATGTCTTTCCTTTTGAAAACTTTGGACTTAGTTTATTCTTTGTTTAGTTCCTTGAGGTACTGAGTTGTTTATTTGAAATATTTACTTTTTCATAATTTAGACATTTATTACTACAAAATTTTCTCTTAGAATTGCTTATGTTGCATCTCATTGGTTTTGATATGTTGTGTTTCCATTTTTGTTTGTTTCAAGGTATTTTTTATTGCCTGCTTGACTTCTTATTTTACCCATTAGTTTTTCAGAAATGTGTAATATAATTTTCACATTTTTGTAAATTGTCTAGTTTTCTTCCTGTTATTAATTTCTAATTTCATATCATTGTTATCAGAAAAGATACTTGATATAATTTTAATCTTAGTTTTTTAAAAAAACTGTTTGGGCCCAATATATAATCTCTTTTGGAGAATATTCTGTGTGTACTTTAGAAGACTGTACTGCTGTTGGATAGAATGTTAATTATGTCCTTCTGGTCTATAATGTTACTCAAGTCTTCTCTTCATCACTTTTCTGTCTGGAATACTATCCATTGTTGAAAGTGAAATATTAAAATCTCTTACTTTTTTTCATTGCTACCTTTTTATCCCGTCATTTGTGTTCATATTTACTTAATATATTTATGTGCTCTGGGGGTGAGTTCATATATATTGGCAACTTTTATATCCTTTAGATGATAGACTCCTTTATAATTACCTCTGTGTCACTGTGAGTGATTTCAACTGAAAGTCTATGTTGTCTGATATTAGTGTAGTAACTCCTGCTATCTTTTGATTACCATTTACAGAGATTACCTTTCCCCATGCCTTTAGATTCAGTTGATGTGTATCCTTAATATTCAAGTGTCTTGTAAGCATCGTATTGTTGGATTCTGCCTTTTTAAAATGTTCATTCAGGCAGTCGATGCTTTGATTGGACATTTTAAGTTGCAGTACATAGATAGGTAAAAACATATCATTATCATATCATTATCAATTGTTTGTTTTTTTATTTTTTATAATCCCTTCACTGTTTATTCTTTTGTTATCTTATTTTGTGATTTGTTGATTTTTTGTAGTGGAATACTTTCATTCTTTTCTCTTTATCTTTGGGTATCTACTTGGGGTTTCTTTGTTGTTATCATGAGTTTCACATAAAACATCTTATGTCTAAAGTAAGCTGATTGCAAACAAAAACTGTACACTTTTATTTATCTCCCTATAATTTATACTATTTATGTCACACTTTACATGTTTTTTCTGGTGTCTATTAATAAATTATTGTACTTTAAGTTTTTAAAAATATTTCTTGTATTTTAACACTTATGCTAGAGTTTAAATAAGTTATGTACCATTATTACCATATTAGAGTATTCCAAATTTAATTATAATATCTTATATTCTATACTATAACCAATGAATTTTATACTTTCACTTGTTTTCATGGTGTTACTTAGTGTCTTTTATTCCAACTTGAAGAAATCTCTTTAGCATTTCTTGTAATGCAAGTTTAGTCATAATAAACTTCTTTTTTTCTGGAATATCTTTATTTCTCCATTATTGCTTTGCTGGCTATAATATTCTTGTTTGGCAGTTTATTTCTTTAGTAGTTTAAATATATCATTTCACTCTCTCATGTGAGGTTTTTTCTCAGAAACTTAATGGTAACATATGGAGGTTTCCTTGTGTTTGATAAGTCTCTTTTCTTTAGATGCTTTCAAAATTTCATTGTTGACTTTTGACAGTTTGACTTTTGAAAAATTGTATCTCAGGGATATCTTCTTTGGAGTAATATTGCTTATAGTCCTTGGAGCATAACATATTTGGGTGTCCATAACCTTCCAATATTTGGGAAGTTTCAGCTGTTATTTACTTATATAAGCTTTATGCCCTGCATTCTTCTTCTGGGATTTTTATAATGTGTATTGTAGTTTGCCTGATAGTTTTCTATAGTTTCTGTATGTATTTTTTAGTCTTTTATTCTTTTGTTTCTTTTTCATTTTTTATTGTTGTTCAAGTACAGTTTTCTGGCTTTGCCTCCCACCCCTCCCCACCACCCCAGCCCTCCCCACCTCCCTCCCCTGTTTCCACCTCACCTTGTTATTGTTCATGTGTCCTTTATAATTGTTCCTGCAAATGCTTCACCCCTTTCTCCTTTAATCCCCTTCTCTAAATGACTAATTGCAAATTATTTTCATTTAGGTTCACTGATTTCTTCATCTGTATAATCACATCTGATGTTGAAGCTCTGTTGAAGTTTTTTTTAGTTCTGTCATTATATCTTTCAGCTCCAGGATTTCTTTTTTATATAATTTCTAATTTTTTATTAAGCTTTTCTTTTTCTTCATACATTGTTTTCCTGGTTTTGTTTAGGTGTCTCTCTGTGCTGCTTTGCATCTCACTGAGTTTATTTTTGAGTTCTTCTTCAGGCAATTTGTAAATCTTCATTTACTTTTAAAAAAGATTTTATTTATTTATTTTTAGAAAGAAAGGGAGAGAGAAAGAGGGAGAGATACATCAATGTGTGGTTGCCTTTTGCACATGCTCTACTGGGGACCTGGTCCGCAACTCAGGCATGTGCCCTGACTGGGAGTCAAACCAGCCACCCCTTGATTTGCAGGTCGGCACTCAGTCCACTGAGCCACATCAGCCAAGATGATATTCATTTCTTGAGGGTTGGTTACTAGAATTTATTAATTTCCTTTAGTGGTGTCATATTTGCCTCATTCTGTGTGTTCTGTGAACCTCATGTCGATGTCTATAGATTTAAAGCATGGAAACACCTCTTTCTGTCTTTATAAACTGGTGTCAGCTGCTAAAATCCTTGGATCAGATCCCTGAGTTGTTAGTATTATTTCTGGGATCATAGCTGAGCAGGTTAGGGCTGGATCACATAGCTGGTGTTGGTTCCACAGCGGATTCTGTGGTTGTGGCCCTATTACCAGGGGCCTGGATGGGTGCAGACTATTTTTGGTCCTCATGGCAACAGGGCTGATTCCAGAATTTTGGTCACTATGGCTTGCACTGAAACAAGGGTTGACTTGGGGGTCTGCAGATGGTAGGACTGTAACCAGGATTGTAAATGGGTGTATCTCCTTTCTGGACTCTGGGAGGGCATCTGATAGGTCACTGGCTGGAGCCTGGATGGACAGGATTTCTTGGTTGGACAACAACCAAAACATTCACAAATTATTTTGCTTACATCTCCTTTTTAAAACATTTTAAAGAATTTCTCCTCTTTTAAAATATTTTATTTTAACTTTTATAATTTTCCAGACTTTTGCTTTTTGGTAAGTTGGGAATGTGATGAAGACTGTCTTTCTTTCTGTTTGCCTTTTAACTAATTATTTTCAAAATTTCAATTTATCTCAACTATTCTATCATACCAATTTTTAAATATTTTAAGTGTTTTTCTAGAATTTGCAATAAACATAACTGATTAATCACAGCCTACTTTTAAATAATTTTATACTACTTCACATGCAGTAAAATAACCTTAGGATATTATATTAGTAATGTATCTCTTCCATCTTTTTGTGCTATTTTGCAAATATAATTTTCTATTATATATGGTATAAACTTGAAATTATTTGCTACTATATTTTTCTTTAGTGAGTCAATAATTGACATAACTTTTAAATCTATAAAAATGTCTTTATATATATTAATATTTACCTTCTTTTACTTATGGAGAACTTGATTTCATTGAGTAAATACAAATTTCAATTTGGTGTCATACTTTTTCTGTGTGGAGAATTTCCTCGATTATTTCTTGTGTTTTCTAAAACTGTGTTGTATTTTCTTTTTTTTTGTTCATGTTTATTGTCTGCTTTTTAAAATTATATCTTTTAGCATATTTATCGTAGTTATTTCAAATTTCTCATCTGGTAGTTCAAACATGTAGGGCCTATATTGAGTCAGTTCTATTGATTACTTTTCTCTTTCAAGTGGATTTTAAGTAGTGTGTAGTGTGTGTCTCATAAAGTTTTCGGAGAGACTGTTAGCATATGTAGGGCAATAGAGACCCAGGCACCCAGTTCTTATGTCTGCAAACTGGCATGCTAGAACTTTATTTTGAATAGTTTTCTCCTAGTCAGCTGGGAGAGTTTTTCATTTGTTCTGCATCTTGGTCTAGACTCAGTCTTAGGCACAGTTAGTGTCTCCGACTACCATAGGCCTTTCTTAGTGATCTGCCCCTTTTGTAGTGTGGGGTTCAGGGAAAATTACTGCCTCTGCTCTTTGGTATCAGTCCACTCCATGTTTTCCTTCCATCAGCAACAACTGTTCTTAATCTGTGGTCAAGAAGAGAAAATGTTTGCACATCCACACTCAGGAGCTTAAGTTTTCTTCTTTTTCAGGGAAAAAACATTGAGCAGAACTCTTATATTTTCTTTACAAGCTGCACTTTCCTCTCCCAGATCTGTGCCACTGAGAGATATTGCCTTCTCCATTTCTTATGAATATGCTATGAAAGGCCATGAAGTCGAGTCTGAGAGTGATGGAAATTCCCTTTGTGTTTGTTGCTCCCTGGGGTCCTAAATTCTCATGAAAGGCAACATTTAGTCTTTAGCAATTAATGAAAATTTTTATCTTAATTCTTATTTGCTTGCATTGCAGCACTGTCTTTGCTCTATGGTCACAGTTGTACCAGTTTTCTCATCTGAGCAAAGACAGGTGTCTCTAAAGCTATTTTAGTATGGTAAACCTGAGCTGTATGATTAGTTCAAGAAAAAATTTAATTTTGAGAATATCTGGCTTTTCTGGTTATTAAATCTGAAGGGACACTTTTTTTCCCTGATTTCTACATCCTAAAGTAAGTGAGAAGTAACCTTTTAGATGTATTTCAATGTCCTTAATTGCAGTTTGCAGATGGCATACATTTGTCATTTGAACTTTGGAGGAACATTTGGAGGCTTGAGTGTCTCTTCAGGACACAAGAAAAACTGACATTTACTTAAGAAAGCAGACATCATTAAATCGTTCCCAAGGATAATTTTTGTTTGCCTTTATACTGACTTGAAAACTGGTCTTCAAGTCTATATAGTTTGCTCCTCAGGTAGGCTTTAATATCTTCTCAGCTAATGTTCATTTGAACTTTCTCCAGTGCCAACATCAAAGAAAAGTTTTAATTGGAAATGATAGCATGTTATAGAAGAGAGAAAAACAGATATTGTTATTTGAGTCCTACTTCTATTAGTTATCAAAAAGCAAGTCTTGTAACTTTTCTCATCAACAGCTAATATAGGCAATAATTTATGTCTCTAGTGGTGTTGAAAATATGACAATTTAACATATGGCCATATATAAAGTTCTATACAATGTAAAATGGTATTTTTCTGGCATAAGTTATTCAGAAAATTATACACACAAGTTGATTTCACAGAAGCAAAACTTTAAAACATCTAAAAAAACAATGTTAGGTGAGTCTTTTATTACTAAACAGTTCAATTATATCACTAGCTAAGATCTTTTATGTTGAATATTTCATCAATAAAATATCTACAATATTATTTTTGGTGTAATCACTTTTTTAGACATCAAGAAAGCAATTGAGCTATAGAACTATAGCATGAAGATAAAGTTTCTAGTCTATACCAATATTTCAAAGAGGAGAATACCTCAAAATATACAAAGTTAATTTGTCTTCTCTATGCCAGGAAGTATTACAAGCATATTACAGGTTCTTGAAAGAAACACTGGACACCTGAAATGTTGGAATGAACACACAGGTGAGAATAGGGCTAAAGGAGCCACTGAGTGATGGAGTAGCTTAGTTTGCTACTAAGAGACTATTAAATAAGGTATATTATCACACTCCCTGGGTCTAAAGAGATGAAAAGACAAAGCAATAATATATATTTGTGTAGATTGTTAGTTTTGAAAGATCATCTATGACATAAGAGCTGTGGTCTGAGGTAGAAGGTTGGGACCACTGCCAAAGAGAACAAACACACCACCTTTTTGTCCTCTTGTTTTTGATCTCTTGTCAGTGAATTTCACTGGATTAAAGCAATGGGAAGCCAGAGATCAACAGACCTCAGATGAAAAGGTCTGTGAAGGTGAGGCTCCTGTAGCATAAAACAGGACAGACAAGGACCACTGGTGAATCCAGAGTGGCAAACAAAATAATATCTAGCTTGCTGTTCATTAGTATCTACTCCTTATTCAACTTCAGGGGCTCCAAATACACAGCTAATTATCTGTGAATTATTTTCCCTTTGATAAGCTAATAAACAGATATTGAACACTCCTGTCAATAAGTAATCAGTGGCTTTAATACTTCAACATATTATTTCTTTTTATTTTTAAAATTAAATTTATAGGGTGACATGATTAATAAAGTTACATGTATTTCAAATGTACAATTATGATTTGAAACATTCTTAGTCTATTCTAAGTTTCAGATTAATGAAGACTTCAGAAACTCCTTTAATCCAACTGACAGCTATATACCAGTACATGCTCCCACTCCACCACAATTCACCTGTGGAAGATACTGGATCAATTAGTACCTTTGCTGTGGTCTCTTTTTTTTTGAAGATTTCATGATGTGAGTATTTAGAAGAATAATGCAGAAAAAAACCTGCTTATGCCCAGTCATCTCTCTGTGACTGTGTTGAATGCCTTCTCTGTTTTGGGGGGACTGAGGTCTTTATATATTTGTCCTTAATGGATTTCAAATCTATATTGTTACCTGGTTTATGTTCAAAACTGTTTAAAGAAAGAGGTAGAGCTCTCCTGGGTCTTTCCCTGTTCTGTAAGGATTGCACAGGCATACAGATCACAGAGGATACTGTGTATGTGTGTACATGCGGGGGGTTATGCCATCCTACAGTGCCAGCTTCTGCAGTATTTGGCTGTTGCTAGGTCATTGCTCCATGGAGATATGTTTAAAGGAATCAAACTGACCAATCACATTTTTAGATATCAAGCAGAAAATAAATAGGAAAGAATATAAATGGAATAAGGCATCTGACTGGAAAGAACATTAAGAAAATAGAGTTTGCTATTAAGGAACCAAAAGATAAGTTGAAATGTGAGAGCTACACATCCCATTTAAATTTGGATTAATATTTTTCACAGGGCACTGAGCATATTCCTAAAGGAACAGGCTTAAATGTGGCCCTTAAACTACTAAATACAAAATGTATTTTTTGTCTCTTGAGTCAACTTTGCTTTTCAGCACTATTAGGAAAAGAACAACTTGGATTTCAAACTGGATTTAAAGTAATAGAGCTGCATAAGTCTTCTTTACGTAAAAAATCTCATGAATCTCTTGATTTTGAAAATGGTAGTTAATAATGAGAACTCTGTTTATTAAAACTATAAACTGAATCTTATAAAATCTGTGCTTGACAAGAAATGTGTTTTCAAAAGTAATATTCATGTGGAATATTTCCCAGGTTATCCATCTGGGTTTTTAATTTATTCCACTAAGGATACAAATGCCAGAACTGTTGGGCAGGAAGAATGATGACTGAATTCACAAGCAATGGTTGGACTACACTGTATATGGTGGATGCCCATTAAAAAAATCTGGCTGTAAATATATATAGCTACAAATAGAATTTTGGAGTGGGACTTTCTAGAAGTGATATATACAGAATATCATTTTATGAATCACAGAATAGAATGGGTTGACAGGATCATCATTTGAAATGACTGGTTCCTATAGGTAGCAAATAATATGTCATCAGTTTGAAGGAACCATGAATTGTCAGTTTCTAATAAAATTTGAGGTGGATATAATAAACTCTGTAAGGATTTCATGAAGTAAATAACTTTAAATATGAAGAAAAAGGGATAAATGCCTGTAAATAAAACATAAAGTCACCTTAATGTAAGAAAATGCTCAAGAAATTTGGTTTTACCACTACTCTCCTATAATTCAGAATTACACCTACATCTAGAAACAAAGATGACAAAAGACAAAGATACCTGTTTTAAAGTAAACTATGATTGTATCTAATTTTGATGAGCTCTGTGAATAGGGCTTAGTGCCCAGATATTGCTTGATTATGTAGTTTTACTTCTGATAAAGTCTCACAGCATGGAAACTAAGCCTCCTGATGGTCTATTAGGGAAGTACTTACCACATTTTAGCTTTTGTAATTGTGTTTGAGGTTTTAGGACACCTTTGGTGATCTGCTTCCAAAAATGTTTGATGAAATAACATGATTAAAATTATCTAAAATATTTCTGAAATATATACTTGATTTATATCCTCTGAAACACTTAGTTTAAAATCTACCCATTAGGAAAGAAATATATTATTTTCCAAAGCTCATTACCCACATAGTACAAGTGAGAACACTTAAGGCAATTAAAATATATGTTTAGTTCAGTGCACCTGTAAGTGAAAAAAAAAACAGGCATATTATTATATGCTTTTGGTGTAATAACAATAAGAGATTCAATTAAATTTTCTAATTTTTATTCATGCACTCCTAGTTAGGAACAAGATTTGAATTAATTGTCCATAGATTTTTCTGTTGGATCTAGAAGGGGAGTCCTTTACAAATCAGTTCCAAAAGAATCAAAACTACTATTACAACACCATGATTGCAATTAAATTGAAGATACTCTCTATATAAAATTATTTTTAATATAACAAACATTTATTTATTGAGTCCACTGGCCTCATTAATATTATCTCATGCTTTTTATCTGAATGAATTCAAGAAGTGATGACATTTCATAATTTTTCCTTTTCATCATTATTTTGGACAAATTTTATTGCAATTTTCCCACTACCATTATCTCCCTTATGTCCTCTTCCACCTCCACAAATCCTCTCTCTGCCCAGTAATCTCCACACTGTTATTTGTGTCTATGTGTCCTTTTCTTTTTTTTTTGCTTGATCTCTCCTCCACACAACCACCACTGCACCATAAAGCTGTCAGCCTGCTCTCTATCTACAAGTCTCTCTCAGTTTTGCTTGTTAGTTCAGTGTATTCATTAGATTCCACATATGAGTGAAGTCATATGGTATTTGTCTTTCTCTGACTGGCTTATTTCAATTAGCATAATATTCTCCAGCTCCATCCATTGTTGTAAAGGATAAAATTTCATTCTTTGTTACAGCAGAGTAGTATTATATTGTGTAGATGCCCCATAGTTGTTTTATCCACTCAACTACTGATGGACACTGGGGCTGCTTCCAAGTCTTGGCAACTGTAAATAACACCACAATGAGCATAGCAGCACACATATTCTTTCAAGTTAGTGTTTAAGACTTCTTCAGATAAATTCCCCAAAATGGAATTGCTGGGTCATAGAAGACCATAAATAGTAACAACAATCTTGAAAAAGAGAACAAAGTTGAAGGAATCATGCTACCTAATATCAAACTATACTATAAGGACATAGTAATCAAAACAGCATGATACTGGGATAAAAAAAGACATATAGATCAATGGAATAGAATAGAGAGCCAGAAATAAACCCACACCTTTATAATTAATATTTGACTGAGGAAGCAAACCCATACAATGGGGCTAAAGATAATTTATTCAATAAATGCTGTTTAGGAAAATTGGAGAGATACGTGCAAAAAAAAAAAAGAAAAGAAACTAGACCACCTTCTCACATAACTCACAAGAATAAATTCAAACTGGATTAAAGATTTAAATGTTAGATCTAAAACTATAAAAATCATAGGAGAGAACATGGGCAGTAAAATCTCAGACATTGCTCACAGCAATATTTTTTCTGATTATATCCCTGGGCCAGAGGAACAAAAGGAAAAATAAACAAATGGGACTAAACCAAACAAAAGTTTTCATATAGCAAGGGCCTCCATTAACAAAATCAAAAGACAACCAAACCCTGATTGGTTGCTGATACATCTGATAAGCAGTTAATATCCAAAAATTAAAAACTTATAAAACTCAATACCCAAAAAATCAAACAATACTATTAAAAAATAGGCTAAGGACATGAACACTTCTCCAAAGAGGACATACAGATAGCCAATAGATATATAAAAAGATGCTCAATGTCACTAATCATTGGAGAAATACAGAAATCACAGTAAGATATCACCTCACAGTGGTCAAAATGGCTATTATCAATATAAAAACAAACAAAAAGTACTGGTGAGGATGTGGAGAAAAAGGAACACTTATGCACTGTTGGTGGGAATGCAAAATGGTGCAGCCACTGTGGAAAAGAGTATGGAATTTCCTTAAAAAATATATATGTATATATAAGGACCTTTCATCACAATTTAATACCTAAGTATTTTCATTTTTACAGTTGAATACTTCAAAATGTTCCAATGTAACATAGACATAGCAGAAAATATTTCCAGAATGTCATAAAATCAATATAAAATATTTTTATTTTGTTTTTAACATGTTATGTATCATATATATTTAATATATATCATTTACATTTTTATTAGTTCCAAACATCCAAATTACCTTTAATTTATTTTATTGTTGTTCAAGTACAGTTGTCTCCATTTCACCCCCATCACTCCCCCACACACTAGCCATACCCACCTCCCACACTTGATCTTAGCCCTCTTTGGCTATGTTGATTTTTTTCATTTATTGATTTGAGAGAGATTATTTTGTTGTTCCACTTATTTATGCATTCATTGGTTGTTTCTTGTACATGCCCTGACTGGGAACTGAATCCACAACCTTGACATGTTGGGGCAACACTCCAACCACTAAGCCAGTAGGCCTGAGCAAAAATAATTTTATCTTAGTGAGCATTCTAAAACTACATTGCTTTAAGTCAGCTTACCATTTTGCTCAGTTACTTTGGTCACATTGAAGATATAACAAATTGGTATATTAGACCACTTTAAATTGTTAAATGTTGATGTAAAATATATACATTTAATTAAATATAAGAAAAATGATATTTAATGTATGTGATCACAGAATAAAGTTGTCTTTATAAAATTATTAATCAGTTTTTCCAGTTTCCAAAATGGTCAAAGTCATATCTCATAAAATCACTTCATCCTTAATACGTAGTTTAAACAAACAAAAGGCTTAATATAAAAATTAACATTATCTTTACATATCATTAAAAGTTCATTTTTTCCAAATCTTCTAATGTTAGACAACTGTGCAGCACAACTTAGAAGACATTTACATATTTTTAAATGCTCTGTGGGAGGAAAACTTCTTATAGTGAAAATGACAATGAAAATAACTGCTCAGAAAATCATCTGTGTAATAATACTTGGCATAATAATGAAAGTATGACTACTTATGGTACACTTTAGCTGTTGATTCTAAGGACATCATTTACTACTGGAAAAGAAAATTTATCCTCTCAAGCAAATAATCTTAAAATACAAGGAAAAGTCAATTAATTAATTGGAAAGAGTGAAATAAACACTGACTGGCAATAGAAAATAGAGGCAATTCATTTGATATTCTCACTACTAGCATTTACTGTAAAGCATACTGAAAACAGAATATGGGAATATTTTAATCTCCCCACTTAATAGAAACAAATTTATGTCACAAATAGAATTTCACTTTATGTTCCTGTAAAATGTTGTGAAGATTGAACAGAATCAAGAAAACCAAATTGGTCCTTAAAGAGTTACACACTAATAAAATTATCGTATAATATATGTTGTTTTACTGTAATTACTTTGTTATTCTTGAAATTTTATGGTGTGTGATCCATAACTTAAAGGACACTTTATTCTAAGGCTAGAGATAGCACAGTGAACGAGAAGAATAAAAATCCATGTTTCTAAAAACAGAAAATCAGGTTGAGAAAAGTGTCTATGGCCCTGGCTGGGTTGCTCAGTTGGTTGGAGTGTTGTCCTTGCACACCAAAAGTTGTGGGTTTGATTCCCAGTCAGGGCACATACCTAGGCTTCTAGTGAGATCTCTGGTTGGGGTGCATGTGGAAGGCCACCAATCGGTGTTTCTCTCTCACATGTTTCTCCCTATCTATCTCTCCCAATGTCCTCTCTCTCTAAAATCACCATAACCTCTGGTGAGGATTTAAAAAAAAGGGCATGTGGATGTTTGAATAAGAGTATCAGTGTGCGTGAATGCCATTAAACTGTGTTATGAATCAGTAATAAGATATGTGCAAAAAACTAAGAATCAGTGACAGAATCTGTGGGATTTATAAATCAATAAGGGTGGGAATAAGTTGATATGAAAATGTAAGATGACAGAGTGTCAAAACTGGAAAGGCTTATTATACCTAATTCTACATTTTTCTTATTAATTTTTGTGTTGGAAAGAGAATGGTTTACAAATATTCACAATCACTCATATTTTCCAACATTTATATGATTGGTTGGGATCATGATGTGATAAATCCTGGTAATGAGCTGTGGACTGAATAATGTGTGTCAATTACAGGCCAAAGCAAAAGATCAGAACTTTCCAGTTATTCTTTCCCCTGATTCATAGATCCAGGTGACTAGATGTTCTAGAAAGTTCAGACATAAGAACGTGAAGCTTTGTCAGCCTAGTGTCCTTTGTGACCATGGAAGTACAGCCTCCAACAAAAGTGTGTAACATATGTAACATAATGAAGAAATAAAACTCAGTTATGTTAAACCTCTATAATTTGATTTTTTTTTACTGAAGCAGAAATATTTTCTATATTTACCAAAATAAAAATTAAGAGCTGGTGACAAAGAAAAAAAATAACTTATCTTTTTTCTCAATTAGTAAGTTATCAGGTAATTATCAGAAAAAAATGATGTTTTCAAGACCAACTTCTTTATAATTGTTCCACAACCATTAATGCTTTGTCATTTTTTAAGAATGAAAAGTTTATAAATTTAAATACACATGTTTACTGCCCACAGATAATTTTCTATTATGCTTTTTGTTTGTATTTTAGAGTATCTTTATTGGAATTCAACTGACTCTTTCTAAAATTCTCATTCAAGATGAATTTCTTTATGTTGTCTGTTATTTTTATGAAAATAATCCTGGCTTCTATTTTTTACTTAGAAAAATGAGGAAATAAATACTTAGGTCTGTTGGAAATCAGAAATATTTGTGATTGATAAATAATATTAAAATCAATCATAATTAACATGTTATTTATAATTTTTAAAGGTAAATAATTTATGACTGCATGGGTTGTCTTCTAGAAGCTACTTCAAAATCATAAGATAATGTATTCTCTAGGAAAGATGAGGCTATTGGAGATACTTGTAGCACTAGAATTAAAGGATTTCCTAAATATTTGCTATGAGTTTCTATCAAATAAGTGAATTTTAAAAATAATAGTTGATGTGAGGATAAAGCATTTACTCATTCTGAAAACCTATTTATTGTGTACATCTTTCTTACCAATAGAGATGATTTCTGTTATAGTACAAACCAAACTATTGAAAACATAGTTTCTTCACTGTGAGAGTTTGAAACCTTCAAACTGTCTTCATTTATTGAGATGTCTTCCAGTATAGAGGGTGAATTTTGCAGGGCTAATGTGGAAAAAAAATATTGATATACCCTGCAACCAGCAAGTCAAGTAATCTCATATTCTTGAAAAGGCAGTGGAAATTAATTTAATGATAAAAACTATTTCTGGGGGTTGGGGTTCACAATTATATACTACTTGAATCATCCCTGCTTTCCTGGAGGATCAGGGAAGGAGCTATTCAATGAAAGTTAACCTGCATGTCTGTATTTTGCAATAAAAGAAATGCCTATATAAACAGGATCTTAAAGTAAAGAATGACTATAATTTCTATGTAACTTGAATATCAATGCAGGATATTCTTCTCTTGTTATTTGGTATGCATAACTAAGAGATTATGTATTCAGCAATAATGAAGGGGTAATTAGTAAAGATGTCATGAACCTTATCTCAAATGTGGGAATATCTATAAATAAATATAAATAAATAAATAAATATAACTTGAACAGGCAGTTCTTATCACACACTAAATTTGAAGAATACTGCAAAAGCAATGAATGCCCTGTTACATCCATGAGAAAGTATTTTGAAGGTTAGGTACATTAGAAACATTGTGGGATCTTATTTTAAAATATTCCTTAATGATGTCAAGAAGTAATAAAGAAAATCAACAGATAAATCACACACAAAATTTTCTTAAAGTTTCATGTTGCACCTTATAATTGGTGAAATTCAGCATATTGACAGAAATTCTTCATTCTTCCCAAAGCTTTAAGCTTTGGCAGAAATCAATTTATAATTTAAATTAAAGATAATTTTTGATGGCAGAAAATCTTGGGTGTTTTTTTCTACCAGTTTACTTGACAGTGAGTCAAGATTTAGGTGTGCTTTACTTGTAAACCTTCTGCGTCCAGTGTTTTCTTTTTAGGTAAGACGCTTTCCTCATGTCTTTTGCCAAATTTTGGTTGGCATTTTAAAAATTATTCTACATTGAAATCACAATTGTGACATTTATCCACAAAATGTATTATTAAAAAGCAATAAAAAGAAAAGTATGATACCACTAAACTATATCCTTTAATATTGGGAAGCAGAGTTCTTCACTTTTCATTCTGTATGTGTAGCAACTGAAAGATATATAGTTGGATTATAGCTTCATATTTTAAGATATCCAAAACTCATTAATATAATTTACCTATACATAATACTATTATGCCCAGGGTCGCCAGCAGCTTGGTATCTTGGCTGTTCCTAAAGCCATGGAGCCTGGAAACCCTAATGCCTTCTCATAAGGACTAGGAACTACAGAAACATCTCATGTTATTTACACATGAGACAGCAACATTACATATTTATTTTATAAGGTATTGTCAAACTGAAATCTCCTGTAGGAAATTTTGTTATCGAATAAAAAAATGTAAAATTTGTTTCAACCTTGTCCTGTAGCTTTCTTCTTGGACTTGCTTTCTCTCTTACACATATGAATGTTTAACTACATAAAGAGAGAGAGATATTCCAGAGTGGTCCGACCCTCAGATGGTGGCAGGAAAATTGGGAACAGTTTCTCTCTGTTAACAGAGACATGTCAAGTTAAGCAGAAGACTGCGCTTGGACAGAAGAAAAATTAAGAGGAAACTTGTGAAATATGAGTAAATACATGTATATGTGTTTTATACGAAACACATATTCTTAGGAACAGAATCTTAGAGCATTTTGAGAATTCACAAATAATTCCTCCATTTATAAGGTTTCAAAGCTGTTGGCATTTACTCTGTTATTGAAACATGCACTTACACTGATTCTCCTCTGTTACTACATACTTTGAAATCGCAAACCTCGGCACTCTTGAATTTTTTATTCTGTATTCATTTTGTCGGTGAATCCATCTAGCTCTGTGGTTTTAAGCAAGCATATTTAATCTTCATAGTCTAATGCACATATCTGTGGGAAGCACTGAAGTTACGCCCATATGTTTATAAATATGCATGTTATGGTGTCAAGCCATCCCCCACATGGTGCATTTCCATCTGCCAGTTATCTTCTTCCTCTTGATGAGGAAGAGTATTATCACATCCAGTAAATTCCCTGAGCACTGTTTGTGCTTTTTTTTTTTTACCACATGCTAACAATCTTTTGCTCTAGAATTCTCCATGTGCTGAGGCGATTTTCTGATTTTAGCAGAGTATTCAGAATGCCTCTTTTAGCCCTTGACATTACACATTAGCAGGTGCGAACAAAATCAGTACGTGGTCCTGAATCATACAGAGCCTTCTGGAAAATGCTCCCTTCAGCTTCTCCCTCTATGCGGTTTAAATAGTTATGAGATAACACGAGGAACCTCTGTTTTCTCGTTATGTGCAGGCTCTTTCCTTTCCTTAGTTTGACCTCATGGAACCCTCAGGCAAATCTGCTTTTTAAAATTGACTGTTATGGGGAATAATCTTCTGCTTCATCAAATGTGTTTGGTTATATTAGTAGCAAACACAGTTCAGGCTCAAATGGAATCCTGAGTGCTATATAAAACAGGAATATGGCACCTTCATTATAGATGATATACCAAAAATTTAACTAATGATAATAGTTTTATCTAAAAGTGATATTCTGAAATGACACAAATGGTCTTACAAAATCTAAAATGTTTTCTCTACAAATAATGCCTTTGTGCATTCAAATTATATATATATATATACATACACACACACATATATATGTATCATTTATTTGTGTGTGTGAATTCTATTTATTAGAGAGGAAGAGGGAGGGTTAAGAATATCTAATTTTAATAAATCAGTGTCATTAAAGATAATCAGAAATTGGCAAAGTATGTGAAACCTTGGTTGAGTAAACTTTAAAAAAATAGAAATTTAATTGTAATTATGTACAATATACAGCATTAATGATTGCATTCTAGCCATTCTGAGTTTCATAGATATGAATTGTCTTCTCATTTTTTATGTTTTTTTTATTCAATTTTTCTAAAATAGAATGTATCTTTGGGAAGAAATATGACAAAAAGACTGCAATTCAATCTAACAAATGAGGTTGTGATGTTAATGAAATATTTTATGCTGTAGCTGGCAGTTTCAGCATACATTTCTAGTTCACACAAGGTAACTCATCCAAACAATAGAGCCATTCCAAATATTTTACATCTAAATAGCCATCCAAATAAATCTGCCATATAAAATCATGCTGTTGAAATACTGGTGAAGCCCAATGCCATTTTAAAATTAGGAGCCTGTTTGTAAAATGCAACAAGTAGAACATAACAAAAACAATAACAGTCTGTTGTTACATTTTTTAAAAATAAATACATTTTTGATCTTTTAGTTTTCCTGATTTTCTTTGCTTAAGGAGTATTCAACATACCACTTCCATAGTATTTTCTGAGAATTGGACTTATGAATAATTCTGATTCACTTTTTCTTTTTATGAGGCTGAGTGTATTTAAAGGGAAAGACATATACTTTGATTAAAAGCAAAAGAAGAAACTTTAAATTCTAGTATTTTTTTTAAATGTTGAAATGCTCCTGCTATTGAATTCTTTCTTTCTCTGAAGAAATTTTACATTTTACTATGTAAATGAATGATATCATAGTAAATAAATTAGAGGGAACAGCCACCAAAAATGATTCTATACTTGTTAGAGACATGCAGATTGTGGGTGTGTCAGAGTAGGCAGTTAGTTAGGTATTGATGAGAGAGGAGGGAGTGAGTGCAACAGTCACCCTGGAGAGTAACTGGGATCCTTGTGCCAAATATACCTCTGGGAAGGAAGGATGGCTTTTGGTCACTTGGGGAGTCTGCCTGACTAATGTGGGGAGGGAGAAAGTGAGAGGAATCCCTTTTACCAAGTAGGAGCACACAGTAGAAGCCAAATTAGGGAGGGCCACTGGCTTGGGAAAATTGAGGGAAAAAATGGATCAGAGGAGGACACAAGCACAAGCCTGGGAGAAGCCAGGACATTGGATAGTTTGAAAGAGAGCTTCCCTTTTCCCAAACCCAAGGAAATAAAGTGAAACCTGACAAAGAACCCAGCATGCATCCTCCATGAAGTGTGCCTATGCCCTTCCTTCTCTCCAGCACACACATTTTGCCTTCTTTTCTCTTAAACTCTAAGGGTCTCCAAGACTTACAAGCAGGGGAGTAGTAAGAAGTGGCAGAGAACTCTCTTTTCACCTCTGTAACTTCCTTTCCTGAGTCTACACAACCTCTGCTCTACCCTCTATCTTTCTCTCTGAGAGTGTACTGTCAATGTTTGCCCTAATTAATCTTGCTACTATTACATAAAACTTGTCCTATGGAAGGATCCCTAAAATTCCTTTCCTGTGATACCTCTGAAGAACCTGTTTTCTCTGGTAACAGTTGAATCCCCACTTATAGACTTCCATGAATTTGTATCTCCCACTTCTTGTTAATAATCTTATGTTATATCTGAGAGTCCATATTAGAACTGAGATATTAGAGAGAATAAGAATTACTAATTTACATTTCATAACATCCTTACCCATCAATTACTCTAATTGCTTTCCACAACACATGCAAGGTACAAGAAAAATACTAGTGAACTTTCTAAACTCATGTACCAGACCTGAGCTTGGAGTCCTTCTTACTCAGTTTTCCACAGGTACCCCACACACATCTCCCTCTTCACAAAACAGTGGATTTGTTCATCCTCCTTACATGTAGAATGAGCCCTAGCTTTATCTGATAAAATAATTTCTGTGGACATAAGGGTGATATTCTATTACAAATACAGAAATTCACTTTTTGAGATACTTTTTTTCTATATCATTGGCATAGTATTTTAATGCCTAATTATTAGTCATCTTTTATGATAGCATATTTGGATCATTTTTAATAGTTCTGATAACATTTAGTAGCCACTAACCAATGGAGTATCATAATGGAGTAAAATATGATATATTAATGTTTTAAAGTCTGGTATAAAGGAAATAATTATTTGAGAGAAGAATGGCTTGATTTGCAAAAGTTTTATTGCAACTATTCATATTTGTTTTGCCTATTTTGCCTCTCCTCTGCCTGGGCTCCTCCTTAGCTTTTAAGTATTGAAAACGAGAAAGCAAGCCCTGGCTGGCGTAGCTCAGTGGATTGAGCGCGGGCTGGGAACCAAAGTGTCCCAGGTTCGATTCCCAGCCAGGGTACATGCCTGGGTTGCAGGCCATGACCCCCAGCAACCGCACATTGATGTTTCTCTCTCTCTCTCTCTCTTTCTCCCTCCCTTCCCTCTCTAAAAATAAATAAATAAAACATTAAAAAAATATTTTAAAAAAAAAAGAAAAAGAAAACGAGAAAGCATTAGTGTTTTTCTTTTTCAGATATATTCATAATCCCCCACAGATTTCCATAAACACCCACATTAAGAGCTTTAGACAAGCAACATATATTAAGTGTTCCATTCTACCTACTTCTTTATCCTCATGAGGCCCTTTACCTGCTTTTCATTAGGCTGCCCTGATTCCTTTTTGACCCTAGATACATGGTTCAGTGCTTACTTTCATGGCTGGACTGATTCACATATTTCAACATAATTAACAACAATGAAAAGTAGTATTGGACCAAAAAAATCCTCACTAGCTAAACATATCATCAGCACACATATATTTAATGAAATTTTAAATGAGTTTCATTTTCCAAAATCTAATCTACTCATAAACTTGTTTAGTGTTGCATTTGTGAAGTTATTATAACCTTCAGAGAAGTGATTATTCTTTACTTACGATATGAGGTGTACATGTTTCTAATCCACAAGAAGGTTGCCTTGGTCAAAATATTTTTAGTGAGTTCTTAAAAACATTAGAGTTAAAAATCTTTATTTTTTATTGCTTCTTAGCATTTTGGCTAAGATCAAGTGTAAAACTTTTTTTTTTTCCATTCTGGAGCATAGTAGACAAAATATGTAAGGAATCAATAGTTTAAATGTCATTTCATTATTACTTAAAAATAAGAATATTTTAGTATATTAAGTACTATATCACACATACTTAAGTATTAACCTACATGAATTTTCACATCTGCTACTGAAAGTAATGTGGAGTTAGAAATATTAGAGATAAAGCTCTCAGAAATTAGAAAGAAAAAGTGTTATTAGATGAGCAATATCTAATTTATTTAGAGTTCATAGTCATTGCCTACATTTTCCAGGGCTAGCAAGCTCTTTATTTTTCTTTTAATTTTATTGTAATCATTGTTCAAGTACAGTTTTCTGTCCTTTACTCCTGTCCTAGCCCACCCACCCAGCCCTCCCCACCTCTCTTCCACTTCCACCCCCTCCCTAGTTTTTGTCCATGTGTCCTTTATACTTATTCCTGTAAACCCTTCCCCTTTTCCCCTGAAATTCCCTCCCCTCTCTCCTCTGGTCACTATCAGCCTCTCTCTAACTTGACACATTTTTAGGAAGCTAAACCGGACCAGAAAGAGAGAGAGAAGGAAGGAAATAAGGAGAAAGAGAGAGGGAGGGAGGGAAAGAAGAAGAAGGAAAAAGTAGAAGGAAGAGGATGAGGAAGGGTGGAGGATGCAGAAGCAGAAGAAAGAAGGAAGGGAAGAAAGAAAGAGAAAGAAAGAAAAAGAAAGAAAGAGAGAGAAAGAAAGAAAGAAAGAAAGAGAGGGAGGGAGGAAAAGAAAAAAGAAGAAGGAAGGAAGGAAGGAAGGAAGGAAGGAAGGAAGGGAGAATTTCCATAAATTGCTGGGTTTTCCTGAATGCAAAGTAAAAGTATGAATGTAATTTATAAAGAATAGCTTCACTTCTTACCTTAAAATTGATAGCCCATTATCCTGTGATACTTTGTTGGCAACTTTAGGTGATGAAAGATTTTTTTCACAAAAATGCATGCTTGACCCTCATCCATGTGGCTCAGTTGGTTGGGTTTGGTTATGGTTGAGTGCTTACAAGAAACAACTGAGCAATGTTTCTCTCCCTCTTTTTCTCTCCAAATCCCTCTTCTCTTCTCTCTAAAAAAATAAATACAATCTACCCTGGCTGGTGTGGCTCAGTAGATTCAACACTGGCCTATGAACCAAAGGGTCATAATTTCCATTCCCAGTCAGGGCACATATCTGTGTTGTGGGACCAGGTCCCCAGTGTGGGGTGCATGAGAGGCTACTGCACATTGATGTTTCTCTCCCTCTCTTTCTCCTTCCCTTCCTGTCTGTTTAAAAATAAATAAATATAATTTTTTAAAATAAATAAATAAATACAATCTTTTAAAAAAAAACTGCATGCCTTGCTGAGAGTTTCCACGTCTGTTAAGTGATAACTCCCAGCATCACTTACCCTCCAGCAGAAGTTATGTTCTAGATAAGAATGACGATAATAAGGCTTAAGTCTATTCAGAGAGCTCTCAGTCTCATAAGACAGGAAACATTCTCTTTTCACAGTACAAACTTGGGCGCCAATTTACATTTTCTATTTGCATTTGGTCAAGGAGCCCTTTGTATCTGCCCAGTTTGAAGGGACAAGAACAAATATTTGAAACAAAGTACCAGGTATACTGACTATGAGCACAGATTCTGCAGCCAGATTATCTGGGTTTAAGAGCTACGCTGTCACTAGCTGGCCAATTGACCTTAAACCGACTAGCATTTCTGTCTAAATGTCATTTGTAAAGTGAAGGTGGATACAATGATACTTATCTCCTTTTGTCCTTGTGAGGGAAAAATTAGTTCATATGTGTTAGAAGCTCCTTGCACATAGCATAGTTAGGATTGTTTATAAGTTAGCTATTATAATTATATTTTAGGCAGAGGTTTACATTCTTACTTTTTATTTTCTTTATCAAGCTGTTTAAAAGGAGTATTAATATTTTAGACTGAATCTATTAATTGAGTTCATATGTACATCTCTATTCTTTGGGGGAAAAATACAGGCTTGCTTACAAGATGAACTCTTGAACTTTGTAAAAGGATTTACACTCCATACTGTCTTTGATTGGACAATCTTAAAGGAGACTACCTATAAATAAAAAGAAAATATCACAAGTTAGATTAAAATGAGCCCTGTAGATCTCTCACATCTTTTGAATTACAGATACAAATTCAAGACTTGTTTACTACAAATAGAAGTGAAATAGAAGCTGGGATTTCATGTGTGATTTTACATATAGTCCACATGAAGCTGAATACATTTGATAACATTTTGTCATTTGGCACCTTAGCTTATTTTTATCCAGGTTAGTACTCATTGTAGTAATTTTCTGTTTTTAACTAATCTTAACTTCGCAAAACTTCAGCTTTAAAGTGATGTCCTATTTATTTTTTCTTATTTCATTAATAAAGAAGGTAAAAAACTCAGCCTAGACCTTATTCCCAAGATGACTCATTAAAAGTGTGATATGACTAAAAAATGTATCATTTGTTTTATGGTTCATTTATAGCCCTTCAAAATATCTGCAATCTCTTGGAACATTTTTGTATTGACAGTCTTTTGTATTTTAATCTTTAAGACAATTACATGTGGTGATTATATGAACAATAGAATCATTATAAATTTAAAATATTTCATCATTAATTTTAAGGTGGGCATACCATTAATTCATGCTTACACATGCTTATCATTTCATAGATATATTTCTCTTTCTTCCTAAATAGCAATTTGTTACATGTCTATGAGAAAAGAAGCTGAAATTCTCAGCTGTAAAATTTCACATTGGGTCTCTTTTGAATTCTTTTGTATAATCTCCCAACTATTTCAGATGTCTTCTCTCCTTGGTTTAATATAACATGGACCTGAAAGTCTAATAGTCAACAATTGAAAACTATTTTATATTCATATATCTCACTGAATATTATTATTTTTACTGGTGTACTTATTTTTTTCTAATATATTTGTTAAAAACATTCCTATCCTTTTTGACCGAAACAGCTAACACAGCCTATTATTATGGTCCTTATCTTTTCCTTGTATTTCATAATTGGTTCTTGGGTACTTTCAAATGGAACACTTTACTTTTTAACTTGCTTTTCTTTAAACTGTACTTTATGAGGTTATTTGTTGCTTGTGTTTTTATACAACACAAGATTCCTTTCACTTCCTTATGTTATATATTTTATGTTAAAAGACACTTTAAAATATATAACTCAAAACAGTCAAATATAAATTTAAAATGTGCCTTAGGAATTTATGTTATTTGTGATAGATGAACCTGTACTATTTTGACTTCCTTTTGTCTGTAAATATTGAATATAACTTACCCTGCTATTAATATCTTGTATAAAATACTTGAAATATAATATTTATAGAAAATAACTCTATAAAGTTTTTCTAAATGACACACATACTTCATTTTGCATAGAAAAGGTAATGAATCTAGATGCAAGCACTAATTGTGTGAAAATCAATCAAGGGTAATTCTTAATTTAAAAAATTATCTTTATTTTAATGTTTTCTTTTGTTCATTATAATGGGAAGATGGCAATTATACACAATTGTTTGCAGTAAAATTAAATATCAATTAAAACCAGGGGATTTATTTCTGTAGTTGTTTTTGCTTAAAATCATCACTCACAACTTTAAAGTAAAAAATTTTACTAGAGCAAATTTAGTTTTTACTTACATTTAAATTAGAAAGATATTAAAAGTGAAACATTTCTTTCAGCCCTTCAATAATTAACTTTAAAACACAGTGATAGCAGACTGATATTTTATTATTATCTTTTAAACTGTGTAATTCAGTAGAATATAAAATACTTTTAAAAAGTTGACAGTTAAAAATATTAGACTGTGTCAAGAATCCATATGCTGAAAAAATTTAAATTGGCACAAAAAATACCATTTTAAACACAACCATGAATTGTGCTTATAATATTATGGCATTTTATTTTATGTCATAATGTTTTATTTGGCAACCAGACTCAGAGATTTTTAACATTTGTATTATAATAAAAATTCAACATATTTTTAAATTTTGGAGTAAAATATGTAGCATAGTGAACTTCCTTCTAAATACTGTTACAAAATTTAGTAGAGTTTTGGTTCATCATCATACCCATAAAGCATTTCACATGAATAAATGGTTATACATTTTTATGTTTTATTATATTCTCAAGAAAAATATGAGATTCAATAAAAATAGTTTGTTACTTGTTTGCATGTGCTGCACATTGTTAATAATATGTGTTCCTGCCATCACCTAGGGAAGTACTCCTAGTGCAGCTCTTCCTCAGTATCTGTGGGATCAAAAGGGGCAGCATTATCTTTTTACCCAATTCTCCTACATACACCTCACAGTGTGTTGGAGTGCTATTGTTAAGCATTATTGTAGCAATCTATGTTACCCAGAGTTAACCACTCACATGAAAGACCTTTGTGATTGCTTGATGATGTCTGACATTATTTGAAAAGGAGTATCTTTGGAACCATAGTACTTTCTAAATATAGTGAAATAATTTAACAGTAGGAAATAAATGGATTATATCTATTTGACTCTGGTATTTCCTGTTTAATTTGGGTAAGAATATTACCCTAATATTAAACATTATGCTACAACAAACTCTTTAAACTGCTTTTGCTGCATTTAATATATTGGAGCAATCATGAGTGTGGACAATTTTAGTGGTGACTTAGATTCATACACAATATACATTTTAAGAGGTAGGTAGTATAGTCAAGGAGATTTTTAATATTATTTGAATTGTCTTTTTTTCTGCCTTATTATCTATGTGATTATTGTTCTATTTTAAGAAGTAGTCACTTTATTTCCTGATTCTGAAAAATATTGAGAGATTCTCACAGTGGACTCCACAGTCATGTTGGTGATACTATGTCAATTTTTTTATGAGGTGATATTTCATTGTGGTTTTGTTTTTATTTTATTATTATTAAATTTATTGGGGTAACATTGGTTAATATGTCATATTGACCACTTCAAATGTACATTTCTACAATACATAATTTATATATCACATTGTGTGTCCACCAACCAAAGTCAAAGAATCTTCAATCATCAAATATTTGGCCTTCTTTACTCTCCTCTACCCATAATCCCTTCCCTCTGGTAACCACCATACTCTTGTCTGTGTCTATAAGTTTTAATTTTATATCCCACATGAGTGAAATCACATGGTTCTTAGCTTTTTCTAACAGACTTATTTCAGCCAACAGATATATAAAAAGGTGTTCAGCTTCACTAGCTATTAGGGAAATGCAAATTGAAACTACAGTGAGATACTTCCTTCTACTTTTTAGAGTGGCTATTATCAAAAAGGCAAGTAATAAATAACAAGTATTGGAGAGGTTGTGGTGAAAGGAAACGAGTACTCACTGCTGGGAGGAATGTAAACTGGTACAGCCACTGTAGAAAACAGCCTGGTGGTTCCTCAACAATTGAGAACAGAATTACCATATGACCCAGCAATCTTTCTACTGGATGTCTACCCAAGAAACTTGAAAACTTTTATTGGCAAAGATATATACACTCCTATTTGTGTTAGTTGCAGCATTGTTCACTGTGGTCAACATATAGGAACAATTGAAGTGTCTTCAATAGAGGACTGGATAAAGAAGATGTGGTCCTTATATACAATGGAATACTACTGAACCATAAAGAACATAAACTACTGCTCTTTTTGACAACATGGATGGAACTTGAAAATATTATGCTGAGGGAAATTATGTCAATTTTAATGCAACATGTCTTGTAATAAAACTAAGTTTTATAATAAATAGAATTACTCAATGTTCTAAATAGCTGTAAAATATTTAAGTGATTTTACTATACTTACCTAAAGCTCTCAAATATTTGGTTTTCTTAAAATTTTGCTATCAAATTTAATACAAAGGATAACATATTTGTACATATGTCTTTGTACATTTTAAGATTAAAGTCCTTAAAGCGGAAATGATGAATCAAATTGTACACAGGTTTAAAATAACCTTGCATATTGTCAAATTGCCTACCACATATATTGCCCTAAATTAGAGTCCTACAGAATTATTTTCATAGCAACATTGGAATTTGTAATATTTTATTTTTAATTAATATAATAACAAAAAAAGCCTTATTTATCTTCATTTATAAATTACTAAAATGTATTTTAAATATTCATTTTTATTTATATTTTTATGTATTCAAATTTCAGGTTTTGTTTACTTATATATCTTTTGCATATGCATTTATGTTTTTATTTTTATTTATTCATTCATTCATTTATTTATTTTTATTCTTGTTCAAGTATAGTTGTCTCCATTTTCCCCCCACCGTCCCACCCATCCCTGCCTCCCACCCTCAAACCTACTCCCTTTGGCTTTGTCCATGTGTTCTTTATACATATTCCTTGATGGTTCTTCCCTTATTTTCCCCCATTATCATTCTCCTCCACCCCTCTGGTTACTTTTTATTTTTAATGATAACCATTTACCCCAATACCACTTTCATAATCCATATTTTTCTCATTGATTTCAGAAAACTTTCTCTTTCTCTTTACATCAGACCCCTTCCCTCAGTTTATACCAGTCTTCTGTACTTCACTGAGTATTTTACTTCAGACTTTATATAGTGGTGTTGATTGCTAGCATATGTTTTGATCAATGGAAAACATTGCTTGTCCTTTTTTTTTGCAGGAATTTTGTGAATTTTACCACATGCCTTTTTATCCCAATGACCTTTATAATATGTTGACAAGTTTCTATTAAGTGAATTAAACAGATAGACTTTTAGAATTTTCTTTGCTATTGGGAAATATCTATATAACAATAAAGGTAAATTATAATAAATGTGTTATTCTTAATTTTATTTTTCAATTTCAGTTTACATTCAATATTATTTTATATTAGTTTTGGGTGAATAGCTTAGCGATTAAAGACTTAACTGTAAGTCTTGAAACTATAAAATTCCTAAAAGAAAATATAAGCATTAAATCTTGGATAGTTCTGAGCAATACTTTTTTTCTGATGTATTTCTTTGGGTAAGGCAAAAAAAAAATAAACAAATGGGGTTTCATCAAGCTGAAAAGATTTTGCACAGCAAAGGAAACTGTCAACAAAAAAACCCCAAAACCTACTGCATGGGATACTATGTTTGTCAGTGATACATCTGACAAGGGCTTAATATTTAAAATTTATAAATGTAAATATTTATATATTTATATTAATATAAACACCTGGTATAATTAAACACCAAAAAATTTAAACAATCCAATTAAAAATAGGCAGAGGATCTGAATAAGCAGTTCTCTAAAAGAAGACATACAAATGGATAAAAGACATATTAAAAGATGTTCACCATCACTAATCATCAAAGAAAAGCAAATTAAAACCACAATGAGGTATCACTTCACACCTATCAGAAAGGCTATCATCAATAAATCAACAAACAGCAAGTATTGGTGAGGACATGGAGAGAAGGGAACACTAGTGTAGTGTTGGTGGGAATGCAGAAGGTGGCAGCCATTGTGAAAAACATTATGGAGGTTTCTCTAAAATTTAATAAATTTTGAATAGAATGAAATGGCCTTATGACCAAAAGATTACACTCCTGTACATATGCCCAAATAAACCCAAAATGTTAATCTGAATAAACAGGTATTTTAGATATCATACCTGATGACAGAATTTGCCTCCTGCTTTGTCTAGTTTTCTTTTAAATTTTTTATTAATTTTACTATATTGCAGTAAATTCCATAGGTTTTTGATAGTCATATAGTTATCTTCATTATTTTTACTTAGTTGATCTCAAGATAAAATGTTATTATAAATATATATGATATTGTATTGAATAATAAGTAATAATTTGAAACAGCCAACTTGTATAGGTATTGTAATGTTACCTTATCAAATAATAAAGATGAGAATTAAAGAAGTTAAGTACACATTCATATTACACTGTTGATAAGTGCCTGGGCTGTATCTTGAACCCATGTTTCAAGAAACCCAGTGTCTAAGCATTTCAGATCATCCTCTATCGATTCCTTGTATATTTAATGTTTAAATAGTCCTTTTACTGAACTTTTATTTCATACATATACACATTTTCATATAGTTAAATGTACACTATATATGCACATATGTATACATACATATAATACATACACTTTTATTTTCTTATAGTTTCTTAACCTATAAATAATTATTTTTCTCTTGCCTATCCAAATACTTATGCCATTTTGTTCTTCTTAAATTCCAATGATTACACTTTCAGGAATGTTTAATTTATTTTTTAAAATATTTTATTTATTTATTTTAGAGAGGGGAGGTGAGAGAGCAAGAGAGGGAAGGAAACATCATTGTGTGGTTGCCTCTTGTGCACCCCCTACAGGGTACCTGGCCTACAACCCAGGCATGTGTCCTAGACTGGGAATTGAACCAGTAACCCTTTGATTCACAGGCTTGGACTCAATCCACTGAGTCACACCAGCTAGGGTGTTTTCAGGAATGTTACAAAACATAGTGATGATGATAGACTACTTCATCTAGATTTTCACTATAATAAAAATATTCTTAATATTCTACCATTAAGAATAGTACTTGTGTTATATGACATATTTGCATGTGTTCTACTATACTGATTACTTTTATGATAAATAAATATCAAATTTTAACAAATGCCCTTTCCGTACATAGTAAGATATTTAAATATTTAATCCCTTGTCTATATGTAAATTATCATTACATTCCTGGAATATACTCTATACAATTAGGAATAATTATTTTCTTATCTTTCTCCTTCCTAATTGTGATTTCTATTTGCAATATTTGAATCCATTTTGTGTTAAACTGTTATAAACTACTTATTTACTCTCATGTGCTCTCTTTGTCAGTTTTCATTCAAAACATAATAGAGATTTGAAAACATGGGATGACCATCATATCATTTGGAGCAATGTAAATTGTATATGGCTCATCTTCACATTTATATTTTTAAATTTATATTTTGTTTTTATTATCATAGGTTGCTTTGTGGTTTATTTTGTTGAGATTTTTTAAAATTTTAGCTCTTTTGAGTTGTCTTTGATTTTTTTAAAGATTGTATTTATTTACTTTTAGAGAGAGGGGGAGAGAGGACAAAACAAAGAGAAATATCAATATGTGAGAGAAACATTGATCAGTGGCCTCACGCAAACACCTAGCAGGGAACCTAGCCCACAAGCCAGGTGTTGCTCTGGCCAGGAATCCAATCTGTGACCTTTCAGTTTCCAGGAGAATGCTCAATCCACTGAGCCACACCAGTTAGAGCGTCTGATGTTTTTGCTACTATAATTCATTCATAACATATTTTAACAATTTAATTAATTTCTTTTTTCTTAATTCATTTCTTATTTATTCTTTAATTACATTTTTAATTTAATTTTATTCATTCAGATATAGTAATGAATGTTTCCAAGACTATGAATTTTCCTCCGAGTACATATTTGTCTCACTGCCTTACATTTAATTTTCATTGATCTCAGAATAGTTATTGTCTAGACCAAGGGGTGGCAAATTGTGGCTAGGAACCAACTGATGTCAACTGACTATTTTTGTAAATAAAATGTTATTGGAACACAGAGACAACCATTGTTTATGTATTGTCTATGACTGCTTTCCAGCAGCAGTAGCAGATTTGGGTAACTGAAATAGTATCACATACATCAAAAATCCCAAACTATTTAATATATGTATCCCTAAGCAGTATGGTACAAGAGAAAAAAATAGGTGAGCCAGACTGTGGCCTTAGCCATGAAGAGCTTCAGCCTTATCTTGCTAGTAGACCTGGAACATAAATTGCATGGTAGATTTAGTCTCACAATGAAGAAAGAATGTCTGTCTTTTTATCCCAGTGTCAGTCTGTCAATTTGATGCACATGGTCTCCAGTTGAAAAAAGGGGCTTAATTTCACAGATAGGACAACACCTGTTTATGTGAAGTATATTCTTCAGAGAAGCTGCTTTGAGACATAACAATAAAACATCCAGCAGCAGAAGGATGGATGCACTTGTCAAATAAAGGCAATTTGGAGGAACACCAACAGCATTCACCAGTTCCTCTGTTGTTTCAGTCAGCTCTGTTTGCTTTGGACAGTTTCACTTTACCTAGTCACAGTGTGTCTGAGATTCTGGCAGGTTATAGTTTCACAAAAATAACATGATGAAAAATTGGACTATAGCTTCTACTGCTATGGTCGTTTCTGAGACTATAATAAGTACTCATCTTCATTATTTTCTATAACTTTAGATATAATTTTCTCCTGGCAAGCACTTCTGTTGATCAAAGTAGCTTATTTGGTGATATTATTCATGCCCATACCAGTAATGATTTAAGCACCTGGATACCATACACTTTTCAGTCTATTGTCACTATATTTGTTTACTTAAAAATTAAAAGTGGATAGTGGTATCCAAAGTGGATCACCTGAGAACCAAACATAGAATTCTCTACCCTTACTATTTTGTAATATCCCTATGTCTTCATATTGACCAGAGTCAATTTCTCCTACCAGTATGAGAACTACTTTCTGTGACCATTGGTTTGCCAGTGTAAAGTGACCAGGGATATTTTATAATACCTACTCTTGTAATAGAGTCTAAAATTCCATATGCATAAAAGATACTGGTAGCTCAGTTGAGTAGAGTGTTGTCTTGCCAAGGTTGAAAATTTGATCCCTGGTCAGGGCACCTATAGGAATCAGTCAATGCACAGGTAATTAGAACACCAAATCTATGCTTCTTTCTATCTCTCTCTATTCCTCTCTCTCTCCCTAAAAATCAATAAATGAAAATTATACAAAAGGATGCTGGTCATTAGTTTTCTTGTCTTTTGTTGTCAATCTGACTTTGATATTAGGGTAATTGTTGCCTCATAAAGTTACCACATTCTTTCCTCTCATCTTATACGAGTTTGAGAAAGATTGGTGTAAATTGATCTTTAAAATTGGATAAAAGGCTCTGGCTGGTGTGGCTCACTGGATTGAGTGCCGGCCTGTGAACTGAAGGGTCACCAATTCGATTCCCAATCAGGACATATGCCTGGATTGTGGGCCAGGTCCCCAGTATAGGGTGCACAAGAGGTAACTATGCATTGGCGTTTCTCTCCCTCTCCTTCTCCTCCCCTTCCCTTGTCTCTAAAAATAAACAAATAAAATCTTTAACAAAATAAAATAAAATTGGATAAAAGTCACCAGTGAAGCCCTCTGGTCCCAGGCTTTTTCTTTTTGTATGTGATTTGATTACTAAATCAATCTCCTTACTTATTATAGGTATATTAAGGTTTCCATTTATTCTTGAGACTGTTTTGCTAGTTTGTTTCTAAACATTTAGAACAACAAACTCCCTTGATTATTGTTTGTCTGGGAGTGTGAATTTCTCCTTCATTTTGAAGGATAGTTGTGGTGGATATAGATTTCTTGGTTGACAGTTTGTTTTTTCTTGTTTTTCTTTGAGCATTTTGAATGTCATCTGCCTTCTGTCTTCCATGGTTTATGATAATATGCCATTTTTATTATTGAGGATCCCACTATATTAGGAGTTACTTCTATCTTGCTGCTTTCACTATTCTGTCTTTGATTTTTGGCTTTAAACAGTTTGATCAGACTGTCTCTCAGTATGAATTTGGGCTTATCCTACTTGGAGTTGAATTTGTTCCCTTTTTATCTCTTTCCCCTCTTTCTGGGACTTCTACTTTGTGTGTGTTTGTACACTTAATATGGTCCCATGGATCTATAAGCTTTGTTTAGTTCTCTTCATTCTTCCTTCTGACTGTATCATCTCATATGACATATCCTCACATTTACTAATTCTATGTTCTTTTTGCTCAAATTAACCATTTAGCTCCTATGGTAAAATTTTCATTTCCAGAACTTTAATGTTGTTTTTTATTACTTTTATCACTTTCTGTCTCCACTTGTTTTACTCATTGCTTAGTTCTTTGAAGTTATTTTAAATTCATGATTTCAAGTTCTTTGTAAATACAATGTTTGGACCTCCTCAGGTCATTGTATATTGTTACTTTTTTTTCTTAGGGTAGGGCCATAATTTATTTTTCTTTGCATGTTTCATAATTAATTTTGTTGTTGAAAAACAGGGATTTTGGATATTTTAATGTGGTAACTGTATATAAGATTATCTTCTCCTGTTTTTTGCTATTGTTTTTGATATAGGCTTTGATTATTATGTTGATGTTGTTTTCACTTTTATGACTAAATATTTTATTCTGTCTTTTTGGTCATGTATATCCTCTGAATTCTTTGTTCCATTTAGCTTTGTGAACAGATATGACTGGACCTAGATTTTCTTAAATGTCTAGAGACAAAATTAAAATTCTCGAAATCTTTGCAAATCAAATCAACCTGGTGTGTGTTTGTATGTTTGTGTATGTGTGTTAGGGAATTTCTTTAACATTGAGTCAGTTGGTTTAATCCTCTACCTTTACCCTTTATTTACCATTTGCACAGAAGTTGAATGTTAGCCAAAGGTGAGAACATAGAGCCTTCTCATGTCTTTCTTGAGAATGCACACAGCCTGGGAATACATGTAACTTTTTAGAGTCCTGAGAATATGTTGGAGATTTTAAAAGCCTGTATTGCTAATCATTCTTTCCCCAGCCTGTCCTCTCCAGATTTTAGTTAGTCTTTGCTTGTCTCAACTATTACTAATTGCACCAGGCAATAAATATATCTGCCTATGATGTTTTTAATCAAATGATCACTAAGTAGCATCATTAACACTTAGAGAGTTTGAGTTAGGTGAGATAAAACCAAGTCTGTTGAGGCTTTTCTCTGTGAAAAACCAGAGAGGTCAAAATATACAATGCCACTTTTGTGTTTGTGTGAATGGCATCTGCTCTGCTGTCTCCAGTACTGGTACCTGTACTGGAGATGTTACCTGCTTTCTTCAAGGCTACCATTTTCCTGGAGAGGGGGAGATTAACCATGTGGCTTAGATACAACAAAATTCACTACTTCTACTGAGATAGAGATATTTTTTCTTGATTAAACATTCTCCTGGTACTAATAGGGTTTTTTATTAGTATCCAGAGTTCTAAAATAATTATTCTGAAAGCTTTGGACTTTTTTATTGCCTTAATGGACTATTTTTCTTTTTATTGATTTTATTTGGGTGATCCTGGTTAAAAATAATTATACAGGTTTCATGTGCACAATTTGACAACACATCATTGCTACACTGTATGTGTGTTCATCACCCCAAGTTAAATCTCTGTCCATCAACATTTATCCCCCCAATCCTTCCTCCACTTTCTTCTACCTCCCCTCTCCTGGCAATCACCACATTGTTGTCTGTATCTGTAAGTTTTTTCTATGTTGAATGCAGCATTATTTACAGTAGCCAAGATTTGGAAACAACCCAAGTGTATGACAGTAGATGAGTGAATGAAAAAAAAACCCATGGTACATTTACACAATGGAGTACAACTTGGCCATAAAAAAGAAGAAGGACATTAGGAAATTTTACCCTTTGCAACAGCATGAATGGCCCTGGAGAACATTATGTTAAGTGAAATAAGCCAGTTAGAGAAAGACAAGTACCACATGATTTCATTCATATGTGGAATCTGATGAATAAAATGAAGTGACAAGCAAAATTGTGAAAAACTCATAGATGGAGAGTAAACTGAGACCTGTCTGGGTTGGGGACTGGGTGTGAGGATGGAAGGATTGAGCAAAAAGAAAAAAAAAATAAGCAGACAAATTTTTGGTGTTGTTTATGCTACCATTTTCACTGATGTCCCTCCTCTGTTTTATTTTGAAAGTGGTGAATAATTTCTAGAGAATCATTAGGTTTGATTTTTTTTATAAACATTATTTGATTTTTGTTATTTATTTTTTAAAAATCAAGTTTATTGGGATGACATTGGTTAATAAATATATACAGGTTTCAAATGTACAGTTTTATGATATTTCATCTGTATATTGAATTGTGTGTCCACCACACAAGTCAAATTTTCTTCTGTCACTATATATTTGACAACCTTTACCTTTAATTACCTTTCATTCACTTTCTTATGGCCATGGAGAAGATTTAATGAATTTGATCCCAAAGACAAGGAAAGTAAAGGAAAACATGATTGAGTGGTATTGTGTAGTATGTTACAAATTAGATAAATTTAACCCTGACTTTGAATAGCTGAAGTCAACTAAAAATATTTTAATATTAGTGATCTAATTTTGGGTTTTCCAAACATAAACCCTGAGGAAGAAAATGGTTGTAAGCAAGCTGTTTAGAGAATGATACCAGAAAGCACTTTGATGGACAGTGAAAAAAAGAAAAGGAGAAAAGTCAAGGAACTATTTGTATAAATAAGATGCTGGTATGACCAACTGGTGTTCAATCATCCTGGGAACCTTCTGGAGGAGCTTGTGGAACATGTCTCAGAAACATATTGAAATGTAAAAAAAATGGAGTGTTTGTCCACAAAAACTTCATCATTCACTTTTAGAATCATCCCTAGTGCATTCATTTCCTGGCATTTCTGAACTACTAGGTTTTAAGCATAGAATAATCTAGAGACCCAACCATTGATAGATTTTCAGAGACTCACTGGAATTTGTCAACCTGTAAAGGAATAAACAGCCTGTTGTTAGTAACTTCTGAGAGAGAACAAAGGAAAATGGATGGAGCTAATGATATTTTAAATGTTTGTTAATATAATAATAGAAATATTCAATATTATAAAAATGAACTTTCCATGTGAACAATTTTCTCTCAGTTGTATCTAAATCATTACAAATAGGATGTATCAAGGAAATTAAAATTATAAGACACTTTAATAGAATTAAAGTTAATTTGATTCTACTTATAAAATTCGTTCAGTAGATTTCTGCTAGATAGTCAATGCCAAAGTTCACCATGTGGGAAGAATGAATACAATTAAAATATTATTGACACTTCAATTTAATTACATAACACAAATGTGTCCATAAGATAACACAAAACTTTCTAGTAATGTACAAATAATTCTAACATTTCAAATTGCTTTACTGAACTAAAATTGAAGAAATTTTAAATTTAAAATTTTAAAACAGATAATATTTTCTTATATGGTTAATGCAAAAAGATTATTTTGACCAATGGGATAAATATTATAATCACCCTAATATTAAAATTTTTAAGACAACAAAAAGAATATATCTTTTAATAAAAAAGATTTTATGTAAATGAAATGCCCAATAATCTTCAATAGATCATTTATCTTATGAAGATTTATACCCTACTTCTAAAAGTATATGTACTATATGCTTTTTATCCTTCTGTATTCTAAGAGTGTTTTTTAAACATTTATATTTTAGTAAAAGAAAGTGGCTTTAAATCATACTCTCTTCCTATGGACATCACCTTAATATGTCAAACACAACTAGAAATTGCACAAAAATGTCAGCAGCAAAAAAAAATCTTTATGTTTTTCTGTTGCTTTTTTGCTTTCTTTTTGCTTTTTTTCAGATTTTATGTTATGTTTCAGACTGGAGACTAAAATCAATCCAGTGGGTAAAAGAAAAATCTTTTCAACAAATGGAGCTGAAACTTCTGGATAAGGAAATGGAAAAAAATATATACAATCTCAACCACTACTTTATGTCAAACACAAAAATTAAGTGGAAATGGATCATAGCCATAGCAACAAAAGTTAAACTCTAGAATTCCTAGAAAAAATCTTAAGAAAATATTTTGGGTGGTAAAGTATTATTGGACTGAAGTGGAAAACACCATCTTTAAAAGTATATAATGATTTCATAATAATTCAAAACTTTGCTCTTTAAGAGAGACAATTAGCAAAGTGTTTAATAAAGCAGCACTTAGAAAACCTATTCATAATAGGAGAGGGTATAGTGGGGATAAATGGTGATAGAAGGAGACTTGACTTGGGGTGGTGAACACACAATAAGATTTACAGGTGATGAATTATAGAATTGTAGACCTGAAACCTATGTAATTTTATTAACTAATGTCACCCCAATAAATTCAATAAAAACACATTATTTTTATCCAGAATATATAAGGAAATCCTGTAGTGCATTAACAAAATATGAAAATAAGCAAAATATAGATAAATGATTTGAACATACACTTTCATGTAAGTACATGAAAAGATTTTCAACATTATAGTCATCAGGGATATTTAAGATAACAAGAAGATACAATTATATACCTTCTTTGCAATGGCAAATCATTCAAAGGCTGACAACAAAATATTGGTGAAAATAGAAAACAATGAAACTCTTATGCATTGCTATTCAGAATAATTAATGGTTAAATGACATTGGGATACTATAATGTAGCATCTTCTCTATGAAACAAAAGTAACAAAAAAACAATTCTACACCTAGGTATTCATCCAATAGAAATACAAACATAAACCAAGAAAAGATATGTAAATGAATTTATATAGTAGCTACATCATAAGGGCACCAAACTGGAAACAACCGAATGTGCATTACCAAAATGGACAATTTGTACTATATTCATTCAACGGACTATGTCTATTAATAAAGTGAACAAGTTACTAATACATAATACAAGAAGAATGAATTGCTAAAACACTACTATGAGTAAAAGTCTGACACAAAACAGTGAATATTGTAGTATTCCATTCATTTATAGTTTTAGAACAGGTAGAGCTAAAGTGTGGTGATAGAAATCAGAACTGCACTTGTCCCCAAGGAAACAGAAATTAATTGGCAAGGGACCCAAGAAAAAAGTTTGGGCTGCTTGAAATATTCACCACCTTGAGCAGCGTGTGGATTACCCCATTTGTCAAAAGTTATCAGGCAGTCCAGTTTAAAATATAGCTGACATTATTTTAACTAAAATTCCATTATATCATTATCAAAATATTATGTTAAAAAATCTTTGAGAAGACAGGTATAAAACATTCTAGTGTTACAGAATGTACTAAAACCTCTAAATACAGAACATAAAATATCATTGATATACATTAATATTAATTCTTATTAAAGTATTTCTTTTTAAGGATCTAACCAAATTAATTCTACTGGAAGTTAATTTACTAGAGAAACATATTACTGTATTTTTCAGACTATAAGATGCACTTTTCTGCCCACAAATTTGTGATGAAAATGGGGGTGCATCTTATAGTTCTAATGTAGCTTACATGGCTCACTGTGTTGTGGGGTGGTGGAGCAGAGTGGTGGAGCAGAGTCACAGGTTATTCAAAATTTTACCACATTTTTTGCTTCAAAATTTTTTTCCATTCTCCTCCTCTAAAACCTAGGTGCATCTTATGGCCCTAAAAATACGATATTTTCTAAACTGGTACAATATATGCTAGGAATAACATAACTCATTAGCTTTAAGGCTTTTCTATAAATACATATATATACACATACATGCTGTTTATATATATATAGTTATATATTAGTTTGCAATGGTATAAAATATCAATTTTGATCAATTTAACATATTAAAATAGAAAAATATAGTAGTAAAACAGAGACATGCACATTCATCGATGATATACTATCACAAAGTTCTGAGCATGTAGTCAGTATTCAAATAGTATAAGACTTTTTATTGGAATCCACTGTTATCAGTTTTCAACAGTTTTCTGCTATGAGTTATTTTGTAGTTACTCTACAGCTACACCACCACCAATCAATCAAGTCAAATAGTATTTTGTGACAAATATTCAGCTGTGCTAGCTTAGAGCTGTTATTTATAAATATTTTGTGAAGCTACATTTTATTATGTGTACATTTATTAATAAACTCAAACCCTTCATTTAATCATATTTACCCATAATATTTTATTCACATCAAAGAAGCATTAATGACATTAAGTGTATTTATTTGTACATAAATTGATTATATCTTTGTCATTTGTATTTGTGTCCCAGAGACATTAAAATGAGCTCCATTAAAATCATTTATATTCTCTTTGCAAACTTTGAAAAAATTTCTAAAAATAAGTCATCCATAATGTTTAAACTATATAGTTTCAGTGTTCTTACAAGAAAATAAAATATGCCATATAAAATCAAATAATCATCAATACAGAATATTAAAATTGAATTACAGTCAATCCAGCTTTGTCAGATGAAATTTTTATCTTCATTTAGGAAATTTCGAAGCAGATTCAACTTAAGGTATGTTCTCTTGATAGTTTACTGGCAGGTAGAGGCATTTAAATATGTTCAATGCAAAGCAGGATGAATAATATTTTAGTACAAGTATGTTTCAAATATTGTATGGGAAATATACTAAATTTACTTACTTATCTAAAGTTCAAATTTCATTGGGCATCTTGAATTTTTTTCTGATAACTCTATTGAGGAGGTGAGTCAGCAGTTGAGTTTTGAAGAAATATGTTAAATTAAAGGAAATATGGGTCCAAATAATTGGGCTACACATTTCTTAAAACCAGCACATAAAATTTTCATAGTGCAGCTTCTTCAGAGTAGGCAGCAAAATGTAAGCTTGGGAGCAGCAAATAATGGTGGAGACCCAATCAGATACAGACTCTGTGTGCTGTGGAAAGAAGTCTGAATGTTTTGCTGAAGTTATGAAGTTAAGATATCAAAGGAGAGACATGTTAGCAAACATTTAAATCATTCCAGCCACAATGAAATCAAAGGAATTTTGAGGGTATGATCAGAATTAGTGTGGTCACTTCTGAGCCTAGTACATAGAAAAAAGAAAATTCTTTATGTGCAGAAATGATGAAAGATGGTTTTTAAGGAGGATAGAAGGAAGGGAAGAAAGTTTTATTTATTGTAGGTACATCAATTAGCTGGCTTTATATGCCAGTCAGATAGATGTATAGCAGTAAAGGTGAGGGAAGAATGACGACTCTCAAGTTTCTCTTTTGGGAAACACAGGAAGTAATGATGCTGTTTACTTAGCATATGATTTCAGGATAAGGGTAGTGTTGAGAAGGAGGTTGTGAGTTCAGCTTTGGACATGTTGAATTTGAGGTGAATGTACAATATTCAGAAGAATTGTAGAACATGAGGTTGGATATATGGCCCTGGAATTTGCTGAAGATGAACATCTTGGAGGTATAGGCATAGAAATAGTAGTTGAATATATGGAAAAAGATGTAATGTTTCAGCAGGTATATGTATCATAAAAATATTTAGTCCAACCTATAATACCATTATTTGCAAACCTCATTTACTTCATATAATAGTTTACCATATAAATAAAGGCATTAGGTGTTTAAATAAGTCATTTCTAGACAAGTACCTTAATATTCTTTTAAACAACTTTACAAGATAGATGTTATGATCCCCATTTTCCAGATAAAATATTCAAATTAATTGAGAGTAAACAATTTGATCAAGGTTGTACAGCTAGTAAGAAAGTAGAGGGGCAGCGATGTTAACTCAGATCAATATAATTCCACAGCTTATAGTGTTTTGGTTACATCATTTAAGACCTTAACCTCTACACAGACAGCACTATTACTAACAATGTGTCATTTGAAAAACAATGAATGAAGTAGATCATTTTTAGCTAATGTTTGATTCTAAAATTTAAATATGATACCTAACTAAAATTTTGAAGGCAGTGATTTATATGGTTATAAATACAAAGGTAAACAATAAAATATGCCTACATTTAGGTAAATGAGTAAAACATCAATGGCTCAAATTTTTAAGTTACCAAATTATGGATTAATAATATATTATGACATACAAAATAACATTAGGAAATAAAAATTTTATTAAAAAGAAACATAATTAAGTTTGTTGATTTCACCAGCTAACATGAAAACAATAGAAGAATGGCAAATATGTCAAGATTATTTTAATCATGCCCATCAGTGGAGTCAGATGGTAAGAAATCATTAAGGTGTCTATGGGTTTTAATTTGTGTAGAGACCTCAAGTTATTTCCATTTTCTAATATATTTATTAATAGCATACCCTTTTTTGAAAGTATTCCATGTTAAATGATAAATTACTTTGTCTCCTCACCTATGAGATATCCCAATAGTATGCCAGAGTTAGGATGGGGAGACATAATTAGATATTGTCACACATAAGTGTGAGTCTAATTCTCTTCCTTCTTCCACATTTTCCCATGTAATATTATCTACCTGTGAATTTTAATCATAAAGGAATCTATTTATATGTATACCTAATATCTCTACCTATTTTGGTACTTATCTAGCTATATTTATAATTTGTTTTCTTCTATCCTATAGCATAAGATTCCAGTATTATTAATGGTATGCTTCTCACACCTGTGCTAACTGGTAGGTTTTATACATATTATTTCTTTTCATTCTCACAGAAACTGTGGATTTGATAGTGTTTTTAGTTAAAATAATCAGAGAATTGCCAGGCAGAATAGTTTAATCTCTAATGCTTGTGAAGATCCTAAGCAGAAAAAGAGGGGTTTGAACCTGGATCCCAGTCTACATGGCAGCCTCGTGTCATGACAAGCAGCTCAAGCATTTGATTGCCTTTACCTCATATCTAATGAGAAAAATTCAGAAAAATGCAAGTTTTTGTAAACTCTATACCAAAAAAAGTGTAGTCAAAACAAGTATAACCAGCTCTTTAACAGATAAATATATATGTAGGAACTTAGCTGAAATTTCATATGTACACATCAAAAATAGATCGGTGCTTAGTAATTCCTCCAGGCCCTATAAGGCTGAACAGACATCCTGATGGGAAGCTTGACTAGGGTGTATTGGCCTTTGGAGGCATTAAGCAAGTATAGGGAACATTTTTGTTTATCTCAGTTATTAAGGGATACTGGTATTTAATGGGTTGGCAAGGAATGCAGTCTGCAACCATTCTATAGAAGGACAAACTACTCTTTGTTTTATATGTGTTTGTAATGTCCTATCAGACATTTATAAAGATGAAAAATATGTTTATAGTAAACTTAACTTGTCATTTAACTTTCTTTACATAGGAACAGATTTTTCTATATTTTCAAGATATCATACATTTATTTCAAGAAATGCAAATGCTAGTAGAGTGGAAAGAAATTTTAATTTGTTTTTTCAGGAACTTAGAGTTGTCTTTAATTTTGGATACTATAACATCAATAGCAGCTCCCTCATGGTATTAGATTTTCCAATACAGGATATTTGTATAAGGCTGCATTTGTAGCAGTCAGATTATAAAGCATGTATCTTACTACTTCAGCATGTCTTCTAATTTTGTTTTGCTTGAATGTTTACATATTGAAATTTATGTTATTTTATTACCAGTGACTTTATTATTTTTCCTTATATTATAGCTATAGTATTATTGATCTTTTGAAATTATATTTACAGATAGGCTGTATTACCTATGAATTTCATTTCAGGGTAATAAAAGTGGCATTAAAATTATTATTTTTAATGAAAATTATGTGTTGGGTCTGCAAAAACTACTTCCTCAAAGGAATAGAGGAATGTTTGTAGGACCTTGGAGAATTCGGACTAGTAGACTTCATAAATTCTGAGGAGCATATACTGTAACCTAATTTAAAATAGAAATTTACTTGTCACATAATAGTTCATTGATGGTGCTTGCTATTTTGTTATAAGGGCTTTGAACACCCTGTTTATTACTATTCACACTCAGAATATTCAAGGAGCTAGTTGGATCTCCTTGAAAAATTGGGATATCACAAATATTACCTATATTATTACATTGTACTTCACCGGGAAGATCCCTTCTTCAAGACTGAAGAACTCATCCAGACAATCAAAAGTTTCTTGTCTGGCAATTGTCTTCAGCAATTAGAGATTACTTTTCCTAAAGATAAGTTCTCTGCCCTGGATGTCTGTGTTCATTAACTTCTAGATACATGGTGTATAGTCTCAGCTACCTTGCTCCAAGTTAGGAACACTTTGAAAAACCACCCCAGTTTTGGCATTCCCTGTGGGGTCCTCTGATGTCTTGTATTTGTACCAGAAACCCTAAAACTTTTTAATCTTGCTACGCTCTCATAGATATTGTTCCCAAGAGCACTAAACTCCATGTCAGCCTTAGCTTTCTGAAGAAGCCAACCTGGGAGACTCAGACTCTGGGTATGTTAGCATGTTAGGGGTAAGAATTACAAGTGAATGAATATATATTTAAATAAATATGTATGTAGGTAGAAACATAGATGATATATAGAAAAGTGATAGATAACCATTTTTAAATGGTTCTAAAGAGTCATATCACTTTATAACTTCATACTGAAGATGAGAAAACTGCTGTCTTGTCTTACATTACTCATCCAAAGGCCTATGGCTAAAGAGTGGCGGAAGTCCAGGTATTGAAGCCTCCATACAACCAAACCAGGACTTTCTGCCCCCAAAAGGACTGCGAAATTTAAATCTACAATATTACGTTACTCTTTTGATCAGGTCCCTTTACTGTTTCTCAGCTTTAACTACCACTCTATTTTCTCAGCATCCACTATATAAGATATTAACATGCAGATCTTTTTGATAATATGTTGCATATATTGTTGAATAATTACATTGGATCCTCTTTTGTTATTTACTTAATAATTGATATAACATTATTTCATGAATTATAAATTCACCAAGTTTTGATCAATATAGTGATACATTTATTAATTTATAAAAATCTAATATTTCATTAGAGATAATTTTATTGCCTAAAGGTGAACATATTAAGAATAATATATGCCTGGGTTCACTTTCATCTTCCTTTTCATGAGGGTGATTTACCTCATCATAAACACACATTCTTGTGTGCTAAATGATATGCATTAATATTGTGAAATATACTTCATAAACTTTTACAACCCCACTATTCCAATTACATCTGGCTTTAATTTATCATTTTAGTTTATTATTAGTTTTCCCAGTCTCTAGGCAATTTTGTATGTACTCTTTTTGACTTTATATCTGTTTTTCTCTTTCTTTACATCTGGCTTTTTTGTTTCTGGTATCATCGAGATAAGTGACAACTAGAGAGCTGTTTATCTTTTCATTACCTAATGAAGTGGAAAGATGAAAATCATCACCACAAAAACAACAAAAAAAAAAATTAAAAGGAAGAGAAGAGAGGAAATGGTATTTTTTTTCATGCTCTGGAGTATAAAGAAGCATTCAAATTCTGTGATTATGCAGGTTTTCCAAAATCATATGCTCATAGCAATATAGTACCTGTACTTGCTCTTTCATTACCATCCTTTACCATGCAACTAACACTACATAAATGTATATTTGAAAGGTATCAGGCAGGCCTTTGGTAATGGCTCTTTTCCTCTATGTAGAATTTCCAGTGACATGTCTAGTTAGAAAAAGATATTATTTACTAAAATGAATTCATTAGTGTGAACTTTCAGCATTAGTGGATGCTGAAACAATGAATTCATTTAATTAATAGACTGTTTTTGGCAATAACATATCCCATATATGGTTTTATGATTAGATGCTGGAATACTATTCAGCTGTGATAAAGAAGGAAATCCTGCCCAATTGTGACAACTTGGATGAAACTTTAGGACATTATGTTAAGTGAAATAAGTCACAAAGAGAAAGACAAATACTGTATGATGTCATTGATATGTGGAATCTTGAAAACCCAATTCATAAAAGATAGAGTTGTAGATGGCAAGGGCTAGGGATGAGAGAGAGAAGGATATGCTGGTTAGAAGGCATGGACTTCCAGTATTTAAGATGCATAAGTTCTGAAGACATAATTAATAGCATGGTGATTATAGCTAATAATACTGTATTATATACTTACAAGTTGCTAAATGAATAGACTTTAAATATTTTCAGCACAAAATAGAAAGGTAATTATGAGGTGATGGAAGCATTAACTAATACTAGTATGGTAGTCATTTTACAACTTATAATGCCATCAAACCAACATGTTATACACTATAAATGTATATAATGTCATATGTAAACTATATCTCAATAAAGTTGGAAAAAAACAAAAATGTACTTAAAAAACAACCATGTAAATTTCTAAATTATCTAAAATAAAAAATATATAGGATGTTTTATAGGAGAAAGACAATTTTACTTTTTTTAAAAAATATACCAACATTGGTTGAGGGAAGGAGCATATGGACCACGTCCTAAGCACTGGTATTAGATGAGGCTAGGCCTAACCAGGCCTTGAGAGAAGCAGTGGACCCTGAAAGAGGATCAGGAAAGTCCAGGGATGGGACTTTGTTGGGGACTTCCCTGCCTGGTCTCAGGAAGCTGCAATCCCCTGTGACTTAGGCTGAGTGAAAGACCTCCGAACCAAGAGCCACTAAGGAGACAAAACTTATTTCCCTGGCATGAATGCTGCCTGTTCTGTGCCTAAACCTCCTATGCTTGATTAGTTAGCCAATGACGGGTAAGATTTCCCATAGAGGGAATCATCTAAGACAGGCATGATCACAAGGAGGCCTCTGGGAAGAGATTTGGGGCTGTAGAAATGAAGGGGTGATGGACATCAACCCCTGCCCCCTTGGCTTTGTCAAAGCCTGAGTCCTTGTTCTCAGATATGAGAAATCCAAGTTTCCTGGCTGCCTTTGTCTCCTTTGTTGACTCAGGCCTGCGGAAATAAGAGGGGCAATGCAGCCCAGACCAGAGATGGCAGACCCCCAGGGTAATCAGGCCTGGGACATAGAATATGCAAGATCCTGTGAGATCTGTTTGCTAGAGGATGATTAGATTAGAATTGGAAGGCACAGACAGGAAACCAAAACTAGCCCTTTGAGCCCCGTTAGTCCTTTCAAATGTTAAAACTCCAATCTCTGCCCAGAATCACAATGAGGGTTTTGTCTACACCTTTGAAAGTTACCTACTTCTTTTGATCTTTTCTGCCAGACTGTGAATCCACAAACTAAGTCGGTATTCTTAATAAAAATCTGCTTGGGAATGGAAATGGAGCACTCTCCACTAGAGAGAGTGGCTGTTCTGTCCCTTTTTCCCCACAGGACCTGGTTGTCTCTGTGAATGTTTTTCTTGTGTTTCAATGAGCATCCTCAGCAGAGATGGATACTGCTGGCTGGTATCCACCACAGGACTTTGATCTGTTAGCACAAGGGACCATCTGCAGCAGTGGCAAGACTTGGAGACAGGATAATGGGTGGCCCTGTTCTTCTCCCCCTGAGCAGTCTAGGGAGGGGCTCATGGCAGGAAGCTCCCTGCAGGTGATCATCTGAGTGTGATTCCTAAATTCACAGACCACTCTGACCCTTCCCTCTAGTCCCCTGTAAACATGAGAATGGTCTCACACCTGAAAAATTCCTTAAGACAAATAAATAATATTCTGACAAATCCAAATATTTTAATTTATAGAATTTTAGCTTCTCTTATATAACCTGAGTATATATTTCTATATTTTCAAATTGAATCTCATATTAATTCCTTCCTTTCCAACCATCATCTTACCTTAATGTCTAAAAATTTTACACCTGGATAATTTTCTTTCTCCTGCTAGTTTATTTTCTATATGATCCATTGATAAAATGCTGTTAAACACATTATGCATAACACTGTAATTTTAGAACTTTGTTCATAATTCTTCAATATTTTCTCACTGATTATTTTGCAACTTTATAACTTTGCTAGTCATTCCAATTTTAGAAGAGTCTGGTCTCAACCTATTTTGTCAATATAAAGTCTAGTTTTATATTATAACATTCTTTTTGGTGAAAGTGATTCAACTTAAACTAGCTTAAATTAAAAAGGGAAATTTATTAATACATGTAACTGTAGTCATAGAAAAAATTCTAGTACAGTTACAATTTGATGTAATAGTCAGTCACCAGCCAAATTTATATCACGTGCCATCCCTGCTGGGTTAACATACCAGCACCAAAATTACTGCCAGTAGCTACTAGCACTGCCTACTTTATCACTGGCATATTTCTGGGAAAAACAGAATTGTGTCCAAGCAATCTCAGAAAAAGTTCAGGCATTCATATTATTGAATCAGCTTATGTCATATATTCTCATGAGACAGATTAACCTTATTGCTTTAAAGAAATCCTAGTTATATTGGTCACTATAACCAGGAGTGGAATTAATTCTATGTAAATCTCATGGCTAAGAATTTGGGGAGAAGAATTTTCCAAGCAAAGTTAAAGCTTCTTTTGTCAGCTAAGAATGCTGTCCAGAAAACAACAGATATATATTTTTTCCTTCCTTAACCTGATTCCACCCCTACCAATATAGTTTCCTCACTGCATCTTGAGGATTCCACAGTATTTTCATCCATTTGCTTTTCCATTCTTGTTTTCACATCTTAATGTATTTAAATCACCCTATATACATAGTTCAACTTCAAGCTCTCTTGATTTTCCAGTTCATGGTTGCGGTGCTAGCTTCTAGATGGTTGCAGTCATTTAATAATCATATGAAGTACATTTTATTTTTCCAATTTGTCCATTATTTAACTTACGATATGTAAGTAGCCAATCTCATATACTTAAATTTTAAAAACTTAACAACAGGGAACCTGAATTAATTGTTTTGACATTTTCCAAAAATATCCAACCTTATGAAATGCTGTGCAAATTTATTCCCAGAAAAGACACTAATTTGTTTTATGAGTTACTTCAGAGGCCAAAGGAGATACAATACAGAAGGTTAAACTCAAAATAATTCTATTTGGGGATCCATCAGTATTGTATTTTACATAACATATGCAAAATATTAATAGAATATTACTTTATATAAAATCTTCTCTTTTAGTATCATTACACAGACATTTCATTGAGGTTAATAGTTCCCTAAATAGCCAAAACAATACTAAGAAATAAGAACAAAGTAGGAGGCTACAAACTTTCTAATTTCAAACAATACCATAAAGTTCTAGTAATCAAAACAATATAGTACTGTCATAAAAATTGACATATAGACCAATGGGACAAAATTAAGAGCCAAGAAATAAAATCTCACATTTACAGACAACTAATATTTGACAAGATTATTGAGAATACTCAATGAGAAAAGAATAGTCTCTTTAATATACTACATTGGGAAAAGTTGATAATCACATGAAAAAATTTGAAATTGGGTCCTTATCTTACACTACTCACAAAAATTAACCCTTAATGATTGTTGAATAGATTCCTAGAAGTGGGAATGATTTTTTTAGTTGGGCATTGAAAATTTTATAAATTATTAATGTGTCTGTTGTTTAGAAAAATGACAATATAAAATACAGTAATATGATAGTAAATAATAGACTTAAGTGTATTCCTATTCTACAATGACATATAAAGTTATAATATTATATTATTGTCATTTTGTCATTAGTGAAAATTGTAGGTTGAACAGGGACTGGAATACTATTGGGATGACAACTCATTATAAAAGTAGAATTTATTGACATTTTCCCAGAATTTGTAAAAAAAAACGGTTAGTTGTTGACCTTACACAAATATTGAGTGAATTAAAAAAATAATAGTACAACTAAATTTGTAATTGAAACTATCAGACATTAAATATGTAGATTATATATTTTTCCAAGTTTATTCATTATTTTTATTGTTGTTCAGTTATACTTGTCTCACGTTTTTCTCCATTGCTGTCCCCTGCCCTGTCCCCTCACTCCTAGAGTCAATCCCCCCATTGTCCATGCCCATGAGATTATATTTTTATACTCTATAAAATTAAGTACAAGTGAATACATTGTATATATTTTGAAATACATATTAAATCAATGACACTTCATGTATTCATATTTAATCTTAGTCTTTTCTTTTTAGTAAAAGGTTCTTATTCATTTTCAATATGTATATCATAAAATACTTGATAGAAAAAGTATTTTCTAGTTCAGAGTTAATTATTTTCAGTACATTTCAACATAACATTACTTCTGAATATAGAATAAACCGAAGGAAATGAGAAAGAAACTACTGTCTATATACTATGTACTATGCTATAATTTTTCAAAAAAAATATAATTCAGTAATTATCATTATCAATTCACTGTTTTATGACATTTTTAGTACTATTTTTCTCTCAAAACTACTAGATTTTCACTTTCTAAGTATTTAAACAAAATTATGTAAACAATATTGTAAGCTATCAATGGCTTTCAATAACAGCCCCTTCATAACAACAAAAAGAAGTTATCAGTACCAACATGCTTTAAAAGTGAACTCCAAAGTTCAACTGAAAAAAAAATCAACACATATACAAAAGTAGCTTAGAACTCTGTAATAATTTTTACATATATAAAATTCACATATGAGCATATGAAAATGATTACTACCCAATTTTATGCTTCATCTCAGTTTAACAAAATGCCCAAAGTTCTATAGGCCATATATGGTAGAGATGAGCCTCAGATATCAAAGACTAAAGAAGAAAATCTATTACATTTGTTTATATTAATTTGAAAATAATAGATCAATGTCTTCTGAGAGATATATAAGTTTCTGAAATGTAAAATTTATTTTTATCATTTCTTACATAAAAACATCTCTATAGGTAAGTGGTTATATACAGTTATAACAGGATTTCTTATTTTTAAAAACATCTTCAAATTATCTCTTTTTAAAAATACACATATTGATTCAAATAGCTACTGAATTTGTGAAGGGATTTACACTACTTTTATTTCATATTGCAAAATGATCTTTGAAATTGCATGTCATCCAAAATATTATGTTTATCAAAATCTCTTTTCACTGATAACAACGTTCGTTATCAGTATTGTTTTTGTGTTATTCAAATTTAACAATTTTTAAAAACCTTCAGGCCACTTTTCTATGGTATTGTCTTGGATAATTTCGAACAATATCATAGCCTGTAGCTATTCCTTTAATGTGCTGTTTGCATAGACAACAGAAATTTCTTATTATTTATAGCCAGTTTCTTCGATATATTTATTTTATATCTGTCATCAGAGGCAAACTTTTGATTATCACAATTTCTGTTAATCAGGTATGATATGTTATTTATCAGATCCTCATTTCTGTGTATTACCAACAGCTGACAGCTTGTTGTTTCTCGGTATATTTTACAGTTTTAGAAATTTGATAACTGATGTCCATTTTCAAAGATACATATTATTAGTATAATAATTGATGAGATATAAAATATTTGCTAGTGCTTAATGACTGAGAAAAGTACATATACTTCTGCAGTAGGTATTCTTTCAAGGATGTCCACAGTGCAGTTTGACATAGAATGATGTGTATTCAGTGTCAGTGGTGTCATTTTTAAAATATGTATAATAAAGGACTGCAGTGAAGAAGTGATGTATAGCAATTAGCAACTTCACTCTGTATCTGTTGACAAACTATCTTTCATAAATGGAAGTAACACAACTCATGGAAACTGAAATGTCTAAACTAATTTTAGGGGGGAAAGGAAGCTACTGAGATGCCAATAGTTAAGAGTGTGAAATTAGTAATGCTAAGTTACATTTATATGAATCACATGTTTTCAGGATAAACTTCTCAAATTGTGTTATTTGGGTTGAACATTGTTAACTTCAATATCTGGGCACATTTTCAAAACTAAAAAGAAAACCTTGGTAATGGTTAAAGTGGTTATCAAGGAAGCTTCATGTCTCTAGAATACATCATTACACAGAAAAATTTACTTAAGACTTTGCAATACAGAAGTTTATATCCAAAAGGTGAATTAGAACTCTAGCCCTATCTCATTACAAAATAGCTTTAATAAGACTTATGTTATTTTATATTTGGTGTTAATGTTCAGCTTTAGACATTTAGTTAATATGTCTGAGCCTTTATTTTTTCACCAACAGGACAGAAGAATGACAGAATATTCTCTACATAAACTCTAGCATATGTGGGAGACACAAAGGAAATAAAGAAGATAAAGCAAGTGTAAGTATTATAAATTATGGAACCACACAAAGACGACTATTACACTAGTTACATAAATACAGGTGATAGAGTTTGCATAGAGAATATTCAGCTGCTGGTCTTAAGCTAAGGTTAATCAACAGTATTTAACTGAAATTAAAGAATTTCTCACCACAAAGGCCCAGAGAAACCTTCTTGTCTATGTCTTTTCAATATGTAAGTCCAAGAAATATTCACTCAGTCTCATTTCAACAGTAGTAATGGAAACATACACTTATTTTACCTGGAGACTTTACAGGATCAATCTTATTTTAGACACCTAGAAGTGACATAATCATTTCTACATACCTGCTATGTAGTAAGTACCACAGTACTAAATGTCAGAGTAGTTTAATATCAAGGAGATCATGTTTGTCCCAAACACCACTTTATGGAGACCGTCTTTCACTGTCCTAAATCTTGGTGTGAAAATTTGATGGCAAATAGGGGAAACAATAACATGGTCAAATATCATGCAATTCAGCAGTTGCTATGTAAATTAGGAAATTTAACCTATAGATGCACAATTGTGAATATTACAGATTGTTTCAGGAAGGCAAAAATAGAGCTCATTTATTGAGTCATCTACAAAAGCTAAATGTTTTATCAAATTAAACCCATACTTCATATTCCTTATTTTCTGTCTCCTAATAGATAAGAAAATAGGATTCAAACATTTTACCTAGAATGTAATATTTCTGGGGTTTTCTAGTTAACTGCATGGAAGAAATTGATAATGTTACAATCACAACCTACTCATTGGACTTATAAATTCTTAACATAGGAAGGCAACCCAGGAATATACTTACAGTTGGTGAAACCACACTCAATTAATAGAAGTTTAAGAAAAAGTGTTTGGCAGTAACCAAAGGCCTTGAGCAATACAATGCCTTCTGGACTCTGCTTTCCCTTTGGGATAGACAAGTAGGGAAAACTAGTAAAGTCCTAAGATTTCCTCCAGCCAAGGTATATAGGGGCTCAGGCATCAAGTTTTATGGGAAGCTTACATTACTGAAATTATTTCTGCCCTAATATCAATGAGAGCTAGGAGATGGACTGTTCTTGATCAAAAGCAATTGCTAGGATTCCTAGTTCTAAATTAAATGGAATCTCATCCCAGTACCTTAGCTCATTAAAATCTATATCTTGTACTGATAGAGTTCAGTGAGATTTTATAATACATTTTATGTTTGAGTTATATCAAGGAAGAAAATAATTATTTTGTATTTATAAGAAGACTGGAAGATGGAAGTCGCGAGTTCCCTTTCTGTTGTGATTGTTAAAGTGTTAACTTCCTGTGTGACTAGTGAAATAAAAAAAAACAACAACAACTAATTGACATGGTTGACAGAGCTTCCACATGGAAATAAAAGTGCGACTTGCATAAATGGTTTTAAAGAAAATTTAATATGCATATGCATATATATTACATATACTAATATATAGTCAGATAAACATTTGAATATATATATTTAAAAAATTTTATTGTATTTTTCCATTGCCATCTAGCCCTCTTATACCTCCCTCCCTCTACTCCCTGAAATCACCACACTGTTGTCCATGTCCATGAGTCCTTTCATCTTTTCACTTGATCCCTCTACCCCCTAAACTGCCCCCCAGTAGCTGTCATCCTACTCTCTTTGAGTCTGTCTCTATTTTGCTTTTTTGTTCAGTTTGTTCATTAGATTCTACATGTGATTAAAATTATGTGTTATTCTTCTTTCTCTGACTAAGTTATTTCACTTAGCATAATGTTCTCCAGGTTTGTCCCTGAATATATATTGGAACATATATTTAATAATTATTATAATAGAAATCCACATATTATCACCAACATTAAAATAGAATATTTTAGTATGGCTGATGCAACTCAGAGAGTGTCTAGGCAGATTACCCTATGAATGATTTTTATCCTGTCTTTTGTTGCTCTGTAATCAGCTGAGATTTACTATCTAAGGGCAAGAGTCATTGCCAATTTGACTTTTTAGTGTACAGTGGAATCTAGTTTATCTTTAATATCTCCTTCATTGAATTAATAAAAACATGAAGAAATATTCTTTGAAATAACTGCTTTTTCAAAAAATCAGGATTAGGCAAATGGTTTATGGGAAAGAAAACAGTAAATATTTGGGGTACAGATGATCATAAGTCTTTGTCACAGGTACTCATCTCAATCATTATAACACAAAAGCAGCCATAGGCAATATATTAAAAGATAGATATAACTGTAGTCCAATAAATTCTTATTTTAGAAAGAGACAGTTGTTTGGATTTAGACTTATGGGTCACAGTTTGACAACCTCTTAACTAGACAATAAATACCAGGTGTAAGAGTGTGTATGTGCATATCTATGTATATGTGAGTATATGTAGATATTTATACATGTACATTATCATATGCACACATATGGTAAAATTTATATGTATTATTTGAGTCCCAAATATGGTCAAGTGGGGGATAGAAGACATTGAATTTGGGGTATTCTGTAGAATGGGTTTCATTCCTCTGAATATATTTAACCCTTAGACACAGCATGTAGGTCCTGTATCCAAGTGATGGAAGAATAAGAATCAATTCTTTTTATATATGAGGATACATTTCACAGTCTCATGAGTTTTGAGTCTGTAAATTAGATGTTAGTAAATTGGGAAACAGTGGTTGTATACACTCTCCACAATAATCTTTCTGTAGAATTTTTAGTTATAGTCATCTTAACATTTCTAATTCTCACACCACTTGTGAATGGAGAAAAGAATAATGCAGCTATGGTATTATCTAAGAAAGTTTTTCTTAACTACCAAGAGGGTTTGGGATAGTGGCCATGCAGTGAAGTCAGGGAGGGGCATGGGTGGGACCAGAGGATGCTCAGGAGTATAATAATGTCATCTTAGTACCCTGCCCAGTGATAACAGAAAAAGGAGCATTATAACTTTTTTACAGTCAAGCTAAGTAAGATTATAGGTCCTTCAATGTTGTTAATTTAGAATAAAATATCTTTAAAATTATTAAACATGTTAAGCTGTGAACCATATTCTTAACAAGCAAGTAAACATGTGCATTAATGATATCTTGTCACCTTACAAATCATGGCTTACTGCAAAGAGTCCAGCAACAAATAAGAAAGACAATGTGACTCAGTGAGAAGATTTTCAACATACTAAGTAAAGACTCAAGTCAGAGTAAGGCAGTGTGGTAAAAAAAAAATTCTGTTTGTATGTGAGATGGTGCACTGTCCCTCCTTCTGATGTTTGGGCAAGAATGATTTGAAGCAACTGATTTCTGGAAGTTAATTCCAGCTACGTGATTGTTAAAATTTAGTTATGAGTAATTTTTTTTCCATTTTTCTCAGGTAACTGTCATTCTGCTTTCCCTTCTGTTTGTATTCAACAAACTTTGGTTAAAGTGACAGTATTCCTTTTAAACACATTTTCATTTCAAATATTAATCTGATATTGTAGGATGCAGATTATGTTCCCTACTAAGATGTGTAGTATCTAAATTGCAAAAGGCATCATATTCATTTGCAAAGAACCAATTTGGGAAGTATATTTTATAAACCTTATGCTACATTCTGGATATTAGGTATTGATCAATATCTTTTCTTAGGAGTATAAATTTTCTTCTATTTGATCTATTTAATGTCTTACATTGTTGGTTTTAAGTTTACCATTTTAGGAGAAATTTCCTTCTTAAAGGACAAGCCTTTCCTGAGTTTGTTCAAATTCTTCAAATGTTTCCAGTCAGCAATTTTACTTTTAAAAAATAAAAAAAAAACAAATTAGAAAAATGAACCAAAGAAGTCTGAATACATTTCTATATCATAAGGATTATGAAACAGCTTTATTTTAAAAATAAGGAATACTCCAGTAACATGTCTAGTTAGCTTTATTATGAGTTTCATAAAAATCTGTAAGAGTTATGCAAGTAAAGAAATATTTCTGAAGAGAATGGCAGTCATTCACTAATGGTTGTTCCCAAGGAGAGAGCATTTCTTCACAGCCTCTGCTGGTCATGGGTGAGCTCTGCTGTTAATGGTCTGTGAATAGCCTCATGGATACTCTCCTGGGGACAGGCCTACTTGCTAATAATTTCTACCATGCAAATATGCTCATTGACCTACAATAGGGATGAAAGTGCAGCCTTCTGGAGCTGTTTGGAGCAATTAAACTCAATGCCCAGAGTGGATAAAATTTCCACCATCAGAACAAGGAGAGTGGCTAACACTGTGTTTTGCCTCATTCTCATACCCTGTAATTCTTCTTGCCTTCCTCCTGAAATTCTGTTAAGTGACTTCTTCTAGTGAGGGTTTCCAGCTGAGTCAATGTGTCTACATTGTCACATATATGAAATTAGGCAGTTCAGAACATAATAAAACTAATGGCACTACGAATAACTTTTCTGTACATTAGTTCCTGTATCTTTGATGTACTTTCACTAGAACCATGAAGGTGTGTAGGTGGAAAAGACAGCCTAATAGAGCTGTATACTAGCTCTAAATTGGAAGAGAGCCAGGGAAGATGTCAGGCCCTTTTCCTCTCGCCATGTGAACAAACTATTATTTTGCATTGAAGTATACTAAAATAGAGTTCATCATTGATGATAACTATGCATCTGGTTTTGGACATTTGATAAAGCCAGAATGCCCAAACCTCAACTCCAAATTGGGGAATAAAGAAAAATGTGAATACTCCTACAAAAGTTAAAAAGTATAAAATAAATGGGTGTATATTTCCTGATTCCTGTTTGTTTTCTACAATCAGAAGAGACTGGCACAAAGTGCCTCATGTGTGTTTTTTCTAACATATCTTTTAAATGCCAGAAATTGCACCCTTTAAAATATGTGTATGTGTGTATATATACACATATATATTTACCAGACTTTTTAATAATGTGGATCAATTAATATTTTTATAATAGAAAACTAAAACAAGCATTAGCTTCATTGCCTGAAAAAAATCACTCTATTAGAAACTTATGAAAAAATTGTTTCATTTACTGATTGACATTGATCTTAGCACATTTTACTTTCTGTGTATTTGTGGATGTTGTTGTCTTTTACTCTGAGAAATGGTGTATATTTTTATCATATTTTAAGAAACATTAAAATATGATAAAAAGAATATCAACTATATCTATTTGCAATGGATAAAAATCAGGTAAAATTCTAAAACATAAATAAATGTAATCATCCATATTCTTAAAAATACCTGAGTAGCCATTTAATATAGGGTTAAATTTTGGCAAAGTTTTTAATTTTCCCTAAGAACAGCTAAACGACATCTCCAGAATTTCTGTTTGAAAAAGCTCTTCTTAATTATCAGCAAATAGCATTGGCATGTGAGGGGCTGAAGTTCAATTCTTATCAATAAATTGTTTAAGAATATTTGGAAAAATTCTAGAATGACATTCTTCAGAGAAACCAAATATTATTGTTAATTAAGCCAAATGATTGTTTTCACATTTTATATTTCACTCTCTATATTTTTGAAAATCCAGCATACTTTATTTATATTATTGCATTTATTGTTTTGTCTACCCTTTTAAAATATAACCTTCATGAAGGCATAGACTTTGTTTACCGTGTCAAATTCTATATCTTGGAACCTAGACCACTTCCTGGCAAATGATAAGTGTTCAATAAACATTTGTAAAAAGAATGAATAGGTTAATGAGACATCCTCCCTGATCTCAACTGGCTTTTTATTTTATATCATATACCCTATGGTTCTTACAAAATAACTTCTTTTTTTGAGAATTAGGAGGTTAAAGATCAGATAAGTTTAAATGAATAGAAAATAAAGAGCACCAGTTGAATATATTTTGGACATCATAATATCATTGCTCTTATCTTCTTTGTTTTAATTCTCACAAATACAGGGTGGGGCAGAAGTCAGGTTTACAAAATTAGGAATATAATGCACTAATTAATAAATAGTAATCATGAATAAATTCTGTGTTTTATGTACTCACAATTGTACATCTACTTTTGCTCTATCCTACAGCTGACATTCCTTCTTATTTTGTTATTCTCTAATTAAACATAAAATATTATTTTATAAATATGGAAAGTAAAGAGAAAAATACAGTGAAAGAAGAAAGGATACTAAGATGATATAAAAGAGAAAAGGAAGATATGAAACAAAAGGAAGAAGAAGGAAGGGAAGAAGGATGGAAGGGAGGAAGGGAAGGCAGGAGAGAAGAGGAAAGAAGGGAGGAAAAATGATTTATACAAAAAGTAAGCAATTAAGAATAGAGAGAAATAAGAAAGTTAAATGAGAAAAAATTATGAGAGAAGAAAACTGAGAAGTGACCTTGGTAGTAGAGAAAAAAGAAAAAATTTGGAAATAATTCCTTAATTGGAAAGACCAGAGATTCAGAATACATCACAAATATTTCTTGCTTAAACATAATATATTCTAAGTAAACACAAATCTATCATGGCTAACTGCGTTTTGCTTAAGTTGTGGGTGACTTGAGGTGGTTTTTAGCTCTCTCAATAAATCAACCAATCATAAGGTGAGATGATTCGATGAAATTAAATGATTTCTATAAGAAAGTTGATATCTAATGTGTTAGTTTTTAAAATTCTGAATAATAGTAGACCTATTGATGAACCTATAGGAAATAAAGCCAGAGGCATAATGCAGGCAATTTCTACAGTGAAAAGCTGGGTGATAACCTGTATAAACTTATAGCAATGAACAAGCAGTAAATAGCTCACTTTTGGGCTAATGGAAAAAGTTGAAGATGTCCTCCAAATGCAGCCATCAATAACTTACAGGAACAATAATTCATGATGTGCTTGAAGGCTAAAAACACAAGTGAACAGTAGGCTATTCCAGTGCACTGATGTTGGTTCCAGCTCAGCAGGCAGGGAAAAGAGCAATACAAGCATGTGATATAATATGGTTACTTGTTAACACATTAACACAGAAAACATATTCACCCTTTTCTCCAAAACCTTCCTTCAAAATTGCTTTAGAGAGTAAGAGCTGCTTCTTATCACTTGGCTCCTGAGATGAAGTCTTCTGTTTCTGAAATCCATTAAAAATAAGTGACTTAAGAAGAACTTACCCTTCCCAAATGCATATACTCTTGTATATGAGCTCTTCAATACTCGAACAACCCACTTCTTTTCCCTATGAGCTTTTCCCTCTGGATTTTTTACCTCACAATACACAATGATGGTGAACTGGAAAGTGTCTGCTTAACCTTCCTGCCTTTCTCTACTATGCTGTACATCTTGGGAGACTGACTATTACAGACTGCATCAATAGTTGCCCTTACTTTCTGACTCCAAGAATGATTTGATCAAAAAGCAGAAATGGCAGAGGATTAAAGGCAGGAGGGGAACAGAGACAGATACTTCCTTACTTCTATTCTGTGTTTTACAGGATCCAACACACTCTTCAACACTGGCATCTATTAAGTAATCTTCCTCTCTGTACACCAGTGTTCACTGTGGTCATAACATCCCTTCTTCCCTCTGCTTTTGCAGAGCTAGGGTAGTAGTGATTCTCTGCAATTGTTAAAGCTTATGTGCCTCAGCCTCTCAGTTCATATTGCATTAAAAGTCCCTATTGTCTTCTAATAGCTTCTCTATCCTTCCATGATGTAATGACACTGTACATCACATATCTATTCTAGCTTTGTGAACTTAACATCATGTAGGCAAGGGTATATGATTTCAAGTATTGTTTCCTTCTAAAAGTCATTTTCCTTTTTACTTATGATACTCATCTACCATCTAAGAACATGTGAACATTTGGGTAATCTCTCTCTCTCTCTCTCTCTGTCTCCCTCCTTCCATCCCTCATACTTCTTTCCTCCCTCCCTGACTCATTTCCTTCTGCTTACTCCTTTAAGTATTCAATGAAATACCTTAACAAGTACTGAGAGGAACAGATCTATGCTCAGGTCAACACTAATAGAAATCAATGTGTCAATACAGTGGCTAATGTGTCAACGAATCTCTCATTTTGCTTCCTCCTATACTGCATAACAACACCAAGACTTCCCTGGCCATGCTTCTTGTGGACTGGAGATATAAGACCAGGCTTGCTTACCAACTGATGTTAATCTGAATAGCTGTGTAGTATTGAGCTTTTTATTTTATTTCAGAAATTCACTTTCATTAGCTGTAAGGGAATGGTACAGTATTCCTTTGAAAGTACAAAATCTATATAAAAATATTTATGATCTGGAAATTATATAATAATCAGCCACCTCATTCATTTAATTTTATTCCTAGAATAAGAATAAATTATATAACCAAATGGAGGGAACACCTGAATTAATAGAAAAATGTATTTTCTTTCATAGCCAAGTCCACTAATTTTGTTTGCATTTCTGCCTGCATTTTCAAAATTACTGTCATGGTTCATTTATATCTATTCACCTAGAATCCCTTTGTCCTGTTTTTTTATTTCCTCATGACTTCAAAGTTCTTTAAAATTACTTAAAGGAAATAGTTTCTTTATCTGTATTATAATGGAAATCATGTTTTGAGATATAAGGAATACAGAAGTCTTTTAATGGAATCTTCTTTTATATTTTATAGTGTTTATTTTCTTCATTATTATTATTATTATTTACTTTTTATTAATTTAATATATAGCAGTTTTTTTTAAATTTAAAAGATCTGTCATAATTAAAAGTTATTCTGTTTCCTATTAATTCACTTAATACTTGTGGGAACTGTTTTGAGTAATGACTGAGAATACATTTATTTAATTCTTTGTTGACATACCTTCCTTTTTTTCTTGAAGGAAATTCTCACCTCGAGTAAATATCAAGAAAATGTAATATAAGTATAAACTAATCTTTAAGTAAAAGGACTCAACAGACAGTACAAGAAGAAATCATGTGTAGTCTTGTTATTTGTATCTTACACAATCATCAAAGGTTTATTAAACCTTTTAATTTTATTTTGAGGGGTAGTAGCATTTATTGGTAATAAAATGAGCAGTGTGTCATTTGAAGGTGAAGTTTTGTGTGGAATAAAATCTCTACTGGATATTGAAAGATAACCTGGCCTAATAATGATGAAAAAACTTTCTTTCTTTAATCTTTACTTTATGTTTTCAATTACCATTTAGAACCCTTATACCCTCTCCCCTCAGCAATCAAAGAAAGGAACAATGGTGCAAAAGAAAAGCTCAAGTATTTAAAAGATTGCCTTTGATTTGTTTTCAGAACAACAGCTTTTTATGAGAAATTTTGTTATGTTATCTTGTTGCAAGATGAGGGCAAACAGATATCAGTAGGGTAGGTTGTTGTCAGGAGTGTATGTTTCACATATAGTCTTTCTATAATCTTTCCTATAAGTCAGCCAGACAACTACTCAACTAGCTGCCCATGGAGTAACCAGGCACCAAGGCACAGACAAGAGTCACATGAGGTAACTATACTATTTGCTCAGGTGTATGTTGACTCGGAGTAGAACATCAACATACAGTAATATCCTACTCACACTCTAACAATCTAGGAAGAATATAACACACACACAGAGCAAACAATAGGGGATAACGAACCCAAGTTCCAAAGTCTAAGGCAGTAGGTCTGAGAGACAGCACAATGGGCAAGGGGAATATTGGTGTATTACAAGGAAGAGTCAGTCTCATGGGTTTCATGGGTCAGAGAAGATACACTCTCAGTGTAGTGGAGCAGAGCCTTAGGTGGCCAATGGCCAAGGAACATCAGTGTGGCAAGGAGCAGCACTCTGCCATGTGGAGCTCAGCTGTCTCTGCAGTGGTCTGGAGCCTGCCTCAGTTATACCCTTGAGGACTGTGTACTCTACCTCTCTGGGTCTCTTGATAAGTGTCTGGGCACCCTTGATGGGGAATGGAGAAATTTCTCTGGAGCCTATCTGTGTGTGGTCCCGATTTGCAGACACGACTGTTCTGGTCATGTGTGCAGATATCTTAGGTTTGTCTCCTTTCCAGATGTGTCTGGCATGACTTAGGTGGTTTTATTCTTGAACCAAAGTGTCATGGCTGATTGGCAGCCATTTTTGTTGATGTGAATGATGCAGTTTTGTTTTATATACTTTATGCTATCTTGACCAAACAAGTGCCTATTATTTGCCCTGATCCCCATAATTATGGGGATCCTTGTTTAAGGAAGTGCTTTAGAAAAACAAAACAGAGCAAAACAAAAAGAAACTTTACTTAATATATGTCTAATATTTCTAGTTTAGAGTTCAAATCAGTATAATTTTGGTACAATTTGTGAAAGGTGATTCTAAAATGGTGCCGATGACTAATTTCCATTGAAGAGGCAGACCATGTTATAGTCCAGAAAATAATTTATTTCCCACATAAGACATTCACAGGATGAGGTAGATTCCTTCTGGGATTTTCATCTGCAAAAGTTTCTTTGTGCCTCTTTGTCATTTTTGTCCTTCCTTCTCTACCTCCCCCAGAATAGACAATACTAACCTCCTTCCTACCGGTGTAAATTAGTTTCAATGTTCTATCTATAAGTAGAATCTTAAACTATACTACTTTTTTGTTTTCTTCAAGTAGCATAATTATTTTAAGATTCTTTCATGTTTTTCCACATTTTGATATTTTATTCCTTTTCATCAATGAGTGATACTTTTCTTTTTTAAACTTTTTTATTTATCATTATTTTTAAAATTATTTTATTGTTGCTCAATTACAGTTGTCTGCACCCTCCCCTATCAACTCCCCCCGCCCCAGCCAAACGTACCTTCCTCCCTTGCTTCCACCCTTCCCCTTGGTTTTGTCCATTTGTCCTTTATAGTAGTTCCTGAGAATTCTCCTCCCCATTGTCCCCTCCCCTTTTCCCTCTGGTTATTGTTAATTGTTCTTAATTTCAATGTCTCTGGTTATATTTGCTTTATATTTATTATATTTAATGCTCGCTTTTTTCTTTTGTTGATTATGTAGATATGCCAGACTTTGTTTATTCATTATCATTTTAATAGACTTTATCATAATCTTATCTATAATGTTTAGTTAACAGAAATAAAACTGCTACGAATATGCTTATATTACACTTTTTGTGGATATATAATTTACTTTGTCAGGTAAAGACCAAGGAGTAGAATGACTGGGTCATTTTTAAGAAACTGAAAAACTTCTTCAAATTGTACCATTTAAAATTCCCAACATCAGAGCTTGAGAGCTGAGTCTTGTTTTATTTTTTATTAAAGTATAATTGATATACAATATTATTTTAATTTTTATTCAGGCATGCAGAAAACATTCAATGTAGGGTTACTTTTGCCCCACTACTGAAGGAAAACCATTCTGATTATGCTGACCCCCAATCAGTTATGAGTTTTTCTATTTTGGCTAATCGGAAAGGTAATTATTCTTGGTGATATGTGAACTCCCGTGATTGTTTGCTCTGATTTTTTGGGTGTTTTTTTCCTCCTAGCCTCAGGTACTTTCTTAATATGATGCAGTGATTAGCACTCGACTGAAGACTTGGGGGCTTTCTTTGCAAGCCCAGAGTTCTGTTTCCGTGTGGCTTTTTCTTGTCCAGTACTCTGTTCTGTTAACTAAACCATTTGTCCTCCTTGGGATATAAGCTGCATCTCCTTAACTTAGATCTGTGGACATTGCCCCAATTTCTTCTATTTTGGCCATGGCTTGCAGACTTTTCCAGAAAAGAAGTTATGGTAATTTTCAGCTCATGTATTTTGTTTTAGGCAAAAGAGTAAATTTCTGTTATTTTCTCTTAGGTAGAAGCAGAAGTCTCCGTGGCTTGGTTGTTATCATTGTTTTTAAAATCACTTTTCTATTTATGTTACCTGATGCAAATATTGGTATGCTTTGTCTTGAGCTGGGACCCTTCAGTGGCAGAGAAATCAAAGAAGAGACCATATTCTCTTAAAGCAATCACCTTCTGGTAACTCAAACACTTACATTAATACACAAATTAATAGAGTAAATGCTCTATTCAAGTCTTTATGAAAGATAAAAAGATAATTGTGCTTCTTAGTCATTAAAGTTCTTTAATTCTCTCAAAAACATGTCTACTGTAGTTGATCATACCCTGGTTATAAAGCACCTTGATTAATTTTTAAAGCCACTTGTATCTTAGTCCCACCCCTGAAATTAACAATCTCTGAGATTTAGACCTCAGCATCAATATTCTTAAAGAACTCTGTAGGTGATTCTAATGAATATGAGAGCTGCAGGAGTGGACTTACTTAATTCTAGAGACTGTGTGTGCATATGCATGCACATGCATGTGTATGTGTGTATTTGTTATCCAATACAAGTGACATTCTGTACATAAACTTGTAGAAACAGAAAATAATGAAATCAATTTCTCATTAAGTATTTAAAGATATTTTTGTTTGAGATAATTTTTATAAGAGTTGGGATTTTTCTGAGGTAAATAAAAATAAAGGAAAGGAATCATCAGGAATAGTCTTAACAAATACAATGGCATCACAATTGAAAGAGCATTCTCAGGAAATACAAAGTATATGAATTTTAGAAAAAATAGTGTGTACTTCATTGAACAAATGCTAACTATAACTTGAGAATCACAACAAAATTTTCGGAAAGAGAATTACTTTATTTGAGAAAGTGCAGGAATGTAGCCTGGAATGATTATACATTATCAATGGAGGGTTGATGCCTCAAGACTTTTCTAACATGCATGAATTGGAGTTGTGACTATGTATGGCTTGCTAGGTTGATTAAATTTTGACTTATCATTAATTTAGTCTACACGCCACAAAAACCGCTGTTACATGTAAGAAGAAAAGGTGCATATTTTTAACTTTGTGACTCTTATAACCTCTCGTGAGTTTCCAGCATATAGAATAGAACATTAAATGGCTAACTGAGTTTGGAAATAATTCATATCTTTCTTTATTTTATTTATATATATATATATATGTTTAAAAATAACAACAAAGGTTTGTGCTAGCTATTGTAATTGTTTTAAAAATGGAGATATCATAAAATATCAGTAAATCATATATATAAAGCATATATACACATACCTATATGTATATATACATATAGGTGTGTGTGTATGTATATGGGGTCTGTCAAAAAACATCCAACCATTGTTAATATAATGAGAACAGTTTGTGCAACATTCATATCAATGTGACCTGACAGCCAAGGACAGTGGACTGGAATGTGCATGCCTGAACAATGACAACTTCACTGTACTAGTCAGTGGAGGCAGTAGATGATGTTGAGTGAGCATGTGTACACTGTGGCCATTGCATTCAAAATGACTGAGTGAGTAGAACAACAAATTTGCCTCAAATTTTGCATTAAGCTTGAACATTCCTCCATGGAAACGAAACAGATGATTCAGAAGTCTGCAACTATGGGCAACTGGTGACTGGCAGCTTCATCATACCACACAACCCATCATGTATCTTGTCTAGTACAGAGTCTTATGGAAAAACATCAAATCACTCAGGCAACTCAGTCCCACAACTGCCCAGATTTGTCCCCCTGCAACTTCTGGCTTTTCCCAACACAAAAATCACTTTTGAAGGGGAAAATTTTTCAGACTATCTATGAAATTCAGGAAAAGATGATGGGACAGCTGATGGTGATAGGGAGAACTGTGTGAAGTCCCAAGGCCTACTTTGAAGGGAATGAGGTGCCATTGTCCTATATACAGTGTTTCTTTTCTTTTTTTTTAAAGACAATCTTTTTTCTTAAAGATTTTATTTATTATTTATTTTTAGAGAGGGAAGGGGGAGAGAGAGAGAGAGGGAGAGAGAGAGAGAGAGAAACATCAATGTGCAGTTGCTGGGAGCCATGGCCTGCAACCTAGGCACGTGCCCTGACTTGGAATCCAACCTGGGATGCCTGTTTCGCAGCCTGCGCTCAATCCTCTGAGCTCCGCCAGCCAGGCGTACAATGTTTCTTGTATCTTCTTCAATAAATGTCTCTATTTTTCCTATTACATGGCTGTATACCCTCTGGACTGACCTCATACAATGATCCCAATTTTCACCAGTGTTTTTAAATAGTGTTTAAGAAATACTAGCCAAAATAAATTAATAAATAAATAACCAGGCAAGTAAAGGCTCTGGGGCTGGGGTGAGGCTTCTGCAGCTTCTGTCCAAGTCTAGCTAAGCTGAGTGCCCACTGGCTGGCCTCAACTCCCTGGAGGTCATGAAACACACAATCCAGGTTCTGAAGCAACAGACCAGGTAGAGCTTGCAGTGGAAACTTGGGGGCAAAAGCCACTGGCCAGAGGAAGCAGAAGGGGATGTAGCAGCCCTCAATCCACACATCCAGCTGTTGAGGAGTTGAACAGGGCTCAAGAGCGACTGTCTAAAGCCTTGTGGAAGCTAGAGGAAGCAGAAAAGGCTATTGATGAGAGCTAGAGAGGAATGAAGGTGATAGATTGTCCAGCTATGAAAGACAAAGAGAAGACGGAGATCCAGGAGTTGCAGCTGAAGAAGGCCAGGCACTTTGCAGGGGAGGCTGACTGCTAATATGAAGAAGTAGCTCCTAAACTGGTTGTCCTGGAAGGCAAGCTGGAGAAACCAGAGGAGTGCACTAAGGTTTCTGAACTAAAATGTGATGATCTGGAAGAACTCAAGAATGTCACTAACAACCTGAAGTAGCTAGAGGCTGCCTCTATAAAGTATTCTGAAAAGGAGTGTAAGTATGAAGAAAAAATTAAACTTTTGTCTGGCAAACTGAAAGAGGCTGAGACTCATGCTGAATTTGCAGAGAGAACAGTTGCAAAACTGAAAAGGTCAATTGATGACCTGGAAAAAAAATCTTGCCCAGGCCAAAGAAGAGAACATAGGCTTACATCAGACAGTGTATCAGACACTAAATGAACTCAACTGTATATCACCATAACCAGGAGAGTTTTGTTCCAACAGAAGCTCTAGGCCTGCATGTCTTTCTCTTCTCTTGTAAGAAGTTTCTTTTGTTATTGCATCTGCACAAATTATGAATTCTAACCAAATGTTTTGTATTAGAGAAGGTTTGAGTACCAGTTAAATCTAACCCCTTTTTTTCCCCAAATGACACCAAATTTTTCAGCTCTACTTTTATTCTTAATTCGCATTTATTTCTAATCTGGGCAGGGTGTTTCCTATTAAACATTAGTTCTTAAGACTGAAGGCATTTTTTTTTTCCTGGGAGATTAGACAAACCCACACTTTAAAGACACGTACTCTTAACATCTAGTCACTGGTCAATTTAAAAGGTTGAAGAATAGAACCTCTGGGCCACCATTTCTCACAGTACAGGAGGCCAGGGACCATCACACTAAAATGGGTGAAGATTTTCCATCCAGAGCAGGAAAAGGAGGAGTTAAACTATTGTGGGAAGCCATGAACCATAGATTAATTTAAGCATTCTCTTTTTCACATTCTACCATACAGAACCAACATCCTCTAAATAGTCAGCATGAGAATGCTTGAGAAATAGTCATACATTTACTCTGATGTGAGGCCATCCACTCAGCAGCAATGAATATGGTAGAATTCAGTCCTGTTCAGGAAGCCATATCAAAAAGCCTGCTGGCCATCAATAGATAACAAGAGCATTTTTTCCATTAAGTATCAAACAAAAAGGGGGGCTCTCTTGCAGCAGAGATACAGCAACTGTCCTGACTTCATCTTCTCTGTATCTTAGGGAATGGTAAATTGAATATTTACTTATCTAGGACTTTAATTCCTTTGTCAGGACCAAGTTAATGAAAGACCAGGAAACTCCTGATTCAACTGTATATGGAATATTTTATAGACACGGCTGCACATTTGGCTTTGTTATATTTTTGCTTCTTCAGTTAACATCTCAGTTGAAACACTCCATATTCCCCAGCAGTGTGTGGGGCAACTCAAATTTACAGTTCTGACTAAAAATCACCCTGCTTCTAGCTTACCCGACTCCTCTGCCCCTCACTCCTATTTATTGTGTTCACACTACCCAGAAGATGCACTAGCAAATTGTGCAGTGAAATAAAACCCACACTTTTCATTTAGATTCTTGCAACTGTATCGTATATAACATTATCACTGTTTCTACATTTTGGTCAAATAAATTTTTACATAAACTACAAAAAAATGCTAGGCAAAGCAATTCCATATAAGAATAATGTTGAAATATATAATATAATAGGACTAGAAGAAAAATATTATTGCTTAGGTATCATACAATTCTGTCCCTGTAAAGTTCAAAAGAAACACCTGAAATTTTTTAATTGAATTTATTGGGGTGACATTGGTTAGTAAAATTATACAAGTTTCAGGTACATGATTCTACCACACATCTTCTTTACATTGTATTGTGTGTTTACCACCCCAATTCAAGTCTCCTTTCATAACAATTTATCCCTTCTTTGCCTTCTTCTACCTATCCCCACACCCAGCTGAATATTTTTGAAAAGTGTAAGAGAATTCAGGAATATGCATGAGGTTCCAAAATCAGTGACTTATGCATGTGTGGTGAGTGAGCAATGTGAAAACAGAATGAAATTGTTTAGTTCCTGGTAACATTGGACACAGTAAGTCAGACCAATCTCAAGTTGAAAATAACTATTAAAATTTTAAAAAAGAAGGGATGTATGATTGAAGGTAGTAGAGAACTAACAAAATAGTGAAGAATTGTGGGTGTAGTTCAGGGAAAGGAAATCCATTGAGATAAACTAAGCACTTGTGGCTGCTTGGAGGACTTTTATTTATTTATTTTTCAATCTGGTGAAGTAATAGATTTCAGTAATAGATTTTGTCTTGTGACAACAATGATTTTAAAAGCATAAAATAAAATATAGATTATTATAGGAAATAACCACGGAGTAATATGTTGTCAATTTTTTTTAAATTGTTAACACATTTGATAAAATATGATATCAAAACAAAAGCTGTCTTCATTTCAAAAAAGTGATAAACTACAACTAAGTCAAGGATGAACAAACTGAATAAAAACAAATCAAAACAAAATGAAGAACAAAGCAACAGAAACAAAACACACACAGGCATGGAAGACTTACATTACAAAACAATAAGCAACAGAGAGATGATGCAATGTGTAAATACAAAGCAGATTTAAAGTTTAAAAGTATATACAATAAAAAAGAAAAACAATTCCTGATGATAAATTGATATAATGTAACAATCCTAAATATCTAAACTCCAAGTAACTTAACCCCAAAATACATAAAGAATAAAAACAACAGAATTAAAAGGAAAATCAGGTAAACCCATCATGATAGTGGAACAATTTTATACGCATTTCTCAGTAAGTTATATATAAACATCAAGATAAAGATAAAAAATGGTTATTTTAAATGTAAAGTATTTGAGCTGTGACTTCAAAACTAACTATACATAATGACCAATAACCACAAAAACATCATGCTCATTAGAATTTGAAACAAACAAAAATAATACCCTATACAATGCGATTTTATACACACCAAAATGGATAAAATTCTAAGACTGAACAATCTCAAGTGATTGTGAGGTTATGAAATGGTAGTTTTCTAGGCTTCCTGAAGCAGTATGAACTGTGGTATCTATATTGGGAATCTATTTTGCAGAGTTTAATAAATGTTAAAGTGTAGGTGCCCCATGAATCAGAATTTTACTTCTAGGTATGAACAAAACTGGAATGTGTACATCTGCACACTATGAGACATGTACACAATTTTTCAAAGCATCATCATTTGTCATGGCTCCAAATTGCAAACAATCTAAATGTATATCAACAAGAGAACACATAAAGTTATAAATGAATCACCACTATCAGTACAAGTGAGTTCTCATATATACAATGTCACAGAAAAGTAGACAAACAAAATGCTATGAATGCAAGTTTCTATTTATACAAATTTTAAAAACAAAAAAGTAATCTGTGGTATTACAAGTCAGAATAGTGGGTACGTGAAAGAAAGATAATACAAAAGATGAACCTTTTCTCACATGTTTAATTTCTACTTGTATATCCTTATGTGTGAAATGCTGTAATATGAACTGTGCACTAGGGTCTCCTTTTCTCCACAACCTCTCCAACACTTGTTTGTTGCTTTGTTTATGATGGCCATTCTGACTGGTGTAAAGTGGTATCTCATTGTGCTTTTAATTTTCATCTCTCTGATAGCTAGTGATATTGAGCATCTTTTCATGTGTCTTTGGATCCTCTGTATGTCCTCCTTAGAAAAGTGTCTGTTCAAGTCCTTTGCCCATTTTTTAATTGGGTTGCTTGTCTTCTTAGAGTGTAGTCATGTAAGTTCTTTGTATATTTTGGAGATTAAACCCTTGTCTGAGGTATCATTGGCAAATATGTTTTCCCATACAGTTGGTTTTCTTTTTATTTTAATACTGCTTTCTTTAGCTGTGCAGAAGCTTTTTATTTTGATGAGATCTCATTTGTTTATTCTTTCCTTTATGTGCCTTGCTCTGAGGGATGTATCAGTAAAAAAGTTTCTGTGTGAAATATCTGAGATTTTCCTGCCTATGTTCTCCTCTAGGACTTTAATGGTGTCACGTTTTATATTTAAGTTTTTTATCCACCTTGAATTTATTGTTGTGTATGTTGGGATTACAGACTGGTACAACCACTATGGAAAACAGTATGGGATTTACTCAGAGAACTAAAAATGGATCTGCCTTTTGACCCAGCAATTCCACTGCTGGGGCTATATCCTAAGAGCCCTGAAACACCAATCCAAAAGAACCTATGCACCCTAATGTTCATAGCAGCACAATTTACAATAGCCAAGTGGTGGAAGCAACCTAGGTGCCCATCAGTAAATGAGTGTATCAAAAAACTATGGTACATTTACACAATGGAATTCTGTGCAGCAGAAATAAAGGAGCTCCTACCCTTTGTGACAGCATGGATGGAACTGTAAAGTATTATGCTAAGTGAAATAAGCCAGGCACTAAAAGACAAATACCATGTGACCTCACCTTTAACAGGAACCTAAAGAACAAAACAAAGAAACAAGCAAAATATAACCAAAGACACTGAAATAGAGAACAGTCTGACAGTGTTCAGAGGGGAGAGGAAAGGGAATTTCAGGGGAATTTCAGGGGAAAAGGGGAAGGGTTTACAGGAAGAAGTATAAAGGACACAGATAAAAACTAGGGGTGGGTGGAAATGGCAGGGAGGAGGGGAGGGCTGGGTGGGTGGGTTTGGATGGGAGTAAAAGATACAAAATTGTACTGCAACAGCAATTAAAATAAAACATATTAAAAAAATAAATGCATATACACAACTACAAAAGAAAAGAAATGCTGTAATATGAAAACCTGTTTTTGGCCACAGAGCCATTACATATTGACAAATTAAGTCATTTCCAAGTGCCCAATTCAAGTCACAGAAGTAAATTTCATTTCTTGGGTCATCATATGTTGACCTTCTGCCTTCATTGTGCACACATGATAATCAAGCCCTACTATGTGTGAAGTCCAGGTCTGTCATTGACAGTGGTTATTTTTCCAGTGAGCTCTTTTCAGAGAGGCTATTTAAAAATGTCAATTTGTGCTGATGTTGTGTAATACAGTATTTTTTTTACTAACTAACTATGGGCTCTTGGCTCTTCAACCCTCATTGATTATCTAGCATTCTTGAACAAAGACTAATGATCAAACAAGAAAGGAAAAATGGACAAACATGAAGAACCTAGTTAAAGGGAAAGCCTACATGTCCTATGTCAGCATCACTCTCCCAGCCTAGTTCTGAGTAGTGTCTGTGAGGCCTGTGTAAGCACACTTGTCAGCACATGCTGATTCAGTAGTGTCTCTGATCATCAGAAAAAAAGCATGCAGTTGAGAAGGGTTATGCCCTAGAGATTCCTCTGCAGGATTAGCTATCCCTTGCCCTAGTTTTTGAAACTTCGAACTGAACTTGAAACTTCAATAATAGCAAACAAAGAAATGTAAAATTTCAGAACAGGTAAAATCACTATAATATTGCTAAATGCAATTCCCTTTATCAGTGGCAGTAAAAAAAATTATCTGAATATGATTGATGGAGTTTATAAATAACTACCAGTCCCACAGAAGACATTATTTTATCTAAAATGTTATGTCAGTGTAAAAGTTATTTAAGATTAAGTGCCTAGCATGATTTTGAATGAAATACCATGTTTAACAACCTTTGTTTTTGCTATTTTAATGTATGATGGCCCCATGGAATATCCTAAAACTCAAATGTGTTATGATGTCATAACTAGGTTTTCAAGTTATGAGATACTATTTTTTTTAAAATGAAAATTTAAAAATACATTCTATTCACATTTATTGATACCCTCTTTTGTTGAATCCACTATTTAATGGGTTCTTACCATGTACTAAAGAAAGCTAACATTCTGTTTTAGCAATGTTATAACAAATATTTAATAAATATTTATTAGAATGTTTGCTTAGATATATGAATTAGATATATTAATATGTTTTGATACCAATATCCAGTTAACTCTTTAAATGTCTAAAGATCACAAAATATTTAAAATGTAACACTATGACCTTTTATATTATAAGAATATATTTTTATATACACATAATAGCAATTTTCAAATGGTATGCCACAAAAATTTATTAAAACATGTAATACCTGACTATTTATTCAAGAGCACTGACCTCTTTTCCTTCATTCTCTCATTCTTTTATTGTCAAATAAGAGAGCCAACATAGTAATAGCCATCTAGTGTGAATGAATCAAAATTATATCTACATTTTTTTGTCAGATGGGCAAAAAGTAATATATATTTTGATCTGCTACAGAATTTTAGTAATTAGTTAATGCGTGCCATGAGATTTTAAAAGGTTGAAAATTTCTGGTTTGTATAAATTATATGTATGTATCAGCAATTACTTTTTAAGTATGTTGTAATGGCAACATAATATTTTGTAAGGTCACTTGAAGAGGTCCAACTTTATAATACTTGATAGAAATATCTGGGATACAGAGAATGCAGATTGATTTTGACCATTTAGAAAGCTTTTATTCCTACCTACAAAATCAAGGATTCATTGTAAATAACTGAAAATCACTTTTTTAAAATTTAATAAAATAATGAAATCAGCAATATTTTGTAGATATGTAAAAATAGAGGATTTAGTACTAATGCAAAGGACTGGAGAGATTTAGAATTCTTATTATATTGATTAAAATTATGTAAGCATTTTTGCTTTCCAAAGCACCAAAACATAATGAAATAAAGGAGAGGAAAAATAAACAAAAAGGAGTGAATCCACATTAAAGATGTGTAGAAATGTGAAGTAAATCCTTTAGCTTAGAATCGACAGTTGTCTAAAGAATAAAATGTATGACATCCGATAGGTTTTCTTCTCTGCTTTTCAGTAAGATGTGTTTTTTTCTTCTGCTCCAAAGATTAAATAAAATATATAGTATCCAGGAACAGAAAGTAGATGAGTCATTTATGTGTTAAGTGCCATTTTCTCTTCTCTGAAATTCTAACTTAAAAATTTTCGAATTTGGTCCTGTCTCTTTCCTAATATTATATATTAGCTAATATAATATTATAATATTAGATACCATATTTAAATTTATACCACTCAGAAATAATACAGTTTTGTGGATAAGTGTATTCTAATGCTTAGATTATTATTAATTGGTTTATGTACCTGTGATATATACTTTTATCTTTTATTCATAATTAACATATATTTTAAATCTAACAAAATCATAATATTCACTTCTGAGATTACTTTTTCTTTTACCCCACAAGCTATTTTCTGTTTAAGAACTTTATTTCTGCTATGCATTGTTAATATTTGTAGACTTTTGAGCCAAGTTTCTGGACATTAAATCTGGCTCTGCCCTCTATTAGCTGGGCAACCTTTGACAGGTTTCTTAAAACTCTTTCTGTCTCAGTAATTGATGCAGACACCATCCCGCAGTGTCCACATCATTATGGATGAAATGAGACATTCATATAGACTACCAAGTCTGGTGGAAGAAAAGGGACAGAATGGCTTTTCTCTCAAGGGGAGTAAAAGCCTTGTCCCTTGTTGTGACTGGCCTTTATTGGGTTTCTCCCCATATTATAGGATGGTCCTCATTTACTATGCACAGGTTCACTTCAGTTGGTTACCATTTACATAAAACAAAGGAGCCAATGCTGCTAATCACTTCACAGAAGAGAGATATTTGCAAATGAAAAGGCAAAAGTGGTTGAACCAGTTACCCTTGTCCTTGGAAGGTTTAGCATGTTTTAGGAAGTTACTTTGCAGTAAATGTCCTCAATTCAGGGTGAGAGAAGTTACTTTGCAGTAAATGTCCTCAATTCAGGGTGAGTTTTTTAGTAAGAACAAGACTCAAAGTGGCCTAGGTACATTGCAGGCCTGATGCCCCACAGGAGAACCTATCTATGGGTGTGGGTCCTATGCATCTCCAAGTGGGAGCTGGGCCCATGCCATGCAGAACAGTCTCCTACAAGTAATGTTACCTCTATCTGAAAATAATATTCATACCAATGGTGTGGCTCAGTTGTTCGGGCATCATTCCACAGGCTGAAGGGTTGTGGTTCAGTTGCCAGTTTTCGGCACATGCTTGAGTTTCGAGTCTGGTTTCTGGTAGTGTGCATACAGGAGGTGGCTGATCAATATTTCCCTCCCTCTCTTTCTCCCTCCCTTCTCGTATTCCTAGAATCAATAAAAGAAGGAAAAAAAACCCCTAAAACCCCTTAAAATGTTGTCAATCATATTGTGTATACCATAAATGTTAAACTTTTACCTTAACTTTACTTAACATAAATTTATCCAACATAAATTTACTTTTTACTTGACATATTAATTTGATAAAAAGTAATAATATTCAAAATATTTCTTTTATTCATTAATTTTATGGCAATATTCTTCTAATCAGAAATTTCTCATTAGTAAAAATAAAACATTCAAGAACTCTTCATTTTTTTAATCTCTCATGAATCCAAATGTATAATGGTCCATTACCTACACAGGGTCCAAATATATTATTTTATCGCTTAAAGATAATTCTGGGTAATTTTTACATTTGAGGAATCACAGCATAATTTGATTTGCTCTTGTATCATACTGCATTTGATGACCAGGCTTAATTAAATGTTTTTTCACATAATTAAAAAATATGAAATATTACCATGTCAAGATAACAATGGTACAATTTTTTAAAGGAAGTATTTAATAGGCTACCTACTGAAATTAGGCACCGATGGAGGCAACACTATATCACTTTAAAAAGGTTATTTAAGATTTTAAAACACACTGTCTCAATTTTTAAAAAAGTAATTTATTTAAGCTTTTACTCTTTACTGTAAAATATATTTACATAATTTTGTAGTGATACCTAAGTTTAAATAATACTCCCCTAAAAAATAACAAAAGTAGATGACGAAACAAAAAAGTCCGTAGGGAAATTTTTTAAGAATTTTTTTGTAATTCAATAAACTATAAGTCATTTTATAATAAACGTTTTAATTTCAATTCCTCAGACATTATAGGAAGTATATTACTGCAAAATATGAAATGTTCATGGAAATTTCAATACATGTTTGTTTGTTTTTAAAGGGAGAGAAACATTAATGTGTGGTTGCCTCTCATATGCCCCCACAACTGGGGACCTAGCTTGCAACCCAGCATGTGCCCTGACTGGGAATCAAACCAGCAACCCTTTGGTTTGCAGGCTAGTGCTCAAATCACTAAGTCATATGAGCCAGGGCTCCAAACATGTTTAATTTGAAAAATTATATTTATACATTTTTAAAAATATGTATTATTCAATTACTGATGTCCCAATTTTCTCCCATTTTTCTACCCTGCCACACCCACCACCTTTACCCCACTCCCTCCCTCAGTCAGTCACTACGCTGTTATCCTTGTACATGGGTCCTTTATACATGTTCTTTGACTTGACCTTTCCCCTTTTTAACCCTGTTATCTCCCTCCACCCTTCCCTCTGGTTACTGTCAGGTTGTTCTTTATTTCCATGACTCTGGCTATATTTTGTTTTTTGTTGTTGTTGTTGATTAGGTTTCACTCATAGGTGAGATCATTTGGTACTTGTATTTTACTGCCTGACTTATTTCACTTAGCATAACGATCTCCAGTTCCATCCATGCTGTCACAAAGGGCAGGAGTTCCTTCTTTCTTTCTGCTGTGTAGTATTCCATTGTGTAAATTTACCACAGTTTTTTTATCCACTCATTTACTAATGGGCACTTAGGCTGTTTCCTAAATCATGTGATTGTAAGTGCTGTTATGAATACTGGGGCACACAGGTTCTTTTGAACTGGTGTTTCAGGATTCTTATGGTATAACCCAGGCAGTGAAATTGCTGGGTAAAAAGGTAATTCCATTTTTAGTTTTCTGAGGATATTTCATATTGTTTTCTAAAGTGGCTGTACCAGTCTGCATTTCCCACCAATAGTGTACTAGGGTTCCCTTTTCTTCAACCTCACCAGCACTTGTTGTTTGTTGATTTGTTAGTGATGGCCATTCTCACTGGTGTAAAGTGGTATCTTATTGTGGTTTTAAATTGCATTTCCCTGATGACTGGTGATGTTGAACATCCTTTCATGTGTGTCTGAGCCCTCTGTATGTCTTCCTTGGAGAAGTGTCTGGTCAGGTCCTTTGCTTTTATTTGGATTGTTCGTCTTCCTGGTGTTCAGTCACGTGAGTTCTTTATCTATTTTGAAGATCAAACCCTTGTCCAACTTATCACTGGCAAATATGTTTTCCCAATGGTTGGTTCCCTTTTCATTTTGCTGATGTTTTCTTTAGCTGTGCAGAACTTTTTAATTTGATATAGTCTCATTTGTTTATTCTTTCCTTTATATCCCTTGTCTGAGGAGACATATCAGTGAAAATATTACTGTGTGGGATAACTGAAATTTTCCTGCCTATGTTCTCCTCTAAGACTTTTATGGTGTTGCAACTTATATTTAAGTCTTTTATCCATCTTGAGTTTATTTTGGTGCATATTATAAGTTGGTGGTCTAGTTTCACTTATTTGCATACATCTGTCCAGATCTCCCAACACCATTTACTGAAGAGGCTATTTTTCCTCCATTTTATGTTATTGTCCTCTTTGTCAAATATTAATTGAACATACAGACACAGGTTATTTCTGGGCTCCTTATTCTGTTCCATTCATCTATGTGTCTGTTCTTATACCAGTACCAGATTATTTTGATTTCAGTGGCCCTGTAATAGAATTTAATATCAGGTATTGTAATTGTTCCTACTTTGTTCTTTCTCAAAATTGTTGATACTATTCAGGGTTACTTATGGTTCCATATACCTTTTTGAAATGTTCATTCTGTATTTGTGAAATACATCATTGGTATTTTGATAGAGATTGCATTGAATCTATAAATTTCTTTGGGTAGTACCAACATTTTATTGATGTTAATTCTTCCAATTCATGAATGCCGTATGCTTCCACTTATTTGTGTCTTCCTTAATTTCTTTCTTCAGTGTTGTGCAGTTTTCTGATTACGGGTCTATTAACTCCTTGGAATAACTCTTTTATTCCTAGGTATTTTATTTTTTCTCGTTGTTATAGTAAATGGGATTTTTTAATAGTTCATTGAGTATGATGTTGGTTGTAGGCTTCTCATTTATGACCTTTATTATGTTGAGGTACACTTCCTCTACTTCCACTTTGCTGAGTGGTTTTATTATAAATGGGTTCTATACTTTATCAAGTGATTTTTTAGCATCTAGTGATATGATCATGTGATTTTTGTTTTTCATTTTATTTATGTGATTTATTGCATTTATTGATTTGCAAATATCATACCATCCTTGCCTCCCTGGGGTAAATCCCCTTTGATCATGGTGTATGATCTCTTTAATGTATTGGTGGATCCAGTTAGCCAATATTTAGTTGAGGATTTTAGCATCTATGCTCATCAGCGATATTGGCCTGTAGTTTTCATTCTTTGTTGTGTCTATCTGGTTTTGGAATTAGGATGATACTGGCCTCATGAAAAGATTTTGGGATTCTTCCCTCTTCTTGTATTTTTTTGAAAAGTCTGAGAAAGACAGGGGCTAGCTATTCCCTAAATATTTTATAAATATCTCCTACATAACCATGCAGTCCAGGGCTTTTGTGTGCCAGGAGTTTTTTTATTACTCCTTCAATCACTAGCTGTTATCAGTCTGTTCAGGCTTTCTGCTTCTTGATTCAGTTTTGGAGGATTATGTTTCTAGAAATGTTTCTATTTCACCAAGGTTTTCAAATTTCTTGGCATATTATTGTTCATAGTAATTTCTTACGATCTTTTGTATTCCTGTGGTATCAGTTTTAATTTCTCCTCTTTCATTTATGATTTCATTTATTTGGTCCTCTCTTTTTTTTTCTTGATGAATGTGGTTAAAGGCTTGTTGCTTTTGTTTATATTTTCAAAGAACCAGCTCCTGGATTTATTGATCTTTTGAATTCTTCTTTTAGTCCTTATGTCATTTAATTCTGCTCTGATCTTGATTATTTCCTTCCTTCTTCTCACTCTGGGCTTTGCCATTGTCCCTCTAGTTCTTGTAAATGTAGGGTTAGGTTATTCATTTGACATTTTTCTACCTTTCTTAGGTAGGCCTATATTACTATAAACTTCTATCTCAGTACTGCCTTAGCTATGTCCCATAGGTTTCGGGCTGTTGTGTATTCATTTTTATTTATTTTCAGAAACTTTTTGATTTCTTCCTTGATCTCATTATTAACCCATTCATTGCTTAATAACATTTTATTCAATCTCCATGAATTTGACTGTTTTTGAGTTTTTTTCCATGAGGTTGTTTCTAGTTTCAAGACACTGTGGTCAGAGAAAATCCTTGATATGATTCAATTTTCTTGAATTGTTCAGGCTTGTTTTGTGCCCTATGATATGGTTTATATTTGAAAATGTTCCATGTATATTTGAAAAGAATGTGTATTTTGCTACTTTGAGGTGAAAGGTTCTGCATATATCATTTAAGTCCATTTAATCTACAGTGTAATTTAGTCCTACAATATCCTTGTTAATTCTGTTTGGAAGATCTATCCATTGTGGACAGTGGGGTGTTAAAATCCCCTAGTATAAGTGTGTTGATGTCTATATCTTTCTTGAAGTCATCCAAGATTTTCCTTACATATTCAGGTGCTCCTATGTTGGGTACATATATGTTTAAAATGGTTATACCTTCTTGATGGATTCTACCCTTGAATATTATGATGTTTCCTTCTCTGTCTCTTTTAATGGCCTTTTTTTGAAATCTATTTTGTTTGATATAAGTATTCACACCCCAGATTTCTTTTCATGTCCATTTGCTTGAAATATTTTTTATAGCCTTTCACTTTCAGTCTGTGTATATCTTTTGTTCTGAGGTGTGTCTCTTGTAGGCAACATACGTGAATTATGTTTTCCTATCCATTCAGCTACCCCATGTCTTTTGATTGGAGCATTTAATCCATTTACATTTAAGGTTGTTATTGATAGGCACTTATTCAGTGACATTTTCCACTTTTGTACTTATGTTCCTCTCTTTCCCACTCTTTTTCTTCATTTTCTTAAAGCAGCCTCTTTAACAGGTCTTGCAAAACTGGTTTGATGGAAGTGTATTCTTTTAGCCTTCTTTTGTCTGGTAAACTTTCCTTATTTCATCTTCCATTTAAAATGAGAGGCTTGCTGGGCTCAGTAGTCTTGGTTGCAGTCCTTTGCTTTTCATTACTTGGAGTATTTCTTGCCATTTCCTTCTGGCTTGTAGTGTTTCTGTTGAGAAGTCAGCTGCTAGCCTTATTTAAGCTCCCTTGTATGTCATGTCCTGTTTCTCCCTTGATATCCTTAAGATTCCCTTGTTCTCTTTGAGTTTTGCTATTTTAATTATGTTGTCTCTTGGATTAGGCCTATGTGGGTTCATCTTGATTAGGACCCTCTGTGCTTGTTGGACTTGTGTGACTTTTTCTCTCATCAAGTTAGGTAAGTGTTACATCATTACTTTTTCAAACAGGTTTTCTATCTCTTGCTGTTCTTCTTCTCCTTCTGGTATTCTTATCATATGGATATTATTATGTTTCATGTGTTCTGAAATCCCCTTAACCCTTCTTTGTTCTTTTTGAGTCTTTTTTTGTTTGTTTTGCTGCTCTGTCTAGGTATTTTTTTTCTGCCTTATCCTCCAGCTTGCTGATTCAATCCTCTGGTTCATGTAACCTGTTTTTATATCCTTTGTGTGTTCTTCATTTCCTCCTGGTTCTTACTGATAGTTTCTATGTCCTTTTTTTGTGCTGGTGTAGTTCACAGTAAGTTCCTTGCAGCTTCCCTGGAAGTTCTCACTGAGCTCCTTCAGCATCCTTACAACCATTATTTTTAATTTGATGTTTGATAGTGTGTTTGCCTCAATTTCATTTAGCAGTCTTTCTGGGGATTACTCCTTTTGTTTTGATTGGGGGTTGTTTCTTTGTCTCTCTATTTTAGGTAACATTTCTTGCTTGTTCCTGTATGCTAGACTGATCTACTTTGACTCTCTATCTTTGTGGTACGATATGTTGTATTAGGAGGCTAGTGGGATTCAGTGATGCAGTCTCCTTGATCACCTGAACTTGATGCTGTTGCATTGCACTTTAAGCCTTTTATGTGGGCTCTCTGGTTTTAATTGGCTTTTGGTTGTTGTTGGATTGCTCTTTAGTGGGTTCTTCTGTCCAGCTGATTGACTGAGAGTTACTCTGTCCCCCATGTCTTGTATATTATTGTACAAGTGCTGACAGAACAAAAACCAAACAGCCCAGGAAACAGACCCACACCCAGAAAAATAACATCCACCCACAATTACACTATCAATAGCAAATGAGCCAATATTAATAATGCTGTAAAGAGGTTAAGACTATTATAAGAAATGAAAAAAAATTATGAGATGACTGAAGGAAAAGATGTTTTGTGAGCATAGAGGAAGGGGCAATAATAAAAGTAGAAAATAGAGACAAGACACAATGGGAAAGAAAACAAAATTTATTTTGTTACTAAAAAGAGGTGGAGAAAATGTGAGATGGAAGAAGAGAAGAGAAGTGCATAATATTAGGTTAAATCAGAATATAAAGAAAGATATATATGTATATATCTAGTGAGAGGAAAACAGGCAACCACAACAAATTATATATATATAATATTGTAAAATAAATTTATAAATTTATATATTTTTTTATAAATTTATAAATTTATATATACTTTACTATATATATAGTAAAAAAGCTCCACCACTGAAATATCAACAACTAATGAGGTAAGATTTATATAGGTGGAATGGGAATAAGAGGGCAAATGGAAAGACAGAAGAGCTTAACAGATGTCTACAGGATAGGGACGTTATTTTGAGAAGATAGAGGGAGAAGGAATACTAAGAATGCAGGATGAAAGCCCAGCTAAGACAGGGGAAAATAATAATTAAAATTAAAGAAAAGGAAAAGAAAAGACAGAGGGAAGGCAAAATGTAATTGGAGTGGGGAAACAGTGAAATTTGAGACTTGAAATACAAAAATAGTCACTATCTAGAAATAAGAGTGAAGAACTGTAACAACTACCACCTTATCCATAACCTATAAACAAAGACTGGTAAAGATGGAAAGAGAATAATGGGAGAAGGAATGTGAAGTGACTAATGACAATCACAAGTGGTTTTGAGAGGGTGGAGTAGGGAGCAATAAGTAATGAGTATAGAATAGAATCAATTCACAGCAAGAAAGAAAATAAAATTTAAAACAAAAATGCAAAGAGGGAGGAAAGAGGTATGGAGTAAGAGAAGGGAAGGGAAAACCTGGTGCCATATTATGCCCAAACTTGAAGGATATGAACTGAATGTTAAACAACTATGCAGGACAGAAGACAGTGCCTTGATGCACTCATCTCTATTTTCTCTATTTTCCTGGGTTTAGCAAATCAGGGCCTGAGGAGCTGTGTAGCATGTAGTGTCTGGTGAAGGGCCCTATCAATGCTCCTTCTTCTTTCCTCTGGGGAAATGTATGCAGCATAAAACTCCTGGGCCTGGCCTAGCCAGTCTGCCCAGGCTGTAATCCAGCAGTGGGAGGGTTAGGTTCACCTGTTTGTGAAAGGCTCTAGTTGACTGCAACAAATCTCAGGCATTTAACTCCTACCTTCCAGACCTGAGCCTGCTCCTCTTTCAAAGGAGATTTGGCCTGAATTTTACACTCTGAGTTGCCCTCTGTTCATGAGCCATGCTGAGTCAGGTCTTCCTGTCCCTTTAGTGTATTCTATGACTCCAGTTTTTGGTTAGCAAAGCCACTGCACCCCATCCATGTGCACAGCCATGTGAGTCCAGGTCCCTGCCAAGCTCCCTTTTTAAAAACCATATCTCTATGGTCCCCATGCTGTAGCATGGGTCCCTGGAGGCCCTGTTCTCCACACAACCCTGCCCCTGCAAAAAAAAAAAAAAAAAAAAAAAGAATACAGTCTGTTATGGTCAGGGCTGGCCACCTCCTTTCAGAGACTCTGACAATTTTAGACAACGTTTCTCTTTGTATCTTTCCCAGATGGTGTTGAGAAATATCCTGCAGCTATGCTATTACACATGGTGGTGGTGGCATGTTGACCTCACTCCTTCCAGAGATCTGTAGCCTCAGGCACATCTGCTCTCCCCATGCTGTTTCTGGAGCCCACACCTCCCAGGCCTTGTCTTGCCACCCTAATAGCTCATGAGTTCTGAACCAATCTACAGGCAACCAGATTCTATGTGTTCAGCAGTGCTGGGCTTGGCAGTGGTGGTAGTTCTCCTAGAGCATCCCGGCCATCAGCTCCTGGCCTGTAGAAAGCCCAGGCCATCAGCTCCAGGGAGCGCTGCAGGTGGGTCGGTTCCTGTTAATTCTTACATACTCTCCACGCTCTTGTCCTAGTACATGCTTACTCACAGATGCTTTCACTCACTCTCTGCTCTGTGTTCTGACTTCAAATCTGGTTGGTCTGTGTCTGGGAGAAGATGAATGGAGCTGCCAACTACTTTGGCACCATCTTGGATCAATTGTATATTTATTAATTTAAATTTATACTTGAACATTGAAATTATCTGATCACATTTTAATATCTGACATTACAATAACAGTAAATACTTCCATAATAATATAAGATAGAGAAAAATAATGGGCCTTGGTTTGTGGAGAACATTTTATAAATTTGACCACAAAGGCAAGGGAAGTTAAGGCAAAAGTAAATGAATGAGACTATAGTAAACTAAAAAGCTTCTGTGCAGCAAAAGAAACTGACAACAAAACAAAGAGGACAGCAACCAAATAGGAGATGATATTTGCAAACAAAGGCTCCAATGAAGGTTTCATATTCAATATTTAAAGAACTTAGAAAACTCAACACCAACAAATAGTCCAATTAAAAATGGGCAGAGGAACTGAATAGACACCTCTTTCATAAAGGTATACAGATAGCAAATAGATATTGATATATAAAAAGATATTCAAACTCATAAACTCAAACTCCCTGTTATTAGGGAGATGCAAATTAAAACTACCATGAGACACCACCTTACACCTGTCAGAATGGCTATTTTCAACAAGACAAGTAATTACAAGTGCTAGAGAGGTTGTAGAGAAAAAGGAACTCTCATTCACTGCTGATGTCAATGTAGACTGGTATAGCCACTATGGAAAACAGTGTAGAGATTCTCCAGAAAATTAGGAGTAGAGTTCTCAATATGACCAAGTGATGCCTTTTCTGGGTATCTACCAGAAAATCTTGAAACCATGTATTTACAGGTATCTGCATCCCTATGTTCATTGCAGCATTATTCATGGTGGCCAAGACAAAGAGATAACCAAAGTATCTTTTCATAGACAATTAAATAAAGATGGGTACCTGTACACAATGGAATATTACTCAGCAATACACAAGATGAAGTACTACCATTTGCAACAACATGGATGAATCTTGAGAATATTTTTCTAATAAAAATCAGTCAGAAAGAGCTAGGAACATATGATTTCACTCATATGTGGGCTATAAACCTGAAACTCATGGACACAGACAGCAATGTGGTGGTTGCCAGAGGAAAGGGAGTCAGGGTAGAGGGTGGAGGGGGTGCTAACATGTGGTGATGTAAGATGGTTTGACTTTATGTGGTGGGCACACAGCACAATATACAGATCTAGTATCATAGAAATGTACACCTGAAACCTATATGTTCTTATTAACTTATATCAGTCCAATTAATTTAATTAAAAATAATATGTTTTTATCCCTAACTACTTTCATTACTTTAGGGTTATAAATAAAACTTTACCATTTAGAGAAGATAAATAAGCAACCAATTTTTAACAAATTTTCCAACAATGACTATTTCGATGATCTGCTATTGATCAAAATATGATGTGTTTTTTTCCTATGTTTTCAATTTGTATCACATCATATTGAAAATTCCAGAGGTTATAGCTGCAATTTTCCCAGAGATTTTTTACTTTATTTATAAATATTTATCCAAACTATTTAATATATAAATAGATTTTATTCCTTGTGAAACAATACTATATGTTTTTGTTAATTGGGAACGACAAACAGAAGGTAAAGTAAATCTGATTTCTATACCAATGAGTATTAATGTAGAAAGGATAACCCAATAAAGCCTAGAAATTATTTATAAAAATTGTGTATTTTTTCTTTCGTGTTTAAACTTCAGTCACCTTCACACTATTCTGTATTTCATGCAATATACCTATTGAGACATTTTTCCACTGCTCAGAATGATTTTTGAACTTGTTAATTTTGATGTGTTTTAGAGCTTCTGCCATTTTTTGTTTTACATCTTCCACACTGGCAAAATGTTTTCCTCTGAGGAATTTATTCATCCAGGAAACAAAAAAATTCACTCAAAGAGATTGGGTGAATAGGGAGAGTAGAGCTTGGGGGTCATGCCATTTTTGGTCAAAAACTGCTGAACACTCACCACAGTGTGGGCAGCTGTGCTTGTAAATCATCCATCATGAAATGGGCAAATACACTGAAAGAGTCTTCAAAAAAATCCACTGAAGCAGAATACAGCTTTTCACAAAAGTGCGAACTGGTGCACTGATGCAGATGGCTTCCTGGAACACTCACCTGGCAGCAGAAACCTGTACTACAAGGGATCCACCTTCCAGAAGATAATTCTGTTTTTTTTGCTCCCCGCCCCATGCACATCATTTTGTATGACACACCAGGAAAAGTTCATTATAAATATTTTCTATTGTAAAGACCCTCAGGTGGTTGAATTTCTTTAATATTGTACCACCTTCTCCCTCTCCCCCCATTCAGCTGTTTTGCTATTTTTACTAATGACCTACTAGAATAAAGACCTTTATAACTGCAATATTTGAACACATTGCAAGCATTTCCTCTTAATTAAACCACAATAAGTACATTGCAAGAACTCAGAGAATGGCTTCTTGGCCAGAAGTCTATTACCACATTACAATATTTATATTATATGCTGATCTGTTTTCAAAATAGTAAGATTATTGAAAACAGAGTCTAGAGAGATTTTTATCTTTGTATTTTTAGGATCTCCCTCAGTATCAAAGAATAGCACTTCAATATGTTTGTGCAAATCAATGATTTAATGGATGAATGAGAGAACCAGGAAATCATTTATTTAATAAGTAAGTGCAAAATACCCATCACACTTATAATACTCTAAAGCCCTATTAATTTGGAGTTGCATAGAGCAAGAATATCTGCTTATATGGAACTTCTTGTCTGTGGATTTTTCCCTCACTCCAAACTTCATGTATTTCTGAATATTCCTTTTCTATTAAAGCTCAGTGTTCAATGAGGTCTCTGGGTTTAACCTTGAAACACACACATACATATTCACACTGAGTCAAATATTGAGTCATACTCAAGAAATGTGTTACTTTTTTTTGTTTTGAGTTAGCTGAAGTGAAAAAATAGAAAAAGTTTCATCCTGGCTTAAAATTTAAGTGCCATATAGTATACTTTGAGTAATTTGAAGGTAACATTCAGACAATTTTATCTTCATTATCTACTTGCTAATACTTTCACTATATTTTTGCACTGATATTCATAAGAGATTTAGCCTCTTCATTGCATAAGCAATTTAGGTTTTAAAGTAAAGATAATATACATGTAGCATTTTTAAAAAATCACTTTAATTTGCTCCAATTACTTTAAATGTCAAAAGCTCTATGCTTAGATGAACAATATCTGTCTCCTAAATCAGGACAGAGCTTAACAGAAGCAGAATAAAAGTCTTAATGTTGATCACTTGGCAAGAGGATGGGGATAGCACTATTGAAATAAAAGTTGTTTCAATTATTCAAGTTTTTAATTTAAATAGAAAGATACACTGAATCAAGAATATGGTTTTTAAATGAGAAATATGGTAGCATGAACATAATTTTAGTATTCTTCCAACTCTAATAATTGTCTGACTTGTTAAGCAAAGTGAAAGATAGCATTGTCCACAGGCACAAACAGACATACTTAAAAAATTAAGTAAAGTAGGAAAAGTAAGTAAGCATTGTGGTAGACTTCAACATAATCTTCCATTTATTTCTGAAATTCTAAGCTCCTGAAGTTCTTTGACATCAGGCTCTTCCATTAGATTATGACAAAATATGGGTGCCTCCTTAATGAAAGTTAAACTTTGCAGTACTAGATTTAAAAATGAGTATACTGTTAAAAGTTAACTGTTAGGTAGTCATAATAACTGATGTTTTGAAAGTGATTGAGAAGCATTTCATCTGGATCAGTTCTCAAGAGAATATTGAATAGAATAAAAATGGAAATGGGTATTAAAGAATAGCTCAAGCCCTCTGAATTAACTAAGGAAGAAATTGCTTTTCATTGTATGTTATAATAAAAACTAAGTGCTTTTATTTTTTAAAGAAGGATCAGAAGACACACACCAACAGCTGCCCTGATTGCAGAGCTTCACATGCCTGGTGTGAAGCATCATTTAATTACTCGTGTATATTATAGATGGTGGGACTGCACAGATGTCAGTAGTTGGTAGGGGTAGGGTGTTTACTTGTGTTTTTAATAAATTTTGCCCTGCAGTCTTTAGATATTTATATGGAGGTCCAAACTTAGAAAACATACTTCAAATAATGTAATAGGTCTTCTTTTTATAAAAACTTGAAACATATTTCATGTAGCAATAGTTTACTTATATTTTCAATTACAGTTTACATTCAATATTATCCTGTATTATTTTCAGATGTATAGCAAAGTGAGTAGACAATCATGTACTTTACAGAGTGGTTCCCCTGCTTTGAAATAATCCTTGTTCCAGAAAAACAAAACAAAACTAAAACATTTATACAGGTATATTTCATTTTATTGTCCTTCACTTTACTGTACTTTGCTGATTTTATGCTTTTTACAAATTGAACGTTTGTTGCAGCCCTGCATGCAGCAAGTCTATTGACACCATTTCTCCAACAGTGTTTGCTTATGTCATGTCTCTACATAACATTTTCAGCAACTAACACCCAGCGGCAATTAACTTCAAGGCAGGTCCCTCCACCAGCAAAGACATTAGTCGTTTGGAAGGTGCTGATGATGGTGACCATTTTAGCAATAAGTGTTTTTAATTCAGGTATATATATGTTGTTTTAAATATATGATGTTACTGAACACTTCATAGGCTATAGTGTTAACATAATTTTTGTATTCACTAGCATACTCAAAAATTCATGTGACTCACTTTATTTAAAAATTTACTCTAGACTCCTGGCCAAGATGGAGGCATAGGTAGTCGCACTGTGTCTCCTCGTGCAACTAAAACTAAGTACAAGAATTTACAAAAACAAAAAACAACCAGAACACAGAGAAATGAACTGAACAGAAGTCTGATTACCATACATCCAGACCAGTAAGGAGGGGTGGAGTCAGAGGCCTATGGAGAGGGGTCCAGGGGTCCTGGAAGAAAAAAACAGCTGCTGGCAGATGTGGGTGCACAGGGTGCAGACAGCAGTTGGCGGACCCCAGAAGCACAGGGGCAGCTGACGGACTGGTGGCAGACCCTGGGCGTTGGAGACAACAAGCAGACCCAGTGAGGCGCCCAAGGCAGCTGGCTGTCCACAGCCACACATTCAAGTGCAGACAAACTAAGCGAAAATGGGCAGCGACACAGACCCAGCAACCCAGGGACCCAGTGCCAGGAAACAAAGCCTAAAGGCACCACTTGAAAAAGCCTGTGGGGGTTGAGACCAGGAGATTCCCTTAGCCTCACAGGAGGCTCCTTGGGGAAACCCACAGAGTCCGAGAAAGTTCACAAGCCCACCCGCCCGGAAGCCAGCACCAGAAGGGCCCAATCAGCTTGTGGGAAGCGGCAAAGGGGACTGAAGTCCTAGAGAGAGCAGAGCAGGCACCATTGTTCCCTCTCAGACCCCGCCCCCCCATACAACATCATGACCCAGTGACTGAGGTGCCCGCCCTGGTGAACACCTAAGGCCCTGCCCCTCATACGTCACAAGCGCAACCAGACCAAAAAGGAAAAAATAAATAAATAAAATTAAAAAGATGGCTCAAAAAGAATTAAGAGCCCCTCATCCAGTACTTTTAAGTGACTAAGAGATAGCCAAGCCTATCAGGTGCATAGTTCAAAGCACTGGTGATCAGGACGTTCACAGAATTGGCTGACTTTGGTCATAAATTAGATGAACAAATGCAGGCTACTATAAGAGAAATGAAGGAAAATGCAGAGGGAACCAATAGTGATGGAAAGAAAACTGGGTTTCACATCAATGGAAAGGACCAGAAGGAAGAAAGGAACAACCAAACAGAAAAGAATGAAGAAACAAGAATTCAAAAAAATGAGGAGAGGCTTAGGAACCTCCATGACATCTTTAAATGTTCCAACATCTGAATTATGGGGGTACCAGAAGGGGAAGAGGAAAAACGACAAGTGGAAAAGTTATTTGAACAAATAATAAAGGACAACTTCCCTAATTTGGCAAGAGAAATAGGACTTCCAGGAAGTCCAGGAAGCTCAGAGAGTGCCAAAGAGGTTGGACCCAAGGAGGAACACACCAAAGCACACCATAATTATATTACCCAAGGTAAAAATGAAGGAGAGAATTCTAGAAGCAGCAAGAGATAAGAGGATAGTTACCTACAAAGGAGTTCCCATCAGAATGTCAGCTGATTTCTCCAAAGAGACCTTCCAGGCAAGAAGGGGCTGGAAAGAAGTATTCCAAGTCATGAAAGGCACAGACCTACATCCAAGATTGCTCTATCCAGCAAAGCTTTCATTTAGAATGGAAGGGCAGATAAAGTGCTTCTCAGATAAGGTCAAGTTAAAAGAGTTCCTCACCACCAAGCCCTTATTTTATGAAATGTTAAAGGGACTTATCTAAGAAAAAGAAGATAAAAAATATGAACAGTAAAAAAAGACATCAAACTCACAGTTAGTAACAACTGTACCTAAAACAAAAGCACACTAGGCAGCAAACAAATAGAACAGGAACAGAACCACAGAAATGGAGATCACATGGAGGGTTAGCAACAGGGGAGTGGGAGGAGGAGAGAGGGGGGAAAGTTACAGAGAATAAGTAGCATAGACAATAGGTAGAAAATAGACATGGGGAGGGCAAGAAAAGCATGGGAAATGTAGAAGCTAAAGAACTTATGACACATGGATATGAACTAAAGGGGGGGGATGAGGGAGGGAGGAGGTGGGCAGGCTGGAGGGGAATGAAGGGGGAAATGGGACAACTGTAATAGCATAATCAATAAAATATATTAAATAAATAAATAAAAATTAACTCTATTGTGGTGGCCTGGAATCAAACCTGCAATATCTCTTAGATGTGCCTGTATACAATTTCAAAATTTTCTTGCTTATTATTTACTCTGGTAGACTTAGTAGTGACTAGTTTTATATAAACTTTGTCCAGTATAGTGCAAGTAAATTTGGACGGTTTCTTCAGACAGGCCACCTTCCCTTTGGACTACTGAGGTAAGAATGGGATGCTGAGGGTACTCTGTTCTGCACAGAAGTATGTACATTCACAGCCAGAAAGGGAAGAACAGTAACTCCCACAAAGGGGTTAACACCTTTGATGAATGGCTGATGAGGACTGATGGGTAAATGTTTCTTCTTTACTTTTTTGGATGGACAGTTGTGAGATACTTTTCATTAAACTGCTTATAAAGACTGGCAGAAGGAAAGCCATTCATTCACTCCCAGGTTTGCAAACTCTGTGTCACGTCTTTAAATTGGTTGTATCTCCATCTCCCTTTACTTGCCCTGCTATATATTCCTGCTCTCCAGGACAGCATTTCCAAATTAACTATCGCAAACAAGTATTTTTCCCAGGGTTTATTTTTGGGGCACTCAAACTGAGAGATGAAATTCATCGATGGAAATTTTAGTTATGCATAAGAGGACATTTATTGCTTAAAAAAAGAGATGGCCCTAAGGTAGTAAATGACATATTTTGATGCTCTAAGTTACTTTGGGAGAAAAGTATTACATATGTGAAATGTAGAGACAATGAAGGACAAATCAGAGTTTCTCTGTCTGCCTTTCTGGATTTAACTACACATCTCCAGTCACAGGATGGCTCATATATTAATACTTTTATTTTATGTATTTTCATTAATTTTGTAAGAATGTTAAGGGCCATTCCATAAGATATTTTGGACCACTAGGATCACAGACAAGGCTGAATTGTAGCCCAGGTGAAAATGTTTGGCAGAAAATTGTCAAGTTATCCATTTTGCCATTCTCTGCCTAGATCATATGAAGATTCTAGAAGTATGCCATTTAATTTGGTAGTGACTAGCCACATGTGCCTGTTGCACCCTTGAAACAAGGTAAGCCTGAACCGAGTGAGACATTCCCTGAGTGGAAAAATTACATTCAGACATTGGTGAATCAAATTGAAGTGTTTTTTTTTTTTATTTTTTCAGCTTTATTTTGGTTTGACCTTTCTCAAATATAAATGTGAAAAACATTGTATTTTTTAAATATAAAAAAAATCAAAATAAGAAAAAAAGAAAAAAACATTAGATAAGAAAATTGTTGCCCTGGCTGGCGTAGCTCAGTGGATTGAGCGCGGGCTGGGAACCAAAGTGTCCCAGGTTCGATTCCCAGCCAGGGTACATTCTCGGGTTGCAGGCCATAACCCCCAGCAACCACACATTGATGTTTCTCTCTCTCTCTCTCTCTCTCTCTCTCTCTCTCTCTCTCCCTCCCCCTCTCTCTCTCTCTCTCCCTCCCTTCCCTCTCTAGAAATAAATAAATAAAATATTAAAAAAAAAAGAAAGCTAAATTAAAAAAAAAAAAAAAAGAAAATTGTAAAAAGTCAATGTGAAGACCACTGAGAAGAACACAGTGCTCCAACTAGGGCACACTATGGCCTCTCAGATTTTACCACCAGAATTTTTACCATAAAATTGGCAGGAATGTGTGTAAAGGACACATGGCCCAAGCCAAAGGTGGGTAGGATCAAAGGTGAGAGGAGGGTATGGCTGGGGTGGAGGGAAGTCATGGGGGGGAAATCGAGACAATTGTACTTGAACAACAATAAATAAAAGAAAAAAGACATAAAAATTCTGTATTGATATATTTACCATAAACCAAATAAAAGTAAACTATGACATTTAAGCTCCTGAATTTCATTACTTGAAAATATTTGCATGATAACTGGTGTTAGTTAATTAATATCAAATCAGTTTGCATAGTTTGTAAAAATGTTAACTTTTTTGGACATATACCCATTAAAACAAAAATTACTTGCCTTGTAATTAAACACTTTCTAATTTTCAACAGTTTTCAAAAATGATATTTAAGCATGTGCAGCTTTAAATGATAACAAAAATTTTATTCATTAATTTTTCAGAAAAAACACTATGTGCAAAACAAAATAATTTCAAATATTAGAGAATAAATTCTTCAGTTACTCAGAAGATGCATAGTAATTATTTTGAAATGTTTCTTAGTTTCTTTCTTTAAAATAAAATATATGATTCTTTTTTATAAAAAGATTTTATTTATTTTTTAGAGAGAAGGGAAGGGAGGGAAAAAGAGAGAGAGAGAAACATTGATGCACAAGAGAAACATCAGTTGGTTGCCTTTCATACACCCCCAACTGGGGACTTGGCCCACAACCCAAGCATGTGCCCTGACTGGGGATCAAACTAGTGACCTTTAGGGTTATAGGTAAGCACTCAACCCACTGAACTACTCTAGCCAGGCCTAAAATATACCATTCTTTTTTTTAACATATAAGCTCCTATTTCTTTTTTTAAAAGATTTTATTTATTTATTTTTAGAGATGGAAGGGAGGGAGATAGAGAGAGAGAGAGAGAGAGAGAAACATCTTGTGCGGTTACTGGGGGTCATGGCCTTCAACCCAGGCATGTACCCTGACTGGGAATCGAACCTATGACACTTTGGTTTGTAGCCTGCCCTCAATCCACTGAGCTATGCCAGCCAGGGCAAATACACCATTCTTATATTTATTTGTTAGATTTACAAAATAATAAATTTAAGTTTAACTGTATTCAATTGTTATTTTTCTTCATTATTTCAGTCCATATATTTTTTATTTCTTAAAAAATGTAAAAATGCATTCATATATTTTACATATGTAAAGTACACAGTGATGGTAATAAACAATACATTTAAAAAATCCAAATTATGAGTCCATCATGAAACTACAAAATGAATAATATTTGTAATGACAAAAGAACTCTTCCTTGGTAAAGAATACTGTTAATGGAGTAGAAATAATGTAATGATGAATTAAGATATGTTAGGATATTCTATATAAAATATATAATGGAAAATATTTTCTGCCTTGGTTTCCTATTCTCTTAGCACCCACTCACCAACCCCTCCATTAGTAACCTATATATTAAACTACAACTTAATTCCAGGCATAACCCACCTTTATCACACTATATTGTATTTTATAAAGTGACCTTAAATTTCTTTAATATAACTTAAGACTTTGAAAAATCTGTTTATTAATAATTTGTAGTTTTATTTTGTGTAATATTTGTGAGGTATAAAAACAATGATTGATGAAAGATATTGTTCTTATCATTTGATACCATTTTTAGTTTTTATATGGTCATAGCAATTTACATATCATTATAATTTATTAATTGATGAGGATGTATGATATTTTCTGTGAATTCACCTAAGCTTGATGTTTTGAGGGAATGTATAGTGTTTGACAACGTTTTCTAATCCTGCCACAAAAATTAATGTGTTTATCTCCCCTAGAATTTATGTGGGATATTTTGATAAGCTATTAGTCTAGATATTCAGGAAGAAGTACATTTGCATAACTGTGAAAAATAGATTTTTGTGATTATTTCTCCCAAATAATTTTTGAGCTTGTGATTTTGTGCTTGCTCCCCATTTTTCTTTATTAGAATGGTTAGTAAATGATCACATCATTATTATGTGTAATATATATGGTTATGGCTTTTTCTGTCTCATGCATTTTTTTTCTTTGTGCTCCTTCAAGGTCAATCAGGAAAAAGATTTTTCCTTTTCATCTTCATTGAGTGCTTCGTATATTTCACATTTCTCTATACCATTATTTTTTAAAAATTTATTTAATTTTAATTATTATTCAAGTACAATTTTCTATCGTTTACTCCCATCCAAACCCACCCACCCAGCCCTTCCACACCTCCCTCCCATTTCCACCCACCCCTAGTTTTTGTTCATGTGTCCTTCACACTTGTTGCTGTAAACCCTTCCCCTTTTCCCCTGAAATTCCCCTGAAATTCCCTCCCCTCTCCCCTCTGAACACTGTCAGCCTGTCCTCTATTTCAGTGTCTTTGGTTATATTTTGATTGTTTCTTTGTTTTGTTCTTTAGGTTCCTGTTAAAGGTGAGGTCACATGGTATTTGTCTTGCACTTCTTGGCTTATTTCACTTAGCATAATGCTTTACAGTTCCATCCATGTTGTTGTATAGGGCAGAAGCTCCTTCTTTCTCTCTGCTGCATAGAATTCCATTGTGTAAATATACCACAGTTTTTTGATCCATTCATTTAACTGATGGGCACCTAGTTTGCTTCCAACATTTGGCTATTGTAAATTGTGCTGCTATGAACATTAGGGTGCATAGGTTCTTTTGGATTGGTGTTTTAGTATTCTTAGGATAGAGTCCCAGCAGTGGAATTGCTGGGTCAAAAGGCAGATCCATTTTTAGTTTTCTGAGTAAATTCCATACTGTTTTCCATAGTGGTTGTACCAGTCTGCAATCCCACCAACAGTGCACTAGAGTACTCTTTTCTCCACAACCTCTCCAACACTTGTTATTTGTTGCTTTGTTTTTTATGGCCATTCTGACTGGTGTAAAGTAGTATCTCATTGTGGTTTTAATTTGCATCTCTCTGATAGCTAGTGATATTGAGCATCTTTTCTTGTGTCTTTGGATCCTCCGTAGGTCCACCTTGGAGAAGTGTCTGTTAAAGTCCCTTGCCCATTTTTTAATTGGGTTGCTTGTCTTAGAGTGCAGTCCTGTAAGTTCTTTATATATTTTGGAGATTAAACCCTTGTCTGAGGTATCAGTGGCAAATATGTTTTCCCATACAGTTGGTTCTCTTTTTATTTTAATACTGGTTTCTTTAACCATGCAGAAGCTTTTTATTTTGATGAGATCCCATTAGTTTATTCTTTCCTTTATGTCCCTTGCTCTAGGAGACATATCAGCGAAAATGTTGCTGCGTGAAATATCTGAGATTTTCCTGCCTATGCTCTCTTCTAGGACTTTAATGGTGTTGAGGTTTATATTTAAATCTTTTATCCACTTTGAATTTATTTTTGCTTGTAGTGTAAGTTGGTGCTCAAGTTTCATTTTTTTTGCACATAGCTGTCCAGTTCTCCTAACACCATTTGCTGAACAGGCTATTGTTACTCCACTGTATGTTGTTGCCCACTTTGTTGAATATTAATTGACCATAGAGACTTGGATTTATATCTGGGCTCTCTGTTCTGTTCCATTGGTCCATGTGCTTGTTTTTATGCCAATACCAGGCTGTTGTGATTACAGTGGCCTTGCAATAGAGTTTGGAATCAGGTATTGTGATCCCTCCTACTTTGCTCTTCTTTCTCAAAATTGCTGCAGCTATTTGAGGTCGTTTATGGTTCCATATAAATTTTTGAAGTGTTTGTTCTATGTCTGTGAAATATGCCATTAGGACTTTAATAGGTATTGCATTGAATGTGTAAATTGCTTTGGGTAGTATGGACATTTTGATTATGTTAATTCTTCTGATCTATGAACACGGTGTATGTTTCCATTTGTTTGTGTCTTCCTTGATATCTTTCTTCAGTGTTGTGTAGTTTTCTGTGTACAGGTCTTTTACCTACTTGGTTAGGTTTATTACTAGGTATTCTTTTTTTTCTTTTTGCTATTTCAAATGGGATTTTTTTCTTGATTTCTGCTTCTGCCGTTTCATTGTTGGTATACAAAAATGCCTTTGATTTCTGGATGTTGACTTTGTATCCTGCTGTTTTGCCAAATTCATTTATTAAGTCTAGCAGTTTTTTGGTGGAGTCTATAGGATTTTCTATGTACACTATCATGTCATCTGCAAACAATGACAGTTTTGTTTCCTCCTTTCGGATTTGTATGCCTTTTATTTCCTTTTCTTGTCTGATCACTGTGGCTAAAACTTCCAATACTATATTGAATAGAAGTGGTGAAGGTGGACAACCTTGTCTTGTTCCTGATCTTAGTGGAAAAGACTTTAATTTTTGGCCATTGAGTATGATGTTGGCTTTAGGTCTTTCATATATGGCCTTTACTATGTTGAGGAATGGCCTTTATTCCCATTTTGCTGAGTGTTTTTATCATAAATGGGTGCTGTACCTTATCAAATGCTTTTTCTGCATCTATTGATATGATCATGTGATTTTTGTTTTTGCTTTTGTTTATGTAATGTATTACATTTACTGATTTGTGAATATTGAACCATCCTTGCATTCCTGGAATGAATCCCACTAGGTCATGATGTATGATCTTTTCAATGTATTGTTGGATGTGATTTGCCAATATTTTTTTGAGGTTTTTAGCATCTATATTCATCAGCGATATTGGCCTGCAGTTTTGTTTCTTTGTTGTGTCTTTATTTGGTTTTGGGATTAGGGTGATGTTGGCTTCATAAAAAGAGTTTGTGAGTCTTCCATCATTTTGGATTTTTTGGAATAGTCTGTGAAGGATAGGGGTTAGCTCTTCCTTAAATGCTTTGTAGAATTCTTCTGTGAAACTATCCAGACCCAGACTTTTGTGTGTCGGGAGTTTTTTTTTTTTTTTTTATCAGTGCTTCAATTTCTTTTGCTGTTATTGGTCTGTTCAGTCTTTCTGCTTCTTTTTCATTAAGTTTTGGAAGATGACAGTTTTGTTTCCTCCTTTCTGATTTGTATGCCTTTTATTTCCTAGAAATTTGTCCATTTCACCTAGGTTTTCAAATTTCTTGGCATGCAGTTCTTCATAGTAATTTCTTACAATCCTTTGTATTTCTGTGTTATCCATTGTAGTCTCTCCTCTTTCACTTCTGATTGTGTTTATTTGGATCCTTTCTATTTTTTTCTTGATGAGTTTGCTTAAAGGGTTGTCGATTTTGTTTATCTTTTTGAAGAACCAGCTCCTGGATTCATTGATCCTTAGAATTGTGCTTTTAGTCTCTATGTCATTTAATTCTGCTCTGACCTTGATTATTTCCTTCCTTCTGCTTGCTCTAGGCTGTCTTTGTTGTTGTTCCTCGTGTTCTTGTAGACGTAGGGTTAGGTTGTTTGTTTCAAATATTTCTATCTTTTTTAGGTAGGCCTGTATTGCTATAAACTTCCCTCTCAGGACTGTCTTCTCTGTGTCCCATAAATTTTGGGTTGTTGTGAGTTTGTTTTCATTTGTTTCCAGAAACCTTTTGATTTCTTCCCTAATTTCAATCTTGACCCATTCATTGTTTAATATCATGCTATTTAATTTCCATGATTTTGAGTGTTTTGGTTTTTTTTTCCTTGGGGTTGATTTCTAGTTTCTGTGATATGAGAAAATGCTTGGTATGATTTCAATTTTCTTGAATTTGTCAAGGCTTGTTTTGTGTCCTATCATGTTGTCTATCTTTGAAAATATTCCATGTGCATTTGAAAAGAATGTATATTTAGCCTTTTTGGGATGGAGGACTCTATATATATTAGTCAAGTCAATTTCCTCTAGGGCATAGTTCAATGCCACAATATGTTGATATTTTGTTTGGAAGATCTGTCCATTTTTGATAGTGAGGTGTTAAAATCCCCCACAATAATTGTGTTGTTGTCAATATCTTTCTTGAAGTCCTCTAAGATTTTATTTATGTATTTGGGTGTTCCTATGTTGGGTGCATATATATTTACAATGTTTATGTCTTCTTGGTGGATTCTTCCCTTAAGTGTTATGAAGTGACCTTCTGGGTCTTTCTTTATGGCCCTTTTTTGGAAGTCTATTTTGTCTGATATGAGTACTGCTGCCCAGGCTTTTTTTCCCTGTCCATTTGCTTGGATAATTTGTTTCCAGACCTTCACTTTCAGTCTGTGTAGGTCTTTAATCCTGAGGTGGGTCTCTTGTAGGCAATATATATGTGGGTCATGCTTTCTTATCTATTCAGCTATTCTATGTCTTTTGATTGGGGCATTTAATCCATTTATGTTTAAGGTTATTATTGATAGGTACTTATTCATTGCCTTTTATGTAGGTGTGTTCCTCCCTCTCTCTCTCTCTCTCTCTCTCTCTCTTTCCCTTCCTTTCCTTAAAGCAGTCCCTTTAGCATCTCTTGGAGAGGTGGTTTGGTGGAGGTTTATTCTTTTAGACTTCTTTTGTCTGGGAAGCTTCTTATTTGGCCTTCTAGAGAGCCTTGCTGGGTCAAGTAGCCTTGGTTGCAGACCTCTGATTCTCATTATTTGGAATATTTCTTGCCATTCTCTCTGGTTTGGAGCGTTCCCAATGAGAAGTCAGCTGCTAGCCTTACTTGGGCTCCCTTGTATGTTACTTCCTGTTTCTCCCTTGCTGCCTTTAAGACTCTCTCTTTGTCTTGACATTTTGCTATTTTATTATGATGTATCTTGAGGTGGTCTTCTCTGGGTTCCTCTTGATTGGGATTCTCTGTGTTTCCTGGATTTGTGTGACTTTTTCTCTCATCAGATTAGGGAAATTTTCCATCATTACTTTTTCAAATAGGTTTTCTATTCCTTGCTCTTCTTCTCCTCCTTCTGGTATTTCTATTATATGGATATTATTATGTTTCACATTGTCTTGCATTTCCCTTAACCTCTCTTCATTCTTTCTGAGCATCTTTTCCTTTTCTTGCTCTTTCTGCATGTTTTTTTATACTTTGTCCTCCAGTTCACTCATCTGGTCTTCTGTTTCATCATTCCTGCTTTTTATTCCTTCTACTGCGTTCTTCAGTTCAGAAATTGTATTGTTCATTTCCTCTTGGCCCTTGTTGATAGTTTCTATTTCCTTTTTCATGTTGGTATAGTTTGCATTGAGTTTGTTGTAGCTTCCCTGTAGTTTCTGGTAGGTCATTGTGAGCTCATTGAGCTTCCTGATAACCATTGCTTTGAACTCAATATCTGATAGTTGACTTGCCTCTATTTTATTTAGCATTCTTTCTGAGGCTTCCTCCTTTCCTTTCGTTTGGGGATTGTTTCTTTGTCTTCTCATTGTTTGTGAGACTCTTCTTGTTAGCCTCTGGTTCTTAAGTTGATGTGTTCTGGTTCCCTGGGTTTATGGTGTGAACTTCTGTGGTAGAATACCTATGAGATTAGTGGTGCAGTCTCCTTCAGGTATCCTGGTGTTCACAGCTTCCACCTACTCTTTTCTGTGATCAGTTGGAGAGGTAAGGCAAAATGGTTTAAGACAGCAAGAGAGTATTGTATGATATTTGCATAGCATCCAGTAAAGAAGATATAGGAGATCCTTTGGCTATGTATAGTGTTAACTGTAATCTTCCAGCCAACTAGCCACTATTTAGAAAGGATGGAAAGTAGATAAGACTCTTGTTGTTAGGGAGGGAAGGATTGTGTGTTGTATCTGGAAAGCAGTGAGGTTGTGGAAGGTCAGATTTTGAGGTAGGGTGAGACTAAAGGATAGAAAATAGGTGTAGTGTGTGAGAGAATAGAGTTAACCACTATAGTAATAGAGTTCAGGAAACTGAAGTGAGCTAAGACTCAGGAGTAGTGTTATGGAGTATTTACAGTTGTATGAAACAGCTATTATTCACAATAATATTAGAGCAACAATCATATGACAGAATCTATGTGATCTGAATAAAAAAATAGGGAGTATAGGACCTTGAGTAGTGTGCTGAAGGAATACAAGTGACGTGAAGGACAGTAAATTAGCAAAACACTATGTCAGAGAGAATAGGGGAAACCTGTTAAATGATACAATGTAACCAGCCAAGCAGTGAAGACTATACAGAAAGGAGTTCAAAAATACTATTAAAATAAAAGATGTAGGAATAATGAAAAAATACAAATATGCAATAACTTGCAGGTTCTCTGTAATAGCAAAGTGAATTTTGTTCCACTGTCTCAACTGCTGGGTTGCCCCCTCTTTGGTTCCAACTCTGGTGTTTTCACAGTTCCAGGTTTTTTTGTTTCTTTTTTTTTCATTTTATCTCACTTGTGGGTATTCAAAAAAAAGGTAAAAGAAGGGAGGAAGAAGAGATAAAATTGGAAAGAAAGGAAGAAAGAAAGAGAGGAAGAAGGTATTGAAAGATAAAACAATAATATAAATTAAAAAAAAAAGATTTCTAAAAAAAGAAAACAAAACAAAACCAAAACCAAAAAAACACCTCCTGTTGGTTTCAAACTGGCCAAACAGCAAACCGGTTTTTCTGGTCTTGCTAGCTGAGGGGCAATTGGTATGGCTTTTCTCCCTTCCCGTTCTGCACTCAGCCAGTCTTGTGCCCACTCTCCCCAGAGCTGGTCTGACACCTCTCCCCAGAGCCTTGGATGTTGGACCCAGGTCTTCCTGAGAGTGCTCTTTCCCCCCAGGGTTACTGCTGCGGACTGGGGTGTAGCACGAGCTTGCTAGATCAGGCTGTCTCAGTGCCTCGGGCTTGGGCAAGCACCCTTCGTAATGGTATGGACGTGCGCAGGGCCTTCCTTGCAAACTTCCCCACCACCTCTGGATCACTGCCCTGCTGGTTGGGGAGGAGGCCCAGTGGCTGATGCCAGAGTATTACCCAAACAGCTCTTCTTCTTGGGAAATTGCTCCCATTCAAGCCTGCAGCTGCAAACAGCCCAATTCTCCAGCCAGACCAGTGATTATCCAAGGCAGTGCTCCTCACTGCGTAACTCTCAACTCTCCCAAATCAGTGTCCACAGACTCTGCGGGTGATCCCCTCTCTGCCACTTCAAGCAGTCAGGTCTCTCCCAGTGTCATTTAAACCTTGATTGACCAGGGAGGGAGGGAGTAGTTGGCCCGCTCTCTACCAAGGACTCTGTGGCAGGCCCTGCAGCAGGCACTGCGCCGGGGCTGTAGCCGCCCTGGTTCCTGAGCTGGTCCCTGGGACCTTATTGGCTTGAAGTACCCTCCGTACCATCTGGCCTTTCAGTGTCTGCTACAATTTTCGCTCTCTTACCCTCATATGCTGGGGTACTGTTTGCTGTTTGCTCTGTTCCTCTGCAGATCAGCTAGGTCTTTCTCCCGTGTGTAGGAGGAATTGGAATCTGCTCCTTCCTACCACACCGCCATCTTCCCTCTAAATCTATATACTATTCTTATTAATGTCTCTTCTATGGTATTTCTGAATTATGGTTTTATTTACTTCTGTTTTGTTTGATTGTTTACTTAATTGTAAATGTTTGACAATTTTTCATTTGCTGCTTGGTAATAGCTTTATAGTAAATGTTCTTCATCTAATGGTAAGACTGGAGTCTTGTTCACATTCACATTTTTTTTTTCTTATAATACTTTAATTGATTATATCCATATTACTTTTTTCTTATCCACAATTAAATAAAAATTATATTCACAAACTAGTAATTTTCAAGAGGTTTCTCTGTGTGTATGAGTAAAGGGAAGGCATCGTGGTCTTGCTTGCTACTTCTTTACTTCCACAGGTAGATTTATGTTCTCTGTGTGATACTTTGGTAAGGCCTCTGAGTTTTCCTTTCCACAGAAAACCCGTTGAAAAAGTATTTCTTACAACAGCCCTGCCCATCTCAGTACCTGCATGCATTATCGCAAAAGGCAGGCATGATTCATACAATGGGGGGAAGTCCTCACCTTCAGAAGGTATTTATTTCCTGATAACTTTGTCAGATATGATACAGCACATCTCTTACCCCTCTATTTGCTTTTAAAATTTCACTTCTCAAGGCTAGCACCCCATTTCGTTGTTTTGGGTAGCTCATGTTTTTCATGGAATTTGATGTTTGTATATGTATTTTTGTTTTTATGTTTCAAAATTGATTTCTCAGGTTTTTTTCCTTTTTAGTTATTGTTTTTCCTGTTCTCTTTATTGCTTTTTTTGGTATTGTCTAGGAGAATAAGTAGAAAGATGCTGAACTAAGCAATTATGATTCTGCCACAGTTTTTGAAATAATTGGAACAGATATAAATACTTTAAAAAATAACCAGATATATAACCTTTTTCTTCTGGTGTGAACTTAAAGTTTGAAAACAACATTCTTCAAAGCACAAAAATGCATTATTTTAAATTGTTTGATTTTTATTGAAACCTAGTAATAAAAATCATAAAAAAATAGTTGACACCTGGTTTTAAAAAAAAAAGCACCACAAGTTAATGATTATACCAAAGGGAATACATGTCACTCTGTTTTCATGAACCATGATTGTAAAATTCTGAAGGAAATGTATTATATAAAATTAAGAAATAAAACCTAACATGGATCATCATGAAGTAAAACTAAAGACCCATATAATCCTCTTTAAGGAATCGTGCATTATTGCTTTTATTTTAAAGCATAATAAATGAGAGAAATTTTTGTTTGCAAAATTTGCTTTTTTAGGAATTATATTAGGTCTATCTTTGGTGAGCATGAGGAATACTACCCTTTAGCAAACTCCACTCTACATTAAGTTTGTTTTTAAGTTTCTGGTATTTACTTTCTATCTCAACTCTGTGAGCTAGTGAATATTTCCTGTCCATGCACAATCAGAATTGCAATCATAAGTGAAATATTTGTTTATTTATGTACCCACTTACATATTTATTGAAATCTTTTGGTTGGGTAGGAAGTGGGTCCTGGGTATTGCTGCTTAATTTGTGGGTTTTGACACAATGCATAAATCCTTAGGCAATGATGCTTGAGGATGAATTTTTGGGTGATATAGAGAGCCACATGCATTAGAATGTTGAAGACAATATAGAGCCATATATGTCAAATGAGTTATTGGGTGACAGGGTTTGAGCTTTTGAGCTTTGCTTTTAGTTTAGTATAGTCAAGAATTCCATTTTATTGTTGTTGTTGCTTTTAGCAATTGCAAGGAGTTGAAAGCAGGATATGAAAGCTGCAGAGAATCGGATTTGGACTGGGCTCAGTTTTAAGTGTGCCCTATAAAGATCACAGAAAAAAATAAATTTTTTATTTATAACCACTAAACTTAGTTTAATACATTTAATAGTGTGGTGTTGGGTTGGCCAAAAAGTCCATTTAGTATTTTCCATAAAAGACACATTTTTTATTTTCACCAATAACTTTATTGATTTGGAAATTTTGAGTATGTCAGCTATCCTCTACTACTAACTTCTAGTGGGTAGAAGTCAGGAGTGCTGCTAAACATCTTCCAATGTATAAGGCAGTCCATCAGTAAAGAATTATTTGGCCAAAAAGTCAATAGTATCAATAAATTTTGAAAACCACTTTTGACATTTTCAGTCAGTCACAGCACCTTCTCCATACACTGCACAAATCATTTTCTTTTGCATTTCAGTTGCATTTTTACCTTTCTTGAAATAATAAAGCATAATATGCCAAAATGTTGCATATATTCTTCCATCTTCAATATTAAAATGGCTGCACAAAATTCACCAATTTTGGTAAGCCTTTTAAAAATGCATGCTGTTATGTTGTGATGCTTGAGACAATGCACTTTGGGAGGTATGAAACAAAATCTCAATTGTGTAGCAAATTGCCAAATAATATAGTGAAGGCAAAGAACTCATTCAAATATTTAAGCAATGACATCTATCAAATGTAATTTACAGTGTTAGTACTGCAACTTCAAGTATTCATTGTATGTATATGACCTTGTGCTATTTATCTAGTAAGAGGCACAAGACTTAAACCTGAAAAGCAAATAAAAATCCAGAATAACCTGAGCCAGCTGCCACACTGTCAATACCTGAAGTCCAACTTCTGATTTTTTACTGTTTAAGCTATGGGCATTTTATTGTTCTAGACTGGTCGATAAAATAAAGTGACTACAACAGCAGCAGAGCCAAGATGATTCTTAGCAGCAGTGATGTGTGTGTGCACCATGCTTGTTGTGTGTTAGTGTTGCACAGTTTGTTTTTATTACAAATTAGCATATTAAAAAAAATTAAAAGGCTGAGCTAAGAGAGTTTTGCATGTTATGCCAAACAGAATCCATTCAGGACTCTAGTAACAATAGTTAGTGAATACAGGTGTGTTGCAGAAGAGGAACTTAGAAATTGGGAAGTCTGATATTATCTAAGAGAGTGCCATCAAAACCTACTCATTATCCCCTTCTAGAAAAATACATCTTTATTTCCTTGGCAGGTAAGTAAATAAGCTCCAGGGAAAGAAACATCTCTCTTTCAAAGCTGTTTGTTCACGTAAACAACTTGAAACAATAGTCTGGAGGATACTAGTTGTTAATGCGTAGATGTAGAGAAAGGTGAGAGACCCTTGGAGAAGGGCCTCTCAAAACAAAGTGATTTTTTAATCTCTTTTATTTCCACTAACCTGGTTTGGATATTGCTTTTCTATGTATAGTTCACTTTCCAAAGGTAAGTATTAGATTCATCACCTCACTTTAAGTTTGACAGATAAAACGCCAGATCCCCAATTAAACTTGAATTTCAGATATACATCCTTTTTTTTGGTAGAGGTATGTTTCATACTTTATAAAAAGCACTAAAATGTATTCCTTGCTTATGTAAGATTCAAATTTAACTGGGCATTATGTATTTTAGTTGCTATATCTGACAACCTTAATTCCCCATGAAACCAACGAAGCATATTGTTTGGTGCACCTAATTTGAAATATTTCTTCCAATGGCCTGGGACAACAAATATCTAGTAATCTTATACATGTAATTTTGAATTACTTCTCTTAAAGATGGTGTCCCAAATAGTTGAAGCTTCAAGCAGTAGAAATCCTATATATCCTTCTGGGCCTAATGATATCATTCCATTTACCTACAGTAATAAGAAAATGCACTCCCTGGTAGATAAAAGAAGGTATCATTTGTGTCTGAATTACAGCTCAGAACTTTTTCTAATGCATGTATGTGCATGTAATATTTAATTTGATAAATTCTGTTTATTTTACAAATTCAATTTAAGTTTTTAAAACCATACTTTCCAAAATTTATGCCAATATATTCATTGATAGGGCTAAACTAACACTGAAACTTTTTCAAAAGCATTCAAAACAAGAGACTTCTTCAGGACTTTACCATTGGGATTTTGGGCCTGTTTCCTTGGTGAACAAATGAGGGAGGCATGTTCTAATTCCTACCTGCGTTGTATGGATTACTGCAATTCTTCAGAAAACAATTCTTTGAGTATACTGCCAACACCAAGTCAAGTCTTTCAGCCTACCTGACATTATTCTTTATCCTATCAGCCTTCTGGAACTTACTACAAGATGCCACAACATTGTTCATTAACTTTTGATTATCTGTTTTCTTAAGCTAGAATATAAGCATACATCTCTTCTTTGTTCATTGCCTTATTTGCATCACATGGCACAGCACCTGGAACATGGGAGACTATCAAATATTTATTGAAAGATTGAATAAATTGAATACACTCAAGTACTATTTGGTGTTAGTTCCTATGCTAAGGTCTGTGACTCTGACATTAATAGAATTGCACTCACAAAGTTTAAAATCAGGTCAAGGAGATAGGTAGTCTGATTATTTTAAGTAATAAATACATAAAACTTTGGGAACATAATGTTTTAAGTTTCAGAAGAATAAAGAAGACTCTGTTTTTATTATTATTGTTATTATTATTATTATTATTTTGTAATGAAGGTTGCTTGGATTTGCCTTATCAATCATCTCTGTGTCTTGATTTTGTAGAGAATCTTGTCTGTGACCTTGTCCTCCATATATAAATGTATTTACTTTTAAGAGAACATTTGACTAATTTTAATTGCTTTCTGATTGCCTAAGATTATTATCTTCATTGGAAACTCTCAGAGTCATAGACTCAGATTTTTCATACATTATGTTTGACTGCAATTATCTATCAGCACAGGCAAAATAGTCAAAGGGGGCAGATGCTGACTCAGACCCTCCTGCTAATGATTCCAATAGTTTGCCCTTGTCTTACTGTCTGCCTATTAAAATTAGTGCTTGCCTTTAATACTGTCTGTTAAAATTAGTGCTTGCCTTTAATACTGTACTTTATTCCTCATGATTCAAACAAAATTCCTAGGCATTGCATTTGACATCACCTCTAGCTGGGGACTGAAAGCAACAGCTTCTCTGTGCAACAATACAATCTTTCTTATGTAAATAACATACTTAGTGATGATGCAACACAACACTCTTAAAAACGCCTTTGAATTTATTTAAGGAATATGCAAAACCTTCTGCACAACCATAGCCAAACAATAAAATTATCGAAACATCCATTTTTGAAAATTCACTCTATAAATAATATATTTCTAAGAAAAAAAACCTATGGCTAAACATAATATATTATATTTTAAAGATGCAGTATATATAACAGGAATTACAAAGACTTCAATTTGATATGTTATATACTGGTTTATACCTTAGAACTAAAAGATCTAAAATTTGAAGATTGATTTGCTAATATATTAGTTATTATTTTTAAAGGGAAAATTATTGGTAATATTTTGATATTTTCTTTTCATACTCTAAAATAAATAGATGTTTTTTCTAGTCAAATTTGAACATATATATTAATTAGCTATAACCCCAGCCTACCAGTTCAAAGATAATTTACAACTCCTAGCATTCTACTGTGGGTAATTTTTTAATGGGATTAACAATGGTGCATTGGAGCTGGTTTAATTAATCATGAAAGCCACTTGGAAACATTTTCAGCTTCATTTTCTTTTTCTTCTTTTTTTTTTTCCTTCTCTTTGCTTTCCCTCTTTTGCTTTTTTTTTTCTGTTTTTGTTTCTTTTCTTCATCCCCTATCTTCCTTCCTTCCTTCCTTCCTTCCTGCCTTCCTGCCTTCCTTCCTTTTCTTTCTGTAAAGAACTTATGCAGTGCTAACCTATTCCATATTAAATTTTCTAATTTATCTGACCATTTTTTTCTATTGATGATATTGTAATAGATGTTTAGTTTAGTAACATTGACTTTTAGCACAGCTACCCTATCATTTTGTAATAAATACAATGCTGTTTAGTCTTATTTCAACAGGGAAATATTAGTGTGGAGTTCTTAAAAATACTTACCTATCTTATATGGATTATTGTAATCCTTCAGGAATCTAATGCTATCAAATTTGATAAAATAAGGCACTCTCCACCATTTCTTTAAAAAGATGACATTCAGTCCTGGCTGGTGTGGCTCAGTGGATTAAGTGCCAGCCTGCGAACCAAAAGGTAACTGGTTGGATTTCCAGCATAGGGCACATGCCTGGGTTGCGGGCCAGGTCCCTGGTGAGGGGTACGTGAGAAACAACCACGCATTGATGTTTCTCTCCCTCTCTCCCTCCCTTTCTCTCTCTAAAATATAAAAAAAATGTTATAAAAATACGACATTCAAAGTTAAGTTTTCTATTTTCTTTGTTTAGACATAATGGGCATATTCTGATAAAATAATAAGAATAAAGTGTTGCGGCATGGTGCTACTCATGGCACTTGAGATTGTCCATTTACAACTGTGTCTCTGCAGTTTGCTGTGAGCTGAGCAGCAATGTGGAATGACGAGAGCCCCATGTATAATCTGTGTTGAAATTACTCAACTCTGCTACACTGCCAAAACAGTCATAGACAATATGTGAACAAATATACTTTGTTACAATAAAACTTTATTTGTGAACACTCAAATTTGAATTTCATACAATTATCACATGTCACAAAATGTTATCCTTCTTTCAATTTTTAAAAACTTTAAAAAAATGTCAAAACCGTAATTAGATTGCTGGCTGTACAAAAACAGGTTGATGGTTGAATTCCTTTTGCTCACTCTGGTTGTAGATCCATCTGTTTACTTTCTTCTGAGAATTGTTTAGTACTTCATTATCTTTTAAATTTAATGAATGGCTTGCTCCATTTTCACTACTATCCATTTCATTTTTGTTATGGACTTAATGTTTGTGTCCCCTAAAACTCATATATTGATGACCTCTCAGTGTAGCTTTATTTATAGATAGGGCCTAGGAAGAAGTAATTCAGATTAAATGAGGTCATAAAGGTAGAGCCATGATGGAATAGAATAGATTCCTCACGTGAAGAGACACCCGAGGGCTCTCTCTCTCTCTTTGCGTGCATGCACTGAGAAAGGGCCATGTGAGAATACAGTGAAAATGAGGCCACATTGTAAGACAGAAGGAAAACCCTTACCAGAAAAGAAATTTTCTGGCCCCTTAATCATGGAACTTTAGCTTTTAGGACTGTGAGAGAATAAATTTCTGTTTTTTAAGCTACCCGGACTGTGGTATTTATGACAGTCCAAGTTGATTAATACAGTTTTCTTTACAAACTTTAAGAACTGAAAAATTGCACCACCAAAAGGCTAATGTAGTGAGGTGAAGAATAGCCCCATGTTCACCATATGCAGGGGCTGGAGACATACATTAGACAACTTCACCAACTGTTAGAAGATTATTATCTGTGCACCTGATGCACATATTTCAAAAGAGTTCTCAGAATACATACTGTGTTGATGGAAGTGTGAAACAACAGCTAAAAATAAATTAGTATTTCATTATTCCATGACTTTGAACTGTTATACTAAACTCTCTTTCTAATTTTGGGGGGGCATAAAAACAGTATGTATGTATGTATGTATTTTTATTGAGGTATAATTCTCATACAACATTACATTAGTTTCATATATACAACATATTGATTTGATATTTGCATGTATTCCAAAAGATCACCACAATAAGTCTAGTTAACATTTATCACCATATATAGTGATTCTCTTGGGAATCTTATGGGAGGGATTTTCATACACTTAAAACCTTCAACTATTACAAAATGTTCTGTTCCCTCAAGATAAATAGGTCTCTATTTTCTTTGGTAGACTATAAAAATGTCCTCAATTTCAGATTTCTCCCAATATTCTTAACCTTTGTTATTTAACTTAGACAATAGATTAATTTCAGCCATGTGATCTCATTTGGCCATTGGGATGCTAGCAGGCATGGTTCAAAATGAAGCTTGATAAATACTTATGTAATTAGATTTTTCTTCTGTGATATTTTTTATCTCAGTAAAAAAAAAAGTTATACCCTGGCTCTCTGCTCCTCCTGTTCTATACAAAAGCACATCTTTGTGCACAGTGCCAGCCTCAACCCTGAGACATGATGGTTAAGATCAGAATGCATGGATTTGGCTCTATTGGATGACTGGTCACCAGGGCTGCCTTTTACTCTGGAAACATGGATGTTGTTGACATCAGTGATCCTTTCTTTGACCTCAGCCACATGGTCTACATGTTCCAGTATAATTCTACTCCTGGCACATTCAAAGGCACAGTCAAGGCTGAGAACAGGAAGCTTGTCATCATTGGAAAGTCCATCTCCATCTTCCAGTAGGAGATCCTGCCAATATCAAATGGGGTGATGCTGGTGCTGAATATCATGTGGAGTCCACTGGTGTCTTCACTACCATGGAGAAGGCTGGGGCTCACTTAAAGGGTGGAGCCAAGAGGGTCATCATCTCTGCCCCCTCTGAGGATTTCCCCAAGTTTGTGATGGGTGTAAACCATGACAAGTATAACAACTCCCTGAAGATTGTCAGCAATGCCTCCTGTACCACCAGCTGCTTGGCCCCCCAGACAAGGTCATCCATGGGGCTGACAACCATGACAACTTTGGTATCATGGAGGGGCTCATGACCACAGTCCATGGCATCACTGCCACCTGGAAGACCATGGATAGCCCCTCTGGGAAGCTATGGCACGATGGCCGAGGGCCATCAGAACACCATTCTCACTTCTACTGGTGTTCTGCCCAGAACACCATTCTTGCTTCTACTGGTGCTGCCAAGGCTGTGGGCAAGGTAATCCCTGAGCTGAATGGGAAGCTCACTGGCATGTCCTTCTGTGTCCCCACCCACAATGTGTTGGTTGTGGATCTGACCTGTTGCCTGGACAAAGCTGCCAAATACCATGACTCAAGAAGGTAGTAAAACAGGCATTAGAGGTCTCCCTCAAGGGCATCCTGGGCTATACTGAGGACCAGGTTGCCTCCTGTGACTTTAACAGTGACACCCCCCTCTTCCACCTTTGATGCTGGGGCTGGTATTGCCCTCAATGACTGCTTTGTCAAGCTCATTTCACAATGTGACAATGAATTTGGCTACAGCAACAAGATGGTGGGCCTTATGGTCCATATTCCCTTCAAGGAGTAAGAGCCCCCTGTAACACCAGCCCCAGCAACAGGAAGGGAGACCTTCAGCTGCTGGAGAGTCCTTGCCCCAAACTGATCCCCAACACACTGAAAATCTCCTGACCTCCAGTTTCCATCCTATACCCCCTGAAAAAGGGAGGGTCTTAGGGATCCCTACGCTGTTATGCACATATACAGTTCAGTGTACACAGCCAAAACAAAAGAAAACATACCGCTCTTTTCTCACTGGTCCCAGTGGAAGGATAAGATGTGAGGAGTGGAGCGAAGTTGCTCAAGTCACCCCAGATGAGTTCACATGCTATCAACAAAGCCCATTTGAGATTAGACGACTTCTAGCCTCATCACATGTGAGCTATAATAATGAACAATTACTTTTTAAGTCACTAAATTTAGCACTACTTTTTTTTTAATCCTCAATATCTTTAACTAGCTGATAAAATGACAAAAAATGCTAATACCTATTGGGTATTTGCTCTGTGATGACAATTATGTCTTATTATATTTAATGTTTATATGACTACATGAATTTTGTGTGATTTTTCCTTATCTTGAAGATAAAAATCATCTTTATAAGATATTCAGCACAACTATTGCTGAGGTAGGATTTTGACATACACTAGACTCTAGAACTTAGATTTTCAAGCACTATGCTTTTCTATCCTTTAAAATGAACTAAATATCTTTGGCCTCAAAACTAAGATTTAAGATACTCAGGGTCTTATTACTAATACATTTGAAAGGTTTTTATTAGAATGTATAGATTTTGATGGAGCACTATGGCTTTAAAAATTGAGAAAGTATATTTCATTGGTAGATACACAATTCTTGTCTTGTTGGTATAGTACTAATTGACATCTTCAAGACTATTTCTGGTTTCATACGCTTAATATATAAAATATTTGGATTTTTTTGAGGGCTACATAGTCTACCTGGATGGTGTTTAAATTATTCTTCTATTTTTAAATTACATATTATATCCATATAATGAAATTTAAAAAGCTGTTACTAATTCTTTCAAGGTATAGACCAATTTATCTCAATTTACTTTAAATTCTTTAGTGTCTTATACATCATAGCCATGAGATATAGCTATTAGTGCTAATAATAAATACTAATAATAATATTGAACATTATCTTTTTTATGTTTGGCTTATATCATTATCCCACTTGGACTGCCTTTCTTTTCCATGTTTGCCTGTCAAAATTTTTACAGTTTTCAAGACCCAGTACAAATGTGTCAGTTTTGTTGAAATTCCCTCAATTTCTCATTCTAGGAAATATCTCTCACTTCTTTGAATACTTTCAGAATGTTTCTAGGATTTAGTTGATGTTATATTTTTTCCTGACTTATTTTATTTTCAAAGATTCCAAATCTACAGGAAATTGAAGGGGTGATGTAATAACCACCAAATATCCTTCACCAAATTTGCCAATCTTTTTAAGTTTGCTTATTTATCTTTATACATATTTTCTAATATTTTTGTGCTAAATATCTAAAAGTAAATTAATGCATCATGGCATTTATGCCATGGTATTTCAGCATGAAGAGCATAGAATAAGAGTGTTCTCCTATATAATCACATACCATCATCATATGTACAATAATATTAACTAAAATAAGATATTTATTTAAATTTGGCTAATTATAGCAATAATGTCATTTACATCTGTCCCTCCACCCCCAGAATTTAATCAAGGTTTATAGATCGGTTATATTATTAGTGATAATTAGGGAAATGATACTCCTGGAATATATTAGTGTCACAATTAGCAATATTTCACCTGGAAGTGATTTGGCTTTAGAGGAAGGTGTTATTCAAAGTATATGCATATGTTTTAGTGGGGCATTGAAGGAAATTGGGGTGATGGTAATTATAAGATTGTGAATTTAGATGATTTTTTGTTAATGGCTTGAAAGCCTTTTAAAAGCAAAGGGCACATTTAGAAAATGGAAGTTAAAATTCAGGGTATAATATAAACGTCAAAATGCTTCCACAGCAGTATTTAAAGACATTATATCCTACAGGCTTAACTAGGCTGAAAATTGGGCCCAGGAATTAATTATAAGGGTAGTGGAGTTACAGAGGATACTGAATGGATACCTTTACAGGTATCTTAAGTTAATTCAACTCCCTGATATGAAAAAATTAAGACTGATACTTGTCTGGGATAAGGATATTTGAATTATGGACATAAGATCCATGAGTTCCTAATTTTCCTCTGTGTTGATAGAAGAAACCTCTGATCTCTGAGACAGTGAAGTCTCTCACCTCATACATACCTCACTTGTCTAGCAACCTTGTAAGGGCTCACACATGGATGTTTGTTCACCTCAAGTTTCTCCTTTGCTTCTGCTCATTGCCTCTAGATCAATAATTAGGGTCAAATCAAAACACAGCATGAAATATAATATAATTCCAGCAAATTGCATAACCTTCTCAGTATGTCCTTGGCAGGTCCTGAGTGAAAATACATAGGAGTTGATCTGGGAGGGTATATAAGAGATACTGTAGGATATAAATTAAGTATGAGAGAATGTAGAATATAAGGCTGGATAGTAGAGATATTGTTGACTCCTTTGTGATTTAGCAATTTATGTATTGTCATGGACCTGATGCTAGTTCTGACATGCTGTTGGGATGTTCAGTTAAAGCCTTCATGTTGGATGATGGCAGAACCATTGTGCTAAGAGGGACTAAGAGGAACTCTTGAAACTTCCCACTTCTCCAGACAAGACAGTAAACCAAATGTGATATATTATCTTGAGAGGAATGTACCACATCAAAACTTAAAAGATGTAGCGTAGCAATGGTTGTCCCTATCCTAACCCCATTTTCTTCCTCTCTTTGTTCCCTGCACAAACTGTAGAGCATGGTAGATGATTATGGACTAGTGTAGACATAATAAGGGGAAGTTTTAATCCTAACAGCTGTTATGCCACATGATGCATATTTACATGAACAGGTCAACACTGCACCTGATATTCTTTATGATGCTACTGATCTGGTGAATGAATTCCTCTCAATTTCTATTAGTAGAGAGCATCACAAGTCACTTGCATTTGGGGCAAGTCAATGAAACAAATTAACCCTTTTTCAAGGGGATGTCACTTATATGTCACAATATAGCTTGCGAGGACTTGATCATCTTGACATTACAGAGAAAAGGACATAATGTTGGATTATTTTAATGATATCCTGCTAATTGGACAACTTGGGAAAAATGGCAAGTATGTTGAATATTCCATAACATATATAGGTGACACAAGGAGGGACATATATATTTTACAGATTTAGGGTCTTGCTGTACCAGTAAATTTTAAATTCTTTTTTTTAATCTTAAAATCTTTTTTTTAAGATTTTATTTATTTATTTTTAGAGAGGGAAGGGAGGGAGAGAGAGAGAGAGAGAGAAAGAGAGATATTCAATGTGTGGTTGCTGGGGGTTCTGGCCTGCAACTCAGGAATGTACCCTGGCTGGGAATCAAACCTGGGACACTTTGGTTCCCAGCCCACGCTCAATCCATTGAGCTACGCCAGCCAGGGCAAATTTTACATTCTTTAAGGAGTCCAAATATCAGATATTTCTTGGAAGTTTCCCTTTAATAAAGGTAGGATATTACATTTTACACCCTCTACCTTTAAAAAACTGTCACCATGGTTGGAGACTGATTTTAGATTCTAAAGGCAATATGTACATAAATTTCCAAATAGTGCTCTGACTTTTTTCTTGTGTGCCCCAAAATGCTACAGCATATCAAGCTGCAGTTCAAACTGAACAGCTTGCTCAATTTTTATGGCAGTAGATATGATGGTTCTAGAAATATTAGTGATATGGCATCTTTGTTAACTCCCATAGGAGATTTTTGGTCAGTATAGATATTTAAGGTTCTACAGCAAGGTTATGCTTTCTGTGGGAAAAAAATACAGTCACCATTTGAGAAGCAACTCCTAACATATGAGTAGAACCTAACCACTCATCATATATATATATATATATATATATATATATATATATATATATGGCTGAAGCTTTTCATCATTAGTTGGTATTATTAGCTATATCAACTTATAAAGCTAGCTTTGTAAAAATGTTACATTCAGGTTTGGTCCTCAGCTTCCTTGTGGCCCTGGGCACAAAAAAACTTTCATGAACATGGCCCAGACTACCATTCATATGATCTGTTGCAGAAACATCTTTATCAATTTATACCCATGACATCATTAGGGTTTCCTTACAATCAAGTATCAGAGGAGAAATAAATTGGGGCTGGTACAATTCCAATATAAATTCACATGGTTCAACTCACTATATTGGTAGTCATTAAAAACATACAGCTGCTATAATACAGCTCCAACAAGCAAGATCTTGAAAAAATGTGAGGAAGAGAAATCTTTCCAGTTACTAGAGCTACGAAGAGTTCATTTGGTCCCCCTCCTGTTCTAGAGAACATATGTTCATGAATACCTGGGAAAGTTTAAATAATTTGGTTACTCATTATTTATATACTTATTAGTTCTGTCTTTTTACGTTATAAATCTGCTTGGAAAAAATACCAGCTTTTTGTTTTTCATCATTCTACACATTTTTGCATCAGGACATATAGGATTTAGTAGATTATTAGGGTGACCATAAAAAAAGTGCAATTTAGTAGCTTATGACAACAAAAATGCATTCTCTCACAACTGTAGAGAACGAAAGTCCAAATTCAAGGTGGTGGTAGGGTTACTCTTTCCCCAGAGGCTTTGGAGGGAGGATTGTTCCTTGTCTGTTTCATCTTCTGGTGACTCCTGGTGTCACTTAGTTTGTGGCAGCATAATTCCAATTCCTGTCTCAGTGCTCCATGGCCTTCTCTGTGTCAGTGTACTTTCTATCTCTTATGAGGACCCTTTTATTGAAGTTAGGCCTGTTTTATTACAGTGTCATCTCATTAGGATTCTTCCCATAATCTTCAAAGACTTTATTTCTGAATAAAATTATATACTAAAATTTTGGGTAGACATGTATGTTGTGGGGAACCATTCAAGCTGCCACAAGCTATTAAACTATATTTTGTGATTGATAGTTGATTTTTCTGTCTCTCTGATAGACTCATTTTAAAGTTTCAAAATGTAAATTTTAAGAATTTTATTTATTTAAAGAGACTCCTATAATTTTAGAAGATATATAGTATATAACTCATTTCATTGTTATTGATACAAGTTAAAGGTTTCATGTGCACTCATGTAGTTTCTTCAATAAGGCTATTTTACCAAATTATAAAAGCTTTTAAAATAATTTTAATATTGAAAACCCATTGTTGAGTAGGTTATCAAGAGAATGTGACTGCTGGTTTGACTTGTGAGCGGGACTTGGACAATTGGAGGCTACTCATTCCCTCCCTTATTCTTGGAATGTGATCTCCATTAAACTTCCAAATACTAGAACCTGCCCCAAAACATAGAATTGAGATATTAATGTGGTAATGAGATCACCTGGACTGAATATGTGACTAAGCTCTTGTTAAGCCTTCTGTGTATGTGACTGACCCCAGTTAAGATACCAGAGAATGAGTGTAAAAACTACTTATCTTTTGGTCACCCAACACAAACCTCCTGAGTTCCCTTGTTATTAAGCCTGAGATCTACCATTTCTGAGTGATCTGCCTTTTTCTTTGGTTTCTCTCTGCCATCTGTGTATGGAGGCCAACTTTAGATTATACCCAGGGGGCTCCCTCCACAGAGACTGTGATTCAAAGTCCTATAACTATAATGTTTAAGTGATAGAAAATTGTTAAGACTTGATATGTGCCCCACAAAAAAAATGTTTAAGTTCTAACCCCTAATAGCTCAGAACATGACTGTATTTGGATATACAGTCTTTATAGAGGTAATAAGGCTAGTATGAGTTTAACTGCTAGAAGAGGCAAAGAAACATTCTTCCTAGAACCATAGAGAGAGTGTGGCCTGCTGATACCTTGATCCAGATTACTAGTTTACAAAACTCTGAGGAAATAAATGTATATTGTTTTAAGCCACCAGGTTTGTGGTACTTTTTAATGGAGTCATAGGAAACTACAGTCATAGTTCTTTATATCATGAACTACTATGTCTGCTCTTGTGATATAAAATGATTTACATGTCTTTATAACATATTTTACAATTTACTTTTAATTACAGTTGACATACAATATTAGTTTCAGGTGTACAACATACTAATTAGACATTTATATACTTTGTGGAATGTTTAACCCACTAAATCTAGTTCCCATATGACATCGTACATAGTTATTACAATATTATTGACTATATTGTATATGTTCTACTCCAGGACTATTTTTATAACTGGAAATTTGTACTTAATCTCTTTCATCTTTTTCACCATCCTTCCAACTCCCCTCCCATCTAATGACCATTAATTTATTCTTTGTACCTATGAGTTTATTTGTGCTTCATTTGTTCATTTATATTATTTTTTAAATTTCACATGTAAAAATATGGTATTTGTCTTTTGCTGATGTATTTCACTTAGCATAATATCCTCTAGGTACACACATGTTGTTGCGAATGGTAAGATTGCACTGTTTTTCATGCCTTAGTAATATTTCATTATAGTACCTTTATCCATTCTCTTGCTGAACACTTAGGTTATTCAACAACCTAAGTATCCATTGCTGAACACTTAGGTAGCTTCCAAATATCAGCTATTGTAAATAATGCAAGGAATGTAGGGATGCATATCCCTTTTAAATTTTATTTTAAACAATTTAATGTGTAAGTTCACAGACTGTTTCTGAATTGTTTAATGATTGGTTGTTAAAATATAGCATGGCATTCTTGGAAGATAGAAATATAATGAGAGGGACTTTCAAACTTTCATGCCCACAGCACTGTTGGTAATATTGTCCTCACTTTCACTGCAAGTCTAGATCATATAACTGTAATTGAATTGAGGAATGAATTGATGAAATAAAAAGCAGGTATTCCCATGCAATATTTATGAAGTGAAACAAATAATGACAGGCTGATTGATGTTGAAAGTCAACTTACATTTCATAAGATATGTTTAATATGATTTGAATGTTTAGCATGGTTAACATACGTTTTATAAAGTGGCATTTGTTTATGTGATTTAGTTTTTGTTTGTTTTTAGTCCTTTATTTACCACATAGTCTATTTATTTGCTGGTGTTTTGAAACTCCATTATTTAACCTTATAAGCATGTACATTTAAGTTAATAAAGATGGGTTCATTGATTTATATTAGCTGCAAATTTCTCATAACCAAGTATATTAGACATCAAATCTTGTGGGGTGCAACCATCGAAGATAGGTAGTTGTTAGTTCCCTTTGAGAGCTGAATTTGCTATTCTTAAGATATTTGTACAATTAAACCAGGTTCCAGTCTTATTAGCTATACTTGACTTTATAACTAATAGTGACTTGAAGTGTTAAATAATAGCTTTCATAATGTGATTTTTAATGTTAAGCTGACTTTAGATGATTAATTAAATTATTCTAGCCATTTTATTTTATGTTACTTTATTTGTTTAATATTTTATTTACTTATTTTAGAGAGAGGAGAAGGGAGGGAGAAGAAAAAGAGGGAGAGAAACATCAGTGTGTGGTTGCCTCTCACATGCTCCCTATTGGGGACCTGGCCCATAACACAGGCATGTGCCCTGAATGGGAATTGAACCAGCAACACTTTGGTTCGCAGGCTGGCATTCAATCCACTAAGCCACACCAGCCAGGGCTATTCTAGCCATTTTAATAAAGAAAAAAATAAATGTGTTCCTTTCTTTCCCCAACTAATGTTGCATTTCGATAAGACTGTATTGATTGTAGGAATTTTTATGGTATGATAATATTCTTTTGTCAAATATTTTCTACCTTTTTAGACCTCATTTTTTAAAAAGATTTTATTTATTTATTTTTAGAGAGGGAGGGGAGGGAGAAAGAGAGAGAGAGAGAAACATCAATGTGTGGTTGCTGGGGGCTGTGGCCTGCAACCTAGGCATGTGCCCTAACTGGGAATCGAACCTGCGACACTTCGGTTTGCAGCCCGTGCTCAATCTGCTGAGCTACGCCAGCCAGGGCTAGACACCATTTTTGAAATTTTCTTTCTAATTTTAGAAACAAACACATAATACTACATTTTCCACCTTAAACATTTTAAAGTATGTAGATCAATAGTGTTTAATATATCACCATACTATACAACAAATCTCTAGAACTTTTTAATCTTATAAAGTTGAAACCATTTTCATTAAACACTAATTATTCCTCACACCTACCCTAGCCCGTGGCATTTTTAAAATATCTATTTTATTTTCTGACAACTTGTATTACTTTAGATTCCTGATATGTGTAGAATTATATGGTATATGTCCTCCTGTGATTGGTTTGTTTTACTTAGCATGGTGTCCTCCAGGTTCAGTCATGCTATATGTAGCATGTGGCGGGCTTTCCTCCCTTTTATGGCTGCACAATATTTCATTGTCTTTCATATCATCTTTTCTTTTGATCCAAATGTAAAAGTTTATTTCTGTTAAATATGATGCAGTTGTTTTTGAGCCTAGGCATCTTATTAAAAGATTCTAATAAGTTATTTAAATTTCTTCCAGCTTTCCTATATTGATTTATACAGTTTTACTATAAAATGCTTCTCATTTTCCTTATCTATCAACTTTACATTAATAGTTTAGATAACAGTACATTATAATAATTTAGGTTCTACATTGTCATTTAATCTTTCTATAATATCAAGGAGTGATAAAAAGTTCAAGGTTTAAAATGTAAAATTTCTAGAACCAGTGCTAATTTCAAACATGGGCAAATATAATCCTATATGTGCAGTGTGTGGGAGGTGAGCCATAAAACTATTAGTTAAGCAATGTGTCAGGCAGCAGTTATGTGCTTAAAACAATCTGAGATTCATTCATCTAAGTTGTCCCTAATGACCTGTATTCATTAGAGTTCTACAGAGAAACAAAACCACTAGGATATAAAGTAAACCAGTAGGCTTTCTATAAAAGGAGATTTATTATGAAAAATTTGCTCATGAGACTATGGAGGGTGAGTCCCATCATCTAGTTGGAGTCTGCAAGCTGAAGACACAAGAAAACTGGTAGTGTAATTCAGTCTAAAGGCCTGATGAGAACCAGGAAAGTTGATGGTTTAAATCCCAGTTTGTGGGTCTGTCTCATTTCAAACAGGTAGGCAGGAAACAAAATAGGCAAATTCCTCCTTTCTCTGCCTGTGTTCCATCCATACGCTCAACTGAGTGGATAATACCCACCCACATTGGGGAAAGCAAACTGCTTCAGTAAGTCTGCTTATTCAAATGCATCTCCTTAAAACAAAGACAGCTATAAGGAAATAATTTTGCCTAACAAGAAACAATTACAAGGAGGAGTCCTTGTAACCAAAAACACACCAATCTCTTGCCTTCCAAAAGAGGAGTTAAAAGTCCTTGAGTGATGTTGACTTCAGGATATATATATATAGATATATATATCCTGATTAAATTATGTATATACATAACATATATTTATATTTTTATATAACATTTTATACACACATACATGTATAACATTTCTGAAGGTCTGGGACATTATTATTTTGCCTGAATTGGAATGTTGTAGGTTTTCCATTGACTATAACTATAGGATGTGAGGGCATAGTACCATTAAAAGACATATTTAAGGGATATTTTATATTTTGGACATAACCTTCCTTACCTCCATGGTGGAGTAACTTCTAATCTCTTCTTGGTAGTCAGGATTAATTATTCCAGCTAACAACATTAGCATTAAGAGCCCAAAGTAGAATGGTGGCAGTCTTAAATCAAGTCAGTGGAATTGTTGTGTCTCACAGTAGAAACATTCCTCTCTCTCAAACTAAAACCTCTACAGAGGTAGGCCAGAAACAAAAAGCAAAGATTTTTGTTATTAACTAACTAGAATTAATAGTTAGTGGCACCACTCCTATTTTCACCCCTTGAATTATGGGCCTGTGGATCCTAGCTATCAGATAAATTGGCAAAATCAGCACCATGTATTGGAAGCTGATTCCGAGCATATATGGCCTTCTGGAGAACCTTGGCCTAGCCCTGCAAATCCCACCTATCTAGCACTATAACTGAATCTACAAAGGACCATTCCACAGTTTTGTCAAGCCAGCTTCTTCAGGATAAAAGGAACATAGTAAGACCAGTAAATTTCATAAGCATAGGTCCATTGCCATAACTTCCTTTGTTATGCCTTGTTTACCCTGATGAGAAGCAATGTTGTACGAAATACCATGATGGTGGATAAGGCATTCTGTATGTTCACAGATGGTAATTTGGACAGAAGCATTGTTTACAGGGAAGGAAAATATGAAACAAAAGGAAGTATCTATTCCAATCAAAAAACACTACCCCTTTCAAAATAGAAAAGGTTAATGTAATCCATCTGCCACAAGTTAGCTGGCTTATCACCCCAGGAAATTGTGCCATACTCGGGACTCATTGCTGTTTTCTGTTGCTGGAAGATTGGGCACTCTGTAGTGACCGTAGCCAGGTTGACCTTGGTGTGTGGGAGTTCACATGGTTGAGCCCATGCACAATCTCCATCCCTGCCATAATGGACACTTTGTTCACGAGTTTATCAGGTGCAGAGTAGCTCAAGAAAGAGAGTGACAGAATCCACAGATTGACCATCCTACCCACTTAAGCATTCAAATGGGATACACATATCTTCTTGTGTTCTTCCCATTTAAAGAGGTCTATTCACATACTTCTTCCACAATTTCTTTATTGCTTATTTTCTATATTTCTTCACATTTCTAACCATCCAACCAAATAATTTGCCACAGTGCATGAATAAGTATATAATCACACAGCTGACCATTTTTTTCTTTTTAATGATATGAACAATCAGGTGAATTGCTTAAAGTTCTGCTCACTGAGAAGACTGCTTTTCATCACTGTCCTTCAGGGATGTCCCAGAAAGCAGCTGTAGTGTCCAGGGTCCACTTCAAGTGGTGCCTTCATGTCATGTGTAAAAATCTATAAATCAGGCCCATCTTCTCTTCCTCTGTCAACTGGTTACAGGGAACATTCCATGAAGCTATAAAATGCAGGCCGAGGGAGAGAGGCAGTATAGAAAGAATGAGAACCATGAGCATTTAAGCCATTATTTGCTTGTTTATTTTTATTGTTGTGCAATTACAGCTGTCCCCATTTTTACCCCATCCCATTCTCCTGTCCTATCCACCCCTACCTCTCACAATTAATCTTCTCCCCCACCCAGTTGTCTTTGTCCATGGGTCCTTTATATATGTTCCTTGACGACCCTTCCACTCCAATCCCCCTCCCCTTCCCTCTGGTTACTGTCAGTTTCTTCTTTATTTCTATGTCTCTGGTTGTATTTTCCTCACTTGTTTGTTTTGATTAGGTTCCACTTATAGATGAGATCATATGTCATTTGTGTTTTGCTTCCTGGCTTATTTCACTTAGCATAATACTCTCCAGTTCCATCTATGTTATTGTGAAGAGTGGGAGTTCTTCCTTTATGTTGTGTAGTATTCCATTGTGTAAATATATCATAGTTTTTTCATCCACTCATTTACTGATGGGCACTTAGGCTGCTTCTAGCACTTGGCTGTTATAAATTGCACTGTTATGAACATTGGGGTGCATAGGTTCTTTTTAATTGATGTTTCAGTATTCTTAGGGTAAAATCCTATTAGTTTAATTTCAGGGTCAAAAGGCAGTTCCAGTTTTAATTTTTTGAGGAAATTCCATACTGTTTTCCAGAGTGGCTGCACCAGTCTTCATTCCCATCAACAGTGTACTAGGGTTCCCTTTCTCCCCAGCCTCACCAGCACTTGTTTGTTGATTTGGTTATGATGGCCACTCTGATTGGTATGAAGTGGCATCTCATTGTGGTTTTAATTTGCATCTCTCTGATGGCTAGTGATGTTCAGCATTCTTTCATATGTCTCTGGGTCCTCTGTATGTCCTCCTTGGAGAAGTGTCTGTTAAGCCATTTTTAAAATGCAATTACTGACCTTTCAAGGTCTTCCCAGGCCCTATTCTATACATATTACTTCCATTCTATTATAGAATTTTGCAGTGTATTCCCAACTTTATGACTTGGTAGGTTAGATAACAAGTTCATGATAGGCAGCTTAGGTTACATGATAACTAGGTGTCTCTTGGTGAAATGTTTAGTGTCTAGTAAGGTCTAACACCAGGCCATTAGCTGTTTCTCAAAAGGGAACTACTTATCTGTGGATAATAGCAGAAGATTGCTCCAAAATCCTAAAGGCTTCTGTTTCAATTGACCTACAGAGACCTCTAAATGTTCTCAACAACACCCCTATCTGTCATTGATCCTTCAAGCATCACTGGATCTTCAGGATCATGTGACTCAAGTGACAGAGCAGCTTGCACAACAGCCTGTACCTGTTATAGAGTTTTATCTTATTCTGGGCCAAATTATGCCTCTCCTCCCAATTTATATGTTGAAACTCTACCTCACAATGTGCTGGTGGTTAATTTCTGCTGTTTAAATATTACTAGATTTATAGCATTTTGTTAACAACTTGAGCTAAGACAGGGCCCCACTCAAAATAGTAGCTTTTTGGGTCACTCAGTTAATTGTCCAGAGCAACATACTCCACTGAGGAATATGGTGGTTCCAAAATCGAAAGAGTCCCACTAAGTGTTGTGCATCTTTTCTGGTTGCAGAATGAGTCAGATGCAACTATGGATTCTTCACCTTAGAAAGGGTATTTCAACATGTCAACACCACTGGACACCTAGAAAAAAATAGTCATTATCATTTCTAATCCCACACATCAAATGTCTTCTGTAAAAAGGTGTATCTGTTCTGCTATATTTATTTTATTCTGGGGCACTGAGGCAAGAATACTCAAAAGTATTTAATTACTCAAAACTCTTCTCCAAATTCCTAGCTTCTGCTTAAATTAATGCATTGTTCATTCTCTACTTCTCAGTTCATATGATTCAACTTTCCCTCTTATAAATGTATTGATATCAAAAGGAATGATATTAAGAAACTGTCACATTTATATATGTCACATATACATATGTTGCAGTACCTCCCATTCTAATAAGAAAGTCAAATATTAATGGGAATATTGCCTGACATTCTTATATGGATTGACACATTGGTGAGCATCAGTAGCAAACTTGGCTTACCAAACAAATTTAAGAATTCAAGTGTCAGCAAAGAGCAACATTTTGTTGTTCTTATTTTTTCTTGTGTGTGTGATATTTCCCTAACACATCTTTGGGATAAGAAAGAATATTAACCCATATTTGGATTATGAAGTAGAAACTCTGGAGCTGAATTTTCTGCTTGCATTAAAAATCTGACTTTAAAAAAATTGTATTTATTGATTTGAGAGAGGGAGAAAGAGATCTTTTGTTCCACTTAATTATGCACTCATTGGGTAATTCTTGTATGTTCCCTGACTGGGAATCAAACCTGCAACCTTGGTGTATCAGGACAACACTCTAACCAACTGAGTAACCCGCCAGTCCCAAAAATCTGATTTCTTACTTACTGGCTTTATAATTCTGGGGAAGTTATAAATAATGTTATCCCTTGATTGGTCTGTCAGTAAAAAGACCATCATTTTGTATAAAAGTGTTATTGTAAGAATTAAATAAAACATGGTTAGAAACTTAGAACTGTGACTTCCACAAACTAAGAACTCTGTAAACACAAACTCTTCATTATTATTAGTGCAAAGGGAAGGTGTATATTTTTTCTTAAATATTTAAAATTATCTCTGGATGCAAAGTTTACAAGCTAATTCTTTAAAACATTATTTTCTATACTTGCTTTTGGAGTGATTTTGAGGATCAGATGAGATACTATAAGAAAAGGATATTGTGAACTGCTGTATTTTATATGGCTTATTTGTATTATTTTCATTATCACACAAGAATATAGGTAGAATGGCTTATACATTTTCTAGGAAGTGATTTTTTTTTACTTCTTTCCTTGAATACCTTGGGCATTCATTTGAGACTGATCTCTCCTTGTGAAAGTCTTTAGGGGCAAAGGAGAAATGTGGTGTAATGTGTTCTTGATCCCTTGGGCTCTCAAAAGCTCTCTTAGGAACATGGGAATAAAAATTGAAATTTTCTTAGGTTCTACAATTTGTTTCAATTCTACTCTAAAATGCTTACAGGCATATCTTAAATATTAACTTTTATATAAACAGTGAATAGGTCAAGCTTTTGATATTTTATGCCAAATATGCATGAGGGAGGCTTATCTTTTGGAAAATGGATGTACAGCTTAACTTTCAGCATGTTTTATGGAGTCTTCACTGGGGTTAAAAGGTCTTGTTTTAGACTTTTAGGGCACTGGTGTTTGATAAATTATTTATCATATTCAATTACTCATGTTGAATTAATAACATTAAAGTCATAATTAAAATAGTTTCTTAAGTTGAAACACTTTAAAACATTTTATTATAAAGTAAACACTTCCTGATAAGAACCTGATAAATAATGAGCAAACAAGAAAATTTCTCCATACTCCTGTTTTCTGAAGTAAAAAATAAGAACAATAAATAGTTGGTAATTTCTGAGCTTTACATATAATGGTGTTCTTTCCTCCAAAATTAAGACAGTGAAGAGAAATATATTTTCCATTATTTTTAAAACTAATCACTTTTTGTAAAAGAGTTATGATTTTAAATATTCAACAATGCCTAAAGTATTATTTTATCTTTTTAGCATTTTGAAAATATCTCAGTCTGCTCCTCATGCTCACACTCACATCCTATTACTTTCAAGAATCATTAGTTATGAGGGATTATGTCAAGATCAACCAGCACTCTTCTTAAAAGAGTGAGAGGAGCAAAAGTGCCTTGGTACGAAAACGCTTTAGTGTTAAGGGTCTGCTGCTGACGTTGAGCTACTTATTACTGTCTGTTATCCTGTCTTTTTGTTTCCTGTCAATTTTCTGATCCCCTTGCCAAATGAAGTCTCTTTATCATTGCTAAAATCTTCTGTATATGCTTGGTACGGGGGGAGGGGTTGATGTATACTATGCTTCTTTCATCTAATTTAGTTCTTTAGTTATTTATTTCACAAAAGGTGAATGCTCATTTGGCTTCTTATTCTTCCTCCCCTGGCATCTAGTGAAAATAGCTGCAATTTCTGGAAGCTGATGAATCCAGGCTCTGATCCCAGTTCTGCTGCTTATAAGCTTCATGCCATTTGGCAAGTCCTTTAAAATCTGTGGCCCTTAATTTATTCATTTATTAAGTGATTATACAATAGCAATTCCAATATGCCCGATATTGCTGTGAGGATAGAACTGAATACTATACTAAAACTGTGTACAGTAGTTCCCCCTATCCACATGGGATTCATTCTGAGGTCCCCAGTGGATACTTAGAACTATGTATAGTACTAAACCCAACTGGTATACTGTTTTTCTCCCTGTGCCTACATACCTATGACAAAATTTAATATATAAATTAGGACATTGTACAGATAGAAGCTTGTTTCTTATTGTAGCTCTTAGTATCTTCAGCATATATTTTTTTCTTTCCTTATTAAGCAGAGAACATTCCACTTTTGTTTTTAAAGAAAGCACTTAACAGCATCTGTTTGGCATATCCGAGATGCCAGAATCACTAGTCTTGTGCTTTGTAGGCATTATTAAGTAAAGTAAGGGCTACTTAAAAACAAACAAGCACCATGACCATGACAGTCAATTTGATAACTGAGATGGCTACCAAATGACTAATGGGAGGGGCATGTATGCAGCGCAGAGACGCTGGACACAGGGATGATTCAAGTCTCAGCAAGCCAGGCTATACAAGATTTCATCATGCTATTATCACTGTTTTAATTTCTTTTTTGTGAATGACTAATGATGTTGAAGATCTTTTCATGTGTTTATTTGCCATCTAATATGCTTTTCTTCATAACTTTTTCCCATTTTCTAATAAAATATATTTTTCTGTTGAAAAAAAAAGATTTCATCATGCTACTCAGCACAGCATATAATTTAAAACACACACACATATATAAATTTTATTTCTAGAATTTCCATCTAATATTTTCAGATCATGGTTGATCATGAGTAACTAAAAGTATGAAAAACAAAACAGCAAACACAGGGTTATTACTTCTCTCCCCCAGTGGGTAGTCAAATAATATTAATGCAAAAGGAAGAAGGTACCTTATTTCTAAATCCAGGATTTTTGGCAAATTCTCTTAGACACTATAATCCACCAAATTTCAGACAACCAAACTTTTGTTAAATGTTTATTTATCTATATCAAATTACAAAGACATAAATGCACTATACCAAGTAGTGAACAAATTATAAAGTTGTCATTAACTTCTAATTGAGTTGTTTGTATAAGTTTAGGTATTTTTAAATCTAAGGAAGCATTTGTTCAGATGTACACAAATCTTACCGCTATGCAATTATGCCAAAAATGATAAGATTTGAATGATAATTATATTATAGAAAATAATTCTGATTATTCAAATTTAAACTAGATGTTTAAATTTCCAATTAAAAAAATTTCAACACTTTCTTTTATACCCTGGTTTATGATTCACTACTCCATCAGTATATGTCATTAACATTTTATGAAGACCAGCTTTATTGCCCCCTCACCATGCACACAAACTATTATGAAAATTGATTTTTGACTTCTGAGTAATGGATCAGTGTCAACTAGTTCATTCTATATGATTGTTAAGAACAACAACAGTGATACAGCTGGACTTCCCCCATAGCTTTCAAAGATTTAATGCAACACTTGGGTTGGCCACTGACCATTTGTTCGGTATGCTGCTCATGCCGCTCATCATGACTGTTAATGTACACTTGGCTTTGTGCCTTTTTAAAACCTTTCTAGACCTAAGAGATTCTCAGAATATTACTTTTTTCAGCTTGCCAAAAATGAATTGATTATGTTTAGATGTTATCCAAAGTATTATTTAGAGTTTGCTGCATTTCAGATATGGTTGGTGAGCTCTATAAGAAAGTATATGTCATAGTTACATTATTTAATCTATATTAATCAGACAAATAAAGACTAAGAAATGGGATTATAGATCATCTTGTGCTGAAGAGGTAATGCAATTTGAAAATACTAAACTAGGCTGACATCGGGAGTTGTCTGTTAAATTAATCATTTTCTTCAGCACAATAGTTTAGATTTGTACATATGTCTTAGATATACATATCTTATGAGACATTATCACTTATCAGATTTGAAAGCTGCATAACAACCTAGGGGAAAATAACTGTAAGAAAATTATATTTCTAGAGACTTGGAACCTTCAGGGTATGACAAATCTGTCTATAGAGAATTTGTAAACAATGTATAAATATATTTTCTAAAAGTAGATAGACTATAGAAATGATTTGAATACAAAAATGAAGGTCATATTTATTCTTCAGAAATAAAATTCTGGATTTCTCTTAAAACTGAGAAACAAAAAAAAAATAGCATATATAATTAAGCTTCTGTGGTTTTAAAGTTTACTTTCAGAAATCTTAGCAATTTTAAATTATTATAAGAATGAAATCACCAATAACATCTTCACCATTATAAAACTAGAAAAATTAATCACTTTCAAATAAAACGTCCATATTATCTAGTAAGTGTTTTTATTTGTTGTTTTATTACAGTTGTCCCAATTTTTCCCCCTTGCCCTTCATAGGCCCACCCACTCCCCACTCCCTTATCTACTGTTTTAATTTGGTTTTGAATATCACTAAGTAAGACAATGTTGTGTGTATATCATTGTTCAATCCCATATTTTAACTTTCGTTTTCCTGTCTAATGCCCACTACAGGACTGGTAAAGCTAAGTATGCACGTGGTCAAGTACCATTTTTCAGGTAGCTGTTGCCATATAAACCATATAGGACTTATGTGATATGCCAAAGTTAATAAGGACATCTCAACTAAAATTGGAGACTGGAGAGCTTGTAGAGGAAACTCGCACACTCCACCACTTGAAGTCAATTACTCCAAACAGGAAGAGGTCAATTACAAACATGAATAGGAAAATAAATACCTTGCACTCCCACATAGAAAGCACAATTACCTTACTACCTCAGGGTGGAGACAGGTTTTCCTCTTGCCCACACCAGGCCCACTCAATTGAATTGAAACAGCTCAGCCTTTGAAAAGTCATTGTCACCTGAACTCTTGCTTTGCTCCAATGAACTTGTATTTTTCTCTTGCTGATTACTTCCTTGTTTCATCTTTCTTCCTAGAAAACCCTTCCATGTCATACAATCTTTCAAAGAATCTCTCTGCTTGCTAGATAAGATGCTGCCTGTTTCATGAGTTGTTTAATAAAACCAATTAGATTTCAAATGTATTCAATTAACTTTATTTATTAACAGTTTTAAGTGGAAGTTATCTGGAGGACATTTGAGAAAGACTTTTTTCTGATAAAGGAAGTTTCTTTCTGTCTTAAAAAATGGTTACAAAAGTTTAAGAGTCAGGGAAAGTTTTGTGGCCATAAAAAACAGCTAAAGAAATCTTCTGAAATCTTGGGCAACTGAACTAATATCAGCAGCTACCTACCTTCAATTCTTCTATCATATCAAGAGAGTAATACTCCTTTATTCTTTTAAACCAGTATTAGCCTGGTTCCTGTTATCTACTGCTGAAAAAATGTTTCTGATTGCTGAATCCGTTTATATATGTGTATTAATTATGAGAAATCTGTGTTACTACTTTTGAAAGCATTACATCTGTGATCGACATAAATCAAAAACTCACCCTTCTTGAATTGTCAAGCTGGTGCAATAAAATATTTTGAAAGTTTTCCAGGGAGTCAAAAGGATCTCCAGATGCCACAAGAGTGTTGTGGGTATGTGGCAAGAAAAAGTGAAATAACTGTTATACTTTTAGCTAGAAAAGTTCTACTTTTATTTATTAGGCTTTCATTTAGTGTTCTCTTGAAAAGGTAGTTTTATGGCTAAAATATTTCTGAGAGCCACTATTAGAAATACAAGAAAAGGTTGTACTATGAGTTGAAAATCCTGGTTTCCTGCCTCATCCCTACTTTCTGATTTCTTAGCCACATGCTTCTGATGAAACACCTTTAAATCTTTAAACAGTCAGGTATACCCCATATTCATTTACAATCAGACTTTCATATAATAATTAGGTGAATCACACAGAAATACTTGTAGCAATGACATATACTTTTAACCACTGATTCATAGAGTTATCTTTAAAAATGTTTATATACATGTACAGGGTGGGACAAAAGTAGGTTTACAATAGTTTATATAAAAGGAATATGATAGTTAATAAATAATAACACAAAAATAAACTGTTTCCTGTGCTCACAACTGCAAACCTATTTTGCCCAACTGTGTATCTGATTTAAAATTTAGTGAGCAACCTAATATTTTTAATATGTGGTTACTAATTGAAGCAGGTTTGCAGACAAACAGAAAAATCGATACATAGATATTTTTGCACAAGAATAGTCAAGTCACATATCTGAAAAAACTTTATACAGAGGATGATTCTCATCGTAAGGGGAAGGTAATAGAGTGAGACAATTTGACCAAGTAATATGTCTTATATATCTTCACTTTAATAAAAAAAGTTATGTACTTCTATGTTCATGATACTGACACCATTAAATATACTTTATTAAATATATATCTCTCAAAACTTAGAAAAGTTAAAAATATATAATTAATATATATGTAAAGAAATTCATTCATTTGAATATACTTAAAATATCCAGTTGCCCCGAACATACTTTACATGAACCTCGGAAGGGTTTGAAATTTGATACACTCTTTTCCATGTAATCAGCTCTAAAATCTTTCCTTAAATGACTGCATGTCAATTTTAAACTAAAGTTGAGTTGAAACTGGAGGAAGATATAAAATTACCATAGTAACTCAAAATTTAAAAATAAAATCTTTAACAAGCAAGATTTTAATTCTCCAGGAAGGAAAAAAAGAAAACATTTCTCAAAGGTTAAATAATACTTATGCTGTTACCACTAATTCTCATAGTAGGAAATAGGTAAAACTAGCAGTGCCTAATCTTTTGCTCATTCTATGCCAAGATCTTAGATGATGGCAAATGGATGAGTACTCTGTCCTGCCAAAACAACTAACCTTGGAATGATGACAGGAGAAGAAGTTTAAGCTTCGATTGATTCTTATGATTTAGAGCTCACTAAATATGGGAAAGTGACAAGCTTGGCCTTTCAAAGGAAAAAAAAATTGTATCAGATGTAAAAAAAACAAATCCTTTTCTGTATTCTTGGTGTCTTCATGTGTCTGTGCCCATTCCTGATAATGACTCCTCCTCCTATTCCTTCTTCTCATACTCATCTCCCTTCTCCTTCTTAACAGTGTATGACACCTGAAGTCTCTAAGCAATCAAGTTTCTTGTAGTTGTAGTTTACCCGCCGCCTCTACGGGCCTTTCCACTCATAATACCAAAGTGGTCAGCATTAATATTACTATGAAATGGCATATTTTAAAAGTATTCCTTCTTAACCTTTTCTTCTCTTTGGCAACTTCTTCCATAAGGGATAGATCTTTCTAGTCAGCAAAGTTAATCAAGTGTTACACTAATCTCTGTTATCAACTACCATTTAGTTGGCAGTTTAAGGTCTCTCTAAATATCTTTTAGATCAAACTTTCTGGATCTTGAAAGTTATTTTCAAGCACCACCCACTATTTTTAAAAGTACCAATATATAAGCCATTTATTATAGATATTCAAGTAATAATTAGTATGTATAAAATGTTTGTTCTGGTGCCTGCAAACTGCATTATCAACTATCTCACCCCTCAAAACCACATTTTGTTTAAAGAGAGAATCTCAGAAATTTGTTCAGAACTATTATAATCGTTTCAGTGAAAAAAATCTGTGTAACTTCACAAGCTCTCTTTCTTGATTGCTTTACAGTTAAGCATAGGGTACTGACAGCCCTAGTCCAGTGTTTTCACGTTATGCAAGTGAGCAGTAGGGACTCATTACATATTTTGAGTGCTGTTGTAACTGGAAGATCTCTCTGAAGGCTCATTTTCACTGCTCCTGTTTTCTCTGAAAAAGACATATGATGTTTTGCTCTCCAAAGGGGTCTCAGTATAGTAGATACCCAAGATAGATCTATAGACTATAGCATAGTGAATGGATAAATATAAATATATATATATATATATATATATATAAATTGAGAAATTGAGAAATTTCCAAATATGTGGAAATTAAAGCACCAACCAAAAATAACAAGGGAATTATAAATACTTTGACATGGATGAAAATAAATTTAATAGGTACAAAAATATAAGATATCGCTATAATAATGATTAGAGAGAAATGTGCACCCATTAACATTTATATTAAAAAATGAGAAATATCTCAAATCATTCTCTTACTCTTTCACTTTAAAGCAGTGGTAAAAGAAGAATAAATTAAAAGTAAAGCAGACAGAAGTTAGGGTATAATAAATATCAGAAAGAAGTTAAATATAATAAATAATTAAAAACAATAGAAAAATCAACTAATCTGAATTATGGTGTTTTACAAAGGCCAGTTTGACAAAAAGTTTAACTTGATTTGCCAAGACAAATGAAAGTGTATACTAAATTACTAAAATCATGGAAGGAACAGGACACACTCTTATAGATATTATAGTCTTTTTTTTAAAAGGAGTATAAGAGTATAATATGAACAAGTAGTGACAAAAAGTTAGATAACTTCAGTGAAATAGATAGATTCCTTTAAAGCCACAAACTAATATAATTGACTCAAGAAGAAATAGAAAATCTGAATAGACCTTAATGTAACAAGAGACTAAATTAATAATTTTAAAAGCCTCCAAAAGAATGCCTATCCAAGATGGCTTCAGCAGTAAATCTTATCAAATATTTAAGAAAAATTAATACCAATTCTTCACAACCACAGTCTTCCAAAAATTAGAATAAGAAGAAGGAGGAGGAGGAGGGGGAGGAGGGGGAGGGAGAATAGTTCTCATTTTAAAGCATAAACCATCAACAAAATGAAAGGACATGACCCACTGAAAGGGAGAACATATTTACCTATATATCTAATAAGGGGTTAATACCCAAAATTTATGAAGAACTTGTAAAAGTCAACACCAAAAAACAGAAATAATCCAATTGACAAAATACCTGAATAGACACTTCAGACACTCCAAAGAAGACATAAAGATAGCAAATAAACATATGAAAAGTTGCTCAATGGCACTGATCATCAGAGAAATGCAAATTAAAAACACAATGAGATACCACCTCACACCTATCAGAAAGGCTATTATCATAAATCAACAAACAACAAGTGCTGGGGACATGTGGAGAAAGGGGAACTCTTCTGCACTGTGGCTGGGAATGTGGATTGCAGCAGCCACTGTGGAAAGCACACCTTAACGTTGAAAATGGAACTGCCTTATGACTCAGCAATTCCACTTCTGGGAATATATCTTAAAAAACCCCAAACACTAATTATAAATAATATGCACACCCCTATTTGATTGCAGCATTATTTACAATAGCCAAGATATGGAAGCAGCTCAAGTGTCCATCAGTAGAGGAATGGATAAAGCAACCATGGTATACTTTCCTGGTGGAATAATATACGGCCATAAAAAAGAAGAAAAATTTACCCTTAGGAACAGCATGGGTAGATCTGTAGAATATTATGCTAAGTGAAATAAGCCAGTCAGAGAGTGACAAGTACCATATGATTTTACTCATATGTGAAACCTAATAAACAAACTGAATTAAGAAGCAACATAGAGACAGACTTATAGAGAGCTGGCTGACAACTTTGAGGTCAGGGAAGTTAGGGGGGTAGAGATATCAAGCAAAAAAGAAAAAGAATTTACGGATACAGACAACAATGTGATAATTGTGGGAAGGTTAGAGGTGGAGTTGGAAGAAGGTTTTGGGGGATAAATTGTAACTGGAAAAATACAGTGCAAAATGAACTATTAAAAATAAAGTATCAGGTCTATATTTGACAAAATGAGACATTTCTTCATGATAAAAACACTCACTAAAATAAAAATAAAAGGTTATTTACTCAACCCTATACTGGATAGGAAAGCTATGGGAAAACCTACAGCTAATGTCATACAGAATGGTTAATAACTAAATGCTTTCTCCTTAACACAAAAGACAAAATAAAAACGATGCCCACTCTTACCACTTCTCATTGAACTGTATTAGAATATCTAGCCAGGTAAGTTGCTCAAGGAAAAGAAAAAAAAATCCACTTGTGAAACAAGTAAGTAAAACATTCTCATTTTGCATATATTACAATCTATGTACAGAAAATTCTATTTAACTCACTAATTTTTGAACTAATAAATGAATGCAGAAAGTTTACAAGCTATATAATCAAAGTTAAAAATCAATTGCGATTTTGCATACTAGCAAAGGATAATCTAGAAATAAAGTTAAAATTAATTCCATTTGCAAAAGAATAAAATACTTAGAAAGAAATTAAAAATAAGTATAAAATCTGTATGCTGAAAACAGCACATTGTTGAAATAATTTAGAGAACACCTACTAAAGAAAAATGTCACATGTTCTTAGATCAGGACACTTAATGTTGTTAAGATGACAACACTGTCCAAACTGATCTACAGATTCAATGCATTCTCCATCAAAATTCCATCTTAATTATTTGCAGAAGTGGCAAGCTGACTCTAAATTTTATAAAGAAATAGTAGGGACAGAGAACAGTCAAATAATCTCAAACAAACAAACAAACAAAAAATTTGGAAAACTCACACATTGATTTCAAACTTTACTATAAAGTTATAGTAATCAAGAGAGTATGATGGTGTTGTAAGGGTAGAAATATTGTTAAATGGAATAGGTTATAGATTCCAGAAATAAACCCATACACTAATAGAAGATTGATTTTAAATTCATTACTTTATTTTATTGAATTTATTGTAGTGACATTAATTAATAAAATTATATAAGTTTCAGGGGTAAAATTCTATAATACATCTTCTCTATATAAATTGTATTGAGTGTTCATCACAAGTCATCTCCTTCCATCACCATTTACCCTTCCTTCTTTACCCTCTTCTACCTCTCCCCACCACCTGTCCCTCTGGTAATCACCATACTGTTGTCTGTGACATTTTCCCTTCATCACATTTTTCACCGAGCCCCCCTACACTCCTTCCCTCTAACAGCTGTCAGTCTATTGTCTATATCTATGAATCTGTTTCTATTTTGTTTGCTATTTTGTTCATTATATTCCACGTGTAAATGAAGTAATAAAGTATTAGCCTTTCGCTGGTTTGGCTTATTTTACTTGGGAGAATAATCTTTTGGTTCAGCCATCCTGTCTCAAAGGGTAATATCTTGTTCTTTTTTACAGTAGAGAGGTATTCAAGTGTGTAAATATACCACAACTTTTTTATCCACTCATTTACTAGTGGACAGTTGGGCTGCTTCCAAGTCTTGGCTGTTGTAAATAATACTACAGTAAACATACAGATGTGTATGTACTTTAGAATTTCAGGTTTCTATGGATATATTCCCAGAAGTGGAATCACTGGGTCAAAAGGCAGTTCCATTTTCAATTTTTGAGATAGTTCTATACTACTTTCCACAATGGCTGCAACAATCTGCATTCACACCAATAGGACAATAGGGTTTCCCTTTCTCCACATCCTCACCAACACTTGTTTGTTGATTTATTGATGATAGCCATTCTGAAAGGTGAGGTGGTGCCTCACTGTGGTTTTTATTTTCATTTCTCTGATGCTGTGTGACATTGAATATCTTTTTATATGTCTATTGGACATCTGTATGTCCTCTTTGGAGAAATGTCTATTCAGGTCCATTGCCCATTTTTAGTTGGGTGGTTTTGGGCTTTTTGTTGTTGATGTTTATAAGTTCTTCATAAATGTTGGATATTAACCCCTTATCATATTTGATTATCATTGGGAAATATATTCCCCCATTCAGTGAGTTGTCTTTCATTTTGTTGATGGTCTCCTTTGCTGTACAAAAATATTTAATTTGATGTACTACTTTTTTGTTTATTTTTTCTTTTGTTTCCCTTACCCATAGTGATATAGGAGAAAAAAATATTGCTATGACAAATGTCTGAGATTTTACTGCCTATGTTTTCTTCTAGGCTTTTTATGATATTTCATCTAATTTTTAAATCTTTAAATCATTTTTAATTTATTCTTCTGTGTAGTTGATGAGCATGACACAATAATGCAATTGGGAAAAAACAGACTTTTCAAGAAATAGTGCTGAGACAAATAGATATTCATATGCTTGAAATTGAAATTAGGCTCCCATCTCAACAACATACACAAAAACTACCTCAAAATAAATCATGATCTAAATATAAAGCTAAAATATGCATTATTTAGGGGAAAATAACAGTAAATACTTATGACTTTGTATTAGGTAAAGCCTTAGACATCAAAACAAAAGCACAGGTGACAAAAATTCTGATAAGTTGAACATTGTGTAAATTAAACACTTTTGTGTTAAAGATCATTGTCAAGAAAGTAAAAGTGAAAAGGTAACCTATAGAATAGGAGAGAATATTTGGTAATTATACATCTGATAAGAGCTAAATCAATAATATATAAATATATCTTAAAAGTAAATAATAGAAATACAAAATAACAAATTAAAATTTGGCATTGCATCTGAGACATTTTTCCAAAGTCGATGTAAAAGTGGACAGTAAGAACATGAAAGAATGTTCTATATTATTAGCTATCTGAGAAATGAAAATGAAAATCCCATTGGGATACCATCTCACATCCACTAAGACAGCTGTAATGAAAAGGACATGGAATATCAAGTTTTGCTCAGGATGTGAAGAAATGGCAACACCCATATATTTTTGGTTAAATGTAAAATCTTGCAGCTATTTTGGGAAATAGCAGTTTCTTAAAATACTAAACATAGAGGACCTAGGACTTCTCTTTCTATATATACACCCAATAGAGATTAAACCATAACCGCCATATACAAAATTCTGTGTGTGTGTCTGTGATAAAATATTATTTAGCAATAAAAGGGAATGAAGTACTGGTATTGGTTACAACACAATTAAACTTCCAAAACATGCTAAGAGAGATAAGCCAATCACAACAGACACATATAATTCCACTTTTTAAAAATATTCAGGGTGGAGGGGGGATAAGAAAGAGAAAAACATTGGGACAACTGTAATAGCATAATTAGTAAAATATACTTAAAAACAATGAAAGTATTTATATCAGATCTATAGAAATAGAAAGTAGCCTCATGTTTGCCCAGGGGTGGAGGATTGGGGGAAATTTGGAGTTATGTTACTGGGTATAAGGTTTTGTTTTAGGATAATGAAAATGTTAAAAAAGTGAATGTGTTGGTGGTTGAACAAGTCTAAAAATATACTAAAAATGATCAAATGGTATACTTTGAATGGGCATTTGTATGGCATGTTAATTGTAATTCAATAGAGATATATACATTTCAAAATGTCATAATGATGTACCCAAGGTGTCGGTTACATTTATTCTCTGTCTCTCTTCTGAAATCCAATTTCCACATTATCTTTTCCACTTATCTTCAAAGAGATTACTGCTTAATTCAATTTCTATAGAGAATTTTTTTTAGTAAAGGCTTTAGTGAAAGAAAATCCCATGATACTTTGAATATTGCCATGAGATAGGGACATTAGATGACCGCCCAAAATGCCAATCTTCAGTTAGACCTCAGGTTTAACTTTAATTTAATGTTTTCAACCACAGTAGGCCCAGTCTTGTCAGAGAACAAATTCTCTCTTAAGTTCAGAAGGGCAGGTTTCATTCCTCCTTCTTCCATCCCCTTTACATGTGCACTGGGAGGTATATGTTTCCTTCATCTATCAGCATTTTTATACCATCTGCATGTCCTTGAACATGGATTGTAATCTTTCCTCCACTGATGTACCTCATGGAGTCCTTTTAATTTTTACAAGTTTAAACATTACTGAATTTTAAAACATTAATTTGGGGTTTCAGAAAGTGATAGAAACCAGTGTAAGTATTTTACTTACTAATTCACAGATGTTTTGATATTTCTCATTATAAAAGAGCTGAATATTATGATGATATAATCAAATTATTTTGAAATGGTTACTTTATGAGACTGAAAAATCTTATGTTATTCTGACCAAAATAGGAATTGCGGTAGTGTAAAGCTGAGGGTTTCATATGCAACAAGAAAGAAATTAAGTTGGGGTAGACAACTGCACATATCAAAGCTCCTCTGTAGATAGTAATCAATGACATAACTAAATCACATTTTTAGAAACATCTATAAAGAAATATTTGCCATGGCTTGCCCTTAATCAGCACTTTAAAAGTGATATCTTAACAAGAGAATTATCATACCCAGGTTAACATTTACTTTCATAGTCATAACTGCCTATAAGTAAAACATTTCAAAGGAGATGAACCAACTCTTTTTTCAAACATTTTTCTCCCTTGTGGAATAGCTACAGAAAATGAAAGCCTTTAAAACAGAACAATTAAGACACTGTCAGTTGTGGAAAAGAAGACAACCCATTTCCTGTTATGTACATGTTAGCATCATAAATGTGCTCAATAAGTACTAAAGAACAAAGATTTTCACTGAGTTACAGCATCAGGAGATTAACCAGATTTTCTCCTGAGAAACGTTCAGAAACATTCTGTCCAACACAGGCCTCCAGGCCATCTGGGACTTGGTTGCCAGTATCAAAATCTTTTGAAGAACCTCTAGCAAATTCCAAAGGGAAATAAAAAATGAATAGCAAAGACAGCCTATCATTTATTTTGAAATGATTGCACACTTTACATAACATAGCCATTTATGCTGTTTTATCACATCTGGTTGCATTTTATAAAACTGTATTACTAATATACAGAATAATCATTCTGACCCCCCAGTCTGTAATATAGGTAATGTTACAACAACACCAAAAAAAATTGTGTGTACAGGGAATAATTAGATATTTGATTGAAATCTGGAAAAATTGTGATCCAATTTACATAGTATTATTCAACCCATTATACATATCAATGTATTAATTTATTTAAAATAAGAAAATCTGAAAGTATAGGAATAATGGCATACTGTTTTTGGTTTGTATTTTTGTTTGTTGTTATTTTAAAACTAAACATTTATTTAACTTTATTGAACTGAGACTTTCCAATATGGAAATGGAATCTCACATATTATACCATGAGCAACAATAGTTTAAAGAAATTAACCCCCTTCTCAATGTAATAATTTTTTATTGTAAAATATAAAATGTTCAATTAGTAACATTTAGCAAATTCACACTGCTGTTCAGACATCACCATTATCTAGTTCTAGAGCACTGCTCCCCAAAAAAAACAAAAAACAAGACTTGTCCCCATTATGTAGTCATTCCCCATTCTCTCCTCCACCAAGCTGGGGGAACTTACTAAAATGTATTCTCTCTCTGTGTGTTACAATACAGCCACTTGGGCTTCTGCTGTGCACTGCCAATAAACTCTGGAAGCAGAGATTTGGTAAAAAAAGAAAAGGGTTGATTCAAACTCTGTACAATTTTTGAAAGAATAATAGGTGTCTGCCTCAAAGCCATTCCCTTTAAAATACCCAAAGGTAAATACCCCACAAACACCCCTAGCCAGCTTAGTTCAAGGATGAATCTAGAATCTCTCCTCCCTTTTAAAAATATATCATCCTTTGTGATAGGTAGGTGACCACAGCATGATTATCCAGGAGGCTTGGTGTTCCCAGTCCAGCTCCACCCATCTTCTGCAGTCTGTGTGCACTGGTGTCCATCTCCTGGTGTGCTCCCCCTTTTCTTCTGGTTGCTGCTCCCTGGACCACTGCTTGCATTCTGTCCCTCAACCCCTCGGCTTGGGGGTGCATTCCTGTACCTGGCTGAGCAGGGCTGCACAACATAGCGTGCTACCATGTTTTCTGTGTGGAAATGTGTGGGCTTTGGTGCCTGGCCAAGCAGTCTCAGGGCCTGCTAGCCCCAAACACTCTGGAACACTCTGGCCTCTGACAGCTAACTGGGCTCACAATGGGAAGGAAAAAGAGTGAGCTTCCTCACAGTTCATCTTTAAAGTTCCTGCCCAAAGCCCTCTGCATAATAGAAGACAGTCTGAGGGTCGTTTTCCTCTGTCTGAACATTTTTTTAGACTGGCAGGAGCGCTATTCATCCAGGCTAGCATCCATCACACTCTTCCCAGCATTTCTGCCCTTCCTCCAGCCCCATGATCCAGAAGGGAGGAGTTTCTAGCCACGCTGAGGACACAAATCTCTTGGCTCAGTGCAGGGCATCGCCTTGTTATACATGTGTTGTGACATTTCAGTCCTGCATAGGCCCTGTGCAAGCTGTCTCCAGCTGTGTCATGGCATGCTGCTCAGTTGCTGGGGAAACAGACGTCGGTGAGTGCTGTAGGTTGTTTACTCTTGCCTACAGGGAATGGAATCATGCCTTAGTTGCGATTCAATCCCAGGCTGCCTTTGGCACTTCCAACCCCACTGGGGGGTTCCACCATTTTTCAGGGGACTGCACCCTCTCAGGTGGGATAAAGGTTCGCTTACCCTCAGTGATCTGACTAGACCCCTCTGTTGCATATGGATTTGCTTATTCTAGATATATTGTATAAGTGGAGTCATGTAAAGATGTGCTTTTTGTTGTTCTGTTTTTAAAGAAAGATTTAAATAAATCTTTAAATAAAGATTGCATTAGTTCAAGTTCTCTGAGAGGTAGAAACCAAGATTTGATAAGATGTGCAATAGGTTTATCATAGGAAATTCCACTAGGGGCAGGGAGCCAGGAGAGCAGACAAGGGGAGCCATCTAAGAGAGATGCAATTCTGAACCTTGTGAAGAAGAGAAGGCACAAAGGAGGGAACAGAGAGGTAGTGCAGACTACAGCGCAGTTAATAGAATAGTTGAACTAGGCTCTGGTGAGGCCTTAATGAAGGTTACCCATCAGAGGTGTCCTGCTTCTGGCAGGATTGTGCTACCTTAATACTTTTTTGTAACATCCATGGAAAAGAAGCACCCAAAGGCACCAAGGAATATAGTTAATATTTCATGAAAACTTAAAAAAAATTCTGGTTAAATTACTTCCCAATATTTGACCTAAATATTTAAATGAGATTGACTTACACCTTTGCTTTGACCACCAGAAAACAATACAAATTAGGAAATTTCAAATCTAGCCTTCAACAACCAGACATAATACCTGCCTTTCATTCATATTAATTGAAACTAACAGGAAAAAATGTATCTTTCATATTAGGTGATACTTTTATTTTCCTTTCTTAATATATGAGAGATTATAAAAATATGAGTATATTGAGTATTTCAACCATAAAAATATCTCTATAAATAAAAAGGTTGGCAAAAGTAATGGTACTTGTTGAGGATATCATGTTTTCTTTAAAAATCAGAAAGCTGTGGGTGTACTCATCAAAATGTTTTGCAACAATTTAATATCTAAAATATTTAGGAGATATATCTTCTCTTTGTGTCTAAAACTGTCCCAAACTGTTAAATGCAGAAATGATTGTGTGGATAACGTGGACTTTGAGGGGACAGTTACCATTTCATGTTTTAAAAAATACACCACTTGAATACCAGCTTCCAAGTACATTCTATACATTTTTACGGGGATAGGGAGTGGTATTTGACTATATTAAGTACATTAGATTATTTTGTTACTGATATTGCTGTTTGTCCTAAAAATACAGTCTTATATTGGTGACCTTTTGAATATATTTAATCATTTCTAAAATGTACATTTTTCACACTTTAATATATGTGAAATCAGAATGTATTTTTATTGGATGATATCTTGGATTTGATAGAGTAAAATATCTTTATGAAAAAAATATAAAGAGATTTTCTTAGAGCAAAACGCTTTTCTTGTTCAATATAGAGTCTATTTTCTAAGACCATGGTGAAAAATTAATCACAGAGCACTGGCTGGATAACTGTCTGGTTAGTACATCAAACCCACAGGCCAAGTTTGCAGGTTTGATCCTTGGTCAGGGCACATTAAAGAATCAACCAATGAATGCATAAATAAATGAAACAACAAATCAATGTTTCTTTCTCTTTTCCTTCCTCTTTGTCTAAACTCAATAAAAATAAAATAAAAAAAGGACTAATCACAGAGATGGATTCTCAGGTGAATTTAGAATAATTTCTTAAGGTAACACAGATCTCACTTTACTTTAGATTCCACCATATTTTTCTTAGTAGAATAGGTAATGGTCAAGTTTCTAAAGTACTTTGTCTTTAACTACAAGATACTTGACAATTTAAATACCTAAATGATTATATTCTCCAAAAAGTAAAAATCAATTACACTTTATTTTTTCTTTTAACAAAAAGTGACCATGTGGAATGAACTCTGCCTTTGTTAGTAACATTATTCCTGCATGATCTTAAAAATATTATTTAAAAAACCCATCTTTATGAAATTCTGCATTGTACATACTAAAACCATTTTGTATTGGGAGTATTTGTCAAAAGGCATTTTGATTGAGTATCTCAATTTGACTGTTGGATCTATCAACTAAGTGGCATAAATCAGAGTGAAAGTGAGTGGGTTTGACATAGATATCAAATCTCTGTAATGGGAAGTGGAAAAGACTGCTGTCAACTCAAAGAGAAGCTTCTTCATCAAATGTGTCCTTACCTAACTCACATCTGCCAACTTCAACTCTGGGCTAGGGAAGTTTTTAAAAGAAATAAGTTTTGAAAATTATGATGGCTCATGTTTCTATTATATTGTATGTTGTTTTATGTGACTGCTGACAAATCTTAAGGCAATGTATTAAATCAGTGATAAAGAAATTAAGAATATTAAATCAAGGAATATTCATTCTATTTTCTTTTTTTTAAAAGAAATTTAATTGTTGTTCAGTTATAGTTGTCCACCCTTTTCCCCCATTGCTCTTTCCCACCTCCCCCACTCCCACAAGGGATACCAAAAAGCACAAACAGAAAAAGACATAAAAATTTAAAATAAAGTATTAAATTCTAGCTTATGCTTTTAGGGGAGTCTAAGTTGATATTATAAGCTACATCAAGAAGCATAGTAGATTTATTTTTATTGAAGTATACTTGACATATAACATCATATTAGTTTCAAGTTTATAACATAGTGATTTGATATTTATATATGTTATAGAATGATTACCACTATACCTCTAGTTAATATCTGTTACATAGATATTTTTTCTTATGATAAGATCTTTTAAGTTCTACTCTTCTAGTAAGTTTCTAATGTTCAATACAATATTATTAACTATATTTTCCATGCTTTAATTACATTCCAATGAGCAGTTTATTCCCATGACTGCAAGTGTGTACCTTATGATATCTTTTACCTACTTTGCCCATCTCCCCACCCTCAGCATCTGGCAACCACCAACCTATTCTTTGTAACTTCTCTGAGTTTGTTAGTTTTGTTTTTTAGATTTCATATATTACTGAAGTAATAAGTTATTTGTCCTTTTCTTCCTGACCTATTTCATTCATTACAATGACCTGAAAGTCCATCTACATTGTCGCTACTGATAAGATTTTATTATTTTTATGACCATATAATATTCCATTGCATGTATATGTATATATACCACATATTTTTTATTAATTCACCCATTAATAAACACCTAGATTGCTTTCATATCTTGGCTATTGTAAATAATGCTGTGATGAATGTAGGAATGCATATATTTTTACAAGTATTTTTTTTGTATAAAACTAAAAGTGGAATTGCTAGATCATATGATAGTTCTATTTTTAATTTTTTGAGACTTGTTCTCCATATTCTCAACACTTGCTCTTTGTTGTCTTTTTTGAGGTGATATCTCACTGTCATTTTGATTCACATTTCCTTTATGATTGGAAGGCTGAGTATCTTTTCATGTACCTCTTGTCAAAGAAGATGGATGTATGTCTTCTCTGGAAAAAAATGTCTATGAAGATCCTCTGCCCATTTTTTTTAACTGGACTTCTTTCCTCCCTCCCTCCCTCCTCCTCCTTCTTCTTTCTTCTTTCTTCTTTCTTTTTCCTCCTTTCTTCTTCTACTGAGTTATGTGAGTTCTTTATTATTTTAGATACTAACCCCTTTTCAGATATATTATAGCCAAATATTTTCTTTCATTTGGTAGGGCAAGTTTTTATTTTACTGATAGTTTCCTTTGCTGTGAAGGAGCTTTGTACTTTGATGTAGTCCCACTTATTTATTTTTGCTTTTGTTGCCTTTGCTTTTAGTGTCAGATCCAAGAATTCATTGCCAAAAACTGATGTCAAGGACATTCTCACCTGTGTTTTCTTCTTGGAGTTTTATGGTTTCGAGGCTTACTTTCAAGTCTTCAGTCCATTTTGAGTTAATTTTTTACCTTGTCTAAAATTAATATTTTAGTAATAGTAACTATAGTACAGTTTTATTATTTTTTATGTTGTTGTCCAGTCTTCCCAGCACCATCAACTGAAGAGACTATCCTTTTCCCATTGTATAGTCTTGACTCTTTTGTCAAAAATTAATTAAAGATATATGAGTGGTTTATTTTTGAGTTCTCTTTTCTGTTCCACCCATCTATGTGTTTGTTTTTATGCTAGTACCAAGTCTGAAATCAGAGAATGTGATGTCTCTAGCTTTGTGCTTTTTTTTTCAAGATTACTTTGGCTACTTGGCCTGTGTGTGTGTGTGTGTGTGTGTGTGTGTGTGTGTGATTTCATAAATGTAGGATTGTTTGTTCTATTCCTTTAAAAAATACCATGGAAACTTTGATAGAGATTTCATTGCCTCTATAAATTTCATTGGGTAGTGTGGATATTTTAACAATATTAATTCTTCTAATCCATTAACATAGAATATCTTTCTATTTATTTGTGTCTTCTTCAATAACTTTCATCAAAGTGTTATAGTTTTTAGTGTATAGATCTTTCATGTTTTTGGTTGAATTTATTCCTAGGTATTTTATTCTATTTCATGCAATTATAAATGTTAATCTCTCCTTTTCATTGTTCATTATTAACATATAGAAATGATAGATTTCTGTATATTAATTCTGTATCCTGAAACTTAAGGATACAAAAAGTTCTAAGAACTTTTTGGTGAAGTATGTAATGTTTTCTATATACAATATCATGTCATCTGGAAATAGTGACAATTTTACTTATTTATTTGGTTGCTTTTCTGTTTTGTTTTTCTTCTTTTTGGCCTGATTGTTCCGGCTCAATGTACTAATACTATGTTAAATAAAAGTAAGATTGGGGATCCTTGTCTTGTTCCTGATCTTAGAAGAAAAACTTTCATATTTTCAACATTAACTATGTTGCTACGTGTGGGCTTTTAATATATGGCCTTTATATGTTGAGGGATGTTCCCTCTACACTCCATTTGGTTGACAGTTTTTATCATAAATAGATGTTGAATTTTGTTAAATAATTTCTCTGCATCTATTGAGATTATGACATAATTTTTATCCTTTTTTTTAATATGGTGGATCACACTGATTGATTGATTTGTTGATGTTTAACCATTTTTGCATTTCTGGAATAAATCCCACTTGATCATGGTGTGACCCATTTTAATGTATTGTTAAATTTGGTTTGCTAATATTTGTTGAGGACTTTTGGATTTATTTTTACTAGGGTTAAGGCCTGTAATTTTATTTTTTGTGGCATCCTTGTCTGATTTTGGTATCAGAATAACACTGGCCTGTGACAAGTTTATTAATGTAGAAGTAGTAAACCTTTTTGCAGAAACTAAAAAGGAAAATAAGTTGACCATACCTGATTCAAATAATAAAGCAGCTTCAAACAGCTGGCGACATTACAAGCTGTATTATGTAAGATCAGTGTTTTATGGTAGTGCAAAGACAAATGAGCAAGATGATTGCAGAAATGGTTTACTGTGTAAATTCAAACAGGGCTTGGGAAGACATAACCCAGAGACTGATTTATGTCTTGTTTAGATCCAAAGTGTTCTGATACCTGCAACATAGAACATGATATGCAGTGCTTAGTGAAGAACAATGGGAACCCTGATTGTGTGTGCCTGCTAGCTCCTAGCGACATGATCATGGAATCTGTCAAGTGTGTGCATTTAGCTGCAGTAGAGTTGACTGTGAAGACCAATTTCAGCTGATTCTCAATATTGTGGGCACCATTGTTATCATCTTCATTCTTGGCACAGTAATTGCATTGATTTTATGAGATCAAAGTGAAAAAAGGTATTGAAGAACAGAACTTGATTGAGAACAACTTACAAATCTGAGGATATAGCACACAATAGGCTTCAGCTATCCAGGAACAAAAGGGGACATGTTTAAAATCAGAGTGACCACACCAATGATAATCAGCTGCAGAATCCTATGCAAACAATTTGGAACCGTCCATAGCCCTTAACCCAATCTATGAGCTTTTATTTTAACTAACAGACTGATGGAGAAGTGAGCAGCAGTGAAGATCTGGCCTTTGTTATATATTTTTTCCATCTGATATCTAGCTTCTCCAAATGGAGGGTGTGAATATTTGCAATGACTACAGCTTGTTTGCTACCTAAATACCCATGAAAGTAAATGCAGTTCAATGCTATTAGCACTTGTAAGACAGTTGATTTTCTCCAATCAGTACAATGGTTGAGGATTTTTTGTTTTTCTTTTTTTTTTGTTTTCTGATGGGCAACAAAACCATTTCCAATCCAGAGGAAAGTTCCCCAAGGTTGTTTACTTCAGGTTGTTCCCCACCGACCTTTCTGAGTAGGGGCTGGGCTACATTCCCCACGCCATGTGGAATGGTCCCCTATATAAAATATTTTTAAATTTTTGTGCAATAATATCTACATACTATTACAGATAATTAGATCTATATTTGTGTGGCCATACATTCAAAATGACTGAGCTAGTAGAGCAACAAGTCTGCATCAAATTTTGTGTAAAGCTTAAACATTCTTCTACAGAAACTATTCAGATGATTCAGAAGGCTTTCTGAATGATTGTATGAGTGCAGCGCTAATAAAAGTGTGGCACAAATGCTTCAAAGATGGTTGAGAATCTGTTGAAAGTGATCCATGTTCTGGAAGGTGTGCAACAAGCTGAACACCTGAGAATGTTGAATGCATAATCCTACAATCAACAGAGATCAGAGAACTGTGTGAGGTCACAAGGTACCTAGTTTGAAGGGGACTGAGGTGTCATTGTCTTACATACAATTTTTTTTGTCTCTTGTATCTTCAATAAATTTCTCTATTTTTCCTAGTATGTAGCTTGATACTTTCTGGACAGGCCTCAGAGCCTACTACACACCTAGGCTACATTGTCTATTGCTCCTAGGCTATAAGTCTGTACAACATGCTACTGTACAAAACAACACGAGATTGAATGAATCACAGGAGAAAATGATGACATCAAAAGACTTTGTTAAACAGATGTGTGAGGCTGCTGCCTGCATAACATGGCATAATGTTTTACAGCAAACTTTTTAGCTTTTTTTTTTAATAAGTAGAAAGAATGCACCCTAAAATAATTATAAAAAGTATCATATAGTAATTACATAAACCAGTACCACCTATAGTCATTTATAATCATCAAGTATTGTGTACCTTACATAATTATATATACTATATACTTTTATACACCTGGCAGCTTAGTAGGTTCCTTTAGAGCAATATCACCACAAACATGTGAGTAATGCACATGCTATGAAGTTATGATGGCTACATCACAGGTTATAGGGATTTTTTAGCTCCATTATAATCTTATGGGACCAGTAGTGTACATGTGGTCCAGAGTTGACCAAAACACCATTATGCAGTGATGACTGCAATCTATAACATATTTTCTTTTTTTTTGTTTAAGATTTTATTTATTTATTTTTACAGAGGGAAGGGAGGGAGGCAGAGAGAGAGAGAGAGAAACATCAATGTGTGGTTGCTGGGGGCCATAGCCTGCAACCCAGGCATGTACCCTGGCTGGGAATCGAACCTGCGACACTTTGGTTCACAGCCCACACTCAATCCACTGAGCTACGCCAGCCAGGGCTATAACATATTTTCAATAAAATAATGCAAAAATTTGCACAACCAGACATATTTTCTTGGATTACAATGGGTAAACTTAATTTGTCTCTTGTTTAAAGATAAAACAAACTTTTATAAGGCCAGAAATTAAGGAAATACCTGAGGAAAACATTTAAGGGTGGCAAAAGGCTATGATTTCAACCTTTTAAAAGTATTAGAGAGACCAGATATTTTAAGAATGAAAAATCTTCTAGCCCCAAGATTATACTATTACAGTGTAATCTGGACACCATCTCTAGGAAACTGTGTTCTAACTTCAGCTGGCTAATGGAATTCAAAGGTAATATTAGAGAATTTTAGATAAAAAAATTTAAAAAATAAGTACAGTTTATAAAATATTTGATGAGCTCGAGATATGAGCATAAAGATGGTAAAGTGAATAATAATTTGGGACTACCTCAATAAAGAGAATGTCCAAATCATTAAGGATTCTTAACCAGCATATAAGTATAAGCCCGTATAAGTGTATTTTCTTACAATAAATAATGGTACAATGATGGAGATTAGAAATTGTATTAAAATGTAATTTGGACACAAATTTGTTTTTAATTTAATTTTTTATCTTATCTATTCTAGCTCAGCTATATGCCAGGGAGAGTTTTGTGCTAGTTTCATAGTACTTAATTCTCTTCATAAAGACATTGTAAGTATTATTAGTATTTCCACTTTATAGATAAGGATAACTTAAGTCAGACAAAAAATTTAACACATTACCTAAAGTTACACACCAAGTAAATGGTGGAATCAGGAATCTTCTTAACAGGACAGTTCACTTTCTGCTTGGATCATGGTGACTCAAAATGAGGTTGATGGATCTAGTACAATCATCTTTTTAATATAAGATTTATAGATCACATAACAAAACCTTCCTGAAGCAAATATATTTTCAGGTACCTTAATAATTTTGTGTTTCATTTTACAACATTTCATTATTATTTTAGCCTAGAGGTGAAAGATAATTTATAAAATTATCCATGTGTGAATACTTTATGCAAGAAATTAAAATGTTATCTTTGACAGTTTGCATTTTTATGATAATCTTATTGGTGAATGATACTGGGAAAAGGTATACTGTAATGATATCCCTTTGCTATTGATTTTTACTCATTGACAATATGGTAAGTAAATATTAAGAGTATTATGAATTGGGAGGCATTTTATTTGTTTTTTTTATAGTATCTTTTAAAACAGAATATTTTAAAGTATATTTTTTTTTCTCTCCTGAAAAGAAGCATTTTTATCTTAAGCCTAGTTTTATGCAGAATTCTTTTACCATGTTTTGGGACAATATAGGATTTTGATTTATTATTATATTATAGATAATATCTTTGTTGATTAACTTAGACACTCTTGTTCAAATACTTAGGTTTTCTCCATGTACATTAAAACAGACTCATAGCCAATTAGTTATATCAGTGTAAGGTGGTGCGATATTACATTGCCATGCTTAGTATATTTACTTACATAAAATTCTCAAGTGGTTGTATTGTGACAGGAACTATAACTGCTGGAAATATAAAGATAAATAATTTATGTCTCTATTCTCAAGAGCTCACAGTCTAGTGAGATTTGGCAGAAATATACACTACCGTATAACAGATGTTTGAATCAAGTGTGCTGGGAGCTCCAAGCTAGAAAAGCTAAATTCCTGGAGATTTTAGGAAAAACACAGAAAGAATAATTTTAAAAAGAGGAGGTTTTGCCTTGGCATTCCAGGCAGAGGATGTCATAGTCACAGATAAAGAAAGCTGAAAGACCAGGGAGATTTTTGATGAGAACTTAAGGCTTAATGTGACTCTTTTGTGAGTAGTTTAGTTTAGTTTGCAATAAATATTAGGCCCTGCAATTGCCATTAGTTGGATAACTGAATAGGAAAAAAAAAGAAGTAAAAAAGAAGTAAAAGAAAAAAAAAACAGTGGTGGGTGATGATTAAAAGAAAAATCTCCATGAGTAAATTCTAAATTTTTAAAATACAGATAAAAATATTATTTTCTACTATTTGATGTGAATAAATATACTTTGAATATCTAGAAAGGTATTTTCAGATTTTTTAATGAGTTATATGTATAAACATAAAAGCATGAATTTTGTTATCTTAAGAGTTCAAAGAGGCTGTCTTATAAATGGAAGTAAAAACAATACAAAATAACATTTCTTGATATATATTTAAAAGTATTTCTGGCCCTGGCCCCATGGCTTGTTTGCAGTGTCGTCCTACTCACCAGAAGGTTGAGGGTTTAATTCCTGGTCAGGGCACATGCCCAGGTTGCAGTTTGCTCCCCACTTGGGGCAAGTGTGGGAGGCAACCAATCGATGTTTCATTCTCTATTATCTCCCTTCCTCTCTTTCTAAAATCAATAAAAACATATTCTCATGTGAGAATTAAAAATTGTATATATTTCTGAAACTTTTATTCTAATATTAGTATTTAACTGTAATTATTATACAAAATAATGCTAATTTTGTGGATATCTAAAAGTGTTCAGATAAGTGATAATTTCACTGATATAAATTCTTTGTGCTTTTCTCTTATATGCATTTTTTATTTGTGTATATACAACAAGGGCATTTCTGTTCTTAATAATTATCATTAATAATAATGACAATCATATAAGACGGAATGTTGGAATATCATGTTTACAGATCACTACAAGTCTACATAGTTTAAAATTTTATGCATGAAGAATATGATTAAAATGTATGTGGAAACCACATAAAATATATAATTTGAAAAAATAAAAATATATAATTTGGAATTATTTAAATTCAAAGGTAAATATTTAAAAATTAAGATATTATAATGCCTTCAGGTAATGTGCAAGTTTTATTAAAATAATGATCCATATTAAATTCAAGTCAATTACAAAAATCACAAATGACAGTTAAAGCATAAAAGTTGTATTGCTTATTTCTTGAATTATGTACTCTTTAAATAAAAGCACATGGTTTGGCTTTTAAGACCTATAAGTTATAGGTTAACCATGTATTTCAAAGTATATACAAATACCCTAAAACAAATAACAAATATTAAGAAAACATAAAAATTAACTTTACACAATATGAATTTTAATACAAAGTGATTGATTTCAAACAATAGGGTAAGGCAAAAGCAAGTTTAAGTGTACAAAACACAATTTATCCTTACATTATTATTTATTATTACATTATTTTCCATACAAACAATTGTGAATCTACTTTTGCCCAACCCTGTATAAAGATTAGCAAAGCACTCTAGGCTGTTTAACTGCTCTTAACTGTTTAACAGAGAAATGCTTGTATATTTTATACATAGGGAAAAAATTGCACACACACATATTTATATGTGAAAATAATTTTCTGAATCTTAATTTATATTTTATCTTCCAATTTGCATATAATAGTTAAATTTTATATATTTATTTCTTTAACAAACACTTAGGTTTTATTATGTACCAAACTTAATTCTAATAGTTTTACAAACATTACTCATTTAAAATTTAATCTGTCAGTCCATTGGGCTACTATAACAAAATACCATATAGTAGGTGGTATGTAAACAATGAAAATTTATTTCTCACAGAACTTAAGTCTGGGAAATCTAAGATCAAGACACCAGAAGATACAGTGTCTGGTGAGTCTGTTTTCTTGCCTGCTTCCTGGTTCACAAACAACCTTTTTCTTGCTCTGTCTTCACATGTCAGAAGGGGCCAGGGAGCTCTCTGGAGTCTCTTATCAGGACACAAATTTCATTCATGAGGGCTCCACACTTAGAACTTAATTACTTTTCAAAAGCCCCACCTCAAAGTAACTTTACATTCAAGATTATTTTTTAACATAAATTTGGGGGAAGGAGCACAAACATGCAGTCTGCATTAGCTGGTAAAAATACTATGAGGCAGTTCTCATTGTTATCTTCACTTATATATGAAGAGCACACACAGGACAAAATAGAGCACTTGAGCGACTGTGCAACAGAGTCAGGATTTAAGATCAGAAAATTTGAATCCAGACCAAGGAGAAACCTTCTTGTATATAGGTTTCTTATATATTTTCAATATACATTAAATTATTTTATTCACATGTAATAATGGATTAAAAATACACATCATCCATCATCTGCAGGCAAAGTATTTGCAATTTAAGTTTATTTATTTTCCATCCATCTTTTGACCCTGTCTTATTCCCCAACCTTAATAAAACACAGTTTACATTGTATATAGAGGAAAACAAAGTTTGAGTTTAATACACTCAATGTAGCTGCTATGAAAAGGCATGCCTTATTTATTAGGACAAATGAATGGGGACCTTGGAGTGATAGAACAGTATATCAATATACAGTGAATAACATAGTGTTTTCATTTAGTATAGAATGGTACATAAGCTCTTAATATTATTATCCCTAGTTATAAAAACTTTAGCTTCATCTCTGTTTAGGCTTTTCACAATATTTTCTATTATTTTAATATTTCAAAATATGATTCTGGATGGTCCTAGAGCCTTCCAGTTTACAAAAAATATTTTCAAATAAAAGTTTACAATGATATTTTCAAATAAAATGTCCATGGAAAACTGTAAAACTTGCTTCCAGTTTGCCAGGTGTTTCTGTTTCTCTGTGCAGTGCCAGACCTTGGTTGTTAACACCAGCAGTGTTGTTCCCTTTGCTCACCTGTAATCTTCTAACTTTCTTTTTTATCTTACCTCTTTTTTGCTTCCAAGATTCAAATGTTTCTCTTGCTACCTGTCTTATTTTCTCTGTCTGGGTCATGGAACTAAATTCACCTTGCTCTATAAATATCAATATCAGAATATGATTTCTTTGAACAAATCTGCTTCCTCTAAGAATTCTCCCATATTCTTTATTAAGACAAATACAATTTCAGGGGGGAAAATGCTAGGCAGCTAGAGTTCTGGGAACCACAGGGGAAGTGAGCTCTCGTGTTTGAGATGTGCATTCCCCCTGTGCTCACTTGAACCTTGTGCCACCACACTGGACTGGGTGTATGCTCCGGAGGATCTTAAGTGCTCCTTTTATACTTAGTTGTTCTATCTGACTTTGCTTACCTAACAAACATAGCTCATATAATCAATTTAATTATTTCTTAAATATAAAAAATATAATTTTTTCTCATGGTGTCTTAATTCTAAAGTAAACTTTTATTCCAACTATCCTGTATTTTCTGCTTTATGATAACCATGATCTTACAAAGGCAAATCTTGAATCTTCAGTTAACTTTTCAGTAGTGGTTGTAGACACGTCATTTTTGTTTTGCTGCAATGCACGACCTCAAGTTCTCCATCTGTCCATCCGTCAGAACAGCTCATCCTAACTTGTGAGACAGCAGGCTTTTCTTGAACTGTTTCTTAGTGAGATAAGCCAAGTAGGCCAAGGTTTTTGTTGGCAAATTTATGTTTTAACTTCCATGACTTCTTTAAGAGAAAGCCATTGCAGATAGTATTTATCTTTTTATTTTGTTCAGTCAAAAAAAAAGCTTTAGTTCCTAATTTTGGAAAGTACATAAAGATAACTGCTGAGCTTATCATATCATCTCCTATAAAAGCAATGTCTTTCTGTAGTTCCTGCTAATGGGTAGTCCTAGAAGTCAAGCTTAATTTGTATGTAAATTCTCCACTCTTATAGCCCAAATGAAGATAACTAGCCCAGCACTGGACCAGTGGTGGATATCTGAGGTAAGCTTCAGTAGGTTTGCTTGATCACTGCAGGACATGGTATGAAAATGTCTATTTCCAATTTAGCTAAGCCTGACTCCTCAGAGCACTCTGTTAGGAAATAATGACAAAAGCATGGAATTACAAAATAAAGAATGGGTAGATTGAGAAGACTGTATCATGGACTGTGTGTAAACCAAAGTTTTAAGTGACATAATCAATTATTTAGAAAATACCATGTAATAGATAAGGTACATAGGGAAAAAGTTCAAAGAGAGAACTCACTAGAAGCAGTGACCAAAAACTTCTTGAATTTCCTTAATGAAGGAATACTGTTACAATGACCCAAAACACCTGCCTTTGAGATTTCTCAAATGTTTAGTTTTCTGCTTTCATGTCTCTGACATAAGGCTCAAAATGATTTCAATTTTAGCTTGCTTTATCTTAATGAATTATTCTTAGACTGACACAGCTCACATATATACATTAACCTAAACTATCCTGAATGATTGTTTGGCTCTTTGAATTCACTAGGAAAGCTTATACAAAAACTCATGAATTATGGACTGCAGTAGGGCAGAAAATACATTCACATGTACCCCCCTCCACACACACATAAACACACAAACACAAACACCCTAAAATAAATAGTATATGTAATAGGTATACATGTATTCTTTTTTCTAATATTGCATTTTGAAATGCTCTGTCATATGAGCAATTTAAAGCAAAATATAAATTACTTTGATGCCATTGGCCTACAAAATTGTGAAAAATTTCATGTATAGTATTTTTCTCTCTGGTTTATAAACAGTTTAGAATCATTAATGACAAGATCATTAAGTATGGTAGAGTGGTTCATATATATTTTTTAAATAACTGCAAATATATTTATTCACAAGGTATAAAATAATATCTGAAATATCTTTAAAATGTTTCATTTCTTTTTAAATTGAACTTATGCCTAAAATACCAGATTTTAGAATTCAGGATGATACTCTGGCAAAAGTACTTTGGTTCCCCATGAGGCAGACTAATTTGAAAAATAGCAGCTTTGGAAAGACAGCCACTGCATTTCTCTTTGACCCTTGAGCCAGGCACTGAATCCTGCCTGTGGCTATATTAGAGCGCTTGCAGAGAATTGAACAAGGGAAGGCATTGCTGCATATTTCAGAATTTAGTTTGTTTTTATTAGATAAACTTCGTCTCCTTCCAAAACACTAACTGTCACATTCTCTAAAACTGTAAATTCTATATCAAGAAATCACTTTTGGTGACATGTGAAATTCTTTTTTTTTTTTTTTAAGATTTTATTTATTTTTATTTATTTTTAGAGAGGGAAAGGAGGGAGGGAGAGGAAGAGATAGAGAGAGAGAGAAACATCAATGTGCGGTTGCTGGGGGTTATGGCCTGCAACCCAGGAATGTACCCTGGCTGGGAATCGAACCTGGGACACTTTGGTTCCCAGCCCGCGCTCAATCCACTGAGCTATGCCAGCCAGGGCAGTGAAATTCTTATGAAATGTGCATATATGTATATTAGCTATGCCTCAAATGATCAGCTACTTTGCTGGTTTGGAAAACCACCTGTTTAAAATTAGAGAAGTCTAGGCAAAATAGAATATGCACTTTTTAAAGTAAGTTAAGTAACATTGATAACATAATTTGACAAAATAAGCTTAATTATTAAGAAAATTTGTTTACTTTGGAAAACTTCATAGTCCAATGCTTATTCAGCTATTTCCCTTGTTAAATAATTGCATGAGGTCTACAAATAAGTATATCATCCCCCTCTGGTACTAAATATGCTTTATTTTTAAGACATATTGAGATATTTTCTTTCCATCAGTTTTTTATTTGATTTTTGCCTTTTTTTAGAACATTCGTAACAGTGTAACTTAAATTAAAAGGATAGACCCCCAAATAGAACTTATAGCATAATTTCAAAAATTCGTGTGGCTTTATATACCTGGTATTGCAAAACTACATCTTAAGAATTTACCTTGCTATATAAATTAATTTATGGAACAAGATTAAGTACAAATTAAAAATAAATAAGATTTTTAGTTTCACTAGAAAAATTTCAAGTAATCTATTGCACAAAATTAAAAAATTTAGTAATTTAAAGTGCTTTAAAGTGCAACAATGTAAAAGTGGTGCATTTTTAAGTTCCTGACTTTAATGACTGAAATAGAATGACATAATTAAATAGTAAGGTTAATAAAATTATTTAGTTTAAAATTTCTCTATAATTAAGGTAAAATATTTTAAAATTTAAAATTTTCTCCATTGACTATTTCACATAGATCACATTATTAGTTTCAGTAGCTTGAAACATATCCCTTACTTCATTCTTAAACATATCCCCTGACATTTAAATTTACAATTGCCAGATAGCACTTGAATGTTTCAATAATACTAGTATTTGCTAGTACTCAGTTAATACTATAAGTATAAATTATTATGTAATTATAACTACCACTATTGTTAGAAGTGGAATAGAACAATGGTTCGTGAACTTTAAAATTCAAAACCTAGAACTTTAAACATCAACAGTTTATTTACTAAGTCACAAAAATATAAGAAGTGAGCCAACTTGACTACATTGACTCGGGAAACAAATTACACAGGCAAAAGGAGAACCTATGTCACTTAGGAAAAAGAAAGCCAAGAATACACACATGAGCAAAGAAGAGGGGGAAAGGCAAGAGTTTTCTGTAGAGAGAAAGCCTGTGTGCTCTGGGTCCTTTGTCTTAAAGGATTTTATCTCTTCTCTAAAGGTGGAATTTCTGGTGAGATTTCAGGGGAAGATCTCAATAGAATATTCATCAGCTTTCAAGGAATGTCCATTTAGAGTCACTGTCTTTATTGACTGATCAGGGTAGAGGATGGGTGTTGGGAACTGCCCTGCTTGGTTTCAGGAGCTGTAACCCCCCATGGGTAAGGCTAAGTGAGAGACCTCTGGACCAGGGGATACTTAGGAGACAAGCTTATCTCCCTGGTAAGAGTACTGTTTCTGCTCCTTGTCTGACCCCCATTGCTTGGTCAGTTAGCCAATGACGGGTAAGATTCCTCAAGGAAGAATGGATCTAAGATAGGCACAATCATGTGGGAAGGCCCTTAGGGAAGGACTCAGGGGGCTGTGGAAAGAGGGGGTGATCGACCCCTGCCCCTCGGCTTTGACAAAGCCTGAGTCCTCATTCTGCTTTCAAGAAGTCTCCTATCTCTTGGCTGCCTTGTCTCCTCTGCCTGACTCAAGCCTGTAACAATGACAAGGAGCGGTACAACCCTACACTGGGAACTGTGGGCCTCCCAGGGTAATCAGGCCTGAGAGAGGATATGCAAAATCCTGTGAAACCTGCTTTGCTGAGGATGCTCTTAATTAGATTATGAAGGCCTGGGCAGGAAATGAATTTAGCCCCTTAAGTTCTGTAGTTTTTTAGGTGATAAGATCCCAACTCAGTGTGAGCCATTTTTAGCTCTTTGTACATTATCTATTTGTTTGATCCTCACTGCCAGACAATGGTTAATAAGCTGTATCTGTATTGCTACCCAAAACTACCTAATAAAAGCCTGCTCAGGCAGTGGCATGGCATGCCCTCCTTTGAGAGAGTGGCCAGGCCACTTCGAGGCACCCTCCCCTTGAGAGGGTAGCCGTGTCATCCCTTTTCCTCCACAGGACTTGGTAGTCCGTGTGAATGTCTCTCGTATCTCGACCATCAGCAGTGCCACAGATACTGCAGGCCGGTATCTGTGTCAGATGTTGTCATTAGTCATTGCATCTGGTTCTTATGTCAGCCATGGTATCACTACATCTGGTTTTGCTCCTTTTGTTGGTAAGAAGCTCAAACACAACTGAGATCTTGATGTTATCTCTAGCTGGACTGAAATGCTGTATCTGTGGTCAATAAACCTGCAGAACCTCGTTGTCACGAGGGATTAATTCTCAAGGGACTGGTTGTGCAAAGGATTGGTTGTGCAAGGACTTGTATGGGAGTTGTATGGGTTTATTCTTCTGTTTCATGTTCATCCTCTAAGGAAGTCTAAACTGCATGACTAGTAATATACTAAAGGAGGAAAGGTCACCATAGGGGTAAGGTCTTCACATATAATACTTTTTTCCCCACTTTTTCTCATTAGTAGTCACCCAGGATTTTCTGCCCTGGTGAGATTCCATGCTTGGCCTATCATTCCTGCTGTGCCTATGCCTGTCCAAATGTCTACTCTATTATTCCCTCCATGAGCATCCTTGACTCTGAATTCTCTAAGGGAAAAGAGTATAGGATCTTTTGTATTGCAGCTTTCATGTAAAGAGTGGTGAGGAGTTTTCCTTCAAAGCAAAATGACCCTTGCTGTCTGTCAGAGGAATGGTAAAGCCTGGGCACAGAGTGAGCTTTCACTGGTGTCTGGAGTTGCTGAGGGGCAGTATTCTCAGAGTATGGGCAGGGTTTGTAACCTGGAGCAGAAAAATCATGTATAAATATTGACATAATTGGAGGAAAAGCCAGAATGATAAGAATTATGGCAAAAGGTCTCATAAAAGGGAATGTCCAGGCAATGATACTGGGGTGCCCTCAGGGTGGTTGGCCTAGATTATAAATAATCTAGTTTGATTTAACTAATAAGTAATATCTCTGGTGATGTCAGTAGGTGCTCAGGTACATTTTGCATGGTTTATACAGCATTGGTCATTAAGATTAGTTAAGTATGAGCTATTGTGGTGATTTTTCAGGTTTATATCAAGTCATTTGGCTGTGATTTGGTAATGCAAAGCTAAGAAAAAGTTTTAGTTCTTAATTATTCTAAATAAGAGGATGGAAGAAAAATAAAACATTAGTTTGGAGGATTGTAGCCAAACATTTAAGAAAACTAGAGAAATTCAGGATTCAGTTTAGTTTATAGGTGAAAAATAAAACTTTGAAGACAGTTAATTGAACTGGAGTCTAATATCCACAACTGTGTATTATAGATTTTATTGAGACACAATTTCTCCTGAAATCACCCTTATTTTTATCAAAGAACCAAACTAAGACCCATTTATTTACTCCATTAAGTCCAGTTTCAATTCGGCTTGATTCTTTGAATAAACACAGTAAGAATAGTAATTAATTGTTGGGGTCCCTTAAATCTCCTTTGCTGGAATCTATAAGGAATCTCCAGATTAAGCTTTAATTTGCCCCTCTGGGTGAGGAAGTCAAGTCACATAGTTGCCATGAGGCTTTACCTACAATGCCTATAAGTTTGGACAAATTCCTCAAATGCTCAAAGTCCCCTCAAATATCTTAACATTCTTTTGTTTTCATTTTCTTAAAAAAAAAAAAAAAACAACCCTCACCTCTTATCTGGAAAGATTGCCATAAACCATGTGAATAAGCAAAGCAACAGGTTATTTTTCAAAAGGATTTTTTCACAGCTTCCAAAGTAAATTTTTATTCCTGTATGGTCACATTTAGAGTCTAGGTGTGTCTCTCAAACATGACATTCCTGTCAAAGGCTTGGTTAATAAAACCAGTTTTCAGTTGTGTCCTATTATGAGGATATCAGATTCTTATTGGGTTCATGCAAAACAAACATATTACCATGAAAATAATGCTCATTTATTAAGAGTTTCTAGTTTCTGTGGGGATCAAGAAAGAGAAAAGATATAAATACTTTAATATCAGTTATAAAGGTACAATTACCAAATTGTCTTAAGAAAAACATAAGTATTTTTATATCTGGAAAGCTAAAAGAAAATCCTTGTCCTTTTAAGAAAGTGAATAAAAACCAAATCCCCCTTCAGTATTAGCTTACTTTTGATATTTAAATTCCTGTACTTAAATTTTTTAATTCAGCTTAATAGTAGTCCTCTCAAGGTTTCTCTTCATGAACCTTGTACAACTTCCCTAGTCCCTTCTAGTTTACTTCTCTTTCCAATTCAGAAATTATCAGCTTTAGAACAACTCCTTCTTCCTTTTTCTTAAAAAAAATCTTCCATACCTTATATCTTCTATTATCAACTTAATTAAACTTTTTACCTTTTAGAGGACCATAATTTTTGGTGACAACTAAAAAATGTAAGCAATTAACATGCTTTAGATTTGCAAATGCATCCCATTACTTATTAAAATATAGACTCCTCCACTGACAAACACTCTCACACTTTCAAAGGACATACTTCTAATAAAGTATAGAAACTATCACAACATACATGAACATACAGTTAGACAGACACAAAGATCTTTTAGCTATAACACAGGTACCATAAAGCAAAACTTACTAATTTAGAAAGGAACAACTGGAATATATTAAATAGATCTGGTCAAATGGCTAAGTTTTTTTTTCTTCTAAAAAGAATTACCTCTTAGAAGCTTTTACTTTAAAAGATGACCTAAATAAGAGTTCTTGAAAAAGACCAGGTATTTGCATCTCAAAGGTATAAGAAAAGTAAGCTCTTCTTAGAAGGACTTTGGTTTCATAAAACCAATTATTTATAAGCCTTTTGCATCGAATAGTGAAAGTTTTTGGAAAGTAAAAGGAATTGGTGGACTTTGAATTATTTCTGTAAAGACTTTATTTGTAGAACAAAGACAGTTGTTTTTAGTAGCTCAAGAATTGGGTTGCCATCTAGATGTTGACAAAGGACTGAAAAAATCCATTCACCCACTTTTGGAATGTTTCTTTCCACATGGGAACATTTTTTTTTTCAGGCTTTGTAGTCAAGGAGGGGTTATAAGGTGGCAGCTATGAGTATACTATGTCAATTACAGAGAAATCTAGTTTACAGGTAGTAGTACATAGCTTATGGTCATCCCTGAGTTCCCTAAGGCCTTGAGTGTTGAACCTTCATCCATTTCCTTTGGGTGCCTCAAAATAGGTCTATCTATAAGAGAGTATTAAATTAATGGTGCCATTAACTGTCCAAATCTCTCCATCACCCAATTTATACTGGGGCTAAGCCATGTTGCAAAAGATTGGCCTCCTTTTCTTGAGACTCAGAGTCAAATTTCTCCCAGTTGGTGAGTATGTATCCCAAAAAGAATACGTCAAGGTACAATGGAATTGTTTCCCATCTCTTCAGAGACAGATATATAAAAAGCTTAGAATTAGATGTACTCCTGCATGTCTCTGGGCTGTTTTGGGCTACCCTGAGGTATAGTAGAGTGGGCATCCTCTCACCCAGGAGAAACCTGTTGTGCAGAGTGCTTACCCCATACTCTGATGGCAGCCTTAACAATGGTCACAGTGGTGGCTAGGCACTGTGCAGATGGACTCACTCTGTTCAGACAGGTAGACTCCACTCTGCATGAACAATGATTAGGCCTGCTTACTCAAGTGAGGAGCTCCTACCTTTGTCACTCTAGGTGGAAAACTTGTCTTATCATTCTGGTCTTTAGTAGTCAGGCTAGTGACCTGTAGCACTGCCTTTCTTCTTCCCTGCAGCACTGGTCCTTTAAGAGTCCTAGGAGGGAGGAGGCAACCACCTCTAGTAAGGACAAGGAGGGTCCCAGTGAGGTGGTCCCTGAGGCCTTCATGGAAGTTAATAACGAAGAAAAGATGGATAGAGAGGAATATAGAAGGAACTGAGGATGGTCCCTTTTCCAACTGCAGGGTTCTTAGCGAGTATGTAGAAAAGATGTTCTAAAAGACAGGGGACCAAAGAGGGATCAGAGAAGATCCCTAGTGGCCTGCATATATTAATTAGCTGAACCAGTCAGGCAGAAACAGCACCCCACACTCTGAGGGCATATCCTATCAGCTTTCTCTAGGAGGATCATAAATTTCCAGGTACATCTGGGTATGAGAAACCAGAGAGTCATAAAAAAATTAAAGAATGTTCAGTCAACAACAAGATTAGTTTCCTCTTGTGGAGATTCTTTAAAATCATATTTCCCCCCATTGGTTCCATATTTGATTTCATTTAGTTCTAAACACAGTTTGCCCTTCTGGAAAAAGAATATGTGGATGTCACTGATTTAAAGAAAATCTTGCCCTATCTAGTGAACTGAGGCAGATTGGATTAGTAAAAATATATACTGCCCCATAACATTTCCTAGTTTTAAGGAAGCAGGTTCTAATTTAAACACAGCCATTGGTTGATAGATATCCCTACCATTTGTATGGAAGCTTTCTGCAAGGGAGAAAGCAACTTCGTTAGATATGGTTAAGAACAGATCAAGTAGCCCCAGAATCTACAAAGACCTCAGTAATTTCTCCTTTCATGATAATTTTAATTTCTTCTAAACTATTAGTAAAAGGATGGGGAAACATCTCATAATCTTTAGAGTAATCTTATGCTTGCCTCTGTTTCTTTTCCCTTCTTAAATCCCATTTCAGTTTTCTATAACCCTTCTTAAGGCAACCTGTCTTTCTACAATTAGAATAGACTCCTCTACAGGAGTTTCCCAGCAGACCCTATATAGTAATTGTGTTGCTTTGCTCCCAGAAACCAGTAGCTATATTAATCAGGATAGATCAGGATACACAACATAATGTATTCTAACTGTTAAATTAAATTCCTTTTGTGAACCCATCAGGGTTCTGGAAAAAGTTGGGGAAATCTTTAGGTAGATGTCTCAATTCTGTTCCAGTCCAAGAAATGTATACAATTGCTGGTTACCCTCTACCTAAAACTGGCCTTTCTCCAAAGGAAGCTACCACAATTTTGTTTTAGTCTACCCTGCCTGATTTTCCATTCTGAGTGCCCCTTCAGTGATCAGTGAGCTGTGATGGAGGAAGTGAGAAGAGAAAGAAAAGAGGGAGGAAGAAAGAGGAGTAATTGCAGAGAACAAAGCAAAGGGTATAGCGGGGCAGTTAAAGAAGAGGGAAAATGGTGTGTTGGCCTTGAACAGCTTCAGAAGGGTTCCTTTGTTCAGAAACAGGCTCAACAAGTTTTCATTAACTTCTTGTGGAAAAGGGAATTTATCTGTGCTCCTCCTACAAGCTTCTAATTTCCAATCAAGATAAACTTCTTATTCATTCAGTTCTAATTTTACAGCCAGCTTTTTCTAATTTTGCATAGAAAAAATTAATTTATGTGTCAAAAGATTTCCATTTTGTCCATCTTCAGTTAATATCCCTTCCAGTTAAATCTTCCCATTTCTGTAAGTAGCTGAAAGTAAAGTTTCCTGCTTTTTTGTGTATATGCAGAAGTATTAATGGGGACTGGGGTCTAGGAGTTTCCAGTCCTGGAGGCACACTTTTCCATGTGAATTTTAGTTTTATCTTGGCATTTGTAGAGTCTGAACAAAAATTATAGGGATACTGTGCAGTGAGCTGAAGTGTGCTGCTTATGGGTTGAGCTCCAAGGAGCTGTCTCTCCCAAGTTGCTTCAACCCTCTTATGTATCTTGATTTCTCTCCCTGGCTGTCTAATATTGAATCACAACTGTGAGGACTTGGAGCACTAGGTAATCAGCCTTTAGGTGCTAAGCCCCAGATAAGTCAATTATTACATTTTTGTTGTAATTCCCTATTGTGCTCCGATTATCTTGAGGGAAACCCTCTGACACCACCCCAAAGGTTTTTTAGTCACCTAAGAATAACCAAAATTCAAACTGGAGGGAGGAAATGACCCTTGTCCTCAGAACCAAATGAGTTCAGGCTCTCATTTGTCTAGCAAAATGTGTTTTAGACAATCAGGAAACAATTCCAATTGAAAAGATAAAATTAAAAACCAGACATACATTTTTTTCTCCTGTCCTGAGTTATCTCAAATCTAATCTTGAGCTTGGGTTATCTCAGCACTTAACTTTTAGTGCCACTTTGATTACTTCTTTAAAAAAAAAAACAGTTTAGCTAAAGTCAGGGCCTCTTATCTCAAAATAGGAATGTCTGGAAATCCAAGAGCAGCTCACCCAAGTTCACCCAATGCAAAGTGAGGAGCTGGTGGGGAAAAATGGGCACCTGCTGGTACCTAGCATGGGTCCAGGCTTGCAAGATGTTCTTGAGTTGCTGCTCTACACAAGGGATTTCAGAGTCATAGTACCACCATCAGGTTCAGTTGACAAGATGTAGGAAATAATAAGATTGTCAATTAACTGCTCCATTTTAGTTGCTAAAAATCAATATTTTAGTTACAGAATACCTTTATTTTACTATCTCTGTCTTTCTCTGTCTCTATCTCTATCATCTATCTCTGTCATCTATCAATCTATCATCTATTTCTATATATTCCTGGTACATATATGTCACAAATTTAAAGCTGTTATATCAGAAATATTTTGGACCAACCTTACTTACTAAGGTCATGAAATAAAACAATAAAATGGTTTATTTATTTTTAAAAGTAAAAAAGTAGTAATATCAAATAAATATATAATACTTTTATATCTTGTATTTATCTTGAAATATATAATGTTAGAAGAAACACAGGATACTATGAAATTTAAAAAAATCAAAATCCAATTCTAGGTTTTTTTATAAATAATTGTAAAGATATGGTTGAATTTTATTAACTTTCTTTTATAAAATAAATAATTCATAATGCCTTTATTGTACTAGCTCTACTTTCAAGTACATATAAAATAATGCTTCCAAATCTTTAATGTAAATATATATAAATTAGTTATGGTTTTTCCTCTACAAAAATAGTTTGAGGGAAATTTATCATTGATTATGCCCAGAAATATTTTTTCCACAATACTGCTAATAAATATTCTCAAATTTTCCTGAAGAGTAGTATGACAGAGACTACACTATATCATAAAGAGCCTCTATCTTTTGAAGGGTAGCAGAATATACCACGCCCATATAAGATGCTACTTTAACATGAGGAGTGTTTTGAATTAAAAAGCAATAGAGAAGGAGATACAAATAAAAGCTCTCTGCCCTCACCCAATTGCCTAAGAGTAGGAAATAAACTTGTAAAGTGGACTCCCCCCCACACACACTTATTGGAAAAGACAAAAGTTAATCACTGGAGACAACTCTAGACTCCTATCAGCTCAGAGAGAGAATCTTCCTAACAAATCTTGTTAAAACTGGTCCTTATCTACCATTAGTTTCTCTAATATATTTGCCTTCTAACAATCTCCTGACCCTAAAAGTTCAAAGCCCTTTTACTTTATCTTTTTCTAAAAATGTATTTTTCTTTTATAAAATGCATTATAAACTCAAGATCTAAGCACCTCTTTGGATCACTTATCTTGGAGCCACCTGTGCGTGCACTATGCATATGTTAATAAACTTGTTTGTTTTCATTAATCTTCCTGTTGTTAGTCCAATATATAAGACTCAGATAAAGAATCCAAAAAAGTAGAGGAAAAAAATATTTCTCTCTACAACAGTTTAATAGAGAATTGTGTATTTCATATGTACCATAGACAATCATGTATGAACATTATCGAATATACCTCCTTTTGAAACCACTGCCAGCCCAAAAATGAAGACAGGTTCTTATTTGTTTGATCAGCTCTTGGCTGACCTATTTCTTACAGAATAACTAAAAAAAACAGCAAATACAATGATCTACTTGTTGAAGAGCTATCTAAAAGATGTTGAGAGAGTCACCAGGGCAGCTGATAGCTATAAACAATCAGAAATTTAAGAGAAAAGATTTTGTGTAGCTCAGAATTATGAATTGAATAAACTATAACATTTTCTAAGTAACATAATAAAAATAATTTTAGTTGTATTTGTTGCTAGCTTTTCAAAATCCCACACCAAGACTGGGACAGTAGTGCTTTTTAAATTCAGTTTAATTGTTCCCTTTAAAATCTTAATATATAGTAAAAGTGAATATTCAAAACCAGGTTCATGTCACCTCTGCTTCTCCAAAGTAGTCCCTTCTATTTAACATCTTTATTTCCTGAACACTGCCCTCTCCTGCCCTGCTTTCCAAGACTTTTATATCTATTTTCTACTCATTTTGAAAGTACTCTAATATGACCAAGGCCCCCTAATATGCTCATAACTAGAAATTATTTTCAAATATTTTCACCCTTTCATATGCCCATTTTTTGTCTTGACTGAGATAGTCTGTGCTAATAAGCTCTGATGATTATACCATCAGCATACTAGAGCACAGCAAATCCAACTCTCTCATAAGGTGTAGGGGTCAATTAAAATCCTCATATTTTATATAAAATGCTGTCAAACAAAATGTCCTCAAACATTTAATAGCATCTTTAATTTATATGAAAAGATTTTACATTAATTTATGCCCAGTCATTTAACATTCAAATGATATTTTATTATTCATAACATTTGGCAAATAAGCCATCAGTTCCACTTGTGTCATCTGCCATTTCTATAATATTAGACAAATTTTATCTTTCACGATAGAACAAATTTTCCATTTCTTCTACATTATCCAGCTCAGTTAATGGCACCACAATTGACACAATTTCTAATTTCACACAATATTGTATAACCAAAATCTGGTTATGCAGTTTACAACCAGAACACACTCACTTCAAGCCATCTGAGGGAAGAGCTGAGTGGATTGAAATGGATAAAATGTAATAGGAAGAGTTATAATAAAAAATTGATTCTCCATCAACAAATATGAGCCTTTATTGGAGAGTCTATTAGAAACTGATATTTTAAAAATATTGGACTACATGAAATTTAAACTTCAGAGAAAGAGCAACTGTTGAAGAAGATAGAAATGAAAGACTTCCATATATCAGTGCCCACTCAAATCCCACAAATATAGTTTTAGTGTGGCTCAGGGTCACAGAATAGAGAAGCAAGGTGGATTGCCACGTGCCAGAAAAACTGATAAATGGCAAAGTAGTTGTTCAATTTAGTGGAGTAAACATATTTTTAAATAAAACATGCTGACATGGCTGACTAATAAAATTTAAAATGTTCTACATAATTTTATACTTTAAAATGCAATTGTCTTAAGTATTTTCTATATACACATTGACTATTACTTCAGGAGGTGTTCTGTTTGTTTCAACCATTAAATATAATTTGCGATACTCAAGAGAAGTAAGATAGCCTATATAGTTACCCCTATTTTTACTTACTCTGATTTTGCTTTTTACTTCCTGAAATATCAATCCTTTCTCCTGTCATTTTCTTTTCAGAGGATCTATTTTAGTCACTCATTAAGGGTAAGTTTGTTAAACACCCAATTTCTTGTTTTCTTTCATCTGAGAATGTCTTTAATTGGCTTTTATTCCTGAAAAGTACTTTTTCTAAAATTCGTGGTTGGCACTTCTTGTTTTTCAGCTTGAAAAAGCCATGCTGCTCCCTTCTGGCCTCCACGGTTTTAAATAAGAAATTCACTGCCTTTCCTATTGTCATATTCCACTGAATATAAGTAATTTTCAATTTCTCTTTGGTTCCTTGAAGCTTATTCTTAATTTTTAGTTTTCAGACATTTAATTATGATGTGTGTTAGGTTCTGTCCTATTTGGAGTTTATTGGGCTTCTTACACGTACAGGGTTTAGATCATTAGAGCAAATTTGGGAAATTTTTACCTGTTATTTTTCTTTACATAGTCTTTCTTTTTTACTGCTTATTCTGTTACTGTTGCCCTAATTTTTTCTCTTTTGTTCCCTTACACTCAGCCCACCCCTCCTTTAGACAGTTCTCTCTCCGTTGTCCCTATCTGTGGGTCCTTCAAATATGTTCTTTAACTAATCCCTTCCCCTTCCTTCCATCATTCTCCCCCATACCCTCCAATCTTCCCTCTTTTAGCTGTCAGTCTATTCCACATTTCCACGTCTCTGGCTTTATTTTGCTAGTTAGTTTATTTTGTTCATTGGACTCCAATTATTAGTGAGATCATATGGTGTATGTCTTTCACCGACTGGTTTATTTCACTTAACATAATGCTCTCTAGGTCCATCCATGCTGTCACAAAGGGTAGGAATCACTTCTTTTTTTCTGTTGCATAGTATTCCATTATCTTTCATCTCTGGTCTGGGATCATGATGATTCATAGGTTAGTTCTTTTGTTATTGTTTGACACTTTCTTGGGATTCTATTCTGATTTTGTTTATTACCTCTCTGTTGTTCAGTTTGAGTAAATTGCATTGATCTATTCTCTAGATCAAAGATTTTTTCTTCTGCCATATCCACTCTCTCATTAAGTCTACTCTACATGATTTGTTATATTTTTGAGGTTATTGCCTTTCTCATTTCTTCATATCCATTAGTTATTTTTATAACTTTATTTATCCTAAGATATTCTTATTTTTCTTCCATAGTAATTTAGGTCTTGTTATTTAGAAATTATCATAGTGGTTTTTCATTAAACTAAAAAATATGTATCAGCATGAGTCTGTGCATTGCATGCTTTCATTTCAAGGAAGCAGGGATTTTTTACTCTTTCTTGTTATTAATTTCCAAATTGATTTTATTATTCTCTGATATTATAAAATACATGATACTTATTTTATAAATTTCCTGACTTTTGGGGGATATGAATCTCATATATTTTTTTGCATTTAAAAATGTGTACTGTCTAATATACCAATGATAGGTACAGTAGATTAAGTATTTATAATGATGTAGTTGAAATAAACAATTCCTTCTGCACATAGGAACTAAGAATTTGAATGACTATCAAGTCAAGAATGATTTTGAAAAATGTGTTTAATGCTGTACTTTTCAGAGTAAAGAGTCAAAGATCTTGTTTATACAAATTTTACACTCTTGGATAATAATTTTTGACAATGTCATTATATACCTCATTTTTTCAGAAAGTGAAAGTTAAGGAAAAACTAAGTATTTATGATTTCTAGTAGGGAGGTTATTAATAATAAAACTTATTTGGCATTTATATTATATTTTTTAAATTTTTGTGAAAGGGGCTATTGAATATTATCAAATAATGTATTTGGAAATCACTTTATTTAATTAAACTAACTCCTCTATGAAAAGTTTTTCCCATGCTGAAACCATTTTTTGGTTACATTATATAGTATGTATTTTCTATATCCTTATTTGTCTTGGTGTTAATGAATCTCATGCAAACTTTAAGAGAAATATGTTATAATAATATTGGGTCATGAAGAAAGTAGAAAATGTGAAGTTAAATTAAACATTTTCCTGTCTTCCAATCTAATACAAGTGTTAAGGTCTCTTACTAAATAATTATTTAAGATAGTGGTATTTTATAATTGTGTGCAGAAATATTCTAGAGTAATATATTACTATTGGCTATTTGCAGTGGAAGACTTTATAAAAAAATGGGACCTTAATGGGACCTCAGTCATGCCTTAGTGAATATGCCATAAAAAGTTGGCATATATTATTTGAATTAGAGAAGAGATATAACAAAGACTGAAGAAGAGTAGTAATACAATAAATGGCTGAATTTTGTTATTTCTTATTGTGGGAAAAAAACTAACAGCAAAATAATTTTAGATTGTGGAGGACATTTAATCTCAGGATGAGCATTTTTATTTCTTTCTGAAAGTGGATAGGGATTAATATTTCCTCAAAATGTGACCTACCATAATGTAAGTCTGTGAGATAATTTGACATTAGTTTTTGGGGTTTTTTGTTTTTTTTTTTAAGATTTTATTTATTTATTTTTAGAGAGGAAAGGGAGGGAGATAGAGAGAGGGAGAGAAACATCAATGTGTGGTTGCTGGGGGTCATGGACTGCAACCCAGGCATGTACCCTGACTAGGAATCGAACCTGTGACACTGTAATTTGGCACTAGTTTTAAAAATTAATTAGATGAAAGGAAAGGATATTAGATGTGGAGGTACTAGATAGATATCATCTCTCACAATATCCTGTCACACATACAAGGGGAAACTGAAAAAAAATTATTTATAAAATATTTTATCTTTATTCTTACACATATAAACTTCAGTCACCTTCAAAGTACTTTCTATTTGATGCAATACATTTATTAAGGCTCTTTTTCCATTGCTCAAAACAGTTTTTGAACACATCAATTTTGATGCCTTTTAGTGCTTCTGTCATTTTTTGTTTCAGCTCTTCTACATTGGCAAAACATTACTCTTTAAGGATTTTTTTTTTATCCAGGGAAACCAAAAAAGTCACTTGGGGCAAGATTGGGTGAATAGGGAGGGTGGGGCACAGGGGCCATGCCATTTTTGGTCAAAAGCTGCTGAACTTAAATGTTCATCAGTAGATGAATGTATAAAAAAATGTGTACATTTACATAGTGGAATACTGTATAGCAGAAAAAAGGATCAACAAACTGGAGAGTTTTATGCTAAGTGAAATAAGCCAGTCAGTAAAAGACAAATACCATATGATCTCACTTACAAGAGGAATCTACTGAATAAAATAAGTAAAGACTAACATAGAGCCAGAGGCATGGATTCATGAAATAGACTGACAACAGTAAGAGGGGAGGAGGGAAGTGAGGACTGATTGAAAGAAGGAGAAGGGATTAGTCAAAGAACATATAAGAAAGACCCATGGAGATGGACAACAATGTGGAAATGGGAGGCAGGCTGGGTGGAGACGGGGACAAAGAGGGAAATTGGGACAACAGTAATAGAAGAAACAATGAAATATTAAAATCTTAGAAAAAAAAACAACTTCTGAACATTCACAGTGGTGTGGACAGGTGCACTTATAAATCACCCATCATGAAATGGGCAAACACTTTGAAAGAGTTCAAAGAAAAAAATCACTGAAGCTGAACACAGCATCTCACCACAATGCCAGCTGGTACACTCATACAAATGGGTTCCTAAAACACTCACCTAGTGGGGGAAGCCTGTGCTACAAGGGACCACCCTCCAGAAAATAATTCCACTTTTTGAGGGACACCCCTCATATTTGGAGTTTTTTTTTTTTTTAAGATTTTATTTATTTATTTTTAGGGAGGGAAAGGAAGGAGAGAGAGAGAGAAAGAGAGAAACATCAATGTGTGGTTGCTGGGGGTTATGGCCTGCAACCCAGGAATGTACCCTGGCTGGGAATCGAACCTGGGACACTTTGGTTCCCAGCCCGTGCTCAATCCACTGAGCTATGCCAGCCAGGTCATATTTGGAGTTTTCATTAAAATGACAGAGGTGAGAATGGGAATGGGCCTAATATCCTCTTTTGAAATTTCTAATAAATGAACAGAAATATCAGTGTTAAGTATTACTGTCTATTTTCATAGATAAGGACACTGAATCCCTAAATTCATATTAACATGCTCTAGCTAACATAGTTAGTCAGTGCAAGAGCTGGCAAATAAACGCTCTAAATTACCTTAAAAGTCATGGTTTTTCTTTCTTTTTTACTATATTAAGGTACTACAGAAAGAAATAGTTTAGATAATATATTTATAGATTTACAAATTATATGTATATTTTCTTCAAATATACATGCATTTTATCTGATTTTAATACTATCAATAGTATATAATTCTAAAATATGTGAAACTACGATATATGAAACAATAAAAAATTGTATTAAGAAAAGCTTGCCTTCACGTTAAAGAAACTATGAGAATTTTATAAGTAATATTGTTTCATATATTGAAAGAGTTATGTTTACATTGAGTTTTGCAAATTGAATGGTTCTCAATTAATAACTTATAATATCAGTTATATTTCCCTTTGAAGTTATGTTAATATTCAATATATTAACAACATTATCAGTGTTACTAGTGACTGCTAATAACGTTTGAGGTCATAAACCACCAATAATCATTTTGTCAGTAGCTAAATATCTCTAAATCAACAGTTTATAACTGCAATACCAGAGAGAATTGTGAAGAAAATCCTTTTGTAACAAAATAATTGTAAATTGAAGCACTAATAGAATTGGTAAAAGGCCTTAATAGTAATTTGTATAATAGTACAAGAACATAACAGTAACAGAAATTAATAAATCATATCTTTTCTAAAGCCAAATACCAGATCTAGAATCTCAAGTTATGACTTCTGTTTCAGAATTTTTTTAACTTCATTTCATTATCTTCCTCAGTAATTTAAATAAATATACAGTAGCCTGTGCACAATGAAGAATCCAAAGGATATAAAATACTGTTTTGGGAGTTAGAACTTTTGATTAGTAGATTTTCATGCATTAAAGCTAACGTGATAAAACTAATCTTCACTACAAATACCTTTTAACATGTGAGATGAGTTCTTGTAGGCAAATATTAAAATGCCATATTTGTGAACCTAAATATCATAATTTAAGAGCAAACACTTTAATTAAAATATATATTTTTATTCAGCATTTTTTCTTATGATTTATTTTTATTTTATCTTTATTTTTTACTTAAAATTGAAAATATTCTGGATTCAAAAGGCTCATTTTTCATGTATTTAAAAATTTTTTCCTCTGTTTTACATAATAGCTATATCTCTATCACAAGACAACAAATAAATTGATGGGCAAATTTTCTCTGATTCCACACAGTAATAAAAGATTGATATAATCTTTGTTGATTATCTATCTGATTCTACCCAACTAATTGCTATAATAAATAAAATAAAAATAAATTAATATTATGCACTGAAACAAGCATTATTATTTTGGAAACTCTTTTATATATTTATCATCTTTTATGTTCTATGTAACTTATGTTCATCATAAATAGATTTCAAACTGTCTTCTCATATGAGTTCAATATTTGTTCATTTACAAGTCTAAAAATCTATGAAATATTTATTTTTTAACAAAATAATCTGTTCAGTTAATTTTTTTTTTTTTTTTAAAGATTTTATTTATTTATTTTTAGGGAGGGAAGGAAGGGCGGGAGAGAGAGAGAGAGAGAAACAGAGAGAGAGACAGGAATGTACCCTGGCTGGGAATCGAACCTGGGACACTTTGGTTCCCAGCCCGCGCTCAATCCACTGAGCTACGCCAGCCAGGGCTTGTTCAGTTAATTCTTTATTCATGGTTCTAAAAATATATAACATAGCTTAAATTTCAAATACATCATTTGGCATATCACTTAATATTAAATATTTATTGCTTATTTTATAAAGTATTAGATAAATTAGTACTTTTCATTTCATATGTTAAATGATTTAATTACTAGACCTTGAGACAAAATTCATTAAAGAAATAAGAAATGTCCACACATATACATCAGATGTGTATGAGGCTTGTGTAATTGTTCATATATTTCATCTAGATTCCTTCCCAAAATAAATTAATATAAACCTTTTATATTAATTTTATGAACTTTGTTTTTTAAAAATTCCTCTTTTAAAATAGCCACTGTTTTTATCTGTTCATGACCCATTCAAATTAATTTTTCTCTTGAGGAGCTTTATCCTGATTCTTTAAATTCTCAATTTAGGAAAATAAAGGGTTATACATTGATTTTACAGTGATCAAATTTTGAGTGGTCAGCCACAACAAAGAAGAAAGTTTTACCCTTTGCAACAGAATGGATAGATGTAGGTTATATTATGCTAAGTGAAGTAAGCCAGTCAGAAAGAGACAAATACCACACAATGTCATTCATATGTGGAATCAAATGAACAAACTGAACTAACAAACAATATAGAGACAGACTCATAGGTAGAGAGCAGGATGACAGATAAGGGTAGGGGGAAGGTTAGAGGGTGGAGGCACTGAGCACAAAGGAAAAGGACTCACATACATGGACAGCAATATGGTGATTGCTGGGGGAAGTGGGATAAAAGGGGACTAAACAGTAATGTAAAAAATGCAATAAAATATTGAGAGCAAAATAAAAAAAATGTTTGTGTAGAATCTAAATTTGGGTATAGTTACTTTAAAAGAAACTTGAAGTTCTTTATTTAATATTTTATCCTTACTCTTCAAAACAAAGATAAAATAGTTTTAAACATTTTCATGATCTAAAAAAGAAAAATAAATTGAACATTGATATTTTCTAATATTAACATTTCCTCTCTAAAAACTACATTAAATTGCTTATGCTGATTTTGTCAAATCTGCCTTCCAGAATAATGAATCATTATGTCTTTGATTTCTGTTTATTTTCATGGTAATCTTGATAATGCCACCAAGGTGCAAATGATAAAGGCTGTTATTTCATATTAATAAACATGTATACATGTATGCTAGATAAATATTTTCTCTTTTACAAAACAAAAAATAAAAATCTGCTTTTGCATATTGTTCCATGATAATATAAGGAGATAAAAGGAAACAGTCATTTGAAGTTATGAGTTTTGGATGCAGAATTTGACAAAGCATGATGCATTTGCTGAAGTGCACACCGATGACTCAGCCTCTAGGTTCTAAGAACCAGTGAGAGAGGAAACCAGAAAATCAAGCAGATGTCAGAATCTTGTAGTAGACGCTAAGAAATTTGAACTTTGTCCTGTGAGTAATGGGGCCGATTAAAGGCTTTTAAGCAGGGGAATACGTTGGTCAGATTTGTATTTATGAAAGATCATTCTGGCAGCAGTGAGAAGAATGGATCGGTTGTGGGCATGACTGGAGGCAGGAAAATTTGTTAAGAAACCTTTGCAAAGAGACCGCTGACATGGCACTGGGAATACAAGTCTGCCCTTCCAGCTCAACTGCTAATTGTTGGTAAGTCACTGGGCCTCTCTGAAGCCTTCAGCTGCCTGAGTAAAACAAGGAGGTTGGATTATTTGGCTTCTAAGGCCCTTCCTGCTCTGATGGTATAATGTTATAAAAGCTTTCATATTATGTCCCATACATTACAAGAGAAAGGCTCTGTTTCCTCAGTGAGCATTCATGTTTATTTAAGATCATTGCTATTATTGGCATATATGTCATAAGCAGAACATAAGTTTTTGATATAGAAACTCAAAAAGTCACTAATATATCATGAACATATAGGATAGGGAAAAAGTAAGTTTACAGTTGTTCATATGGAAAGTAATACCATAATTAATAAATCAGGAATAAACTCTATTTCACATACTTACAACTGTAAACCAGTATTTGTTCTACTTTGTATATTTATTGAAGAACTAATCTGTTTGTAATTCCCTTTTGAGGCCTTAATCTGTCTTTATATTAAAATCTGAAGAACAAAGATTTCTGACAAGGCAGTGATTGTTACTTATCAGCTAACCCTTGTAATTCTTAAAACAAGTTATATATTCATATAGCATACTGGTAGGATAGTTATAATATTCTTATTTATAAAAATACCAGGAAGCAAGTTATAAATATAAATGATAATACAGAATTTCCAACACATCTGTCTATTTTAGTGTGTAGTTTTTAGTAATTTGCATTTCAGTCATATAGAGATATTCATTTTAACATATTCTTCTTAAGTAGTATTGTGTTTCCTTATTGGATGGTTTAAACTCAGGGGAGTAGGACCTTGATGTAGACTAAACAGTTGTCATCCTCGTTAATCCAGTTTCAGAAACCAATATCACACATTCCTTGCTCATCTCTAGAAGTTTGTTCAATATACATGACTGTAGATATAATATCTCTGTTGAAACATACCCACAATTATCTTGAATTACTTTCTATAAATGTTACATAAACTTGCATACAGTTCATAAACTACATAATTTTATTTACTTTTAACTTTATTTAAAAAAATATTTTATTTATTTATTTTTAGAGATAGGAAGAGAGGGGGAAAGGGAAGGAGAGAAACATCAATGTGTGGCTGCCTCTCGTGCACCCCTTGCTGGGGACCTGGCCCACAGCCCAGGCATGTGCCCTGATGGGGAATCAGATTGATGACCCTTTGGTTCACAGGCCTATGAAGCTCAATCCACAGAGCCGCATCAGCCAGGGCTATTTACTTTTATTTTTAACTGAAAAATTAAAAATGGAAGAATTTGATTTTTTCTACATTAGCTTTGATACTCTAGATAATTTTTACCTTGAAAATTCTGAAAGAAAACTGTATTGTTTCTAAAATTTAGCATTTTCTAGGGAAATGTACATATCTTCATTATAATATAGCACATATTTTCAAAGTCATATATTTTTTTAGGGAATCATATCTCCATCAAGTATCTTCTCTGGGTATTTGGGCACTTCTGGCTCTTCAAAAATATTTGTTCTGGTTGCTATTTACTGCCTGCCTTGGTTTCCTATGGGAACTGCTAGTAAGTCTGGTTTTGACAATTTTTGTCTTTCCATAAATTCTTTTAGCATTTGTTATTTTTCCTTGTAATATCTGACCAGGATTAATATATTATACAATAAATTATATACCACACATTAAAATATTAAAAATAAATATTTTATATTTTTAATACAAATAGCATATTAAATATTCTATATCTGTAAAAATAGCTTTCCTAGACTTTGGGGCTGTTTAGAAAAAAAATATTGTGAATTGAATACGACTCTAGAAATAAAGATTTAAGCATCACTGTCATTAATTATCCAGAGAATCTCAGTAAATCTATTTGTATCTATGAGATTCAGTATGCTTGTCTTTAAAATGCATATGTTGGATTAAAATGTTTTTCTTCAATTTTAAAATATTTAATTCTGAGAACATATATTCTTTCAGAAAATCACACTGGCAATTGTATAGTTATATGTAGTATAATTCAAATAAAGTATCTTTAAATTTATTACCTGTATAATACATTTAGAGTTTAGTTTACTGTAGGATCAAAGTAAATAGTGTGATGTCGCTCGAACAAGATCTAATGAGATCTTCAGATGCAAAGACAGTCAAGTAACTGCCCCATGCATTATTTCAAGTGCTTCCCTCTTCTCCAACACCCCAGTCATTGCTTTATTTCAAGTCTTTACATTTCTTTCCAAAGTTTTGTAGCTTCCCCTTAGTTCTTCTGCTTCCAGATGTGCTTCCCACCAATCCTGTAGGCTGGCAGTCATCCTTCCAAAAGTCACTCTATTTTTTCCCCCCATAACAGTAATAAAATACCTTTCTTTTACCCTCAAGATTAAAGTCCAAGCTCATTAGCAGGTAAAATAAGGCCCTGTTTTCTTATGTAGTCAGATTTTCACCTGTGCCCTTATGCCTAAATTCCTATATAGTTATATAGATATTTTACTACCCACTCTCTAAATTTTATTTTAGGTTTTAGCACTTCTGAAAACCGATTGCAAATCATCTCTTCATCCTGCAAAATGTGTATTTATGTCTTTAACATGCTATCAAGGTACCCATACATACCTCAATCAGTACCTCTTTTAGACTGGGACAGAAGAGGTCCCTGATCTTTGTCAGCACATTAGAAGATCCACAGTTCATAAACACATAGAAAAAATAATTTAATGAAGTACACTTGGACACATCCGTCACTCTGATTCAATTCTCAAGGTTTACATAGGGAGACCATAACCCTAAATGTCTGCTCCTATGAATAATGTCTTTCTGGACCTTGGGTAATGCTTCACCACATCACTTGCACATGTCCTTGAAATAATGAATGTCTGAACACTGAGCACATTTATGGATTGTGCTGCTGCCTACACAACAGAATGCTCTGAGACAGAGTGTGGAGACAATTCGAGCAGCAGAAGCATTTAGCTAAGAGAAAAGACAAATTAATTAACTTGTCAAATCCTTTTCTCTCAGCATGAATGCAATAGATTCCTGACTAACCAAGTATCATTTTCCAGTAGTGCTGAGAGACCTTTTATTTTTCCTTCATTTTTGTTTCAATTTGTGGTTCCATGCTCAAGAGTTAAATGGTGTTAAGAACAGCTTCACAGGTGATGGAAGAACACACTGAAATATTAAACAACTTTTCCTATTATAAAAATATATATAAATATTTGTATAGCATGATATTAATTTTTATATCAGTAGTAAGATGGAAATTGAACATAGAAGATTGAATAGTTTTATTTTTCATAAAATTTAATTTTAACTAATTTTTTAAAAATTTAAATTACTAAATTGATGAGCAGCTATTGTGGGGAGGGTTAGGTGAGGGATTGGAGGGACTGAGCAAAAAAATAAAATAACTAGTGGGCACAGACAGCAGTGTGGTGATTGAAGTGGGGAGGAGAGTAGGAGTGAGGTGGAGAAGGTACAGAGAGGGTAAATGGTGATGGAAAGAAACTTGACTTGGGGTGGTGAACACACAATGCAATGTACAGATGATGTGTTGTAGAACTGTGCACCTGACACCTGTAAAATTTTGTTAACTAGTGTAACCCCAATACATTTAATAAAAAGGAAAATAAATGAATTTAAAGTATGGATTTTCTTTTAACTCCAGTAAGTAATTATTTTTATTTAAAATATTTTTGAAAAATATGAATTTTTCAAATTTATACTATAATCTAAATTTTGGAAAATATACAAACTATACATTTGAGTTTAATACTTATTTATTCTTAGACCCTTACCATCAATAGTGAGGTTTTTGAAAATCATTCTTATACCAAAAAAAAAGAGAGAGATTCTGTTACTATGATGACAAAAATAAATTTTATAAAATAATTATATAGAAATTTATTATCTTTAAGTTATTATTCATTTAATTATAGCTATCCCATCAGTTGAGCAAACATAAAACATAAATAGTAAATTACATGTTGTCTGTTACCTTGCTGATATTGTCATAAGTATCATAGTTTTTAATATAATTTCTCTACACAATTTATTGATATGACAGTATAATCATGACAGTAGGAGGGGAGAGCATATTTTAACAATCTGTTATATATATTTCTAACACTGAAATATAATTTGTCCTCCTATTCTTGGCCCCATAAATGTATAGGATAAATGTCTTCCTATTATGTCAAAATAATGTGCTTTCTTATTTTCCATGGCTATTTAATAATCCCTGTTATTGGTCAAGATAAAAAAATGCAACCTTCTTACAAACTAAATTGCTCTAGGCAGTTGACCAGCCCCAGTCCAAATTATGTTTACATGGAAACTTTTCATTTCATAGAAGTGATTAGCATGTAGAATCCTGCAGTCCAAGTCCAGATTTAATAACAGTTTCTACAGAAATACCTCAAGATTTCCCTTGCCTTGCTGAACCTCAGCTTCTAGTTTTGAGACTGCTGTTGTCTAAGTCACTTTCTTCCTTAACTCTGGCCCTGAAACTATATTAATCAAAATGTATTCCTTGGCATCCTTGAGGATACAGGGATTACTTTAATAGTTTCTCTGTAGATAATGACCTGTGTAAGGGAGATGGTTGCTTCTGATTAATCTTTGTATCCCTAATACTTTGCTTAGTGCTTGGCATACACTGAGCACTCAATACAGAGTTGTTGAATAAATTAGTGGTGAACAAATTAATGAATTAGAGGTGATGCTATCAGTGTTCTTTCCGGCTACGTGTTTTATAGGTTTTGCTTTTCAGTTTTAGGTTCTACATGTTAAGTGTGAAATATACACAAATGTGTGTTGAGAGATTAATAGGCAGGCTGTTTCAGACATTTAAAATGCTCTTCTATGATAAATGGATGACAGGACTAGTTATGTCTAATGTAAAAAAAGGTGAAGTGTTTTGAGTGAGAACAATTTTTGAAAAATATTTGAAGAATTCTATGCAGCAGAAAGAAAGAAGGAGCTCCTACTCTTTGCAAGAGCATGGATGGAGCTGGAAAGCATTATGCTAAGTGAAACAAGCCAGGCAGTGAAACACAAATACCACATGATATCACCTTTAACAGGAACCTAAACAACAAAACAAAGAAACAAGCAAAATATAACCAAAGACACTGAAATAGGGGACAGACTAACAGTGACCAGAGGGGAGAGAAGAGGGAATTTCAGGGGAGAATGGGTAGGGTTTACAGGAAAAAATTTAACGGACACATGCTCAAAAACTAGGGGTGGGTGGTAATGGGAGGGAAGTAGGGAGGGTTGGATGGGTGGGCTGGAATGGGAGTAAAAGGGAGAAAACTGTACTTGAAGAATGATAAAAATAAAATAAAAAAATAAAATCATTCTAAGCCAAAAAAAAAAGAAAAAGAAAAATATTTGAAGAATTCCCTTACAAAAGTACTTCTTTACTGTGTATATATTATATATTTCTCGTATAAAATTTGTCTTGGGTAATAATAACTAACGATTATATATTTCTCCTCATCCCCAGGTATTGATTTAAGGAATCTTACAAATAAATCAATTCAATGTTTTAACAGCCCCTTAATGTTGTTACTTTCATTGTCCACATTTTACAGAGGGGGTCACAGAGCTATGAAGCTTCTAAGTAACAAAGTCACATAACTGCTCATGGTCAGTGCTCTTAACCACTGCTCACTCTACCTCTCTTCCATGTTTTTCTTTTTTTCTTAATTTTTTTCCTAAAAGGTATAAATATTACACTGTTAGTCACATAGTAAAGAGAAAGCTATTAGACAAAAAAGAATCAAGGGGAAATGTTTAAAGAAGGTAAGGGAGAAAATATCTGTCTCTGTTAAAGACTTGTTTTCTCATATCTAGGTTTTGAGTTGTTAAGATTTCCCAGTATGGGTTTTTAGCTGATAGGACCTGTTTTGTACCACCACATGTAGACACATCAAAAGTTCAATTAATGTAAGTTAAATAGCATCAGAATGCAATTTTAGTTAAAAATCAGATTATCTAATTGTGGTTGTTTAATCTGTGAGATTTTAAATTGTTTTTGAGTATGTTAGCATTTTCCCATCTGTAATAAAGGATTTTAATGAACAGGTTATATATCCAAAGTGGCCCATAGTATTGTGTGACACAAATTATTACGAGTGTATTTCTATAAGAAAGATCAGCCTCTGGACAAGAGGAGTAGTTTGGTATCACTTAAAAATTTTCTATAGCTTAAATCAGGAACAAAGAAACTCAGTTTTATATTTTTTAAGAAAGATATCTACCTTTCTTATATATTGATATGTAAAAGAGATACAAACTTTAAAGGATCTTATTTTTCACATATATAGTTTCACAGTAGAAAATATTCACAAAATAATTCAACTTCTTAATTATGAGCAATGCCTTCTTAATAGCACAAAGCCTTTAAACCTTTTGGAATTTATTTTACTATCAAAGAATATTAAATATGTAAGTGACAAATAATATTTTTATAGAAAATAACCTCTTTTTGATGACCATTCTAGGAGTGTTGGGAGATAGAGGGATCCAATATAAAAGGGAAGAAGAGAGAGAGAAAGAACTCATGGGCACTGACAACAATGTGGTAATTTCAGGGGGTAGGGAGTAGGTAGAAGTGGAAGAGGGTATAGGGGGAATAAATGGTGATATAAATTTAAAAAATTAAAAACTGATATAAATAAAAAATTAAGAAAAAAAGAATGTCATATAATGGTAACACTGGATGTGGGAAGTCCAACTAGGAAACTTTTGGTGGAGGCAGATAATGAGTGGTGGTGTCTTAGACTACAGTAGTATTTAAGTATGCAGAAGAGTGAATGAATTTAGTCTATATTTAGGAAGAAGTATAAGAATGTATGATAAATTTGGTGCTGCTTATGAAGAAGAATGAAGAAGAATAAGTAAGAATGACACACAGATTTCTTGCTTGGGCAATTAGGAATAAAAAAGACAAAATGTTGCTTGAAATTTCTATGGAATATTCATATGAAAATATACCTAGAGTTGGGTATAAATCTAAGGGTAGTCATCATAAATATGCTTGTTCATCTAATAAGTAAGAAATAAGTATTGACTGTGTCTAGCTAGCTGGCTGTCTTTGAGATTACATTGAGATCCAAACCTAATGTTGCTTCTACTCAGTAGTTGTGTCAGTTTTAGTGAGAAACATACATGCTATAAGGCATTATCTAGCATTGGTGGTCAGGGAAGGTCTCCAGAGAAAGGAATATTTGACTGACATGTCACTGAATTTAGTGTGTGTGTATGTATGGGTGTGGTGGGAGCAATGGGATTTCTGAAATAATAAATATTAAACGAGCAGAAACAAAACTAATATTGGAAATAGAAAGAAATGCAATGTGACTAGAGTTAAAAAATGAAAGTAAGTAGCATAATTTTGACAGGTGCTTTGGTAGAAGTCACATGACACAAGCCTTTGTGGGCCACACTGATAGTCAGTGAGCTAACTTATCTGGACAAATGATTTTATTTATATCTTAAAACTTTAGATATATTGAGACCATGAGGGTTTGGAGCAGCAATGTCGATATCCAAAACTCCTTTCATCTCTGTAGAAGTTTGATATCCTGTGGATTAAGATACTTGCAGTAGACTAAAATGGAGGTAGATAGAATGAAAGATATTTAATGTGGAGGATTTATAGGTATTTGAAATATATTGGAAATGGATGGAGATAGTTAGTATGGCCTTTTAGAATTCTGACTTGAACTTATATATTGTCTCTTAGGGAATAAAAAACAATAGAAAAGTTGCTGGGTTTTTTTTTGATCTGTGGGAAAAAAGTTAAAGGAATCCACACTGGGCATACTAACTTAATAGAACATGAGGCCAAAAGTTTGGTTATATAATTTGTCATATGGATATATTGTTTAGTTCTAAAAAATGGAGTGATAAAGAAAAAGGCATCTATAATTGGAAAGCTCTATTGAAGACATATATAACAGTTTGAGTGGGCGTTTTTTATCAATCAAGGTATCACAGGACAGAAGATTGTAATTAGAGATTGAGAAGTTTGACTTATTAATATCAGAGATATTACTTTCAGATGACTTTGTTCATGATTTATGATGTACTCTCAGGGCAAAGTGGAATAAAAAAGAATGTAAAAGTGACAAGAGACTCAGACAGAATCCTGAGAAATTATAATTTAAAAATTGGTAGTTAAGAAGGGATTAGAGAAAAACTTAACTAGGAGATGCAAGGTAATTTAGATAATACAAATAAAACTAACAAACCAAAATAAAATGGAGAAGTAAATAAACAGGTAGTTATATTACCCCTCAAGACAAAGATAAAAATATTCTCTCAAAGAAAAAAAGTTTATTTATTTCAAGTCTTGCCAAATGGAAAGCCAAAAAAAGAATTGCAAATTACAATTTGGATTTATGATACTGGTTTATGACTAATGAAGTAGCTATGAGGAAAAACTGTAGATAACTGGTGTGAATAACAGAATCAGTTTCTGCCACTTGTTAATAATATAGCTATGATTACTTCACTAGGAAGTAGGAATGCACAAAGAAATATTACACCTGCCAATAAGAATCTGTAAATCTAAGATATTAGGATCAGTTCATGTTTATCACTTCAATTGAAAGTTATTTCAAAAGAAAGATTCTGAAAATAAAAGTAGTCTACTTAATATTTTGCTCCAAATATTAGACTTAGTGTAAGATATTTGAAACTGTACTCTTTCAATATGACAGTATTACTCACTACCACATAATTTGAAAATATACTTATTTAAATATCAATCTCTATCTAAAATAGAGAACAACAAACAAAGCCCAGAGCTAGTAGAAGGAAGGAAATAATAATGATTAGAGCAGAATTAAATGACATAGAGACTAAAAGAACAATTCAAAAAATCAATAAATCTAGGAGCTGTTTTTTTGAAAAGATAAACTAAATCAACAAGCCTTTAAGCAGATCATCAAGAAAAAAAGAAAGAAGACCCAAATAAATAAAATCAGAAATAAAAGAATAGAAATTACTACTGATACCACAGAAATAAAAAGGATTATAAGAAATTACTACCAACAACTATATGGCAAGAAGTTTGAAAGCCTGGGTGAAGTGGACACACTTCTAGAAAAGAATAATGAAAAGAAAAATTTTGTTTCAAAATTGAATCAAGAAGAAACAGAAATCCTGAGAAAACTAGTAACAACTAGGGAAATTGAAGCAGTAATCAAAACCTCCTGGCATACTAAAGCCCTGAACTGGACAATTTTGCAGGAGAAGTTTACAACACATTTAAGGGAGAGCTAACCCCTACCCTTCTCAAACCATTACAAAAAAGACAATAAGAGGGGAGGCTCTCAAACTGTTTTTATGAAGCCAGATCATCCTAATCCTAAAACCAGACCAAGACGTAAGAAAGGGAAAATCATGAGCTAATGTCACTGATGAACATGGAGGCTAAAATCCTCAACAAATTATTGGCAAACTACATCTAGCAATACATTAAAAAGATCATATACCATGATCAACTAGGATTCATCCCAAGAATGCAAGGATGGTACAATATTCACAAACCAATAAATGTAATGCATCACAGAATAAAAAGAAAGACAAAAATCACATGATCATATCAATAGATGCAGAAGAAGCATTTGATAAGGTACAGCACCCATTTATGATAAAATCACTCAGAAAAAGTGGGATTAGAGGGAGCATTCCTCAACATGATAAAGGCTATGTATGAGAAACCTACAGCCAACATCATATTCAATGGGCAAAAACTGAAAGCTTTCCCACTAAGATCAGGAATAAGACAAGGGTGTATACTTCACCACTTCATTCAACATAATATTGGAAGTCCTAGCCACAGAGATCAGATGACAAAAAAAAATAAAGAAAGAAGAAAGAAAGAAAGAAAGAAAGAAAGAAAGAAAGAAAGAAAGAAAGAAAGAAAGAAAGAAAGAAAGAAAATGTATCCAAATTGGAAAGGAGGGAGTAAAACTGTCATTGTTTGCAGATAACATATAGTGTACACAGAAAACTCTATAGATCCCACGAAAAAACTACTTGACTAATAAGTGAGTTTGGCAAAACAGCAGGATATGATCAATATTCAGAAATCAAAGGCATTTTTGTACACAAACAATGAAATATAAGAAACAAAAATCAGAAAAAAATATCCCATTTACTATAGCAACAAGAAAAACAAAGTACTTAGGAATAAACCTAACCAAGGAGGTAAACAATCTGTAATCAGACTGTAACTACACAACGCTGAAGAAATAAATTAAGGAAGACACATATAAATGGAAGCATGTGCCATGTTCTTGGGTTGGAGGAACTAACTTCATCAAAATGTCCATACTATCCAAAGCAACTTATAAATTCAAAAAATACCTATTAAAATACCAATGACATATTTCCCAGATATAGAATATTTCAAAATTTCTGTGGAACTATAAATAACCCCAAAATGCTACAGAAATTTTGAGAAAGAAGAACAAAATATCAAATATCACAATCCCTGATATCAAGCTGTATTACAAGGCCACTGTAATCAAAACAGTCTGGTATTGGCATAAGAACAGACACATAAACTAATGGAACATAAGAGAGAGCAGAGAAAGAAGCCCATGTCTCTATGGTCCAATAATATTCAACAAAGTGGGCAGAAGCATAAAATGGAGTAAACATAGCCTCTTCAACAAGTGGTATTGGGAGATCTGGATAGCTACATGCAAAAAAATGGAACTCGTCCATCAATTATACCACACACACACACACACACACACACACACACACACCCTCAATGGATAAAATACTTGACTATAAGTCATGGCACCATAAAAGTCCTCGTTGAGAAAATAGGCCAAAAAATCTCAAATGTTCCATGAAGCAATATTTTCACTGATATGTCCCTTAGAGCAAGGGGCATAAAGGAAAGAATAAACAAATGGGAATAGACCAAATTAAAAATCTCCTGCATGGCTAAAGAAAACATCAGCAAAATGAAAAAGGAGCCGGCCATATGGAAAAATATATTTCCCAAGGAAACTTAAGATAAGGGTTTGATCTCCAAAATATATAAAGAACTCACATAACTCATTTCTAGGAAGACAAATAATCCAATTAAAAAATGGACAAAGGACCTGAACAGATATTTCTCCAAAGAAGACATACAGAGGGCCCAGGGACATATGAAAGGATGCTCAGCATCTCTAGCCATCAGAGAGATGCAAATTAAAACCATAATGAGATACCACTTCACACCAGTCAGAATGGCCATCATAAACAAAAGAACAAACAGTAAGTGCTGGTGAGGTTGTGGAAAAAGGGAACCCTAGTACATAGTTGGTGAGAATGGAAACTGGTGAAGCCACTATGGAAAACAGTATAGAATTTCCCCCCAAAACTAAATATTGAAATGACTTTTGATCCAGCAATTCCACTGCTGGAATTATACGCTAAGAATCCTGAAACTCCAATTCAAAAAAAAAAAAAAAAAACCCTATGTATTCCAATATTCGTATAGCAGCACAATGTTTTAATAACCAAGTGCTGGAAACAACCTAAGTGACCCTCAGTAAGTGTGTGGATGAAAAAACTTGGCACATTGACATAGTGGAATATTACAAAGCAGGAAAAAGGGAACTCCTACCCTTTGTGACAGCATGGATGAAAGTGAATAGTATTATGCTAAATGATACAAGCCAGATGGTAAAAGACAAACACCATATGATCTCGCCCCTGATTGGAACCTAGTCAACAAAACAAACAAGCAAACAAAACAGGACCAGAGAAATTGAAACAAAGACAAACTGACAGTAACCAGAGGGGAGTGGGGAGAGAGATAACAGGAGGAAGAAGGGGAGGGGTCATTAAGGAACATGTATAAAGGATCCATGGACAATGACAAGGGGGGACTCAATGTGGGAGGTGGGATTGTGTTTGGGCAGTGGAGAGTAATGGAGGGAAAATGGGGACAACATTAATTGAACTACAATAAAAATTTTAAAAAGTATGATTCTTAAAAAAATAAAATAAAGATTCATTACTGAATAAGTGTGCATGACTTCAAAGGATATGGAATAGTATTTTGGAATATAATAATATTATATAGTCTCTTTTAGCAAAAATAATACTAAATGCTTATTTTCACAATAGAATGTGTTTTCCAAGATCATACAAAAAATAAAATATAATCAAAGTTTATTTGTAAATAAAGTATAAATGTTCTTTTTTACTTGAAAAAGCATTTCCTTCAGTCTACCTTTTTATCAGGACACATTTATTGCTTTTGCTGTTATCACTCAGTCTTCTTTACTTTGTGTTGAAAGTATTTGTTGGTATAAATTGACTGTTTTCAGAGATGTTAAAAATCAATAAAAAGCAAATTAGGAAATAAAGTCACCCCCCAAAAATGCCAAAGACACTACTTAGTGTTGTAGAGCTTCCTAGGGGAATTGGGAATTAAGACCACTTCAGATAGGTCTTAAAATCATCTAAAACTTTCATAGTATGGCAGTGTGCTGAAAAAATAAATAAAAATTCAATTCATGCTAGAAGCTGTTTTGTTTGCTAATCTTTTGAACATTCAACCCATTAAAGGAGACTGTGTCACTTTCTGTTTAAGCACTGTTTAATAACAACTGTCTGATAAAAATTTCACGTATCATACAGCCTGCAGTAAAAGTAATTTCTCATATCCTCATCAACAGTGAAGCTGTCAAAGAAGTAAATAATCTCACTGAAGAAGACAATGTATTCACAGCTTAGAGTCTTTGTTCAGTTTTCACAAGTTACTTAATACAAACGTTGTTGTCGCAATTTTATTTGACATAATTGTAAGAAAAAAATGGTGAAAATAAGTTGAAATATTTTGTTTTGGCTTGTGAAAAACTGTAGATGTCACCAATAGTTTGTTATTACTATTTACTGCTTAATCTGCATGCTAAACATTTTTCTTTTGTCCTTTCTTTTGGTAGGAGACAAATGTTTTCTTTGGGATTAGATAAAAGAATTTGAGATAGCATTCATTAAAAATAGAAACACAGAGAGAAAAATGTATGACTTAAGGTAGCTAAACATTAAGATATATTCTTTGTTGAAGAATGCAGTCTTGACTAGTAAAGGTACAGACAAAGTTGTCCTTCATTTCAAATTCTAAAAGCTATTTTGACATGTCTGAAGTCATCATTAACTTCTGGGTAGTCTCTTTGGGCAAAAAAAAAAAAAAACCCAAACAAAAATATCAAAAGTTTTTAGTCTTTAATATTTTTATTGTTCTTTTACTTCACTAATCATTCATTTCATATTACCAAAAACTTCTTCATGACTATTTGCTGACTTTATTTGCATTTTAGATGGGTTAACATGTGGTTCTTATATTTCTTTCTTTTGGCAAATATCATCAATTATCTTCTCTTATATACATACAATCACAATATATCCTTAAGTCAAAATATGATTTTTAACAAAGTGATATGATATTTTAGCCATTTATTGCATATTTAATAGTTGATTCCATACAGGATGGACATAATGATGAAGACAGACCTTTGCATTCTTTGTTATAATTTGAAACAGGAATATCTTAGACCTGTGTATAATGGCAATAAAGCATTATTGAGGATAATCAGAAGCATATAAGAAAACTCACTAGGGGCATGTAATCATTACAAATTAAATCATTTAAATCAGTAGCTTTTTATGATGTCAACCTATTAAAATATTGTCATTATTTTAAAAAATCCAAGATGTAAAATTTCAAAATGATAGAACACAATAATTCACTCTATAAAGAGTTCTTCTTTTAAAAAATGATTTTGTTAGTGTCATCAACAAAACACCTTTTTAGAAATCATATTTATATAAAAAACTAAGATTCACCCTAAATAAAAGTAATGACAAAATAAATGTTTATCTCCTTTTACAACTACGAAGATCAGCAATAAACCTTCAAAAAAGGTAATAGCCAAAACACATCAACACTTGTCAGAAAATTTGCTAGTGCTTTCCACACATTAGTTTATATAGTGTTTCTCAAAGTGCAGTTTCTAGATCAGCAGCATCTGAGAATTTGTTAACAAATGAAAATTCTCATTGAGAACTCAAGGTGATTGTGACACAAGTTAAATCTTGAGAACTACTAAGCTAAAATGATTCTCACAACCTTGGTTTAATGCATGGACTTTTATTATTCACATTTGACAGAAGACAGAGTCTTGTCTAGATATTTATCTTGCCCAGAATGGCCAATCAAGTAAGTATTGTGTTAGCTTCTAAACCCAGACATCTTGATTGACTCTGCCTCTGTACCTCACATCATGACACTACTGAAGTGTAAATAATGTTAATTCCCTTTTGATCAGGGAATTAACAGTCACATAAGAATTACTGTTAAGGACCACAGAGTCAAGTCACCCAAGTATGAAATTTGGTTGTTTCTGTCTTGTTTTTTTCTGTTTATCTTTTTCCCTCTATATAAACATAGTATTTTTCTGTCAGTTTTAAATTAGATGCTGTATCTAAAACACTTGACACTTAAATATTAATTGCATTTTCTCTATAAAAATTAGTGTCGTGAAAGTTTTGCAGGGAAGATTTAACTTTAGAGTCATTAGTCTATATGCAACTTTTTATTGATTTGCCTTGACATTTTGCTTGCTGTGCTTAGTGTCTATAGCTAAAATTCACCAGGTCCATAAAACCCACATCAGTCTTAAAATCCAATCAATCAGATCAAGGAGGGTATACTCATAATATTTTTAGGTATGTTTAAGAATAAACACACACACACACACACACACACACACACCTATAAGCATGTAACTTAGTATATCTCTGGCATTACACTTGGGGGTTGTAATGCTGTCTACATCATATAAAAAGCAATGGAAATCCTATAGTACTTCAAAAATATTTGCTTCTTGCTCTGTCCTACTGTCAGCAATTCTACTAAATTTGTAGTGTCTCCTTAATGATGTTTATGTCATAAACCACCATGCCAACCTATCCACACTATTCATGTTAAATAGAATCATTTTATCAAATATATTTTTTCATAACTGACTATTGTTCAATTACAGATGTTTGCATTCCCCCTCACTACTCCTTCCTGCCCTGGCCAAGCCCACCTCCCTCCCTTGCTTCCACCCTCCCCCTTGGTTTTGTCCATGTGTCCTTTATAGCGGTTCCTGAAAACCCTTCTCACATAGCCAAGTGGATGAGGATCAGAAGCACCTAAGGATAATCCAGTTTAGTTTGATTTCTATTTAGTGCAAGAAAAACAGTTAGGTCTATGGCCTAACTGTGCAACTCAAAAATAGAACTAGCATACGGATTCTGCCATGATTTTACTTAGTCACCTAAGTGCCACTTGAAGAACATGGCTGGTGATAGTGGCAGAATGAGTTGAAGGGGGTAGAAAGAACACACATTTGAAGTATCACAGGTTCAATTCCCAGTCAGGGCACATGCCTGGGTTGCAGGCCACGGCCCCCAGTAACCACACATTGATGTTTCTCTCTCTCTCTCTTTCTCCCTCCCTTCCCTCTCCAAAAATAAATAAATAAATAAATCTTTAAAAATTAAAAAAAAAAAGAAAACACATTTGGGAGACTTGCTTGGTTACTTCAGAAAACACACAGAGAAATTTTATTCATTCGCTTTTATTTTTGTTTTTTTAATCTCATACGATTTTTAGAAGTGTCAAGAAATGTCTCACCACACCTGTCTACCCAACTTAATGTAATTTGAAAAGTAGTCAAAGGACTCACATACATGAATACTAAAATGCTATCTTTATTATCATTAAAAACTATTTTGGAGAACACAGATTGAATATTCACCCATAGGACTTGCTAACATTCACTTGAAATGATCGCACACCTGCATATGTAGAAATCCACCATAAAGCATAGTCTTCCCTGCTAAAGTGACCGAGACTAAACACCAGTGAGTATTCTTTCTGAGACAGGCAAATCACCAAAGAAAATGAGAAGAAAAGTTGAGGCGAACATATCTGGTGTTCTCTTCCAAACTGATCACTATTGCTTGCCTGGAATATAGTGGAAAGATGGAGAATAAGGAGAGGTCAAAGGTTTTATACTTTTTGCAATTTTTCCCACATGAAAACATAAAGAACAATGAATAGATTTTTGTAGCCTATATTATTTGGAATAGGAAAAGTTGCTCAACAATAATTCAGTGACTTAATGAATATAGAAATTTACTTCCCATTCATTATTATTATGTAGCAATGTTCTAGATCAGTTGTAGCTAAGCTATGAGATAGGATGGAAATGGCTCAGCCAGATTTGGAAACTGGCTTCCTAGGAAAATCCCAACACAGTAATAGTGAAAAGGCATGGAGCAACACACCAGGAAGGTGTGCTCCATGAGCCAGGCCAGACTTCAAAAGCGTTCATATCCCTTATGCTCACATCTTGTTGGATAGAACTTAAGGTCAAGACTTGGTAAGAGAGAGAGATTAGCAGATGTAGTGCAGTTATGAGTTCAAGCAATAGAAGAAAACAGATTTGACTAGACAGCAGCCGTAATGTGTTCCCATTTAATCACCAAGTATCTGGGGGAAGCCTCTGTCTCACAAAGAGAACACATCCTACCTCCTGTTAATGTTGACAAGCCAAAGTCCACCTGGTCTTACATCCAGCTTGAAGTCTACGACCTCTTGGTGAGAAGAAGTTCTGCCAGCTAGGTCCCATGGGCTTCTTGTGGCACTGTGAACTTATACAATAAAAGGCAAATTATAATGCTGCTCTCTCCTGCTAAACATGTAATGCATAATTATGAAATCAAGAAAGATTAAACAAAATAAAAATTTCATCAGAAAGGAAAGACTAGAAAACCACAACGACTCCTCCATGGCAGTTATTGATAAACCCCTGGTGGATATAACAAAGTTCCTTGAATAACCAAAGTCCTAATCTCTAAAAACAATTTTCTTGACCATTATTATTTATAGCTTGAGATCAGATTTGTCCTCTGTAAAGTTCTTTCTTATCCAAAATGCTCAGTTGACCCCATCTGAATTGACTGTTTTAGTTGATACTGTAAATAGGGATTGTAGCTTTCAAAGCCTGCTTTCTCTTGGTGCAAGTTTGCCAGACTGTGGTTTATTTTATAGACTGCTAAGACACAGACTCTTTCTACACAGTCTGTGGTCTGTTTGCAATGTAATTTCTTTGAAAACTTAGAAGGCTTCTGCTTCTTTTGCTTCCAGCCATTCCCATGTGTCAGTAACCACAGAACCAGATTATTTTTCTGGTCATGTTTACTACATTGGATTTATTTATTTCCCTCCTTGCCTTCATGCCTGTTTATTCGTTTATGTCATTATCTTGACAGCACTTGAAACAATAACTTTCAGTGGGACCACAACACTTCTGTTCCTATCTTTGCTAAAGGACCATGTCACCACAGTAAATATAGGCTATGTTGCTATATTTATTAAAGGGCTTTTTTGTGTGTATGTAAAAAGTCTTAATGGACCTCATTTGCTCAAAGTGACTTTCACCTTTATCTCATCTCTTCATGATTCAAAAGCAGTTTGGATCCTTTAAGCTGTGAATAGGATTACAAGTTTTAGCAAATAAAAATTCAGGGTGATTGGTTAAATTTGAATTTTAGATAAGCAGTTAATATTTTTATTATATTCCATGCAATCATTGAGATATTCTTATACTAAAATAAAAAAAATATTATTATAAAATGAGTAAAATGAGCGGCTCAGATGGTTGAAGCATTGTCATATAAACTAAGAGGTCATGGGTTTGATTCCTGGTCAGGAAACATTCCTAGGTTGTGGGTTTGGTCCCTGGTGGGGGGCACATATAGGAGGTGGCTGATCCATTTTCTCTCTTATATTGATAGTCCTCCTCATCTATCTCACTCCCTTCCACTCTCTCTAAAATCAGTAACCATATTCTGTGGTAAGGATTAAAACAAAAAAGTAAAATTGTCAGTACTTGCAAATGACATTATACTATATAGAGAGAACCCCAAAGATTCTACCGAACAACTACTAGAACTAATAAATGAATGTAGTAACTTAGCAGGATACAAAATAACTATTCAAAAATTGGTTGCATTTTATACACCAATACTTAAATATCAAAAATGGAAATTAAGAAAACAATCCCATTTACAATTGTATCAAAAATAAAATACTTAGGCATAAATTAAACCATGGATATAAAAGTGCATACTTGGAAAATTATAAGACATTTCAGAAAGTAATTTAAGATCCAAATAAATAGGAACATCTGTTGTGCTCATGGGTAATAAGAATGGACATCATTAAAATGTCCATATTACACAAAACAATCTATAAATTTAATGCAATCTTTATTAAAATATCAATGGCATTTTTCATAAAACTAGAACAAATGGTTCTAATATTTATATTAAGCCATAAACAACCATGAATAGTCATAGCACTCTTAAGAAAGTAAACAAAGCTGCAGGTATCTATCATTCTACCTGATATCAAACTATATTATAAGGCTATAGTAATCAAAACAGCATGGCACTGGCATAAAGCAACACATAGGTCAATAGAACAAAATAGTCTCAGAATAAACCCACACCTACATAGTTAACTTATCTATTACAAAGGAGGAAACAATATACAATAAATGATGTTGGAAAAACTGGACAGATTCACACAAAAAATGAAGCAAGACTTAAACTATGAAACCTATGAAAATAAAATTTCTAGCAGAAAACACAGGCAATAAGCTTTCTAACCTCAGTCTTTAGAAATGTTTTTTTCCTGATATATTTCCTTGGGCAAGGGGAAAAATAAATGATTAAAAATAGCACTATACTAAACTAAAAAACTTGCACAGTAGAGAAAATCATCAACAAAACAAAAAGATAAGCAACTAAATGGGAGACATATTCACCAACGATATATCTTATAAGAGGTTCATATCCAAATTTAAAAAGAACTGATGTAACTTAAACCCCCCCAAAATAAATTCAATTAAAAAATGGGCAGAGGACCTGTATGGATGTTTCTTCATATAGAACATGCTCATGACTAATAGTCATATGAAAATATTCTCAATGTTGCTAATCATCAGAGAAATGCAGATTAAAACTACAAGAATATATCACCCTACAACTCTCAGAATGGCCATCATCGGTAAATCAACAAACAAGTATTGAAGAAGATGTGGAGCAAAAGAAACCCTTGTGAACTGTTTATGGGAATGCAGAGTGGTGCAGCTACTATGAAAAGCAGTAAGGTGGATCTCAAAAAATTAAAAATAGAGCTTCTTTATGACCCAGCAATTCTACTTCTTATAATATGTCAGAAGAAACACAAAACATTAATTTGAAAAGATCTGTGCATCCCTTATGTTCATTGTAGTAAGGGGGAAAATGGGGGGAAAGTTACAGGGAATAAGAAGCATAAATGGTGATACAAAATAGACAGGGGGAGGTTAAGAATAAGAATAGTATGGGAAATGGAGAGCCAAAGAATTTATACGTATGACTTATGGACATGAACTAAGGTGGAGGAATGATGGTGGAAGGTGGGATACAGTGCAAAGTGGAATAAAGGGGAGAAAATGGGATAACTGTAATAGCATAATCAATAAAATACATTAAAATAAATTTCTATATTTTTCATATTATATGGCTGGATACTTTCTGTACATACCTCATATAGTATTTTATATTTTGTATATAATCTTATACATATATATAAGGATGAACCAAAATACTTTATAAAGAATATCCGTTCTCTAGTACTCTGCAAATTTGCATCACATAAATTGTCGATTTCTGTGTTGGTCTATATCTGACCATTGTTGTTTTTTATCCCCCTCAGGTGTGTATTTTTTCCTTCTTGGCTCAGAACTACACTGTTCTAATTTCTGTAGCTTTATGGGAGTTCTTGATACACAGTATGTTAAATTACTGACTGGAATGTATAAGAAACTTCTCATCTTTGCCAGGTTATATTAAACATTCATTGACAGCACAATACTATCATGCTTCTGGGCATCTGATTAGGTGTCAAAATTCCAGTAAAAATCCAAAATTCTTTGTAGTAAGATGTTTCAAGTAAGAGGTACAATTAGTCATTCACCTTTTAAAAAAAGTCTCTTTGTTCTTTGCCTCTCATACCTTCATAAATATTTTTAGATTAATGAACAAAATTCATAGTCAATGTTCTCTTACTTCCCACTACCACACCAATGGTTTTGAGATACCCATGTGATATACCGCACATATTTCATAGTTAAAATTTTCAAAGTAACAGTGGCAGTAAAGACAAACCTTTCCAGAGACTAAAACATCAATGGTTGCCAAGAGTTCCAGGACAAGCCACAATGAATAGGTGGACACACAGGATCTTAAAGCAGTGAAAACAACTTATATGATACCATAAAAAATGAACACCTGTCATTGTACTTTTGTTCAAACCCACAGAATGTACAATACCAAGAATAAACCTTTATGTCAATTAGAGACTTGAATGATTATAACATGTCAATGTAGGTTCATCAATTGTAACAAAAGTATCAGTGTGGGAAGGGTGTTGCTAATGGAGAAAGCAATGAATGTTTGGAGGTAGAGTGTACATGGATAAGCTCTCTACCTCCCCCTCAATTTTGCTGTGAATCTGAAGTGGCTCTAAAAAGATAAAGTCATAGTAATAATGATAATAATAATGATAATAAAGGTCTGTTTAATATTTATGTTTATGTGCCACATTTCCTTTAATAACTTTACCTACTTTTATCAGCTTACCATGAAAGAGAATCCTTAATTTCTTGCTAATTTTTATAGCTGTAAAGATTGCATTTCAAATAAACTGCAACTCAAGTCTTGATTATAAGAGGGGTACCATATAGTTTTTTTTTGAGATTTTTTTTATTGTTCAAGTACAGATGTTTCCATTTTCCCCCCACCCCACCCCTCCTTGCCTCCCACCCTCAATCCTACCACCTTTACTTTGTTCATGTGTCCTTTATACATGTATCTTGACAACCCTTTCCCTATTTCCCCCCATTATCCCTCTACTTGCTCCCCTCTGGTTACTGTCAATTTATTCTTTATTTCAATGTCTCTGGTTATATTTTATTTGCTTGTTTGTTTTGTTGATTAGGCTCCACTTATAGGTGAGATCATATGGTATTTGTCTTTCACTGCCTGGCTTATTTCACTTACTATAATGCTCTCCAGTTCCATCTATGCTGAAAGAAGGAGTCCCTTCTTTCTTTCTGCTGAGTAGTATCCCCTTGTGTAAATGTACCATAGCTTTTTGATTTACTCATTTACTTAGTTTGCTTCCAGCACTTGGCTATTGTAAATTGTGCTACTATAAACATTGGGGTCCATAAGTTCTTTATAGTTTTGATAAATATGCAACAACAACAAAAAAGCATATTGTAAGATAAGGTATAAGAATTGTTGTGTGTCAGTCTTTAACCTGCAATCGAAGGATTAATAACTGGAGTGGGCAATAAGCTTCTCATCTTTGACAGGTTATATTGAACACTCATTGACAGCACACTACTATTGTGCTGCTGGTATTCAATTAGGTGTCAAAATTTCATTAAAAACCCCAAATTCTTTGTAGTATGATTTTTTCAGTAAGAGGTACAATTAGTTTTCTTAAACTTTTCTGTTTTAAAAAAGCTTTCTTTTTAATCTCCTAAATGTAGTAAAACCTAATACAGATTATTTTGTAATTAGTAATAAAATTGTATGTGAGGCTTTGTTTAAATAAACTTCTTGGGAAAAGAAAATGCCAATTATTTCTGATAGTGAAGTAATTTTCATATATATACAAATCATTATTTGATTGAGTCAATATACATAGGCATAATGTGAATTTGTTCAATGGTACCATGATATATATATATATTATATATTGTTATATATCTTATATATGATTAAATATGTATATTCAATATTCAATTATATATACATATTCAATCATATCAAATATACTGGCATCTAATGACAATTTTCTTACTAATATAAATATTTACAAGTAATCTCATTTAAAAGTTTAGGTAAGGGGACAAAATCTTTGGACATTTTAGGAGATTCCAGAGATTAGGTGAAAAAACTTATTGTATATATAAAGACAAATCCATATGACCATATATTTCTTTATTATCTTAAGAATACTTAATATGAGATGCACCCTCTTAAATTTTTCAGCAGACAATACATCATTGTTAAGTATAAGCAGATGGTTTTACAGCAGATCTCTAGAATTTATTAATCTTGCATAAGTGGAATTTATACAGTTGAACTCATCATTTTCCTCTCCCCTCAGCCTCTAGGTAACACTATTTTCTGATTCCTTGAGTTTGACTGGTTTTCATGACTTAAATTACTGAAATTATTTGTTCTTTTGTGACTGGCTTATTTCACTTTGTATAATGCCCTTCTGGGTCATCCATGGCCATATTTCTTTTTCTTTTTGTACATCATATTATGTCTATTACTTTTTACTCTTTTAATTAAAAAGCAATTTATGTATTAAGTCTAAACAAACAAACAATCAAGCAGTATTTACAGCTATCTCATGTAAAATTTGATGTAGTGTTAATGGACAGTCTCTACCTGCCCCAGAGGAAGCCACTGTTCAGAGTTAATGTGTTTCATTTCAGACACTTTATAAACACACATTTATGTATATACTTTCATTATTTTGAAAGTTCTGTTTCCTTTAATATTTGTAACTTATGTTTAAGAAAATATTGTACCACATGAGTAATATTGTGTTTATATGTGGATATGTTTATGTATAGATGTGTACCTTATTTGCTTTACAGTTTTTTTAGAAAAGGTTTTTCAGTGTTCTACAGTGATTTTTTCTTACAAAGAATAGATATTAGATTTCATTGAAAACCTCTACATTAAAAAGACCAGTTTTAATCTTTCAAGTTACAACTATAATGAATTGGTAAATAGAATTCTAATATTAAATTATTCTTTAATTCCTTCACTCAACTACAATTGGTCAAAATGTATTATTCTTTTAATATCCTGCTACATTTTGTTAGAAATTATCGAAGCTTTTTGCTTCCGTGTTCAAAATGAGATTTTTTTATGTCATTTGCCTTTGTGCACCTTATCAGACATTGGCATCTATGTTATTCTGATTTTATAGAAAAGCTTGCAGTCTGTATGGTCTGCATCAGTTTAAACAAGAGTGCCAGAGATTGCATCTTGTATACCTGATACAATGCATGCTGGAATATTTTTTGTCTGCTGATTTTTCAGAGATGTATCATTTTGGTCATATTTATTTTTACTGTAATAGTAACTTCATAGTATGAGTTTCCTAACTTCCTTAGGACAAATGTTTTATGTTATATTTTCCTAAAGAAGTACACATTTCATTAAAATGTTCAAATTTACACATTAATTATATATGCTTGTTTTACCTTTCTGTTATACTTATAACTGTATGTATTATAACTTATGTTACCCCTACTTTTATTTAGTTAGCTTTTATCATATATATTTGATATTTGGATTTTTAATGTTTAGCTTTTTAAATCATTATTATTTTATTTTATAAACTATATATAGCTATATATATGTACATATGAGTATATTTATAGTTTATCTCTGGATTATTTGGTGTTTTATTATTTAAGACTTCTTAATTATTTAAATGATCAATTACATTATCTTAAATTTTCACTTGTTCTGAGGATTATCATTTCCTATGGAGACATATACGAAGTACAAAGTTAGTACTTTTATTATTATTTATTTTTTCCACTGGTAATACTATTTTATCTTTTCTTTCTCCATTTTTTATCCTCCTCTTCCTCCTGTTCCTCTCTCCTTTCTCCTTCTTCTTTTTCTTGGCTCTCAGGTGCAGAGATATGAGTGAATTCTACCTTAGCATTTATAGATTTACCATTAGTCTTTTTAGTTTCTGTCTTTTTGGATGCTTTTGTTTATCTATTCATTCAATTATTTCTGTTTTTTTTCTCTCCACATTTTTTTCTTCATCAATGTAGGAATCCTTTTAAAGATTTTGGTAAATATTGCAAATGATACCTCAGACAAAGGTTTGATCTCCAAAATATATAAAGAATTTGCACAACATCACTCTAGGAAGACAAACAATCAAATTTAAAAAAATAGGCAAAGGACCTGGACAGACACTTCTCCAAGGAGGACATATAGAGGGCCTAAAGACATATGAAAGGCTGCTCAGCATCATTAGTCATCAAAGAGATGCAATTTAAAACCACAATGAGGAACTTCCAGCCAAGATGGAGGCATAGGTAGGCACACTGCCTCCTCCCACAACCAAAACTAAGGACAACAAAAATTTACAAACAAAAACCAACCAGAACACAGAGAAATGAACTGCATGGACGTCTGATTAGCATACATCCAGACCAGTAAGGAGGGACAGAGTTGGAGGCCTACAGAGAGGGGTTGAGGGGTCCCGGCAGGAAAAAGCAGTGGCTGGGAGATGTAGGCGTGCAGGGCACAGGCAGCAGTTAGAGGACCCCAGAAGTGCAGGGGCAGCTGACAGACCAGTGGCAGACCCTGGGCGTGGGAGGCAACGAGCAGACCCAGTGAGGGGTGCAAGGCAGCTAGCTGTCTGCAGCCACACATTCGCGCTCAGACAAACTAAGTGAAAATGGGTAGCAACACAGACCTAGCAACCCAAGGACCCAGTGCCAGGAAACAAAGCCTAAAGGCACCACTTGAAAAGGCCTGTGGGGGTTGAGGCCGGGAGGTTCTCTCAGCCTCACAGGAGGCTCCTTGGGGAGACCCACAGAGTCCAAGAAAGTACACAAGTCCATCCTCCTGGGAGCCAGCACCAGAAGGGCCCAATCAGCTTGTGGGAAGCGGCAGAGGGGACTGAAGTCCTAGAGAGAGCAGAGCAGGCACCACTGTTCCCTCTCAGACCCCGCCCCCACATACAACATCATGACCCAGCGACTGAGGTGCCCCACCCTGGTGAACACCTAAGGCTCCACCCCTCACACATCACAAGTGCGACCAGACCAAAAAGGAAAAAAAATAAATAAAATTAAAAAGATGGCTCAAAAAGAATTAAGAGCCCCTGATCCAGTACTTTTAAGTGACTAAAAGATAGCCAAGCCTATCAGGTGCATAGTTCAAAGCACTGGTGATCAGGATGCTCACAGAATTGGTTGACTTTGGTCGTAAATTAGATGAACAAATGCAGGCTACCATAAGAGAAATGAAGGAACATGCACAGGGAACCAATAGTGATGGAAAGAAAACTGGGTATCAAATTAATGGAAGGGACCAGAAGGAAGAAAGGAACAACCAAACAGAAAAGAATGAAGAAACAAGAATTCAAAAAAATGAACAGAGGCTTAGGAACCTCCATGACATCTTTAAATGTTCCAACATCTGAATTATGGGGGTACCAGAAGGGGAAGAGGAAAAACGACAAGTGGAAAAGTTATTTGAACAAATAATAAAGGACAACTTCCCCAATCTGGCAAAGGAAATAGACTTTCAGGAAGTCCAGGAAGCTCAGAGAGTGCCAAAGAGGTTGGACCCAAGGAGGAACACACCAAGGCACACCATAATTACATTACCCAAGGTAAAAATGAAGGAGAGAATTCTAGAAGCAGCAAGAGATAAGAGGATAGTTACCTACAAAGGAGTTCCCATCAGAATGTCAGCTGATTTCTCCAAAGAGACCTTCCAGGCAAGAAGGGGCTGGAAAGAAGTATTCCAAGTCATGAAAGGCACAGACCTACATCCAAGATTGCTCTATCCAGCAAAGCTTTCATTTAGAATGGAAGGGCAGATAAAGTGCTTCTCAGATAAGGTCAAGTTAAAAGAGTTCCTCACCACCAAGCCCTTATTTTATGAAATGTTAAAGGGACTTATCTAAGAAAAAGAAGATAAAAAATATGAACAGTAAAAAAAGACATCAAACTCACAGTTAGTAACAACCATACCTAAAACAAAAGCAAACTAAGCAAACAAATAGAACAGGAACAGAACCACAGAAATGGAGATCACATAGAGGGTTAGCAACAAGGGAGTGGGAGGAGGAGAGAGGGGGAAAAGATATAGAGAATAAGTAGCATAGACAATAGGTAGAAAATAGACATGGGGAGGGCAAGAATAGTATGGGAAATGTAGAAGCTAAAGAACTTATGACACATGGACATGAACTAAAGGGGGAATGTGGGAGGGAGGGGGTCGGTAGCGTGGAGGGGTGTGAAGGGGGAAAATGGGACAACTATAATGGCATAGTCAATAAAATAAATAAAAAAAACACAATGAGATACCACCTCACACCCGTCAGAATGGCCATATAATAAAATAAACAACAAGTGCTGGTGAGATTGTGGAGAAAAGAGAACCCTGGTGCACTGTTGGTGGGGATGCAGACTGGTGCAACCACTCTGGAAAACATGGAATTTCCACAAAAACCTAAAAATAGAATTTCCTTTTGGAAAGCCTAATGAAGCCTAATGGAAAACCTAAAAGTGGATTGCCTAATGGAAAACCTAAAAGTGGATTACCTGGCAACTCCACTGCTAGGATTATATCCTAAGAATCCTGAAACTCTGATTCAAAAGAACCTATGCACCCCAATGTTCATAGCAGCACAATTTACAATAGCCAAGTGTTGGAGAAAACCTAAGTGCCCGTCAGTAAATGAATAGATCAAAAATCTATGGTACATTTACACAATGGAACACTATACAGCAGAAAGAGAGAAGGAGCTCCTACCCTTTGCGACAACATGGATGGAACTGGAGAGCATTATGCTAAGTGAAATAAGCCAGGCAGTGAAAGACAATACCATATGATATTACCTATAAGTGGAACCTAATCAACAAAACAAACAAACCAGCAAAATATAACCAGAGACATTGAAATAAAGAACAAATTGACAGTAACCAGAGTGGAGGAGACAAGAAGGATAACGGAGGAAAATAGGGGAAGGATTGTCAAGGTGCATGTATAAAGAACACATGGACAAAGCCAAGGGGGTAAGATCATGGGTTATAGTCCTGGAGAAGAGGGGCCAGAGGGATTTATGGGGAGAAAATGGAGACAACTGTGCTTGAACAATAAAAACAAACAATCATACAAATAAATCATATGTATCTTTGCTGAAAGTAGTTCTAGTTTAACTTTCTGTATGTACTCTTTGGCTCTGAAATCCAGATTGCTTCTAATTTCCTGCAACTGCACCTGATGCTGAGATAACACTCTTTATACACTTCCTCTAGAAGTTTAGCTAGAGATTACTACACTTTAAGATTTGTAGTTGCTGTGCTAATTGGCTGATGAGCTTAAGTATGACAGTACAGTTGAGCTACTATAGAAAAACAAAGATTGTAGTATCATTTAATGATTGAGTGTATAAACATTTTGCATATACAAAGTATCTTTTATAGATAAAGCATCATGTGAAATCAGAAGTGCATGGGGAACACTGCTGAAAAATTACTTTTCTCAATTTCAGTTTTGCATTTTTAGTAATGTTTCCTTTCTTTTTTATATGAATATAGGCTAGGCTATTTTGATTTTATTGCAGGACTAATTAATTTTTCTGCAGAAGTACTTAATTATTATATATATTCATAAATATATAAATGTATTTTTTCTTTTAATCTTACTTTTCAATAGAATCAAATTTCCTGTAAGTTTTTTTTATTATTTATAGTAGTGCATTCAATTATCCCACAGCTACTTAGCTTCTGTCAGTAACACTTGCTTATATAAATTAATAATTTTTTTGAACTTAGGTCTGCCCATGCTACTTTCTTGATGGAACTTTTTATGCATTCTTTATTGCTTTATTAACTTCGAGTTTCATTACAGAAATTCCTTCTTCTCCAGTGTCTTTGTTGACCATTCGAGAGTATATAGTTTTCTCTTTGATGACCTTCTGTGTTAATTTCTACTGGAAAATTTATCAATTCTGTCATCATTATTTTTGTTTTTATGTTTTTCCTACCAAATTATAATTTTAAAAATTTGTTTTGCTAACCATTGTACCTTCAGGACTAGCATTTGCAGCCCCTAATCTATGTTATTGAATGTATATCTGAATAAATGTTTGAAAAGGATATTAAGGTATTTATTCTTGTTCAATGACCAATATGTCCCTCCCTCCAAAGGTAGCCCCTCCCACCAGCGTATTTTATACGCTTACTGGAGATATAGATATTACATTTATAAAGTATATATGATAGTTTGCTAGTTTGGTTTTTATTTTGAATGTGATTATACTTTATTATTCTGCCACTTGCACTTTAACTCAACATTATTTTTGAGTAGTTATTCATAAAGAAAATGTGACTACTTTATTGTTATAACTACTATACCATATGACATTTATGAAGTGTCATAAATGATGTATCTATTTTTCTGCTTTTAGACTTTTGAATTGCCTTGATTTTTTTGATATCTTATACAAAGGAAAGATAAATATTGTAAAGGCATGTATATGCATTTCTATTCTCATAGAGAGAGATATTATATAGATTAATATGGAGAAATTATCATCTATAATCAGAGTTTGACTAATTTTTTGTTCCTACTTAATGTTAGTACATTTATAGTAGTAATTTTATTTAAATGAGTAGTATACTAATGCCAGAATATAACATTTTTCTATTTAGTAGAAAATACTTGCAAATATAAAGTCATATAGTTTCAGAAAACAATTATTTTAACTCTAAACACAAAAGATAAAGATCAGTTTCTGGTTTTAAAAAATGTATTATTAACTCTGTTCTCTGATTACAGACTAGAAGTAATGATATTCCAGTTGAAATAAATGTTCTTAATGCCCATATTTTATTTTTTTAAATACCATACCCTGATTTTAAAAAAAGCCAAAGCTCCTCAGGAAATGTCTTGTTCTTGATGTAGAGCAATGGAAGTATGAGGTAAGTTTACAGCTTCTTGTGCCAAAAAGCAAAGAAGTGTTAAAAGTTGAATGGAGGTGAAACAAATGGACATAGGCTCTCAATCATCAATTTAAGACAAGTGAACATCAAAAGCAATGATTTCAAAGAACAAATAATAAAATATGATGAGTTTGTGGCGTTACTCAATTTAGAGTTTACAGTTTTATATTTCCCATGTCAGATGACCATATACCAACTCTTATATCAGAACATTAGTTCAATTTTCTGGTCCAGTGGGGACTTCCCAGATGGTTATGATAATACTCAGTAATAAATGTTGTTGCAAAGCTCAGTATGCAATAAATGCTGTTGTAAAAATTGGACAGGTTGTACAGAAAGGTAAAATTAAACCATCTTCTTATATCACACACAAGAATAAACTCAACATGGATTAAAGACTTAACTGTGAGTCTTGAAACCATAAAGATGCTAGAAGAAAATAGGCAGTATAATTACATTGATATTTCCCTTATCAATATTTTTTTTCTGATATGTCTCTTTGGGCAGGGTTATCAAAAGAAAAAAAATAAACAAATGGAACTACATCAAACTAAAAAGTTTTTGCACCACCAAAGAAACCATCAAGAAAATAAAAAGACAAACTATTGAATGGGAGAACATATTCCTCAATGATACATCTGAAAAGGGGTCAGTATCTCAAATTTATAAAGAACTTATAAAACTCAGCGCCAAAAAAATCCAATTAAAAAATGTACAAAGGGCCTGACTAGACACTTTTCCAAAGAGAACATGCCCAAGACCAATAAACATATGAGAATATGTGCAACATCACTAATCATCAGAGACATTCAGAAACCACAATAAGATATCACCTTATATATGTTAGAATGGCTATCATCAATAAATCAACAAACAACAAGCATCAGAGAGTATGTGGAGAAAAGGGAACCATCATTTCCTGTTAGACAGAATGCAGATTGGGGCAGCCATTGTAAAAACAGCATGGAGTTTCCTCAAAAAATTAAAGATGGAACTGTCTTATGACTCAGCAATTCCACTCCTGGGAGTGTATCCAAAGAAACTTAAAACCCTGATTCTAAAGAATATATGCACCCCTATGTTCATTGCAGTGTTATTTACAATAGCCATGGTTTTGAAGAATTGACATTTTAGTTTGTAGGATACCATATAGCTGTCACCAAATATTCTATTTGTTTGTATAGTTTTATTCCCTAAGGGGTTCTGGTTTCTCTACCACACAGTAGATAGAGAGGGCACCACCCATTCTAAATATATTGGGAACCAGTAAAGTGCCCTAAACATTTTGTTTTTATTACTTCCTTTTTTCTCTAATTATTGTTACTCTTTTAAAATGTTGCTACATGATTGCTTCAATAGCTCATATACTAAAGTGTTAAGTAATATTTCTACTTAACTTCCAGGAAGCATTGCTTTCCACATTGGTATTTGTTTTTTTTTTGTTGTTGTTGTTGTTGCTACTTCATGGTCTTGTCTACAGATTATAAAAGCTGAATTTACTTTATGGAAGATTGATAGTTACAATATATCTCTATTATATTGCATTCCTATTAAATTGGCCCCTAAAATTTGGTATCATTATTGCCATTAAATTTATTTGTGAATCTAAGGTAAATTTTTAATTTATAAGTGTTTTTTCTGATTTATGTTTGGTGTTTGGTATGTTGCATTGCTTAATGTTGTATTTGTTAATGCAATTGTTCTTCTCTGCTAATTTGATACTTTCAGGGCTCACTTAAGAGCTTTTAGAATAAATGAAGAGTAATCTTTACTGTAGGGCTAGTTATGCCCCTTCTCTGAAGTAGACCATACTGTGGTTTCTAATAATGCCATAATGATTCATTGAGATTTAACCACACTTTCTGTCTGTCTGTGACTTGAGTAACTGCTTTTCCATTCAATCTCTGGGAATTCCTTAAGTCTTAACACATCTCAACTGATTGTTCTTTCCTTGGAAGTTCTGTTGTCTTGCTCTGGAACACTGCCTAACACATTCTTTCTTCAACCTTCCTGTATTTCTATCTCTGTCTCCTTATCTCATCATGACTCACCTTCCCTGTACAGCAGCCTATCAAATGCACTGAAATATGCAATTAGAGCTTAACCTGACAATGTAAAATAGCAGACCTCTTTGTTTTTATCAGCTATATTGTTTAAGCCCAATATTAAATATCCAAGGTAATATAATATTGCAAACATTAATTTTGTTTTTTTTCTTTTTTATAAAAGTGTCATTGATTCACATATTCCATTTTTTGTTTTATTAAATTTATTTTAAAAGCTTAAGTATCTAAGAACTATATTATATTAAAACAATGTCACAATAAAGATAATTACTATAAGGATAGTCGAATCATGGTTTTAAAATTTGAAAAGCTGCTATGACATATGACATTGAGAATATCATTTTTCTATTAAAATATTCTTGCTCAATGCCAAATTCACACATACTAACCATAGACACAATAAGTAAAAATGAAGATTTTTTAAGTACAAAATTCTTTCAATTTTGTGAGATTTTGAAAGTATATTTTTATTTGATTGAATTGGTAATGAGATTATATGCCACATATAGTAAAAAACAAGGAAATTAATATATTTCAAGCTAAACTTTCAATATGAGCTTTCTCTTCCAGGTTTCTTAATGAGTAGATTATTAAATATGTAACTATTTTAGATAATGGAAAAACACCTGGTTATAATTTTGTTCAATGTATTTATGAAGTAATTTATGTTTCTTTATCTTAAACCCAAGTCTGAAAGTTCACAGAAGGCAGGGGGCAGTGTAGCCCTGAATAAATTAAAAAAAATGTGAAAAATACTCAGAGAACCAGTTATCATATTCTGATGTTAATGAATGAAGAAAGTGCACACACGTTGTTATGCTTCTGACCAGTGCTTCACACTCACTTCCAAATTGCATTAGCAAGAGTGAAAAAGGAGACCCAGAACCTTGAATGTTCTAGGAAAAAAACTGTTTGTTCTCATAACATCTATTTCTCACTGCCATACAAACAGTATCTCCCTGGTAATGAACAGGGTTATTTCCATAATAACAATTATCTCATTTGTTTTTCCCATAAGAAGCCCCAATTCTAGGTTATTTCATACTCCTTGAATTCACAACTCAAAAGATATTTCCTGTTACCTTATCTGACCTCATTTCCCAACACTCTATCTTTACTCCTGTAACTATCCTTCTACACCTTCAAGTATTCCCTATCAGGTATCAACAAAACACCTTTATCATCAAACTTTTCTAACAATGGTCCTTATAACTTTGTCTTTGGAAAACTGGTAACATGCATTTCCTGAAGACTTTATTTTTTACTGCTATCATATTCCATGTCATTTGGCAGTGAGATAGAGATATTTTTTCTGAGCTGCATTTCATATCATCTCTTTGTTCTCTCCACAGCAGAAATAATAATAATAATAGCAATGACAAAAAATAATAATAATAAACAATTGTGAGGATCAGATGATCATTTGCATGATCAGCTGCTCTCTTTGTTTTATTGTTCACTGGAGATTTCAACCCTTGTGATGACCAATATTCTCTATTAATTGGATATCTCACTTTTAATTTTTTCCTTCATTCTAACTCAGCCACATGTATTATTATAACTTTTTTTGTCATTACTAATGCTTAAATATCCTTCACAATTTCCACTTTTATTATTCCACTTTCTAGAATACATTTTCTGCATTTCTAGTTTCCTTTCACTGATACCTGACTCCAATAATTCTGGAACTATAGCCATTTCATGCTACTCTCCTTTGTAACCTAATTTCCCCCTTTATCAAGTTTAAATTCTGGTGAGCATTATGACTTTTTTACAAACACTGTCTACTCATTTTCTCCACCTTACCTTCCAAAAACAAAGTGAAACTCATAGCATGGATGCAACTGGAGAGTATTATGGTAAGTGAAATTAGCCAGGCAGTGAAAGATAAATACCATATGATATCACCTATAAGTGGAACCTAATCAACAAAAAAAAACAAGTGAGCAAAATAGAACCAGAGACATAGAAATAAAGAAGAACCAGATGGGAAGGGCCATCAAGGAACATGTATAAAGTACCCATGGACAAAGACAACAGGGAAGAGGGGGAGATTGAACATGGGAGGTGGGGATGAGTGAGGCAGGGGAGATTAATGGGGAGAATGGGAACAATGGTAATTGAACCACAATAAAAACAATAATAACAACCAAAATAAAAGGGAAAATCTAGTGAAATCCAGCTGAAAACATTGAAATACAAGAAAAAGGATATGAAAGTTCTGTTGAACAATTTCAAACAGTCTTACCATGTTTGGATTCTCAACAATGAGAAGGAAGGAGGGAACTAAATGGAAACTTGGAAGAATCTCTTTTTGCCCCTCTGAGTTGAGATGTTATCTCATCATACACAAAATCCCCCAATGTATTTAGAACTGTCTCTGAGATTTTTATTTTCTTCCTTTAGCTATTTATTCCACAATCAATAAGACATTTCTTCAATTACTGAGAATTTATATGTTTTAATATCTGATAGGACTGGCCCTTATTTCACTTCTTTTGCCCTTGCTTTCATTTAATATTGGTTTTATATTATAGTCCTTATGACATGGAGAAGTAACTTATCTGGATTTTAAAAAATTAATAACATTGTTGTATTCATTAACATTACATTGTTTTCATAGTGAGTTATGAAGTCTTAACCAATATTTGGTATAGAAACTTGCTTTTCCACAAATGATAGGTCTTCCAATTTTTAAAGAATATTTTAGTATATCAATGATATTTCAAACATTTTCCCATGTGGGCTTTGCACATTTTTTAAATGGAGGATATTGCAACAGATATCTGGTGATCTCTTGCTGCATATTTATATTATGGTGAGGACTCTGAAATGTTGGTTCACTGTATGGTTATTAGTGAAGGCTGGAAGTTTGGATGGGAATCTTCAAAAACATATCTTTGAATTTAGGTCATGTAGATTTTCCCCAAAAAGAAAAATTTTAATATTCTGCCAGGAGTGTATAAGATAGACTGCCAACATTCTGTCTGTTGAATAAAAGAAAAAAATTTTCGTGTCTCATGATTGAGTTTTAGATTTTCACTTAAAGCTTTCTTTCATCTTTCATCCCATTCCTTGGCTGCTCTTTTTGAGTCCAGAGACATTAGTCTTCCACTTTGGGCTAGGAAGTCATCTCAGTCTCTAGGTGCTTCTCATAGGTTTGTTTACAGTGCTCTCCTTTATCAGCCATGGCCTGTACACAGTCTTAAGCATACTGATACTTCCAATCTTTAGCCCTTTGTGGGTTTGTGCAATATAAATTCACCTTCCCTGTTTAGGTAGATTCTTTTTATGCCTAGATCTCAGTTCTGTTCTGGCAAAGCATTCTCCAAGTTCCAAATTTATTTCTTCATTTCTTTAGCATTCTGTTATTTATTTTTTACCCTTTACAGTGTTTTAGTAAGGTTTCATGTAGAAATGAAATTGATGTTTTTAAATGTATTTAATTTATTAAAATCATCATGTATATTGGAAGCCAAAGAAAAATTTAAATTTAGTGTTGTTTTAAGAAATGCAAGGAATGAATAAATGTTAGAATTTAGAAAGATGTATGCTAATTAAAAATGATAGAAGCACAGATATTTGTCAATGAAATACAATTATGAGAATTTATTAAATGCATTATATTCAGGGGGCTAGGGGAGGAAACAGTCATTGAGGTGAGCAGGACAATATCACACTAAAAATTGATAAGGTGTGTCAGAGAGAGAGGGAGAGAAGTAAAACATAATGAATATCTTTCTTATTTTTAACCCACATGGTTGTCCAGTTATTGAAACACATATAGAAGCATTGCATTGGGCAATAAGTTATTGTGAATAAAATTAAGATGTATATATTTATTTTTTACACTTAAAATATAGCAAATACAATACTACTCTTTTAAGTTATGTACTGGATTTCTGTCTTTGCCTTTTACTTGGGCCTTACCAATTGTTCAAAGTATGATTTTCTTTGCTTTTTTTCTTATTCTTTATTAGTGTTAGTGATGAAATAGTGCTATGCATAAATAATTTAATTATGTCTTATAAATGAACATTTTAAAGGAAAATATTTCCCTTAGTTTTAATTCTTGACTGCTATATTTCTCCAAATCTTATATTAACCGGGGTCTGTTCTCTATGCTTATAAAGACAATTTAAATAAATTTGAGATAATGCCATTAAACTGCTCACTGAGGCCTTTTTGTATAACGGATTCTGCAAATGGAGTTTTGGTTCAACATTTAGATATTTATATCCCATTGTTTTTATACTCCTATAATATAACACATTGTTTCCCTGTGATTGTTTTATGTTTCTATGCTAATTTTGACACTCTTTTATTTTGCATAGAAATAATTTTTATAACTTTATTTGTTATTTCAAACTTAAGCCACATCAAATTTAAATTGACTCAAAAACTATCAAATAGTTTCCCCATTACATTATTTTGAATCACTAAAAAAAATGCCATTCCAAATGTGTCATTCACAATGAGACAAGATCTATGAAGGGTAGTATTGATACATGACCTCCGGAAATGTCTGCAGAAGTCACATGGGTACTCAGATGTTTTTGGTTGTGGGTATTTTTGACATTTAAAAAATAGGAAATTGTTAGATTTCACTATCAAAATATGTTCAAACTCATAGGACTACTAGGGAATACAATACACCAGCGACCCTCAGAATAAAATGAAGTACTAGATAATTAGACAAAATTGATTGTTCCTCTACAAAATAAATTATGGACTTTGGAGTTCAACTTAGAGAAAATCACAATGGGCATATTGGTACATATCTTCCAAGAGTTTGATTAAATTACAATATATTTAGTACTAAGCAACATCAACTATACATGAAGCAAAAATTAATTAGCACTTGAGCGTCATAAGCAAGAGTTGTGCTAATTATAAACTTGTGACATAATTGTTGAGATCTTTTATTACTGATACTTGTTTAGTGGGAACTATGTACAATAAAACTAAACTTTTGACATAGCAAGAAACATTCCAATGGAAAGATATCACTACAAAATAGATTTGAAATTATCCATTTAGAATATGTTTAGTCCTAAGGAACAAATATATGATAAGAAAAATATGCTCTTTGCTGTTTTTTGTAGAGAGCATTCCTTTTCAATTGCCCATGATTTTTTTTTATGAAGGTACTAAGGGTAACTTAAAAGAGCATTTATATGCAAAAGAAATGTATATTTTTGTTTGTTAGCTCTCTATAGTATACTATTTGGAAAAGTATAAAAACAACTATCTTTTTTTAAAAGACTTTATTTATTTATTTATTTATTTATTTATTTATTTTTAGAGAGGGAAGGGAGAGAGAGAGAGAGAGAAACATCAATATGCGGTTGCTGGGGGCTGTGGCCTGCAACCCAGGCATGTTCCCTGACTGGAAATTGAACCTGCGACATTTTGGTTCGCAGCCTGCACTCAATCCACTGATCTATGCCAGCCAGGGCTAAAAACAACTATATTTAAGCATAATTTTTATTGTAAGCACCCAATTTTTCAGTTTCCAAGCTAATCATTTTAGAAAGAAAAATTCCTTAAAGTACACAGTATGCTACTGTAACTTTCCCTTACCTTTATTTTCATTCTATTCACCTTCACTTTGTGATAATTCAAAGAACTGAGATTTTCTTGTTGTTAGTATAAGGGTATCATATATTTGACTTATTGATATTTTTCATAATCAAATTATATATTATATATGCTGCTCTAATAAAACTTTATTTACATGAACATGTTGTGGGTGAAAAACTATAGGTCATAGTTTGTAGACTAGGGACCTAGATCAATACAAAATAAAGCTAGAAATCCATTTTAAAATACTGAATAGAGCACTCGAATGTTTTAACCTTCACTGAATTGTCCCTTAAAAATAATTTAATAGCATTAAATTATACATCAAAAGTGAAATTTTGTATATAAATATTAATTATTACATATTATTTATAGAGGTGTATGCAAACATCCTTTTCCCTTTTTTCATATTTTTGCTTGCCTGGTATTTCTAACACAGCACCAAAAACATAGGACCTCAAATCACAAACTAAGGCACTAAGAAGGACAGATTTAGAGTTGACACATTTTATGTTCTAAGTGGAGCTGACACGAGGACCTGCTGGTCAAAGCTCAATGAAATGACACACATGTCAAACTGGCCTGGCAAATAAGAAGACGAACTCATCCATAAACCATTATGGCATTTCTGGAGGTCATGTATCGATACTACCCATTGTAGACTTCATCTCTCTGTGAATGACACATTTGGAATGGCAACATTTGGCACATTTGTACATCAGGAAAGGCATAACTCTGATAGTTCTGTAGCTCTAAATGATTCAAATCATAAATGCATATTTCGAAGGACGTGATGTTCGGGTAGAAATTGCATAAAAATGGAAAGCTGTCATATGGTCTTTCAGGAGTGTACAGTTATCCAAGCATCAATATGCTCCAGTGCCTAGGACCTGAATCAGTTTTTGAAAGCAGGTTACTGAACTACCTTAAGAAAAAAAAGTCTCACAAACATTAAATCAGCTTTTATGCCACTATAAACTTTTGCATCTACAACCTGAGCACACATTTGAAATATTTATGATGTTATATTTATATAACACTTGGCTCTAATGAATTCTAGGTAATTAATAGATATCACCTTATTAAACATATGTGAAATAGTCTGCATTACATAACCCTTAGTTTTTTATTACTCAGATTTAAAATAGTAATAACTAATGTCCATAGAGGCTGAGAATAGATTAATGTACAAAATTAGACATACTACAATAACTATATATTATACATATGAATTTGATTGCAGTAATATAAATCATTCAGCATAGCCTTAGAATAACTATTTAGGAGAAATTACATGCAATCTTTTAATAAGTGAATTTTGTTTCAATACATTCTGCTGAAAATTTGTCAATATTTTTCTGCCTGAATAAATAATATATAATGTTTTATTTTCCTTAGTAAATTAGTATATGATAATCTAATATTTTTAAATTCCATAGTATATAGTGGAATTAATTTATAAATTCTAAACAAAAATGATAACAAAACTAAGATAACAGGTTTTTGTGGGCATTATACTGTTTCAAAAATTTAAATGCACTGTGATTCACTTTGTATAAGATAATGAAGTTGGTTAATATTAAGCAGAAATCTTAATATAATGTATGTTTTTAGTATCAACATGCAAACTTATTTTTTTATAATCAGTTTTCTTTCAGTTCTTGAAGTAATTGGAATTTTATTATTATTTAGCTGTTCAGTAATTCTGGGTTCACAGTGGCTCATAGTAATTGAGAACATGTTGATTCTCCACACTGAATAATCCAAGTACTAATATGTTTAAATAATATGTTTGAAATTATGGATAAAATACTTATTATAAACATTGATTTGTTGTATCAATAATTTGTACTTACAAAATACACATGAGCTTCAAAAATAAACACTAGTGTTTTAGATTTCTTGTCTTTAAAATGGGGATGATAAAAGTACATACATTAAAAGATAACTAGTATTTGTAGTAATTTTGTATGCTTGTATTTATCTGAGGGTTTAAACTCAAAATACATTACTTAGTAGCTGTTTGGAGTTTGTCACTCATATCCTCAGTCATCTGAAATACAGTTAAATTTATTTTTGTCTTGTAGGCTTTAAACAAAACAAAACCTATCCCATTGTAGGTTTTGTTTTCCCCAATTTTTTAAAACTTTTTCTGAGTTAGTAAAGATTTACAAGGTTTTAAAAGTCAAAACTACACAAAAAAGCATATTGAGAGAAGTACTGCTTTTACATATTAATTCCACCTCATCTCCACCATTCATTATTTTATTTTATTTTTAATCTTTCCCTATAGGTAATCACTCCCCATAGTTTGTGACTTAACTTTTCTTTCTTTTAGTAAAAATAAGCAGATATATGCATATGTTCCTATTTCTTATACAAAAATTATTAGTATCACACTAATGGTAGCTTTTAAATTTTGTTATTTTCCTTCAGAGCTATATCTTAGGAATTACTCCTTGCACATTCAATTTATAAGTATATTCTATATTTGTAACAGTTGTACAATACTCTTGTGAAGATAGATGTACATTCCAATGTTTGAATATCTATATTATTTCCAAATTACTACATTGATAAGCAATGGGATATATTGTGTATATGTATGGTGGTGTTGTTGGAGGATTACAGTCAGGGTAATAATTTATAATGATGCCTGGGTCACAAAGTGAGCACACATACCATTCTATTACATATTGCCAAATTTTCCACAAGTGTACTCATTCATTTTCCACAGGCAATATCTGAGAGTGCCTCTTTCCCCACAGCCTCACTAAAATATTTTTGTCTCAAGCTTTGTAATTTTCTAATATGATAATTGAAACATATTGTTTCAGGGTAATATTTTATATTGCAATTATAATATCTTTGTTAAGATAGTAGCAGATGTAATTGCAGCCATAAAAGTTATACAGAGAGATCTTATATTCTTTTTCTTGTTTTCTCCAGTGGGGAAAACATCTTACTAAACTACAGTAAATGTCTCAGCCAGGATATTGACATTATATAATTCATCAGTCACATTTAGATTTGCTGAGTTTTACTTTTCTTCATTTGTTGTGTGTGTCTTTATATGTATAAATTTATTTCTACATAATTTCATTATTACTGTATATAAATATACGAATTAACCACTACAATGTACATGTAGTAAAGTTCCATCACCATAAGAATCCCTGGTGTTGTTGCCCTTTCATGACCCCCAACTCCCTCCTACTCCTCCAGAACCCATCACTAGCCCTGAAAACAAATAATCTGACCCATTCTAATTTTTTGACATTAAAAAAAGACATTGTATAAATATCATACAGCATGGATTTGGCATCTCTCTCCAGACGTTGTTGTTGTGTGTAAGATTATTTCTTCCTTCATACTGCTAGGAGAGATTCCACGTATTCCCGTGTGTGGATGTGTCACAATTTAACCATCCACCTTCTGAAGGATGTCTGAGCTGTCTCCAGTTTTGAGTTATTACAAATAAACTTATAGAGACATTCAGGGAAAATTTTTATGTAAACATAAAGTTTCATTTATCTGAATTAAATGAAAAATAATGCAGTTGTTAGAAAACTGAATATTCAGTTTTTAATGAAATTTGAAAATTGTTTTACAGAATGGTTGTGCTATTTTACATTCTCACTCTCAATGTATGATTGATCTTTTTCTCTATATCATCTCCATCACTTGGTGATGACACTATTTTTCATTTTAGCAATTCTGATATATTTTAAGGTACATAATTGTGGTTTAATTTGGATCTCCCTGATGACTAATCACATTAAATATCATCTTACTTATTTTTGCCCCCTACATACCTTCTTAAGTTAAATGTCCATTCATTTTTTTTCTTGCTCATTTTAAATTTTCACTGTTGAGGTTTGAGATTTTACATATATATATGTACACACACACACACACACACACACACATATATATGGTATTAATTTTTTGTTAGACAAAGAGTTTGCAAATATATTTAACCAGTTTTTAGTTTGTCTCTTTATCTACTTTACATGAACTTTCATAAAGCAAAAGCTTTTCATTTTGATCAGCTACAATTTATTTTTATTGTTTTATTTATCAATTGTAATTTTTGGTGTCAAGTCTACAAACTCTTTGCTCAGCCTTAGATTTCAAAAAGCACCCTTAGGTGCCCATTGGTAAATTAGTGGACCAAAAAACTGTGGTACACTTACACAATGGAATACTATGCAGCAGAAGGAAAGAAGGAGCTGCAACTCTTCAAGATGCATGGATGGAACTGGAAAGCATTATGCTAAGTGAAGTAAGCCAGGTGGTGAAAGACAAATACCATATTATTTCACCTTTAAGTGGAACCTAATCAACAAAACAAACAAGCAAGCAAAATATAGGCAGAGACATAGTAATAAAGAACAAACTGATGGTAACTAGAGGGGAGGTGGGAGAGGGATAATAGGGGATAATAGGAGAAGAGCCATCAAGGAGCATGTATAAAGGACTCATGGACAAAGCCAAAGGGGGTAGTTTTGATGGTGGGAGGTAGGGATGGGTGGGTCAAGGGGGGCATGGTGTGGGGAAAATGGAGACAATTATACTTGAACAACAATAAAAAAATGAAAAAGAATTTTATCTTGTGTGTTTTCCTAAAGTTGTTATAGCTTTATATTTTTAGTATAATAATATGATACATTTTGTGTGTCTTACATGTTAATATTTAATTTCTTAATTTTTAAATATTCTATAAAACCAGTGTTTTTCACATTGAAAGAAAATAGCAGTTGTCCCTAATGAGTTTCATGTAAGGTAGTTTAGGAAATATGTGATGTAATAAAAATTTCACAGGTTATAATCATAGTTTGGAAATAACTCAATTGAGTAACTCATTAGCATAGATAAGCAGTGTAAAAACATGATAATCTATAAATATTTAACAAAATATATAATAATGTACAAAGCAATTCAGAAATTTAATAAATTTGATGGAAATATGTCCTTTGTACATGCTATATATGTAATTCAATAATATATGTAAATACTTATATATCATAAATACATGAATTCATTCACAAACATAACATGTACTCAAATATATTTATTATAACACCAACAATATGGCTAAAGAGTACTACTGATACTTATAAATGACAGGGCTACATTGCTATACTGCTCTTTTCTTATTTTGTGTCACCTGCCCATCCGTGTCCTCACTCATGGTCTCTCCTGCTGCCATTGCACTGTATTGTAGTGAGCAGTGCTGGAAAAAGTGAGGGTGCTGGAGGTACTGTAGAAATGCTCAGGATCAATCATACTAAAAATTAAATATGAGATCATTAATGTTGCTTGGAATGGGTGAGCACCTTACATCATGAGCCAAAGTTATGATATGATAATCTTGGAAGTTAATTAGGAAAGAATTGGTGGAAGTTTTTAAAAATGTAATTTGGGAAAGTAAAAAGAAGACACTATGACTGAAAGCATGTAGGTGCTACAGCAATTTAAGAAGGGACATAAATCACTAACAGCAATTTCCAATGTTAGCAACACATGTCCATAAACACTATGCTGAGATTTCACATTTAGTTAAATTTAATTAGCACTTATTTAAGTAAGGTGACATCTCACTTAACAGAGAAGGGTCTTTATTTCATAAAATAAGCACCTTCTATAGAAGAGAGATACAGTTATACTAAACATAACTTACCACTTATGTTGAATGAAATAGAAATATTTTCAGAAGATATTTCATAAACATTATATATTATATCTCACTGTTATCTGGTGTGAATGACCCCTCTAATGTTTACAAAATTGTTCCCTTTTATATAAATACATAATTTATAGTTAGCATCAACTTCTTATATTCTTCTGGTAGCCCTTTGCCAATGAAAATATGGGAGAAGGATCTAAATACACTTCTCCAAATAGGAAAAAGACATTCTTAATAAACGTATAAAAGATGCTTAATGTCACTAATCATCAGAGAAATGAAATGTAAACCCACAATGAGATACTATTTCACGCCTGTCAGAACGGCCATCATCAATAAATCAGCAAACAACTAGTGCTGACAAAGATGTGGAGAAAGGGAAGCCTTTTGGCACTGTTGGTGGGAATGCAGACTGGTGCAGCCACCTAGGAAATAAGTATGAAGATACCTCAAAATATTAAAAATAGACAAGACTACTTTCTTATACATACTCAAGAATAAACTCAAAATGGATTAAAAACTTAAACATAAATCATAAAACTATAATCCTGGCAGAAAACATCAGCAGTAAAACCTCAAACATTTTTCATAACAATATTTGTGCCAATATATCTCCTATGGCAAGGGAAATAGAGGAAAAATTAAACAAATGAAACTACATCAAACTAAAAAGTCCTTGCCCAGCACCCCCTGAAAAAAAATCAACAAACTGAAAAGAGAACCTACTAAATGGGAAAACATATTCATCAATGATACACCTGATAAGGGGTTAGTATGCAAAATATATAAAGATTTTAAACAATTCAATAGCAAACAATCCAAGTAATAAACGGGAAAATAATATGAATAAACACTTTTCCAAAGAGGTTATATAGATGACTAATAGATGTATGAAAAAATGCTCAAGGTCACTAATGATCAGAGAGATGCAAATTAAAACCACAATGAAATATCACCTCACACCTGCCAGAACGCCTATTATTAATAAATCAACAAACATGTGCTGGTGAGGTTATCAAGAAAAGGGAAGCTTCATGCGCTGTTAGGAACTCAGACTGGTGTAGCCACTGTGGAAAACAATATGAAGTTTCCTCAGAAATTAAAGAAAGGACCACCTTTTCATTCACCAATTCCATTTTTGGAAATGTATCCTAAGAAATACTAATTCAAAGAAAGTATGAACCTTATCTTCATTGCAGCATTGTTTATAATAGCCAAGATATAGAAACAGCTTAAGTGCCCATCAGTGATGAATTGGAGGTTGGGTGGCAAAGTCTGGTGCATTCACACAATGGAATACTACATAGCAGTGAAAAAGGAGCTCAACTTTTGTGAAAGCATGGACAGACCTGGAGAGTGTTATACTAAGAGAAATAAGCCATACAGTAAAAGACAAATACTATATGATCCCACTTATATGTGTAATCTAATAAGCAAAATAAACTAACATATGAAATAGCTGTAGAAAAATTGACTCTGAAATTATTCCTCAAGCATAAGTTTTTTCTTCTGCTTGGACTGAAATCTTGTCAGAAAAAAGGCCAACTTAACTTATTGCCTACTTGTGCTAACACTTTTAAATGGGTTGCTCTTTTGAATAAGTACAAGAAGATTTCTGAAGCCAAAAAATGATTTAGCCCTGGTTGGTGTGGCTCAGTTAGTTAGAGCATCATCCCATAAACCAAAAGGTCACAGGTTTAATTCCCAGTCAGGGTACATGCCTGGGTTGCAATACTGGCAACTGATCGGTGTTTCTCTCTCACATCTATGCTTCTCTCCCTCTCTCCCTCCCTTTCCCTTTCTCTAAAATCAATAAGCATGGTCTCAGGTTAGGGTAAAAAATGATTTCCTTTTTATTGCCTTTTGTATGTGAATACCCTAGTGATGAACTATTGTTAATAAAATTAGAATATTTAATAACCACAATAATTCAAAATTGTAGCTCTATTTCTGTAAAACTTCAATGTGTCTTCATTATTAAAGAGTTTTAAGATAGTGTGGTTAATTTAGTTAATATTTAATAAATTCTGATAATTTTGATATATGGCATTGCAACTAGTAAAAGAGTGCTTAATCTCAGAGTCAATATGATTGCATAAATTTCTCTTTCCAATAGAAAAAGCCACCAAAAACATTAAAAGCATGAGATCTAATGCTTATAGTCTGTTTTCATGATGAGTATTAAAATGAAGTAAGTTTCTTTCCTCTACCAGCTAGTGATGGGTCCTAGAGTCATATACCTACAAATAAGACTAAAGATAATTTCTCTCATGACAACATAGTTTTTCATTTTTTTATTATCAATCCCATGTCTAACTTTCCCTAATGTCTAAAAAAAGAGCTATTTCCCTAAAATGTATTGCATTATGCCCTATAAGTAAAATAATGAGTTCTAGGATACCACATGCAAGGTAAATGTTACGTACTGAGAATATGAAGACAATAGAGCCAAAGTGCCAATCCCCAGTAAGCTTACAGTCAAGTTGTAACACAAGATATACGACAAGGTGAACAATATGACATGCCGTGTGTGTAATACATGGGAAAGCTCAAATAGCTCAATGAGAGTGGCACAAAATAATGTGTAAGGTGACATTTCACAGGAAAGGGGAATTTGTGCTAACTATTGAGGAGGTATGAGAGTTCACCGGGTCTTGAGGTAGAGAATGGATACTCTACAGACAAGGCAACAAGAAAAAATACATTTAATAGTGATAACACATAGCTTATATTATTCATTTAAGAAATATTTATTGAATATGTAATAGTTGCCAAAGGAAGGACATAATCTATAAGTTAAATACTCAGGATATTTCTGCTTAAAAGCTCATAGTCAATTGAGAACATATAGAAAGCTGTGTATGTCAATAAGGGCCTATTAGAGGTGGGCACATGAGCATCTTAGAAAATATATTTAATCAAAGGGTTGATAAGGTGCAGTCTTGTAAATAATGTACTGCCAATGAATATAGAATGAATTTAAAATTAATCAAAGTGTACAAACATGCTGAATATAAGTACAGCAATCAAAAAGAGTCCATTAAGATATAACCATGTCTGATGCATGGCAACATTGGGAAATGGAAATTACCGTAGTTGATTGCCATTGTTGCAGTGAAAGAGAGATGCAACAAAGTGCCCATCTCACAAGTAGGGAAAACTCATTCATTATAAAAATGTGTATTGATTAGCTACTTTGCATCAGGGTATATAATCAATTAGTACAATTTAAATTGATATTAAGCACATTTAATTATTTAATGTGTATTATGTTCAGTTCTATTTATATTGACATTAAATTAGCCTTTCAATTTTAAATTTTGTTTCCATTCTACAAAATTAAATCCCGTCAGTATGAATTTTGCTACAGTTTACTAATTCACAAGAAAAATCTACAGGAGTCAACCACTTTTAGATAAAAAAGCACTTGTTTTTTGTCATGCAATTTTTAAATTCCATTAAATGATTTTGAATGCTTGTTTGGAAAAAGCAAGCAAGAATTAAAATGAAAATATAAAAACAAGCTGCACACTGAAAATTTTTTAGAGCAATTAATGTTGTAAGAAAATTTTATAATCTAAACTTGTTAAAGGGAAAAATGTTAATTGGGACTTAGATTCAATATTAACTTTGTCTTTATGTTTAAATTTGAATTTCAGTGTCAACCTATTGTATTTTAAGTTGAATACTCTATTTTAATTTGAATGCATAATCACAGGAATAAAATATACTGTTATGTAAAATAGTATAATTTAAAATTTTCCCATCTTTGATGAATAATAAGAACTCAAAATATAGAATATAAGCAATGAACTTTAAAACCTAAGTCTTGAATTATTGATGTAAGTGTATACATAACACTTGTACCTATCAAAAGTAGTACTATCATTATTCGCATTGAATAGATTAAAAACCTGAAACTTCATGTGGATAAAAACTTTCCATGGTCATAACACTGATATGGTGCAAGATTACACCAAGAACAGATGAAGGATGATAACTGCTTATTTCAATTTCATGGTAGTGACATCCTCCTGAAGTAGATCTACCTTCTTTCCTTTGGTCACTCTGTATTTTATATGCCATCCTCTACAACTAAAATGTGTTTCCATCTTAATTTTCTTGTAAGACCAAACATTAAATATAAAAACCTATGATGTGGCAGGGATTTATAAAATATATGACTAAGTGAGAAGAAACATGACACCTGTCTTCACTTATTTAAAATGATAACTTATGACATTTGGGATCAAGTGAGAACTGCTTAGCAAATGTGAAAGTTGTTCAGTGCTCTCTGGAGAAGCTATAAAAGGCAGACATCAGTGCCGACTTTTTATAAGAATTAAGCCATGAACTTCCAACTATTGATGTTTTCAGAGCTCTTCCATTTTTAATATTTCATTTATTTATTTTTAGGGAGAAGAAAAAGGAAGGAGAAAGAGAGGGAAAGAAACATCAATGTGCAGTTGCCTCCCACATGGCCTCCACTGGGGACCTGGCACACAACCTGGGCATGTGCTCTGACTAGGAATGAAACCAGTGACCCTTTGGTTCACAGCCTGCACTCAATCCATTGAGCTACACCAGCCAGGGCTTCAGAGCTCTTCTTATATTTCATTGTACACTTCAGTGACTTAGAAAAATAGGAAAGACGCACCTTGGTTCTTTAAGAAAAGCACCTAAATCACAAACACACTCACGCATATACATGCAAAGGAAACATAAAAATAAGAAATATAAAGAATATTACAATGAATATTAAGCAATGAGGGCTGGTGTTGCAATATTAATACCAGACAGAATGTAAGACATAAATATAAAGAAGTTCTATATAGGGTAATAAAATGAGCCATTCAGTAAGAAAATGTAACAAAATTTTATTTATTTTTTTAAAAATTTTATTTTAATCATTGTTCAAGTACAGTTTTCTGTTCTTTAGTCCCATCCCAGCCCACCCACCCATTCCTCCCCACCTCCGTCCCATTTCCACCACCCCTAGTTTTTGTCCATGTCTCCTTTATATTTGTTCCTATAAACCCTTCCCCTTTTTCCCCTGAAATTCCCCTGAAATTCCCTCCCCTCTCCCCTCTGGTCACTATGAGATTTTGAAACATGAAGATTATGAGATGATTTTTTAAAAGAAACCTTATAGATAAGAAGGGGCTTGAAAGAAGTATTAAAGGCATGCAAGGCAAGGACCTACATCCAAGATTACTCTATCCAGCAAAGCTATCATTTAAAATAGAAGGACAGATAAAGTGCTTCCCAGATAAAGTAAAGTTAAAGGAGTTCATCACTACCAAGCTTTTATATGAAATATTAAAGGGACTTATCTAAGAAATAGAAGAAGATAAAAAACTATGAACAGTAAAATGACAACAAACTCACAGCTATCAACAACTGAACCTAAAAAAATGAAAACAAAACTAAGCAAACAACAAGAACAGGAACAGGATCAGAGAAATGGACATCACATGGAGGGTTTTCAGTGGGGGTTGGAGGAGGAGAATGGGGGGAAGGTATGAGGAATAAGAAGCATAATTGGTAGGCATAAAATAGATAGGGAGAGGTGAAGAATGGTATAGGAAACAGAGAAGTCAAAGAACTTATATGTACAATCCATGGTCATGAACTAAGGATGGGAATGCTGGAGGATTCTGGGGTGCAGGGCAGAGTGGGGATAAAGGGAAAAATTGAGAAAACTGTAATAGTATAATCAATAAAGTATACTTAAAAAAGAAAATCACCTGATAACTATATTCAGAACAGTTTTAGATATTTTGTAGCTTTAATGAGAAACATTATTAATCAAGAAAGTGAGTTTTTGCAGGTTGGTTGAACTTTTGCTTTTATTGTTAATGGACATAACACATACATGATTAGCTGAATAAAATATGTGGAGCATAATTTAACATTCTGTTTATGCAACCAATTTCTCATTCCACCTAGGCTCATAGGTAGAGTACATTTTCCAGCATTTACTGCACTTTGGTTCAGCCACGTAGCCAAATTTTGGCTGATGTAAAGTGATTGCAAGTAATGTATGCATATATCAGTTCAATCTAGGCCTATAAATAACTTGTATCTGCTGTTTGCATGTTGATATTTGGAGAAATCTCAAAAGTAGTCTCATATTTACTGTGTCAGGTTGGATGGATGGTGATAGATAAATAGATGACAGATGATTGTATGATATGTTAGCATATGTAAACTGAATAGATGCTTTTTTGTAAATGTCTACTAAACTCCCTTTATTTGTGACTAAAAATATTCCAAAGTTTTTCTTAAATTCTAAAGTTCTGCCTTGACAGTTGAAGGGTAACGATGATTCTTGCTTAACTCAGCAATTGGAGGTAGTTAGCAGCAGGAACAAAGACAAGGGCTCCTCAGTTTCTAAAACTTGAGTCTATAAGATGCCTGAGATCTAACACAGGCTCCATTATCACTTGTGGGTTTATTTAGACCAAAAGAATTCAAAAAAACAGCACTGGAATAAATAGAACTTGAGGAAGTAAATGAAAGGAAAAAAAAAAGGAAATAAGCAGTGAGAACAAGAAAGGCCAGGGAAAACACTTAAAGCAGTCAACTACTGGTGAAATAAAGGAATTATAAAAGGAAGATCAGATCCAACTTGTAATAAAATTAAGGGTCAATTACAAGGAATTATTTCCCAGAAAAAAATGAATTTTGAATTATTCATCCCAACTAATGAGCTATGAGAAAATAATGATTATTGAGTACTGAATTATTAGTTTAGAATATCAAAAGAAAAAAGTAGTCATGTACAAATAGGTAATGCAGAAACTAAAAAAAATGACACAATGAATAGGAAGAGAGGAAAGAACATTTCAAAAAATAAAAGGAAAGGATAAAGGAACTTGGAGATCTTACTTGATGATAACACAGGTTCCAAAAAGAAAATAAACAAGGAGGTAAAATCATAGAGTAATAAAAATGATAAAACAGTCTATAATTGTCTATAGATTGAAATGATTCAACATGGTCTAGACAGATTAAATAAGAAAAAAACAAAAAAATTACACCAGAAAAGGTTAATGTTTTCTGGTCTAAAACACAGGTGCGTGCATGCACACACACACACACACACACACACACACACCTTTTTAAGGAAATACTTGGCATCTGAATTCTCATTCAAAATACTCTATAGGGAAAACAGCATAAGAGCTAAAAACTACAATAAAAATGTGCAGTGACACTAACATCCTAAATATAACCAAACTTTGTAATATTCTTACTGGTATTAAAAAAAGACATTAATTGATACATAACAATTGAGAGAGTAAATCAGGCACATATGGTATCTGAGGAAAACACTTCAAAATGGAATCAAATGAGTAAATTATAACATTTCAATATAGGAGATTAATGGTGTAGGACAGTGCTAACCAATGGGCTTTATACCACTGAGGTCTACATAAAGAGAAAATAATTGGTTATTAGCATTCCTAGAATAGAATAGACTCATTGCAAGGGAAGCCTTACCACCTAATAGCTAGGAACAAAATTATTAAACCTCATGAAAGCTTATTAAATCTAGGCTTTTGGAGACAAACTCTACAGGCAGTGATCTAAGGAAGTATAGAGAGTTAAAACACTTTTTAAAGGTTTTGCTTAATTGACATCAAAGAAGAAAAGTATATATAGAGGGTACTTCAGTGGTGAAGGGATGAGGAAGAATTAATTAGATATCTTATTTTTTGTAATAATGATGATAATAAGGATAAGGGCAAAGATATAATTAATATTTTAGAAATGAGAATATAGTTGCTGGAAGAGTTAAAATGTAGAGATGAAACTGAACAGAACATAAAACAAAGTATATAATATCTTGCAAAACAAGCAAAATTTTAAAAAAGGAAATATTAGTTTTAAAAAAGGGAATATTAGTATTAAAAATGAAAAAAACAGAATTAAATTATCTGGAATATAATAAGTTGCATCTAAATATTAAGTGATTTAGTTCATTTATTACTAACAATGGGTTTCATAAACAGAACCAGACTATTTGTTATTTTAAAGAAATATTCTTAAAAGAAGTATTAAAAAAAAGTTAAAAATAAGAGACAGGCAGAAAGATATGAGCAAATATTAACAGTAATAACAAAAGCAAAGTATTATCATAAATTCATAACAATGTGACATTTAATGTTAAAATCAATAAATATTTTGTTGAAGAAAAATATTATATGAATAAATTTATAAAGCATTTGTTATGCTAGACTACGCTTAACCTACAGACAAGTACCAGAAAAATAATAATGTAATACCTGTTTTTGTCCATCAGATTAATAAATACATAGATTTAAACATTGATACTGTTTAGTACCCTTATGGTGTATGGAGAAATGCATATTCTTATATACTTTGTAAGATTAAATTTATAGCAAAATTGTTGGAAAGGAATTGCACGGAGTACAATCTTTTGACTTAGCAATTTCACTTTTATATTCTACTAAACAGTTTCCACTTGATGTGTTTATCCTTATACTTGAACACAGGCTTGAACACAGAAAAGTATTTTCACAATTCTAATATAGCATTAGGATAATATTCTAAGGAAGAGTAATATATAAATAGTGTTGATGGTTAGATTAATTAGGAAGAGATTAAATAGGATTCCGGTAAGTTCAGTATCAAGATTCAATATTCTTTTTCTAATATGCACAGCACTACCAAAATGCTTTTCTGAACAAAGCTATCTTTTAGACAGGACTTCTTCTGGGCAAAAAATACCTGAAAGAACAAGGGACAAGATATAAATAAGCACTCAAATATATTTAGATACATTAATAAAATATGTATTCACAAAGAAATGTCTAAGATATGGAAAAGATTTTTGGTTTACATATAGCCTCAATTTTTAACTGTTAGAAACAGTAAATATAAAACCTCAAGTTAAAATATTTATATTCTAGTCCACTTCTGATGGTCTTTATGGAGGCAACTTACATTTTCTATGCCTTGAAAAAAATATCTCGAGTAAAGGGACTCTGAGTGAGGGACCAATAATACCTACAGCAAGTGGCATGTAAAGTGGAGATATATCTAGTCTGTAAAACACACATCATAAAGGTTTTGCCATGAAAACCTATTCTTATGTGAGATACGTTCATGGAGAGTAAAGAGCTTAAAACATTTGAGTTAATATTTCATCATTCATTATTTAATTTACTTCTCTTTATAAGACTGCTAACATTATCATTAAAAATATCCTGTTGGAGCCCTGGCTGGTGTAGCTCAGTGGATTGAGCTCGGGCTGTGAACCAAAGCATCGCAGGTTCGATTCCCAGTCAGGGCACATGCCTGGGTTGCAGGCCACGGACCCCAGTAACTGCACATTGATGTTTCTCTCTCTCTCTCTTTCTCCCTCCCTTCCCTCTCTAAAAATAATAAATAAAATCTTTAAAAAAATCTTTAAAAAATTTATTAAAAAAATATCTTGTTGGGTTTCATGGTCACAATCAACAGTCAGCTGAATATTATAGACAGCATTTTAGCTATGTCACTGGTAATCACCATTGTCACTATTATGGAATATTTATAGAAACTACACAGGATATATTTTACACAAGTGTGTTCCTTTCTATATTTCTTAATAAGTTATAGTAATTTTAATAGAAGGTACATATTCTGAGGATTTATTTCATTTATACCACACATGTAGTGGGAAAGAAACAGATGACATTCTACAAACTGTGTCCTTTCATTATTTATCATTCTTGTGCTTCCCTGTGTTGTGTTGAAGTCCCACTAGTTGGCTTGTTCTTTAAGTTTCAACAGATATTTGCCATATTTTTCTATGTGTAATGCATACTTTTTACCCAAACGTTTTAGGGAAAAATATGTATGCACATTATACATGGGTGGCACTAATTCTGTACCTATATGAATGATTTTTATTCTTTTATTATGCTTATGCATTAAAAGTATCATTCTAGAAAGCAATAACAATATCATATGCAATATAATGACCTGGAGAATGATAATTGGTTTTATTTCTAAACATAAATACATTAAAATTGAATTAAAAATTCAAAGTTTTTGACTTTGGGGAGGGAAACAAAGTTCTTTTTTTTTTCCCTGAAAGTTTGGGCCAAAAACATGGGTGTGCACTATCCATGGGAGCACTTTATACAGAGCAGAAAAATTCTAAAGTAACATTTCTGTTGAAAGTCAAAACTAGAGGAAAAGGAAAAAAAGACTTTGAAACTGTTTTTTTTAATCAAAAAGAGATAATGTATTCACAAAAACAGAAGTAAGTAAGCAACATGGTGTCTTCTAGCTTTTCTTTTTTCCTACTTATCTAGTTGTATATCTTTAAAAATATACATACACATGTTTCTAATAGAATATTAAAAGAGTATATTTAACAGTTGGTATTAATGATGTTAATAGCCTTATATTATAGTCTTAATATGTGATATATTAACATTGATTAAAATAACAAAACACATCAACAAAGTGAAGAAACCAGAACAAGTTGCACCTACACATTAAGAAGCGTAACAGGAAAATATAACATGCTATTTATTAATTTACTCCAATTCATAGAATTACCAAATTGTTAGTGATTTCAAAATATATAAACGCAATTGCAAAATATTCAGTAAAATATCCAGCATCTTGTCTAGTAAGTGTGATCAGAGTATTTATTTTCTCCACTCTCTGCTTGCTGATGTGCAATGGGCTGGCTATTTCCCTTTATAAAAGCTGTAACTCCAATCACAGGGCCTTCCTACTATCTGCACCATCTTTACATTCTGAAAGCCCGTCTTTTGTTTCTTCAGGCTTTAGGTTAAGGCTTCAGAGTACTTGTAATCCTTGCTGGTTTCCTTAACACTTAACCACACTAATGTGGTCAATAGTCAATTTATTAAGGATGGCACAAATTACACAGTTTGAGAAGGCAATTTGTTTGTTGAAAGAAATCTAGCTGATATAGCTGAAGATTCCAGGTTGTAAATATATGCAAATGTAATTGAAGAATAATTTTAGCTGCATTTAACATACTAGCTTTTTGTTTATTTATTTCTTATTTCTTATTTTTAAATGGATAATACCATAATGTAATAGCTATTGATCAGAGTACTACTTAGACTTTTAATCTTATAAAATTTTAATCTTGTTTTATTTTTTATATTTTCAGCAATTAGTATATTTTACTAAATAATATAACATTAAAGTCTGATAGTAATCATTGAGAAATGGCAAACTTATAGTAGATTACGTTCTCTTTGCATTTAAATGAGTGACACTTCATTTATATGAAAAGAAGGAGGAAACTGTAAAAGATTATCATGAAAATTTATGTGTCATAAATATGCTTTATAAAAGTTTTAGTTGGGAAAGGAGTAGGCATACATGATGATAGAAAAAGGAACAATATTTGTTGTTTCTCATTTATATTATATTCATGCTAAACTAATCTCTTGAATTGTTAAGATTTTTTTAGAAAAATCGGCCACAATCAAGCCATCATGACTATTTCATTCATTAGATATATAAAACATTCTGTATGAAAAGCAATCTAAATTTTTAGTTTGGACAGCATATGAAAGAAAAAGGCATAATTCTTAGAATGCTGTAAGTTTTAGTAGGTAAAACAACTATGAAGTTGAGGCATGTGCTAAATAAATATATCCTAAGAACAGATACATAATAATTCTTTTATTCCTCATGTTTTGATCATGAATATTTTGTTGAATGTCTTCACTGTGTAAGGAAATTTAGAAAGTAATGGATAGACTCTGTTATGTTGTATAAACAACCTTAGTGTGGTAACTATGGAGAACTGTAGTCTCAGAGTTTTAACTTACAGAAGAAAGTGAATTTCTGAAGCCTGGGAAGTGGTAAGAGAGAGGTGAAAGAAATAGTGTGCTGCTGACCCTGGAGAGTCTGAAAATGTCATGATCTTGTCTTAAGAGAATCTCCTAAAAGGAGATAATGGGCAAGGCTGAATGTCTAAAGAAAAGATCTTGCTGTCAAGTGCCTGAAAACAGGGCAATCATGAGCCATGGGCGGGCAGTCCACCAGAACTTAAGTTATTCAATTTCTGCAGAGAGAGGCTGTGCCTATACTACCAGAAATGAATTAACCAGTGCCATTTTTTTCACTCTCCACACTAAAATTAACATACTTGTATTTTTTTCTTTGTACATGTGCAGTGCGGCAGTTGGTAAATTCATGAATTGTGAAAAATATACAAAGGCTATTTTATGAAAATATCTGACATGATATTTGATAAATGAAACATCAGATCTGATAATTCTTTAATGTTGTGAGTTCATAGTTCTTTGACCTGTGCCCTTAATAGCTTGAAATCAATGTATTTTAGTTTTTCTTCATTTCAGTTATACATGAAAATATGTACTGTATAGGCACTGTCATCACTATAATTGTCAGACTTGAAATAAAGAACAAACTGACAGTGACTAGAGGGGAGGTGGGAGGGAGTAATGGGAGAAAGAAGGGGAGGGGGCAAACAAAGGAACAGGAATAGAGGACTTACGGACATGGACAATGGGGAGATTGACTGTGGAATTGGGGGGGACGAGGTGAGGAGAGCAATGGGGGATAGGCAAGACAACTGTAAGTGAACAACAATAAAAGTAATAATGAGTTAAATAAAAAATTGTGTCAGGCTTCATATCTCAAACTGGTGAATTAATCACTTCCAATATTCCTATCTTTCCTGTCTTTTTATGCTAAATGCACTTAATACTTCCCAAACCTTCCTTTCAATTTCTGATTTTTCTCCCTATAATTACACCCACTCTGTACAAAGCAAAGCATATAGGCAACCAAGAAGACTGAAGTACTGAGCATAATTACCCCACTTCTTAATAGATGGCTTTAGCTTCCATTATAATATTAAAACTGACACAATGAAATGTGAGGTTTTTAAATATTATTTCACTCACCTAAACAATTTAACAGATTTTTCTTCATTCCTACCTTTATTCTTGTCTTTGCTGCAGGAAAAAATGTCTCTATATTTATGAGTAGTAAGAATACCAAAGTGGAGGGGTACAGGTATGAAGGAGTTGTAGACTTTAAATAACCAACTGCTGTTCCTTCAGTCTTTTTACACAATACTATTCAAAGGCAGTATCACATATTCACCTCAGATTATATTATTCTTTCTTCTAAAAATTCTAGTTCAATTGTCTTCAAAAAGAAAAATGACCACATCGAGTAATTTATTTTATCTTTGCTTGCTTTTCCTCCCTCCCTCCCTCCCTTCCTCCCTTCCTTCCTCTCTCTCTCTCTCTCTCTTCTCCTTTGTTATAAAATGGTTATATACACATATTCAAGTCTCATCTTTAAGAAATGGTGACCTGAGTTTTCCCTTCAAATGGCCAGTAACTTAATGACCACAATCATCTGAAAAGAGCCATGGGCAGTCCACCAGAACCTCTTCTACCTCTTTTCATGATCTCAAACTCATGGCATCCTGGACTCCATATTCATTATTCTTATAATACCAATTCCAGGGAACAGACCATGTTTTTCTTCTATTTGTAAATTGAACATTGTACTGAGATAACTGTAAATTCACCTGCAAATATAAAACATAATACAGGGAGTTCTGTTGTGTATTTTGTCCAATTTGTCTCAATGATAATACTTTGAAAAATAATAATGTAATATTACAACAAAGATACTGACATTGATACAATCCAAGGATCTTACTCAAATTTCTTCAGTTTTATTTGTATGTTAAGTTTTATACAACTTTATTACTTGTATAGGTTCTATGTTAAGCAACATAGTCAATAGACTGAATGTTTTCAACATCACAAACATCTTTCTTTTTATAACCACATCTACTTCTCCCCTGTATTGGGCTACTCTTTATAACACCAGGCAACAACCAGTTCTTTGTGATTCTTTTGCATTTGGACAAGATTCTTCCTGGCTGGAAGTCTTCTTGGATCTTTTTGAAAGGGAATTTACCCCTGATTCTGGAGTAGCAAGTTTCTGGCTATTTTGATTTCCTTGCTCCTTGGCTATGAATTGGGACCTTCAGTTTCCAAATAAGGATTATATGAGAAAACCCTTTTGCTCCCAGAGAAAGAATGTGCATGAGACATTCTAGCGAGACTTTTTTCCCCCTCAGGTTTCCTTTCCTCCTTAATCCTCTTCCTCTTACGAGTAACACTCTGTATACTTGTAGTCTCTCCTCCCCCACCATTGACTTCATGCTGTGTCACTGTGGAACTGTGTTCAATGTCATTTAAAATGGCAAAATTTCACAAAATATACTTTGGAACATTAAAAATCTGTTAGAAAAATTTGCTCTTTCTAAGTTTGTTCAGGTAAAACTTCTTCTTTTCATCACCCATGTTCTTCCTTCCAACTTTTTATACCTTTGACTTTCCTTTCAGCTCCTTTGAATTATTTGAACTGTCCTGCTCAATACTTCTGCCTGCTCCCCTCATCTTTCCTCTCCTACCAGAACTTTCCATTCCCATTCTCACTTCTTGACTCCTTTGATAATTAGCATTTGAGGCCTCCTGCCCCCATTAGTGACCCTTGAGAGACCTAAGATCCACAAAAAGTGACCATCTGAGGCTAAGGAAGCTAAATGGAAACAGACTGTATATTTCATCCACACAGATGAATTTGGAAATTCCCAGATGGCAAATGGTGTCTCCTCTATCTGTTGCCCAAAATCCAGCCTAAACTCTCCATAAGATGACACATTTGGACAAAAAGAAATCTTAAAATTCTCTTCCACAAATATTGGTGGTGACTCTTTAGCCCTCATATTGAACAGTTAACCTCCACTTGTTATGTGTGTGTTATATTTTCTTATTTCTAGATAGTATTACAAAATTAGCTTATAAAATCCCATGAAGTATCTCTAGTCTAATCAGATAGAGATACATAGATGCTTATATAAATTAAATAAATCTAAAATTCCAGAAATTAAAAAAAAACACTGAATTTCTATGATTTCTGAAAACTAATCCCAATTTTTTTTAATCAAGCTTTTAAAGTTATTTTTTGTTGATTATGCTGTTATGGTTATCTCATTTTTTTCCTCCTCTGCCCCTCCACCCAGCACCCCCCATTCCCTTAGGCCACAGGTAGTGAACACAAGGCCCTCAGGTAGAATCTGGCCCTCTGCCTTATTTTATCTGGCCAGAACCTTGTTTCTACCCTGAGTCTGCAGCCAGCTCCTTGCCCCTAGTTAAAGAATAGTTACGTTTATACAGTCCTAAAGTTACTTTCAGGCCTTTGAAGGCAACCTCAAGGCTGATGTGGCCCCTGGTGAACATGAGTTTGACACCCCTGCCTTAGGCAATCCCACATCATTGTTCCTTTCCAGGGGTCATGCATAGGTTCTTTGGCTGCTCCATTTCCTGTACTGTATTTTACATCCCCATGGCTATTTTTTAACTATGTATTTGTACTTCTTAATCCCCTGACATCTTCATCCATTCCACCATAACCTCCATATTTATAATTCTGCCTCTGTTCTTCTTGTTTGCCTAGCTTGTTTTTTAGACTCAGCTGTTTATAGATATGTATTTGTTGTCATTTAATTGTTCATAGTTTTGATCTACACATTGGCTAACAAGTCTAGTATAATAATGCTGGTTCAGTATAAAGAACTATATGTTCGGAGTTATCAATGTTTAGTATAAAAGTGTATATTTTTAAAATTCTACTTTGGTATGTTCTTCCTAAACTTTAGTTGAATAAGCAAGCATTATATATATATTAGTTGTTTAAGGTTATAAAAACATAAATGTGCATTTACTCACATTGAGTCATTATTCTGAATAACTATTTAAATGCAATTATGTTTTTTATTTTTTTATTTTTTATAAGAGATTTGAAATCCACATTTTTTAAAGATTTTATTTATTTATTTTTAGAGAGGGAAGGGAGGGGGGGAGAGAGAGAGAGAGAGAAAGAGAGAGAGAGAGAGAGAGAGAGAAACATCAATGTGCGGTTGCTAGGGGTTATGGCCTGCAACCCAGGCATGTTCCCTGGCTGGGAATCGAACCTGTGACACTTTGGTTCACAGCCCGCGCTCAATCCACTGAGCTATGCCAGTCAGGGCTTAAATGCAATTATGTTTTATAATATATCATCTTAAAAACAGTTTTCGAGGTCTTTTTGGTTACTTAAAATTTTAGACTTAGGCTAAATTAAATATGCGAGGTATGCCTGACATATGTGTGTATGTATGTGTGTGTGTGATTTTTTTTAAATTTGCCCAAAGGCAAAGGTTGTGTGTCTCATCAGAATAATTTTTAGTGTTTCAGGTGGATTTATCATGTTTTAATTTAAGAAAACCATCTTCTTACTTTAAAAGTGAGGGGTTTTGTCTGTTATTTTTGTTTTAACAATCAGATTACCTCATATACGTATTTACTTAAAAAATTATTGTCACTATAATTAAATAATTAGCCCAAGTATTGTTTTTTAGTGGCCCATGATCATTTTTAACTATTTTTTGTTAAATTTATTGTGGATGACATTGATTGATAAAACTACTAGGATTCAAGTGTTCAATTTTATGATACGTCAGTTGTATATCATATTATCTGGGTATCACCTGAAGTCAAATCTTCTTCCATCAACAATGTTCAAACCTCCAGGCAACTTTTGACTTTTTGCCTTCCCAAAGTCCAATCCTGAATAATTTTTTCACACATAAAACTAAGTTTAGTATTTCCCAATGATCCCTAGACAATCGCAAATGATCCGACCATTATCACCTTATCAAAAGAGAGGTACTGAAAATAATTAGGTTTGTTTAACATTATATGTAATATATCAGAAGTGTTTCCAATTAAAATAATGCTTAGCCTTCCCTGTATTAAATTTTTATGGGTACTATTTGAAGTAGCTTAATATAAACATTAGAAAACATATAACATACCTCAGTTTTTAAAAATGCCATTTATGTCCACATGTTTTGATTTATCAGAGTTTCAATTTGCTGTATTAAATAGTAAATAACCAATGTTATCACTTATAATTTAAAATATTTTTAAACAATAATAACATGGTTACAATTTATTTCTTTAAATCTATTACATTCTAGACCAGTGATTTTTCTTTCTTTATTTTTTAAAATTTTATTTATTTATTTTTAGAGAGAGAGGAAGGGAGGGAGGAAGAGAAGGAGAGACACACCAGAGTATGGTTGCCTCTCACGCACCTCCTACTGGATACCTGGCCTGTAACCCAGGCATGTGCCCTGACTGGGAATCAAATCAGCAACTCTTTGGTTCAAAGGCCAGCATTCAATCCATTGAGACACATCACCCAGGGCAGACCAATGATTTTCAATTGGTAATTCATATCAGTCACCTATGAGTTTTATTAATATATGAGTTTAAGACATTTTATTCATTTTCAAGTAGATTTTATTCAGTTTCCTAAATCTTATGGCTATAAATATGTTCTTATAATTATGAATGTTCTCTTGCTGCCTTAAAACTGTCCCTTATAACAGGACCACTGCCATTTTTGTTAAATTTTATCAGAACAGATATCTCCCACATGAGGAATTCCTTCACTGGTAAAGTCATTCAAGGAAGCCAACAATTCTTTTTTATTCTCCCAAATTATGATATCCTTTTCATCCTCATTCATCTGAAATAATAGAGAGCTACTAGATCACAAGTGGCAAACACAAGACCCACGGGCCAAATCCAGCTCTCCACCTTGTTTTATCCAGCCCAGCACCTTGTTTCTACACAGTGGCAGTGACAAGTTATCACTTAACTGTTAAGGAGTAGTTACATTTATAAAGTCTTAAAATTACATTCAGCCCTTTGAAGGCAACTGTGAGGCTGATGTGGCCCCCAGTAAAAATGAGTTTGACACCCCTGTTCTAGATTATTAAAATGAAAACTTTCAATATTGACAGGAAAACCTCAATGTTTCTTATGACCTTAGATTTTAACTTTAGTTTTCCCTATAGGCATGATTACTTTTCATTCCACTCTCTCTGGGTTGGACCAACCTCCCCCTAGAAACAATAACTGGATGACCCATAGACATTTCCTATTTCCTGGGATCTCAAATATTCTGAACTGCCCAGTTCAGATATTCTAAGATACCACAAGGAACTGATTAATTATGAACACACTTACCATGAATAGATGAGGCTGTTCTTCCTCCCTATTAGAGATATAATTCTCTGGAAACAACTCACTGGAACACTAATTTAAAAATACATTAGAAGTACCCTTACATATTATACTTCTTGCCGCTAATACTGATCCCAAACCCAGAGAGTCCAAATCTATATTCATGCCTCTCAACTAAAAAGATAAAAGCTACTTGAATTAAATTCTGCCTCAGTTGGAAACCTGAAACCAAGGTTTTGTTGAGAATCCTAAGGAAGCAGGCCACATGAAGTTGACTGCTTTCTGGAGAACTTTGTACCAAGCAGACAATACCATTAGATGTTTAGCTCCAACTCAAGACATTGAAATAAGAAGCCACAAATTCCCTGTATACTTCCAATTCTCACCATTTTATTGTCCTTTGTTAAATCTTATTTCATTTCTATTCCTTTAATCATCACCTTTGCTATCCACATAAGTCTCCCCACTACAACTTCAGCTTTCTATAATGGGCTTTAGTTTGTATTATCTTCTATTTTCCTTTATCCAACTTGTTCTTTCTGTATTAATTATCCCAGACCTATAAGGACCAAAAGATCTCCTTCATTCAACTCACAGCACAATCTCACAGTTATACTATTGATGACTGATCAATAGTTCCATTGTTTTGAATTCCTCTAATTTACCCCAAATTTCTGTATCTGTCTCAGAAGATTCTCGAGTTACTACTTAGAGACACTTTAGTTTCTCTCTATACTTCAAAAGAAATGTCCCTCAGTTTCAATTATTTCCCCTAAAGTTGAGGGGTGCTCACATGAACTTCCAGATGCAAATCCATGAGATAGTTTCATAAACCCTGGATAACCCTAATGAAATATGTTTTATTTGTGCTAGCTGTGTCTATCAGTGTCTGCCTGCACTCATCAATTTCCGTATAGGGAAGGAAAAATTTGAGCCTGCAGACACAGAGAGGCTTCCTATTCTAAGTTCACATTTGAGTCTCTTTTTCCTGTTCTATCTGCTTACCCCAAGTCTTAGTGTGAAAGTGAAGTCTTGGCCTATAGGGTCAAAAGTTTCCTGGAATGCTCTGTTCTTAATAGCTGGTTTTGTCTTGCTTTTTCTGCTGGTCTACCTCTGTATTTTCTGGAGGAAATGGAAATTTCACATCTGGTGTGGAAGTGTATCATTTCACTTGAGTATTTATTTTTGGTGAAGCTTCTAATCTACCTTGTCTGTGGTGTTACACTCATTTGATATTGCTAGAGGGATTCTCATTTCAAGGATGACTAATTCTTCCTATTTGAAATTCTCATTTTTCTTGTTTACATAGCACTAAAATGTACTTTTTTCCCTACTTTCTTCAAAACAACCTTTCTTTTCCTTTTTGCACCATCTTTGTGCCCAATATTTAAATATAAGTATTCCAGAAAGGATAGGTTTTGTCTCTTTTCTATAATTATGCTATATTTTGTCTTTTGATTGACCACACTATTTTCCATAGTTTTTAAATATTTTCACAGTTTGTAATAAATTAGAATTTTTTTCAGTCCCCAGCATTATTTTTATAGTTTATTGTTGAAAATAGTTAATGAATGTGCCAAGGATTTGACAAAATTAATATGGGGTGGGCAAAAGTAGATTTATAAAGAACTCTGTGACAAGTGCGTTTGAATACAGCAAGTAGACTACAAGAATGTGTAAATAATGAAGGCTGGCAATTTGATTGCTTACAAGGTTGTACCTAAGTGCACTGTGACATTGTGAAATTATTCTGAGTTAATCAAGCTATTGTAATAATCATAACCTGTATGTCTTTTCCATATGAACAACTGTAAACTTACATTTGCCCACCCCTGTTTGCTTAAAATTTTTCTCAGAAACTGTGCTACTTCTGGTATTTCTCCTTATACTTCCTAAATGATAAACTTGGATAATGTTCTTTGCCTTTCTATTGTTGCTTTTAATAATTACCCATTTAAATTTATTAACTTGAACAAATCAGATAATCACTGCCATGCCCAGAGAATTGTTGCAATATTTTTTTAACTACTCTTCTTATGTCCACTCTCTTCCTCATGTAATTCTTCCTCCATCCTACCATCTTAGCTAAACAATGACACATCTTCTCATGGAAACTGTACTAATCTCAAATGCCAAAACATACCTCAGCTCTCCCTGTCTTTACGCTCTACTCAAATTATTTATTTTTGGTCATTTTCTAATTTATATAATATGTATAATTTTATACATTTTATAAAACTATGCTCAAGTCCCAATTTAAATCTTGCTTATTAATATCTATAAACTTTCCATGATAGCCCAATTTGGACTATATTTCACTTACATGTTCACTTATATTATGTGGTAAACAGCAAGTCTTAGGTACTGTGCATGCTTCTATTGTGTCACTTACAGGAGGAATCTTAGATTTATATATCTCCATCATAATATCATGGCATAGAGGTCTTACTTAGGCTTGTATTCAAATCATTCTTACACATGCTTATGTAAAATATACTAAATTATTAATTTAAAAATTTTATAGTGGGTATCTTTAAATATATGATGGCAACTAAACTATGTTAAGAATTATAATAATTTTATTCCTTTCCCCAAATTCCTATCTAAGTGTCAGCTTTTCATACAAATGGTACATAAACAATTTAATAAAATTTAGATCAAGAAAGAAATAAGGAAAACTATTTTTTCATTCTAGAAGGTAAATCTCTTTTTAATTAAAGTATAGTTTACATACTATATTGTAGTAGTTTCAGATTAGTTTCAACATATTGACTTGACATTTATTTTCTTTACAAAGTGATAATCATGAGAAGCCTAGTAACCATCTTTTATCATACAAAGTTATTGCAATATTATTGACTGGATACAAAAATAATTTACCATTAAATTTTTTATTACATTGTATCAGTATAGATGAACATGATATATAACTCATAAGGAACAAACAGACAATTGAAATTCTTTCTTAAAAGAACACATTTTTTACTGAATTTTAAATTTGACTTAAGACAGAGTCTACCAAATAAAAACATGCCTGTGTAGGTATTTCTCCCTCTCTCACTGTTTCCCTGGTTTGTTTACACACATCATATCAAGTGTTACAAAGTGTTTTTAACTTGCATTCTTCCTTAAAATAAATATCCTGGGGATTGTTCTATATCAATAAATATAGAGCTAAATTTATTTTAATAACATAATAACATTACATTTTAAATATATCCTATATATTTATCATAATTTATCTATGATATGCTAGACATATCTATGTATCTATGCCTTATGCTGGACATACAGATTCCAATATAAATTGATATTGCAAAATGGCAATGTACTGACTATTCCCTCAAGACTGTGAATGGTTGAAAATTTCATCCTGCTTTCATATTTAGAGTTCATCATGCCACTGTCTTGGGGATTCTGGCAAAAGATATGAGACTCATAAGTTAAAGACATTACACACAGCAGTGGCAGTAGCCAGTATTTGTATTTGCACTAATTCCTCGTGCCCCAGCTCACACAGGGTGTGTAAATGGGGCCAGGTGACACCTGCAAACTGTGGAGGGTATTACAAAAGAACCCTGAATTTACAAAAAACACAGTCTGCCTCCTAAATTTCGCCCCAGAGGGAATCATTGTTTTGATTATACTGAACAGTGAACAAAACTGATGTTTGTTCTGGAGGAAATATTATCTCTATTTTCCAAGACTGTTCACTATACAAATTTCTTGAAGAAATAGTCTGGAAGAAAAGACTGTCAGTTACTCTGATTGCAATATATGTAGAAATATGAAAATCCTATGAAGGACTGTCTCCCAATATGTCACATATGCCTTTTTAACTGAGGGACACATTTTTAGTAATAAAATAGCTAAGTTGCATTTACATGTGTTTAATTTAGAAATACATTTTCACATTCTTTATTTTTATTTTCTCCATCACCATTTATCCCACCTATACGCAATTCTACCTCCACCCCTCAACACACAATTACCACACTGTTGTCCATGTCCATGAGTTCTCTCTCTTTCATTTCTTTATTGGTTGATAGCAATGTATAGTGTCCATTCTCATAAAAAATAATAAAGAGTATCTGTTTCATGAGACCTACTTAAATTCAGGGATTTATGAAACTTTTTAAAAACAGATATATTTAACAAATTACTTTGTATTAGTTTAAGGTGTATAATATAAATTATTTGATTTTTGCATATATTATGACATAATTCCTATAATAAGTATAATTAACATCCAAAACCAACAATTATAATTATTTTTCATGTGATAAAAGTTCTAAAATTTATTGTTTTATCAACTTAGAAATATACAATACATTATTATTAACTTTGGTCCCCATGTTGTACATTATTAGAGCCTCCTGACTTATTTTATAGCTGGAAGCTTGTATTTTTTGACTTCCTTTATCCATTTCACCCACCCC